>NW_028270169.1:10000-757500 GCF_037043375.1 Chiloscyllium plagiosum
GGACCGAAGGGCCTGTTTCCACACTGTAAGTAATCAAACCCTAACCCTAACCTAATCCTAACTCTAACATTAACCCAAACCCTACCCTGACCCTTGCCCTAATCCTAAACCTATCCCTGATGCTGCCCCAACCCAAACCCTTACTCTAACCTAACTCTAACCTTAACCCTAATCTGAAATCTAACCTGAACCCTAACCCTACCCTAACCATAACCCTGACCATGACCCTGACACTGATCATGACCCTAACCCTAACCCCAAACTCTAAAACCTAACCTTAACCCGAACCGGAACCTGAACTCTAACCTGGACCCCAATCCAAACCTGAACCCAAACCCTCACACTAAGTCTAACTCTAACCCAAACCTGAACCCTAACCTAAGCCTGAGCCCAATCCCCAACCTGAACCCCATCCTTGTCCCTGACCCTAACCCTAAACCTGACCCTGACCCTGCATCTATCCCTAACCATAACCCTAACTCCATCCTTAACCCTCAGCCTAATCCTAGCATGAACCCTAACCCTAACTCTAACCCTGGATCACATGGACCAGGCCAAGCCCTCTCAAAATATATCACGGAGATGGCCAAGATCCAAACTTTTTATTTTATTATAAGGCAAGTGTGAGGATTGTGTTACAGACGTGATTCAATTGGTCTATTTAACTCGATTGCAATACTTAATAAAATTGTATATTATTTAACTGCTAACCATCAATACTTTCTTGGCAAAGTCAAATACAGTAAAACAATTTATCCTCATGTACTATGTCCTCTATAATCCAGGAAAGAAAAAATCTCTGAAAAAAAAGTCCAACAGCAGAGAGAGAATTCAAGCTTTTTGCTGCAGCAGAGCAAGAGCTGTATCTATCAGCATCAACAATCAACTCCAAACCCCAATCTAAAGCAAAACTGAAACCTTGGGTCCATGTGAACCTGACTCCACCCGCTCATAAAACATAGAACACAGAAGAGTACAACATAGTACAGGCACTTTGGCCCTTGATGCTGGGCCACCTTTTTTATCCTACTCTAAGATCAAACTAGCCTATACTGTATACCCTACATTTTCATCCATGTGCCTATCCAAGAATTGCTTAAATGTCCCTAATGTATCTGACACTACTATCACTGTTGCTTCCTACGGATCCACCACTCTCTGAGTAAAGAACCTACCTCTGACATCTCTCCTAACTCTTCCTCCAATCACTTTAAAATTATGCTCCCTCATGATTTTTAGCCCTTAAATTTATTCCTTAAAACCCTTCTTTGAGATTCCCTGCTTCACTAAATTCCAGTTGCACTCTAATGAAAATAAGGCAGCACTTCTGCATTGTTTCGCCCGTTTCTCCCTTTTTGTTTCTCCCCTTCTTTTCCTATTTGTCCCACATTTGATTATCTATCTCCCCTTCTGTTTTTCTCTTTCCCCTCTCAACCCCATTTATGTCACTGGTCAGAGAAAGAAGGGGATGACTGTGACTGAGTAGAAATCCAGGAGCCTTTGTCATTGTCAAATATGTCTGACCTTCCTTAAGAGTGAGGGTTGCAGAATGATTGAGTTAACTGACCATGGCAACATTTAAGTGGAAAGTGCAACAAAGAATGCAGTATTAGTAGGGGATGGTATAATGAGGGGTATTGACATTGCTCTCTGCAGCAAACAGCGAGAGTACAAACAGCTATGTTGCCTGACTGGTAGCATGGTTTGGGACATGTGCTCAGTGTTGGACAGCAATCATTGAAATAATCCATTGCAATGCACTGACATGCAAAGAAAAAGTGAGATGCTACCACATGGCAAGTTCAGTGTCATTAATTGCAAGGACTTTATGTTAACTGTGTCCCAACTAGTGGCCTTGAGAACAGCACTGAAAGAGCTTAGCAGTTGAAGAGTCTGACAGAAGGGTCATGATTCTGGAAAACATTCCTGCTACACAGGTTCGAGATAGAAGCTGTCCTTGCAAAGATGTGGGCACAGGAGTCTATGTAGAATTTTATGGTAGCATCTCTAGAACTTTAGTTAGACCATATGTGGAATATTGCATACATTCTAATCACCAATTACTCAAAGGTTTTGGAGAGAACATAGAAAATGTTTATCAGATTACTGTTTGGTTTACAGGGTATTAGATTTGAAGAGATATTGGCCAAACTTGGCTTGTTTACACTTGAAAGTCAGAGACTAAGGGGTGATGTGATAAGAAGTTTACAAAATTATGTAAGGTATGGATAGAATGGATAGTCAAGAGCCTTTTCCCTGAGTAGAAATGTCAATTACTAGGGGACATAGGTTTAGGGTGAAATGGGGAGAGTTTAAAGGAGATGTAAGAGGCAAAGCTTTTACACAAAGATGGAAAGTACTGCCAGAGGAGATATCAGAAACAAATACAACAGCAATGTTTAAGAGGTATTAGATTAGATTCCCTACAATGTGGAAACAGGCCCTTCGGCCCAACAAGTCCACACCGACCCTCTGAAGAGCAACCCACCCAGACCCATTCCCCTACATTTACCCCTTTACCTAACACTACAGGCAATTTAGCATGGCCAATTCACCTAATCTGCACATCATTGGACTGTGGGAGGAAACCAGAGCACCTGGAGGGAACCCACGCAGACACGGGGAGAATGTGCAAACTCCACACAGAGAGTTGCCTGAGGTGGGAATTGAACCCAGGTCTCTGGCGCTGTGAGGCAGCAGTGCTAACCACTGTGCCACCCAAATATCTTGGCAGATACATGAACAGGCAGGATATATACAGGAATATAGACCCATGTAGAGGCAGAAGCTTATTAGTTTAGATAGGCGTCATGCGCCGGCACATATTTGGTGGACTGAATGCCTGTTCCTGTGCTAACCTCTCTTTTGTCCTTTGTTCAAATGTGAATGATAGGTCTCCGAACAGCACACTTTTTCCTCCTCATGTTCCTCTTCTCAGTTACCCCCTGATCCAGTCCCCCACACCTTTAAATAAACATATTTTGGAACACACAGTAATGATCACAATATTGAACACTGTGGCCTGTGTCACAAAGTTGGTCCCCTTTTTCTAAAAGCTGTTCCTTTTCTCAAGGATACTGTGACCTTGGTTTCTTTCAGAGGGTCATAAACAGCTCCTGGCTCTAGAGTGACTAGTTTGGTACAGAGTTGAAAAAGGATTTTGAGAGGCCTTTTGTTTATATGTAAATAGATGAGACTTCAGACCAAAGTGGTCATGTTTTAAAAGTGACCTGTATAATTAAATGGGCGCGGTCACCTCTCTAGCTGAGCAGTCCAGTCCAGAACTAGTTAGGGGTTCAGCTGTGTGGAAATAGGCTGCAAAACTCTCTCTCTCATTCTGCCCTTCTAACTTCAAGCATGTGTTCAATTTTTACGTACTTTTTAAGGGGGTTTGCTTATTGGAACTATTGTGTATAGGCTGAGTTCTGTAGGGGCTCTTTATTCTGTTCTTTGTGCTCAATTTCTGAATAAATTTCTGTCTGTTTTAAAACCTGGTAGTCAACCTAGCTAACTTATTCCAGGTAATTTTCACTGTATACTTACCAAAACAAATAGCAAAGTTATGGTTTAAGTTGCCTGCTTAAGAATGTCTTGAGTAGTCTAGCCTAGTTCATAACACCTGCTTATACTGGAGGATATTCTTCAACAAGTCAAAACTGTGGAAATGTATTTTCAACATCAATTGTTTATTCAATGTTGTCTCAACAAAGTCAATGGTTTCGCTGTAGCACCATTTGCTCAGAGTCTTAGTACTGAACAGCTGTAAACTCAATGGGTGGAATTCTTTTTTGTTGAGGCATTTAGTTGGCTCATCTATTGGTGTGCTGATGGCTACTTGTGTACAATCAATGATCTTTAGATGGCGGTAAAGGCCCACAGCCACTTTTGACTTTACTGACACCAATATTTCAAAACTGATGTCGGCACCCACCTTCTGGAGTTGGACATCCATGATCTAAATAATGCCACGATGAGCAGTTTATGGAAAAATGCCAGCCAGGTTTGATGGAATGACCTAGATGCACAAAAGTTCAGTGCTAAGGTGATATTGACGGCACATCAAATCATAGAACATAGAACATAGAACATAGAAGAATACAGCGCAGTACAGGCCCTTTGGCCCTCGATGTTGCGCCGATCCAAGCCCACCTAACCTATACTAACCCACTATCCTCCATATACCTATCCAATGTCCGCTTAAATGCCCATAAAGAGGGAGAGTCCACCACTGCTACTGGCAGGGCATTCCATGAACTTACGACTCGCTGAGTGAAGAACCTACCCCTAACTTCAGTCCTATATCTACCCCCCCTTAATTTAAAGCTATGCCCCCTTGTAATACCCGACTCCATACGCGGGAAAAGGTTCACACTGTCAACCCTATCTAACCCCCTAATCATCTTGTACACCTCAATCAAGTCACCCCTAAACCTTCTTTTCTCTAATGAAAACAGCCCCAAGTGTCTCAGTCTTTCCTCATACGATCTTCCTTCCATACCAGGCAACATCCTGGTAAACCTCCTCTGCACCCGTTCCAGTGCCTCCACATCCTTCCTATAGTATGGCGACCAAAACTGCACAAAATATTCCAGATGCGGCCGCACCAGAGTCTTATACAACTGCATCATGACCTCAGGACTCCGGAACTCAATTCCTCTACCAATAAAAGCCAGTACGCCATATGCCTTCCTCACCGCACTATTTACCTGGGTGGCAACTTTCAGAGATCTGTGTACATGGACACCAAGATCCCTCTGCTCATCCACACTACCAAGTATCCGACCATTAGCCCAGTACCCCATCTTTTTGTTATTCTTCCCAAAGTGAATCACCTCACACTTAGCTACATTGAATTCCATTTGCCACCTTTCTGCCCAGCTCTGCAGCTTCTCTATATCCTGCTGTAACCTGCCACATCCTTCCTCACTGTCAACAACTCCTCCGACTTTCGTATCATCCGCAAACTTGCTCACCCAACCTTCTAACCCCTCTTCCAGGTCATTTATAAAAATGACAAACAGCAATGGTCCCAAAACAGATCCTTGCGGAACACCGCTAGTGACGGCACTCCATGAAGAAACTTTGCCATCAACTACTACCCTCTCTCTTCTTCCATCCAGCCAATTCCTAATCCAAACCTCCAACTCACCCTCAATGCCATATCTCCGTATTTTCTGCAGTAGCCTACCATGGGGAACCTTATCAAACGCCTTACTAAAATCCATATATACCACATCTACCGCTTTCCCCTCATCAACCTCCTTCGTCACCTTTTCAAAGAATTCAATAAGGTTTGTGAGGCACGACCTGCCCTTCACAAAACCATGCTGACTATCCTTGATCACATTATTCCTATCCAGATGTGCATAAATCCTATCCCTTACAATTCTCTCTAAGACTTTGCCCATAACAGATGTGAGACTCACCGGCCTATAGTTACTAGGGTTATCCCTACTCCCCTTTTTGAACAAGGGAACCACATTTGCTATCCTCCAGTCTTCTGGCACTACTCCAGTAGACAAAGAGGACATAAAAATCAAGGCCAATGGCTCTGCAATCTCCTCCCTTGCTTCCCAGAGAATCCTAGGATAAATGCCATCAGGCCCAGGGGACTTATCTATTTTCACCTTTTCCAGGATTTCCAACACCTCTTCTCTACATACCTCAAAGCCATCCATTCTACTTATTTGTGACTCAGTATTCACATCGACGACAATGCCCTGTTCCTGAGTAAATACTGAAGAAAAGTATTCATTCAGTGTCTCCCCAATCTCTTCCGCCTCCACACGCAACTTCCCACTACTATCCTTGACTGGACCTATTCCTACCCTAGTCATTCTTTTATTCCTAACATACCTATAGAAAGCCTTAGGGTTTTCTCTAATCCTACCGACTAAGGACCTTTCATGTCCCCTCCTTGCTGCTCTTAGCTCTCTCTTCAGGTCCTTCCTGGCTACCCTATAACTCTCAATCGCCCCAATTGAACCTTCACGTCTCATCTTGAGATAGGCCGCCCTCTTCCATTTAACAAGGGATTCCAATTCCTTATTAAACCATGGCTCCCTCGCACGACCCTTTCCTCCCTGCCTGACAGGTACATAATTATCAAGGACACTCAATAGTTGCTCCTTGAACAAGCTCCACATATCATTTACACTCTTGCCTTGGAGTCTACTTTTCCAAGCCACACATCCTAAGTCATGCCTCACCGCATCATAATTTCCCTGACCCCAGCTATAACTCTTGCCCTGTAGTACACACTTATCCCTCTCCATCACGAGAGTAAAAATCACCAAATTATGGTCACTATCCCCAAAGTGCTCACCTACCTCTAATTCTAACACCTGGCCTGGTTCGTTACCCAGAACCAAATCCAGTATGGCCTCACCTCTTGTTGGCCTGTCTACATATTGTGTCAGGAAACTCTCCTGCACACATTGAACAAACACTGACCCATCTAACGAACTTGAGCTGTAGCTTTCCCAATCAATATCAGGAAAGTTAAAGTCCCCCATAACAACCACCCTATTACTGTCACTCATCTCCTGAATCATCTTCCCTATCCTTTCTTCAATGATTCTAGGACTATTAGGAGGCCTGTAAAAGACTCCTAACAGGGTGACCTCACCTTTCCTATTCCTAACCTCAGCCCAAACTACCTCAGATGGCAAGTCCTCATCCATCGTCCTTTCCACCACTGTAATACTATCTTTGACAAGCAATGCCACACCTCCCCCTCTTTTACCCCCACCTCTGACCCAACTAAAACATTTAAATCCTGGAACCTGCAACAGCCAATCCTGTCCCTGTTCTAGCCATGTCTCCGTAATAGCCACAACATCGAAGTCCCAGGTACCAACCCACGCTGCAAGTTCACCTACCTTATTTTGTATACTTCTTGCATTGAAGTATACACACTTCAAGCCACTTTCCTGTTTACAGACACCCTCCTTGGAAATTGATGCCATGTTCCTAACCTCCCTACACTCCAGGCCCTGCACCCTGAAGCTACAATCTGGGTTCCCATGCCCCTGCAGAGTTAGTTTAAACCCCCCCCAAGAGCACTAGCAAACCTCCCCCCAAGGATACTGGTGCCCCTCAGGTTCAGGTGTAGACCATCCTGTTTATAGAGGTCCCACCGTCCCCAGAAAGAACCCCAGTTATCCAAAAACCGGAATCCCTCCCTCCTGCACCATCCCTGTAGCCACGCATTTAAGTGTTCTCTTTCCTTATTCCTCGAATCTCTATCACGTGGCACGGGTAACAAACCAGAGACAACAACTCTGTTCGTTCTAACTCCGAGCTTCCAACCTAGCTCCCTGAAAGCCTGTCTAACATCCTCGGCACTCCTCCTACCTATGTCGTTGGTGCCAATATGGACCACGACTTCGGGCTGCTCCCCCTCCCCCTCCAGGACCCGGAAAACACGATCAGAGACATCACGTACCCTTGCACCTGGGAGGCAACATACCAAACGTGAGTGTCTCTCGTTCCCACAAAACCGCCTATCTGTGCCCCTAACTATTTGTGGGCGGCACGGTGGCACAGTGGTTAGCACTGCTGCCTCGCAGCGCCTGAGACCCGGGTTCAGTTCCCGCCTCGGGCGACTGACTGTGTGGAGTTTGCACGTTCTCCCCGTGTTTGCGTGGGTTTCCTCCGGGTGCTCCGGTTTCCTCCCACAGTCCAAAGATGTGCAGGGTCAGGTGAATTGGCCATGCTAAATTGCCCGTAGTGTTAGGTAAGGGGTAAATGTAGGGGTGTGGGTGGGTTTCGCTTCGGCGGGTCGGTGTGGACTTGTTGGGCCGAAGGGCCTGTTTCCACACTGTAATGTAATCTAATCTAATCTAATCTATCGAGTCCCCAATTATTACTGCTCTGCTCTTCTTCACCCTTCCCTTCTGAGTAACGGGGACAGGCTCCGTGCCAGAGACCTGAGCCCCGTTACTTACCCCTGGTAAGTCATCCCCCCCACAAGTATCCAAAACGGTATACTTGTTCTTGAGGGGAACGGCCGCAGGGGGTCCCTGCACTGGCTGCTTCCTCCCAGTCCCCCTCACTGTCACCCATCTATCTGCCATCTTTGGAGTTACTACTTCCCTATAACTCTGATCTATCACCCCCTCTGCCTCCCGAATGATCCGAAGTTCATCCAACTCCAGCTCCAGTTCCCTAACACGGTCTTGGAGGAGCTGGAGATGGGTGCACTTCCTGCAAGTGTAATCGGCAGGGACGTCGATGGCATCCCTCACCTCATACATGTTGCAGGAGGAACATTGCGCTGCCTTCACTGCCATCCCTCTAAAGCTAACTTTTACTTAAAAAAAACTGGGTCTAAAGAATACAACAAGCAAAATTCAGCACTTACCTACTTACCAAAACAGGTGTTATTATTAGGTTAGAGGAGGAGGGCGGGTGGGAGGCACTACCCGTGTAGTGCCTCGGGTTCTCTCCTTCGCGCTTGTGCACCTTAGCGCAAATCTAAAATACTGTACACTTAGTAATTACACCTTACACTAGAAAAAAACATTTAAAAACTATTTTAAAGCAGTTTTATTAGAGTAGGATTGATATGAACTGTACCCAATGACTATTAATTGCATGTTGTAGGCCTAATCTGTCTGAAATTTGCCAATACAGAGAATGACATTGCCTCTGTTTTTCAGTTTCAAATGTATTAAGAATTTCATGCAAACAAATATCATTTGTATTTTACTTGAGCATGTAATTTATTCTTTTCACAAATTTCCAGCAAGATCCACATTTGGAGCACATTAATATACTTCACATGTGCATTAAGCTTCTGTTGAAAAGTTTAATTAAATGTAAATAGATCATTTAATATTCAAGATGAAAGTATCACTAACAATAGTAAGGTATTTCTTTGGTTTCAGAGTTCAATGTTCAGTTTCTTCTTCAAATTCAATCATGTCCTTGTAACTGCGTTTGAAAAATCCACACTGTGAAATAAGAAGAACGAAAATGAATGTAAGAGTTTAGAACATAAGAACATGATTAAGAAACAGCTGTTTGGAGGCTATGAAAAACTGACTTCTGAAATGGATACGTGACCTTTATTGGTCAGTATTCAGCTGCAAGCTACATCCATGGATTTACCTTTTACAGTAGTAGCATCAATTTGTACTCCTAAAATGTAGAGAGTCCCACAGGTTTTGGTGATGAGTTGACTGGCCTCCCCAGGATTTTCAATCATGAATTTTAATTTGTCCACCAGCAAATCCTTACCATCTACATCACACAAGAAATGTGAATGTACAGATAATGATACTTTGCAACACTGATCTACGTGTTATTGCTTCTTTAGAAACCCTAAGAGATACCATATTCTAAAAAAAATCTGAAATGTAACCCAAACCAACAGTCAGTGGAAATGAACACTGACAAATGAAATGCCCTGGGAAAGGTATCACAGTAAGCCAGCTCTGAAGAAGAGTTAAAAGATAATCAATATGTTAATTCTATTTCTCTATAGATGCTGCCAGATGTGTTGAATTTCTCCAGCATTCTCTGCATTTGTTACAGTAGACCAAGGCTGATCATACATTACATGTTCAACACGGTCATCTTGCTTCAGGAGTGCTTGGAATTTGTTACAATAATATCATGCATTAATGCTCCAGTTTTCCAGTGTCATGTTTTTACATTGGTTAGCAACTGAAAACAATTTTGCTCATCTTGCAGGCATGCTGCAAAAGTAATGGTATGATAACATATATCATTGGTGCCCCTCAAGAAATTATAACAAATTGTCTCTCTCTAATGGAAAGAGATGTCTATGGTCCTATGTGGAATTTGACTAATTAACTTATTAACTGTTAATGCACAATTTACCCAAACATTTCAGAGGAATAGAAAATATGCTTTAACTTGCAAATCTTCAGAGGATACTGGCCAATTTACCAACATTCACAGTCTCATTGGTAAAAAGCACAAAAATAATTGACTGCTTTGTGGAAAACCTAAGCTCGGTCCATAACAATGACCCAACATACCAATTGCCTGCCACTTCAACATACCATGTTGCCTGGCTAACATCTCTGTCTCAGGCTTGCTGCAGTGCTCTAGTGGGGCTCTGCACATGCTGGAAGAACAATACCTCATTTTCCACTTGGGAACCTGCAGTCCTCAGCACTCAGTATCAAGTCCAATAATTTTAGGGCCTGAGCACCTGTTTTCATATTCTTTACCTACCCCTCACACCTCTGGCCCTGACATCACATAGGCTGCTTTCATCATAGCCAACTCATTTTCACCCACAAATGGTCTCTATTATCAGCTTCTGTTTATCCCCGGCTCACAAGAGCTCACCGGCAGGCAGAAAGATGGTTTGAAGTATGTCTACTTCAATGCCAGGAGCATCCGGGATAAGGTGGGAGAACTTGCAGCATGGGTTGGTATCTGGGACTTCGATGTTGTTGCCATTTCGGAGACATGGGTAGAACAGGGACAGGAATGGTTGTTGCAGGTTCTGGGATTTAGATGTTTCAGTAAGAACAGAGAAGATGGTAAAAGAGAGGGAGGTGTGGCATTGTTAACCAAAGACAGTATTATGGTTGCAGAGAGGACATTTGAGGACTTGTCTACTGAGGTAGTATGGGCTGAGGTTAGAAACAAGAAAGAAGAGGTCACCCTGTTGGGTGCTCTCTATAGGCCTCCGAATAGTTCCAGAGGAGTAGAGGAAAGGAGTACGAAAGAGTACTTTAAATGGGCCAATTTTTGTCCAATGTGTGCAGGAGGGTTTCCTGACATAGTATGTAGACAGGCAAACAAGGGGCGAGGCCACATTGGATCTGGTACTGGGTAATGAACCTGGCCAGGTGATAGTTTTGGAGGTAGGTGAGCACTTTGCTCATAGTGACGACAATTCGGTTATGTTTATTTTAGTGATGGGAAAGTTAAGCATATACGCAGGGCAATAGTTATTGCTTGGGGAAAGGCAATTATGATGTAATTTGGCAAGATTTAGATGTATAGGATCGGGAAGGAAACTGCAGGGGATGGACACAATTGAAACATGGAGCTTATTCAAGGAACAGCTACTGCATGTCCTTGATATGTATGTATCTGTCACGCAGGGAGGAAGTTGTCGAGCGAGGGAGCCGTGGTTTACTGAAGAAGTTGAATCTCTTGTCAAGAGGAAGAAGGCGATTTACATTAGGATGAGACATGAAGGATCAGTTAAGGCACTTGAAAGTTATAAGTTAGCCAGGAAAAACCTAAAGAGAGAGTGAAATAGAGCTAGGAGGGGACGTGAGATGTCATTGTCAGATACAATGAAGGCAAACCCTAAAGCTTTCTATCGGTATTTCAGGAATAAGAGAATGTCTAGAGAAAGATTAGGCCCAATCAAGGGCAGCAGTAGGAAGTTGTGTGTGGAGTCTGAGGAGATAGGGGAAGCACTAAATGAATATTTTTCATCAATATTCACACTGGAAAAAAAAACCATGTTGTCGAGGAAAATACTGAGATACAGGGTAGGAAACTAGACCGGATTGAGGTTCACAAGGAGGAGATGCTAGAAATTCTAGAAGGAGTGAAAATAGATACGTTCCTCTGGGCCCGATCGGATTTATCCTAGGATTCTCTGGGAAGCCAAGGAAGAGATTGCAGAGCCTTTGGTTTTGACTTTTATGTCATCACTGTTCACAGGAATAGTGATGAGCCAGAAGACTGGATCACAGCAAATGCTGTCCCTTTGTTTAAGAAGAGGTGTAAAGACAACCCTGGCAATTATAGACCTGTGAGCCTTACTTTGGTTGTGGGTAAAGTGTTGGAAAAGGTTATAAGAGATAGGATTTTTCATCATCTAAAGAGGAATATGTTGATTAGGGATAGTCAACATGGTTTTGTGAAGGGTAGATTGTGCCTCACAAACCTTATTGAGTTATTTGAGAAGGTGACCAAACAGGTGGATGAGGGTAAAACAGTTGATGTGGTGTATATGGATTCCAATAAGGCATTTGATAAGGTTCCCCATGGTAGGCTATTGAACAAAATATAGAGGCATGGGATTGAGGGTGATTTAAGGTTTAGGTCAGAAATTGGCTGGCTGAAAGAAGAAAGAGGGTGGTGGTTGATGGTAATTGTTCATCTTGGAGTTCACTTACTAGTGATATAATTCAAGGATCTGTTTTGGGACCACTGCTGTTTGTCATTTCTATAAGTGAGCTGGATGAGGGCAGAGAAGAATGGGTTATTAAATTTGTGGATGACACTTAGGTCAATGGAGTTGTGGATTGTGCTGAAGGATATTGTGGGTAACAGAGAGCCATAGATAAGCTGCAGAGCTGGGCTGAGAGGTGGCAAATGGAGTTTAATGCAGATTGACAGGATTGTTAAGAAGGAGAAAGTGAGGTCTGCAGATGCTGGAGATCAAAGTTGAAACTTTATTGCTGGAACAGCACAGCAGGTCAGGCAGCATCCAGGGAACAGGAGATTCGACGTTTCGGGCACAGGCCCTTCCTCAGGAAGGGCCTGTGCCCGAAACGTCGAATCTCCTGTTCCCTGGATGCTGCCTGACCTGCTGTGCTGTTCCAGCAATAAAGTTTCAGGATTGTTAAGAAGTCATACAGTGTTTTGGCCTTTATTAATAGAGGGATTGAGTTCCGGAACCAGGAGGTTATGCTGCAGCTGTACAAAGCTCTGGTACGGCCACACTTGGAGTATTGTGTACAGTTCTGGTCACCGCATTATAAGAAGGATGTGGAAGCTTTGGAAAGGGTGCAGAGGAGATTTACTAGGGTGTTGCCTGGTATGGAAGGAATGTCTTACGAGGAAAGGCTGAGGGCCTTGAGGCTGTTCTCGTTAGAAGGTTGAGAGGTGACTTAACAGAGACATACAAGATAATCAGAGGGTTAGATAGGGTGGACAAGTATGGGGACAGCAAACACAAGGGGACACAACTTTACAGGCACGGTGGCACAGTGGTTAGCACTGCTGCCTCACAGCGCCTGAGACCTGGGTTCAATTCCCGCCTCAGGCGACTGACTGTGTGGAGTTGCACATTCTCCCTGTGTCTGCGTGGGTTTCATCCGGGTGCTCTGGTTTCCTCCCACAGTCCAAAGATGTGCAGGTCAGGTGAATTGGCCATGCTAAATTGCCCGTAGTGTTAGGTAAGGGGTAAATGTAGGGGCATAGGTGGGTTGCGCTTTGGCGACTTGGTGGGCCAAAGGGCCTGTTTCCACGCTGTAATCTAATTTTCACTTTGAGTGTGAGCAGTAGCTAAGGTAAGACAGTTTGTTTTAAAATTACTTACCGGTAGCGGGCAGTGGTGTTTTTTTCTCTCTTTACAGAAAGAGCGGGAGCAGCAGGGGGAAGTGACGAAGCCCGGAAGGGCAGCCGGGTAGGTTTTTTTTCCCTTTAAAAGCGCGCAGGAGAAGAACCCGAGGCACTACAGAGGGAGTGTCTCCCACCCGCCCTCCTCCTCTAACCTAAATAATAAGACCCGTTGTGGTAAGTAGGTAAGTGTTGCATTTTGCTTGTTGTATTCTTTAGACCCAGTTTTTTTTTTATAAAAGGTTACTTTCAGAGGGATGGCAGTGAAGGCAGTGCAATGTTCCTCTTGCAACATGTTTGAGGTGAGGGATGCCATGGACGTCCCTGCTGATAACACTTGCAGGAAGTGCACCCATCTCCAGCTCCTCCAAGACCGTGTTAGGGAACTGGAGCTGGAGTTGGATGAACTTAGGATCATTCGGGAGGCAGAGGGGGTAATAGATCGGAGCTTTAGGGAAGTAGTAACTCCAAAGATGGCAGATAGATGGGTGACAGTGAGGGGGACTGGGAGGAAGCAGCCAGTGCAGGGATCCCCTGCGGCCGTTCCCCTCAAGAACAAGTATACCGTTTTGGATACTTGTGGGGGGGACGACTTACCAGGGGCAAGTAACGGGGCTCAGGCCTCTGGCACGGAGCCTGTCCCCGTTACTCAGAAGGGAAGGGTGGAGAACAGCAGAGCAATAGTAATTGGGGACTCGATAGTTCGGGGCACAGATAGGAGGTTTTGTGGGAACGAGAGAGACTCACGTTTGGTATGTTGCCTCCCAGGTGTAAGGGTACGTGATGTCTCTGATCGTGTTTTCCGGGTCCTTAAGGGGGAGGGGGAGCAGCCCGAAGTCGTGGTCCACATTGGCACCAATGACATAGGTAGGAGGAGCGCTGAGGATGTTAGGCAGGCTTTCAGGGAGCTAGGTTGGAAGCTCAGAGTTAGAACGAACAGAGTTGTTGTCTCTGGTTTGTTACCCGTGCCACGTGATAGAGAGTCGAGGAATAGGGAGAGAGAACAGTTAAATGCGTGGCTACAGGGATGGTGCAGGAGGGAGGGATTCCGGTATTTGGATAACTGGGGTTCCTTCTGGGGAAGGTGGGACCTCTATAAACAGGATGGTCTACACCTGAACCTGAGGGGCACCAGTATCCTTGGTGGGAGGTTTGCTAGTGCTCTTGGGGGGGGTTTAAACTAACTCTGCAGGGGCATGGGAACCCAGACTGTAGCTTTAGGGTGCAGGACCTGGAATGTAGGGAGGTTAGGAACATGGCATCAATTTCAAAGGAGGGTGCCTGTAAACAGGAAAGTGGTTTGAAGTGTGTATACTTCAATGCAAGAAGTATACGAAATAAGGTAGGTGAACTTGCAGCATGGGTTGATACCTGGGACTTCGATGTTGTGGCTATTACGGAGACATGGGTAGAACAGGGACAGGATTGGCTGTTGCAGGTTCCAGGGTTTAAATGTTTTATAGGGTCAGAGGTGGGGGTAAAAGAGGGGGAGGTGTGGCATTGCTTGTCAAAGATAATATTACAGCTGTGGAAAGGACGATGGATGAAGACTCGCCATCTGAGATAGTTTGGGCTGAGGTTAGGAATAGGAAAGGTGAGCTCACCCTGTTAGGAGTTTTTTACAGGCCTCCTAATAGTCCTAGAAACGTAGAAGAAAGGATTGCGAGGATGATTCAAGAGAAGAGTGAAAGTAATAGGGTGGTTGTTATGGGGGACTTTAACTTTCCTGATATTAATTGGGAAAGCTATAGCTCAAGTTCGTTAGATGGGTCAGTGTTTGTCCAATGTGTGCAGGAGGGTTTCCTGACACAATATGTAGATAGGCCAACAAGAGGTGAGGCCATACTGGATTTGGTTCTGGGTAATGAACCAGGCCAGGTGTTAGAATTAGAGGTAGGTGAGCACTTTGGGGACAGTGACCACAATTCGGTGACCTTTACTCTAGTGATGGAGAGGGATAAGTGTGCACTACAGGGCAAGAGTTATAGATGGGGGCAGGGAAATTATGATGCTGTGAGGCATGACTTAGGATGTGTGGCTTGGAAAAGTAAGCTTCAAGGCAAGGGTGTAATTGATATGTGGAGCTTGTTCAAGGAGCAACTATTGAGTGTCCTTGATAAGTATGTGCCCGTCAGGCAGGGAGGAAAGGGTCGTGTGAGGGAGCCATGGTTTAATAAGGAATTGGAATCCCTTGTTAAATGGAAGGGGGCGGCCTATGTAAAGATGAGGCGTGAAGGTTCAATTGGGGCGATTGAGAGTTATAAGGTAGCCAGGAAGGACCTGAAGAGAGAGCTAAGAGCAGCAAGGAGGGGACATGAAAGGTCCTTAGTTGGTAGGATTAGGGAAAACCCTAAGGCTTTCTATAGGTATGTCAGGAATAAAAGAATGACTAGGGTAGGAATAGGTCCAGTCAAGGATAGTAGTGGGAAGTTGCGTGTGGAGGCTGAAGAGATTGGGGAGACACTGAATGAATACTTTTCGTCAGTATTCAATCAGGAACAGGACATTGTTGTCAATGTGAGTACTGAGTCACAATTAAGTAGAATGGATGGCTTTGAGGTATGTAGAGAAGAGGTGTTGGAAATTCTGGAAAGGGTGAAAATAGATACGTCCCCTGGGCCTGATGGCATTTATCCTAGGATTCTCTGGGAAGCAAGGGAAGAGATTGCAGAGCCATTGGCCTTGATTTTTATGTCCTCGTTGTCCACAGGAGTAGTGCCAGAAGATTGGAGGCTAGCAAATGTGGTTCCCTTGTTCAAGAAGGGGAGTAGGGATAACCCTAGTAACTATAGGCCGGTGAGTCTCACTTCTGTTGTGGGAAAAATCTTAGAGAGAATTGTAAGGGATAGGATTTATGAACATCTGGATAGGAATAATGTGATCAAGGATAGTCAGCATGGTTTTGGTGAAGGGCAGGTCGTGCCTCACAAACCTTATTGAATTCTTTGAGAAGGTGACTAAGGAGGTGGACGAGGAGAAAGCAGTAGATGTGGTGTATATGGATTTTAGTAAGGCGTTTGATAAGGTTCCCCATGGTAGACTACTGCAAAAAATACGGAGGTATGGCATTGAGGGTGAGTTGGAGGTTTGGATTAGGAGTTGGCTGGCTGGAAGAAGACAGAGGGTAGTAGTTGATGGCAAATGTTCATCTTGGAGTGCCGTCACTAGTGGTGTTCCGCAAGGATCTGTTTTGGGACCATTGCTGTTTGTCATTTTTATAAATGACCTGGAGGAGGGGTTAGAAGGTTGGGTGAGTAAGTTTGCGGATGATACGAAAGTCGGAGGAGTTGTAGACAGTGAGGAAGGATGTGGCAGGTTACAGCGGGATATAGATAAGCTGCAGAACTGGGCAGAAAGGTGGCAAATGGAGTTCAATGTAGCTAAGTGTGAGGTGATTCACTTTGGTAAGTGTAATAAAAAGATGGGGTACTGGGCTAACGGTCGGATACTTGGTAGTGTGGATGAGCAGAGGGATCTTGGTGTCCATGTACACAAATCTTTGAAAGTTGCCACCCAGGTAAATAGTGCGGTGAAGAAGGCATATGGTGTACTGGCTTTTATTGGTAGAGGAATTGAGTTCCGGAGTACTGAGGTCATGTTGCAGTTGTATAGGACTCTGGTGCGGCCACATCTGGAGTATTGTGTGCAGTTCTGGTCGCCATACTATAGGAAGGATGTGGAGGCACTGGAACGGGTGCAGAGGAGGTTTACCAGGATGTTGCCTGGTATGGTAGAAAGATCGTATGAGGAAAGGCTGAGGCACTTGGGGTTGTTTTCATTGAAGAAAAGAAGGTTTAGGGGTGACTTGATAGAGGTGTATAAGATGATTAGGGGTTTAGATAGGGTCGACAGTGAGAATCTTTTTCCACGTATGGAGTCAGCTAATACAAGGGGGCATAGCTTTAAAATAAGGGGGGGTAGGTATAGGACAGATGTTAGGGGTAGGTTCTTTACTCAGCGAGTCGTGAGTTCATGGAATGCCCTGCCAGTAGCAGTGGTGGACTCTCCCTCATTATGGGCATTTAAGCGGGCATTGGATAGGCATATGGAGGATAGTGGGCTAGTGTAGGTTAGGTGGGCTTGGATCGGCGCAACATCGAGGGCCGAAGGGCCTGTACTGCACTGTATTCTTCTATGTTCTATGTTCTATGTTCTATGTTCTATAAAGTGAGGGGAGATAGGTATAAGACAGATGTCAGAGGTAATGTGTTTACTCAGAGAGTAGTAAGGGTATGGAATGCTTTGCCTGCTTCGGTAGTAGATTCGCCAAGTTTAAGTGCATTTAAGTTGTCATTGGACAGGCAAATGGACGTACATGGAATAGTGTAGGTGGAATGGGCTTCAGATTAGTATGACAGGGCAGCGCAACATCGAGGGCCGAAGGGCCTATACTGCGCTGTAATGTTCTATGTTTTATGTTCTAAGTGTGAGGTGATTCATTTTGGAAGGAGCAACAGGAATAAACAGTACTGGGCTAATGGTAAGATTCTTGGTAGTGTAGATGAGCAGAGAGATCTCGGTGCCCATGTTCATAGATCCCTGAAAGTTACCACCCAGGTTAATAGGGTTGTTAAGAAGGCATATGCTGCAGCTGTACAAAACCGGTGTGGCTGCACTTGGAGTACTGCGTACAGTTCTGGTCAGCCCGCATTATAGGAAGGATGTGGAAACTTTGGAAAGGGTTCAGAGGAGATTTACTGGGATGTTGCTTAGTATGGAGGGAAGGTACTGGCACTCGAGCAGCCAGGTGCAGCCTGGACTTTTTGTATAGGTCCCACCTGACCTGAAAGAGATCCCAATAGTCAGATATCTGAATCTCTCCCTCCCACACCAGCTGCTTTGTCAAATATTCAGCTGTACTACCTTCCTATTTCTGGCCTCACGAGGACATGGCAGGAAGAGTACTCCTGAGATTACAAGTCTCGATATCCTGCATTTTAACTTTTTGCCTAAATTCCTTTTGCAGGATATCATCACACTACCTGCTATAGTCATTAGTTCCAATATGGACTACGACCTCTGGCTGTTCAGCCTCAGTTTTCATTATGCACTGTGCTCACTCATGAGAGTCGACGTTTTGAACATAAGCTCTTCATCAGGAATGATTCCTGATGAAGAGCTTATGCTCGAAATGTCGACAGTGAACCGATTTGGTTCCCTTATCTAAAGAAAGATATACTGGGATTGGAAGCAGTCACTAGGTTGATGATGATATGGAAAGATTTTCTTATGAGGAAACATTGAGTAGGTTGGGCCAATGTATTCAGTGGAGTTTAGGAAATGACACTTTACAACATAGAGCTTTTCGAAACATATAAGACTCTTATAGAATCTGATAAGATGAATGAGGAGTGGCTGTTTTCCACTGAGAGTCCAGGACCAGAGAGTATCATCACAGAGCAACAGGTCTCCACTTAAGACAGAGATGAGGAAGAATTTCTTCTCTGGGACAGTAGTGAATCTGTGGAATTCTTCACTGCAGAGAGCTATCATAGCTGTGTCTTTCAGAATATTGAAGGTTGAGATGCACAGATTTTTAATCAGTAGGGAAATCAAGGTTATGGGGAAAAGGCAGGCAAGTGAACTAGAGGATTATCAGATCAACCATGATTTCAAAGAATGGTGGAGAAGATTTGATGGGTTGAATGGCTTACTTTTGCCCACATCTTAAGCTTTTATGGATATCTTGAAATAGCCAGTAGTATTAAGCATAACTTTCTCAATACAGTCTTAGGTGGTTTCGCTGCAAATTCCCATATGGCTATTTCAGATTTCAACTCAACAACATTATTGATCAAACAATAAAAGCAAAATATTGCAGATGGTGGAGTTCTGAATATTCGTTTCTGAAGAAGAGGAAAATTTGACATTAAATGTTATTTCTATTTTTCTTTTCAAAGATGTTGCCAAATTTGAGTTTCTCCAGCACTTTGTGATTTTAAGATTAACCAGACCTTATGCAACAGTACACATGAAAATTAGATCAGATCGTATACAAAAGTTGAATACTACAGATGCTGGAAATATAAATTAAAAACAGTATGTTAGAAATATATATTGGAAACAGCAACATCTAACAACTTGCCACTGACCTGAAACATTGTCTTTGTTTCACTTTTCACAGGTATTGTCTAATTTGATGAGCATTTCTGGCATTTTCTGCTTCTATTTCTAAATTAAACAGCTTTGCATTTTCTATATTCCCACCTAATTCCATATTATTTCTAAACTCTCAAAGTCTATTACAGTTCTATGTTCTTTAATTCTACTTTGTGGCACTATATTTTGGTGCCCACTCCTCTGCCTAAATACTTTAAACCATCTTCCTGCTCCCAGCTCTGCCATAGCAACATGTCCACCTTGTACTGATCCATCCTGCTACATATCCAATTCTAATATCCAAAAATTAAGAGGCTGTCCTTCTTGCACTATGTCTCTGATATGCATTAACATACCAAAATCTTCCCACTGCTTTACGCATGACATTCAGATTGATCATTACCTTTGGAATACTGTTTTTTAACATGCTCCTCAGCTTTTTAAGTTAATTACTCAGTGCATGGTAAATATTTGTTATGGCCACTCAATCTTTTGCTTTGCAGTTGACAGAAAGACATCTTGGTGGACTGATCTTTCTTTGCGTTTTCCTATAGCCAGCTGGTCAGTTGACCCATTATGGTTTCCATATTTAAGTCAAAAATTAACTCAACTCAAATGTTTAACACAATTTATTTCTCCTTGTACATTCTTATTTAATGAGACAAATGTATTCAGGATTTCCATTTAGGTAGTGCGTATGATTATCATACAGGGAGGTCAACTGCAGAGCGTTCACATCTAAGTGAGATGTACTATGCTTTACTATTGCATTGTTTTTCACAGAGAGTTGTGAATGCATGGAATGCATTGCCAGCTGCGGTGGTGGAAGCAGAGTCATTGGGGACATTTAAGCGACTGCTGGACATGCACACGGATAGCAGTGAGTTGAGGGGTGCGTAGGTTAGGTTACTATAATTTACATTAGGATTAAATCTCAACACAACATTATGGGCCAAAGGGCCTGTTCTGTGCTGTATTTTTCTATGTTCTATGTTCTATTGTGAGGTGGACCATTTAGGATTCATATCTAGTATGGTGGGCTGTGTAAGATTCACATTTAGTGGGATTCATGTTTAATATGGTGGACTGCATATGCAGTATGTGTTATAGTAAATCTAAAAATTGTATTTTGGTCATTAACAGTATCTGTAAGGTCAGTATACAAATGCTTTTAATAACTGTCACCATGAACATTTAATGCATTTTCTATTCTCAATTGGTGCACCTGCATTTGCTTAGTTTCGAAACACAATTCCAAACAATAACTCACACTAAAGTTAAATATTAATTGTTCCGGTCAATATCCATTCTACCCCCCTCATTCTCATGCTTTCTAGTGATAAGAAAAATCTGGAGTGCGACAGAGCTTGTCCCTCCTCTTTGTGTTTCCTGGCAACTTGTGATTCCATCAGTTAGTTTTATTACTCAAATTCAGTTTTTGACACCCACCTTGTACAGAATTAAAATAATCAAAAGTAGAAGCAGGATTCCACCAACTGTGCTCCCAGCCACCACAGGGATAGCGTTAAAGACTGGAGTATTTACAATGGTCACGTGCATCTAAATAGTAAATAATGAATATCAGTTACAAGTTATTCAGTTGTAATCAGAAAAACATGTATTCTGAAGGGACTATTTTTCAGGGAAGAGAGTCAAAGATCATCAGTGCCCAGGTCTATGGAATTCCCGATGCTAATGAGGATGCAGTCAATGTTCCAAACCCTTTTGCCTCATTCTTCATTCCAACTAAGCAAGACCTCAAATCAGTGACCTTTAACTCACCCTCTAGAATCATTGACTACAGAAACAATGCTTCAGCCAATTCAGTCTGTACCACCAAAAACATACTACTAGCTACACTAGTCCCACTTTGCCAAACCTATTGCCTTGAATGGTATGACACTTCAAGTGCTTATCCAAGTACTTTTTAAAGGTTGTGAGATTTCCCATCTCAACTACCCTCCCATGTAGTGCATTTCAAATGGCTACCACTCTGAGTGAAAAGGCTTTTCCTTAAATCTCCCCTAAAACTCCTTTCACTTTAAAATTATGCCCCCTGCGACTAAGGGAACAGCTGATTTCTGTTCACCCTGTCCATTCCTCTCATAATCTTATAGACCTCTATCAGGATTCTTTGCTAACCAGTGAATCATTGTGCCACCCACGTATTTTATGGCTATGCCAAAAGTCAAGAAGGGATTTATTTCATGTATCTGGGTCTTTGGATACAAGAGAGATGAGAAGTTGGGAAGTGGAGAATGGGAGTGGGGCTTCTGGGTTAGAGAGGGGTGTTCACTCTAAGCTATGATGCTATATGGCATGAATGTCCTTGGGCAAGCAGAGCACAAGTCAGTCCCTCTTAATCTCCATGCATGCATTAAAGAGGGAGTTGGGAAAGCATAAGCACTTTGTCAGCATCAGTGGCCTGCTGCAGTGTTCCAATGAGGCTGAATACAAGCTGGAAGAACATTTCATTTTCCGCTTGGGATACTTATAGCCTTCAGGATTCAACATTGAGTTCAATAATCTTAGAGCATGAACACCCTCCTTTCATGTCTTTTTACCCACTCACTCATAGTCTCCATTATCATCAATATAGCTTTTTTACCCCATGGCTAAACATCAACAATCCTTTTGTCTGCTTAACTTTTCTTCTCTCTCTGTCTGGACTTCATCTCCACCTATCTGCTCATGTCTCTCTTCTCTCCATGTCCACCTCCCACTCCCACCTCATTAACATAGCTACCTTTTTTCCCAGCCACTATCAATTCTGAAGAAGGATCACTGGATTCAAAACACTAAATTCTGTTTTCTCTCCACAGATGCTGCCAGACCTACTGAGTTGCTCCAGCAATTTCTGTTTTTGTTTCAGATCTCTGAGCTGGAAGTTCTGGGAAGCACCAAGATAGATAAGTCCCCAGGACAAGACCAGATATATCCAAGATTACTATGGGAAGCAAGGAATGAGATTGCTGCGCCTCTGTTACTACTCCATGGGAGTAGTACTGGATGATTGGAGGGAGGCAAATGTTCCTCTGTTCAAGAAAGGGAATAGGGAAAGCTCTGGGAATTATAGACCATTCAGTGTTATGTCTGTGGTCGGCAAGATACTGGAAAGGATTCTGAGAGATAGGATTTATGACTATTTGAAAAAACATAGTTTGATTAAAGATAGTCAGCATGGCTTTATGAGGAGTAGGTCATGCATCACAAAGCTGAAAATGTGTTGCTGGAAAAGCGCAGCAGGTCAGGCAGCATCCAGGGAACAGGAGAATCGACGTTTCGGGCATAAGTCCTTCTTCAGGCTTATGCCCGAAACGTCGATTCTCCTGTTCCCTGGATGCTGCCTGACCTGCTGCGCTTTTCCAGCAATACATTTTCAGCTCTGATCTCCAGCATCTGCAGACCTCACTTTCTCCTCATGCATCACAAACCCAATTGAGTTCTTTGAGGATGTGACAAAACAAGTTGATGAAGGCCGAGCAGTGGATGTGGTATATATGGATTTCAGTAAGGCATTTGATAAGGTTCCCTATGGTAGGCTCATTCAGAACATTAGGAGGAATGGGACATAGGGAAACTTGGCCATCTGGATATGGAACTGGCTGTCCGAAAGAAGACAACGAGTTGGAGTGAATGGAAAGTATTCCGCCTGGAGGTTGCTGACCAATGGTGTCCTGCAGGGATCTGTTCTTGCGCATCTGCTCTCTGTAGTTTTTATATATGACTTGGACAAAGAAGTGGAAGGTTGGGTTAGTAAGTTTGCTGATTACACAAAGGTCAGTGGTATTGTAGATAGTGTTGAGGGCTGTTGCAGGTTACAAATGACATTGACAGGATGCAGAGCTGGGCTGAGAAGTGGTAGATGGAGTTGAGGAGAAAGTGAGGTCTGCAGACGCTGGAGATCAAAGCTGAAACTTTATTGCTGGAACAGCACAGCAGGTCAGGCAGCATCTAGGGAACAGAAGATTCGACGTTTCGGGCACATTAGATGGAGTTGAACCTGGATAAATGTGAAGTGATTTATTTTGGAAGAAAAATTTGAATGCTGGATACAGGGTTAAAGACAGGATTCTTGTCAGTGTGGAGGAACAGAGGGATCTTGGGATCTACATACATAGATCCCTCAAAGTTGCCACCACAATGATAGGGTTTTTAAGGCATTTTGGCTTTCATTAACAGGGTGATTGAGTTTAACAGCCGCAAGGTTTGGCTGCAGCTCTATAAAACCCTGGTTAGACAATGGTTTTGTCAATGGTAGGTCGTGTCTCATAAACCTCATTGAGTTTTTTGAGAAGGTGACCAAGCATGGAGATTAGGGTAGGGCAGTTGACGTGGTGTACATGGACTTCAGTAAAGCCTTTGATAAGGTTCCACATGGTAGGTTATTGGAGAAAATGCAGAGGCATGGGATTGAGGGTGATTTAGCAGTTTGGATTAGAAACTGGCTTTCTGAAAGAAGACAGCGAATGGTGGTTGGTGGAAAATATTCAGTTTGGAGTCCGGTTACTAGTGGTGTGCCACAAGGATCTGTTTTGGAACCACTGCTATTTGTCATTTTTATAAATGACTTAGATGCAGGCATAGGTGGATGGGTTTATAAGTTTGCAGATGATTCTAAAGTCAGTGGAGTAGTAGACAGTGTGGAAGAATGTTGCAGGTTGCAGGGGGACTTGGGTAAACTGCAGAATTGGGCTGAGAGGTGGCAAATGGAGTTCAATGCAGCTAAATGTGAGGTGATGCACTTTGGGAAGAATAACAGGAAGGCAGAGTACTGGGTCAATGGAAAGATTCTTGGTAGTGTGGATGTGCAGAGGGATCTTGGAGTCCATGTGCATAGATCCCTGAAAGTTGCCACCCAGGTGGATAATGCTGTTAAGAAGGCATACGGTGTGTTAGGTTTCATTCGTAGAGGATTGAGTTCCGGAGGGACAATGTCATGCTGCAACTATAAAAAACGCTGGTGCGGCCACACTTGGAATGTTGTATACAGTTCGGGTTGGGAAGGATGTGGAAGCACTGGAAAAAGTGCATATGAGATTTACCAGGATATTGCCTGGTCTGGAGGGAATGTCTTATGAGGAAAGGCTGAGAGGCTTGAGTCTCTTCTCATTGGAAAGATGAAGGCTACAAGGGGATTTGATGGAGACACATTAGATGATCAGAGGATTAGATAAGGTAGACAGTGAAAGTCTTTTTCCTAGGATGATGACATTAACTTGTACGAGGGGGCATAACTAAAAGTTGAGGAGTGATAGATTTAAGACAGATGTCAGAGGCAGGTTCTTTACTCAGAGAGTGGTAAGGGCATGAAATGCCCTGCCTGCCCATGTAGTTAACTCAGCCATATTAGGAAGATTTAAATAATCCTTGGATAAGCACATGGATGATGATGGGATAGTGTAGGGGAATGAACTTAGATTAGTTCACAGGTCGGCGCAACATCGAGGGCTGAAGGGCCTGTTCTGCGCTATATTGTTCTATGTTCTAGGCCTTTGGAATACTGTGTCCAGTTCTGGTCGCCTCATCATAGGAAGGATGTAGATGCTTTAGAGAGGGTGTAGAGGTGATTTACCAGGATGCTGCCTGGATTGGAGGGCTTATCTTATAAAAAGAGGTTAACTGAGCTAGAGCTTTTCACACTGGAGAAAAGAAGAAAGAGACATGAATTGATAAAGGTGTATAAGGTAATGAGAGGCATAGATAGAGCAGACAGCCAGAGACTTTTCCCCAGGGCAGGAATGGCAGAAGGGTCATAATTTTAAGGTGCTTGGAGGAAGGTAAAGAGGAGATGTCAGAGGTAGGTTCTTTATGCAGAGAGTGGTGGGTGCAGGGAATGCACTGACAGCAGTGGTAGTAAAGTCAGGGACATTTAGGTGACTGCTGGACAAGCACATGGACAGCAACAAATTGAGGGGTGTGTAGGTTAGGTTGACCTTAAATTAAGATAAATGCTCAGCACAACATCGTGGACCAAAGGGCCTGTACTGTGCTGTACTGTTCTATGTTCTATCTTCAGCATCCATGGTTCTTTGTTTTATATCATCATTTTATTTTTGTGCCAGATACACTGAAAGTTTCATGCCAATATATTTTAAGTGCAGATTGTGAAGTAAATGGATTTTGTGCTTTACCTTAACATTGTGATGTATGTCTTTAGCATCAGATGTTTCCTGATATAGCTTCTCATCAAAGACAACAACGCCTGAGATCACAATATCAGCCCTGTCCTTCACAATCTGAAGAAGGAAAGATAAATTTATAAAAGAGTCATATATTTGAGAATTGGAGTGAGAATCAGTACAACATAATAGGTACTAACAAATTTGACTATTCAACATAGCAACATTCAACAACTTCAACTATATTTAACTTAAATTACAATCTTCTCACTGATTGATGTGATTCATTCATGCCAGATTCAAAGAGACAGCAAAAAAGTAGAAATTCATGCATAAAGCTATGATACCTAGTATAATGTGGTCCACACTCAAGAGTGGATACCTGTACAAAAGTGTCACCAGTGTTCAGTATTTGATATTTGTTGAACTTTGTGCAGCATTGGATCCTATTGCCACAGTGAAATGCATACTGAGTATTGGAGTTCTAGATTTTAGTACTCATACACCCAATATTGGATATCTGTACCATACAACCCAGGGCAATCAACATTAAATACTTTTACAAAAATGCCTCCCATACTTAGTATTAGATACATGTACAAAACTGCCTAGTGTTAGGTACCTGTACTATGGTGCTTGCACTCAGCAATGGATACCTTCACCAAAATGCCTATATAATCAGTACTAGAAAGCTGAATTATAATTTCTACATATTCAGCACTGGATATCTGTGAAATAGTGTCTGCACACTCTGTACTGAATACGTGTCATTGTGCTCAGCAATTCATATACCTTTATCCATATGTTCAATTAATATCTCAAGATTTCAGAGATTCACAAGGATTTTAGAGTAAATCTATCATTAAGTGCAAACATCAGTTTCCACTTTCCCTTTCTGAATCCTTTGCTTGCCCAGAAGGCACCATCCTATTGTATTTAAAAGCTGACATTTTTCCACAAAGACCAATGAGCATCATCCACCTTCAAGCAACTGTAAAACTGTCTGTTTGATTCAAAAAAGACCTACATTTCTAATTCTGACATTCAGCACTAAATACCTATATCAGTGTTCAGCTCTAGATATAGGTAACTTAGATTCTAGCAGTTTTCATTATAAAGTTAGCTTGGAAATGCTGGGATTGTTCTGCTTGGAGGAAAGGATCCTGAGGGACAATTATAGAAGCATACACAATTACAGGTTTAGATCAGGCAGAGAAGGAAGGGTACTTCCCAATATTTTTAATTTTTTGATTTCTTCATAGGATTTGGGTGTCACTAGCTGGGCCGACATTCTTTGCCAGTTCTTAATTGCCCTGGAGAAGTTGGTAGTGAGCTGCCTTCTTAAACTTAAACTTTTGCCACTGAAAATTGGTGGCGAAGGGAGTGAACGTTGAAAGTGATGGAAGTGGTACCAATCAAGCAGCCTGCTTTGTCCAAGCTTCAACTATCTTCACCAGAACATCAGAGGATGAGGGGCAACCTGATAGAAGTATATAAAATTATGAGAGGCATGGATAGGGTGGATAGTCAAAGTCTTTTTCCCAGGGTGTAAATGTTAAATACTAGCGACCATAAATTTAAGTTCAGAGGGGGAAGGCTTTTTGGACAGAGGGTAGATACCTGAAATGTGCTGCCTGGGGAGGTGTAGAAGTAGATACAATAGCAATGCTTAAGAGGCATTTAGACAGACACATGAACAGGCATGGAAAAGAGCGATATGGACCATGTGCTAGCAGATGGGATTAGTTTAAAATGGCATCATGGTTGGCACAGTGGCACAAAGGGCCTGTTCCTGTGTTGTATTGTTCTATGTTCAGGATGATGAAGCTTAGTCGGTGTTATTGGATCTGCACCCATCCAAGCAAACGGGGAGTATTGGACTCTGGACTATGCATTGTAGATGCTGCATTGGCATCATGGAGTCAGGAGTTGAGTTACTTATTGCAGAATTTCCAGCCTTTAACCTGCTCTTGAAGCCACTGTCTTTCTATAGAATCATAAAATCCCAGTGTAGAAGCAGGCCATTCAGCCCATCGAGTCCACAACAACCCTCTGAATAGCAGTACATTCAGACCACCCCTACTCTAGGTCTGCAACCCTGCATTTCCCATGGCTAATCCACTTAGACTACACATCTTTGCAGGAAACCAGAGCATCCAGAGGAAACCCATGCAAACACAGAGAACATGTGCAAACTCCACACAGACAGTCATCAGAGGGTGGAATTAACCTGGGTCCCTGGTGCGATGAGGCAGCAGTGTTAACCACTAAGCCATCATGCTGCCATATGACTGCCTAGTTCTGTTTCTGTTCAATGATTACATCCAGAACATTGATAGTGGGAGGATTCAATGATGAATGTTGAACATTACAGGGATGGTTAGATTCTTTTCTTCAATCTTTGTTTGGGCTAGGTATAGTTTAGATCAGGAATTGGCTAGCTGCAAGAAGACAGAAGGTGGTGGTTGGTGGGAAATATTCATCCTGGAGTTCAATTACTAGTGGGGTGCCACAAGGATCTGTTTTGGGTCCACTATTGTTTGTCATTTTTAGAAATGACCTGGGGATGAGAGTATAGAAGGATGGGTTAGTAAATTTGCGGATGACACTAAGGTCAGTAGAGTTGTGGATAGTGACGAAGGACGTTGTAGGTTACAGAGAGACATAGATAAGCTGCAGAGCTGGGCTGAGAGGTGGCAAATGGAGTTTAATAGACAATTGACAATAGATGCAGAAGTAGGCCATCTGGCCCTTCGAGCTAGCACCACCATTCATTATGATCATGGCTGATCATCCACAATCAGTACCCTATTCCTGCCTTATCCCTATAACCAATCTGGAAAAGTATGATTTGATTCACTTTGGAAGAAGTAATGGGAATGCAGAGTACTGGGCTAATGGTAAGATTCTTTGATAGTGTAGATGAGCACAGAGGTCTCGGTGTCCAGGTACATAGATCCTTAAAAGTTGCCACCCAGGTTGATAGGGTGGTTAAGAAGGCATATTGTGTGTTAGCTTTTATTGGTAAAGGGATTAAGTTTCGGAACCAGGAGATCATACTGCAGCTGTACAAACTCTGGTGTGGCCACATTTGGAGTATTGCTTACAGTTCTGGTCAACGCATTATAGGAAGGATGTGGAAGCATTGGAAAGGGTTCAGAGTTGATTTACTAGGATGTTTTCTGGTATGGAGGGAAGGTCTTATGAGGAAAGTATGATGGACTTGAGGCTGTTTTCGTTAGAAAGAAGGTTGAGAAGTGACTTAATTGAGACATATAAGATAATCAGGGGGTTAGGTAGGTTGGACAGTGAGAGTCTTTTTCCTAGGATGGTGATGGCTAGCATGAGAAGACATAGCTTTAAATTGAGGGATGATAGATATAGGACAGATGTCAGAGGTAGTTTCTTTACACAGAGAGTAGCAGGGGCATGGAATGCACTGCTTGTAACAGTAGTAGACTCGCCAACTTTAAGGGCATTTAAATGATCATTGGATAGGCATATGGACAAGAATAGAATAATGTAGGTTAGATGGGCTTCAGATTGGTTTCACAGGTCGGCGCAACACCGAGGGCCAAAGGGCCTGTGCTGTGCTGTAATGTTCTACGTTCTATGTTGTAACTCCAACTAGTAGAGAAGTTTCCCACTGATACTCATTGACACCAGTTTTGCAAGGTCTATACAGTAAACTAACAAGTTTTTGCTGTTTGATTTTGTGTATCGCTGGACATCGGAGTGCATCTGGGAAAATTAATAAACAGTGAAAATTAACAAACAGTGAAATTCACAACTAATCTTGGAGGAACTGTTGGGCGAAGTTCACAGCACAGAATCAGATAAGTTAATTGCTGTTTTAAGTCTGTCCAAGAGAAAGGCTGCAGTAGTGAGTACAGTGGATTCTTTCATGATTATATGTTTTTGGAGATAAGTCTCTTGATTAAACTTAAAATATAAGCCATTGCTATTAATTTAACCTGGGGCAGTGTTTGTAGAGGAATAAGACGGTGTTATTTTCCGGGTCTGTAGATTGTGAAGGAGCAAAAATGGCCTTTGCAGTGATATGTGCTTCTTGTCAGATGTGGGAGTTTAAAGAGAGCTTAAGGGTTACTGCGGATTACATCTGCCATAAATGCTGTTGGATGCGGATCTTATCAGAGCGAATCTTATCAGAGCGAATGGATCAGTTGGACAGACAGATAGAAGCGATGAGGAATTTGCAACAGCAACAGTGTGTGATGGATGGCAGTTACAGGAAGGGGGGAAAGTCTCAGATACAGTCACAGAGGTGGGTTAACTCCAGGAAGGGTAAGAGAGGTCGGCACCTAGGGCAGGAGTCTTTTGTGGATATACCAATTTCAAACAGGTATGCTGTTTTGGAAATTTTAGGGGGTGATGGATTCTCTGGGGAACGTAGCACAAACAGCCAAGTTTTTGGTATTGAGACTGGCTCTAGTGCACGAAGGATATGCCGGCTTCCAAGAGATCAATTGTGTTAGGGGATTCTGTAGTCAGAGGTACAGACAGATGTTTCTGTGGCCAGCAGAGAAAAAGCAGAATGGTATGTTGTTTCCCTGGGGCCAGGATCAAGGATGTCTCAGAGAGGGTGCAGAATGTTCTCACGGGGGAGAGGGGCCAGCAGGAGGTCATTGACCACATTGGAACCAATGATGTAGGAAGGGAAATGGTTGAGATTCTGAAGGGAGATTACAGAGAGTTAGGCAGGAATTTAAAAAAGAGGTCCTCAAGGGTAGTAATATCTGAATTACTCCCAGGGCTACGAGCTAGTGAGGGCAGGAATAGGAGGATAGAGCAGAGCTGAAACTTTATTGCTGGAACAGCACAGCAGGTCAGGCAGCATCTAGGGAACAGAAGATTCGACGTTTCGGGCACATGCCCTTCTTCAGGAATGAGCAGAGAGTGTTCAGCAGGAGAAGATAAAAGGTAGGGAGGAGGGACTTGGAGGAGGGGCGTTGGAAATGTGATAGGTGGAAAGAGGTCAAGGTGAGGGTGATAGGTCGGAGTAGGGTGGAGGCGGAGAGGTCAAGAAGAAGACTGCAGGTCAGGAAGGCGGTGCCGGGCTGGAGGGATTCGGCTGAGACAAGGTGGGGGGAGGGGGGGATGAAGAAACTGGTGAAGTCCAAGTTCATCCCCTGTGGTTGGAGGGTTCCCAGTCGGAAGATAAGACGCTCCTCCTCCGACCGTCGCGTTGTTGTGGTTTGGCGGTGGATGAGTCCAATGACCTGCATATCCTCGGTGGAGTGGGAGGGGGAGTTGAAATGCTGTGCTACAGGGTGATTGGGTTGGTTCGTCCGGGTGGCCCAGAGGTGCTCTCTGAATCGCTCCGCAAGTAGGCGGCCTGTCTCCCCAATATAGAGGAGGCCACACCGGCTGCAGCGGATGCAGTAGATAATGTGGGTGGAGGTGCAGGTGAATCTGTGGCGGATATGGAAGTTTCCTTTGGGGCCTTGGAGAGAAGTGAGGGGGGAGGTGTGGGCGCAAGTGTTGCACCTCCTGCGGTTGCAAGGGAAGGTGCCGGGAGTGGAGGTTGGGTTGGTGGGGGGTATGGATCTGACAAGGGAGTCGCGGAGGGAGTGGTCTCTACGGAAAGCTGATAGAGGAGGGGAGGGAAATATATCCTTGGTGGTGGGGTCCGTTTGGAGGTGGCGGAAGTGACGGCGGATGATGCGCTGTACATGGAGATTGGTGGGGTGGTAGGTGAGGACCAGTGGGGTTCTGTCCTGGTGGCGGTTGGAGCGGGAGTGGAGGAGATGCGGTGGAGGGCATCGTCGATCACGTCGGGGGTTCAAAATACGCACAACACAGACGGCCTCCTTCTTCAAAGACCGCAATTTCCCCCCCGACGTGATCGACGATGCCCTCCACCGCATCTCCTCCACTTCCCGCTCCTCCGCCCTTGAGCCCCGCCCCTCCAACCAGAACTGCTTGGGAGGATTTAAACTAGTAAGGTGGGGGGGGGAGGGGGGACCCAGGGAGATAGTGAGGAAAGAGATCGATCTGAGAAGGGTGCAACTGAGAACAGAAGTGAGTCAGGGCAGGCAGGTACAAGGTAGGACTAATAAATTAAACTGCATTTATTTCAATGCAAGGGGCCTAACAGGGAAGGCAGATGAACTCAGGGCATGGTTAGGAACATGGGACTGGAATATCATAGCAATTACAGAAATATGGCTCAGGGATGGGCAGGACTGGCAGCTTAATGTTCCAGGTTACAAATGCTACAGGATGGATAGAAAGGGAGGCAAGAGAGGAGGGGGAGTGGTATTTTTGATAAGGGATAGCATTACAGCAGTGCTGAGGGAGGATATTCCTGGAAATACATCCAGGGAAGTTATTTGGGTGGAACTGAGAAATAAGAAAGGGATGATCACCTTATTGGGATTGTATTATAGACCCCCCAATAGTCAGAGGGAAATTGAGAAATAAACTTGGAAGGAGATCTCAACTACCTGTAAGAATAATAGGGTAGTTATGGTAGGGGATTTTAACTTTCCAAACATCGACTGGGACTGCCATAGTGTTAAAGGTTGAGATGGAGAGGAATTTCTTAAGTGTGTACAAGACAATTTTCTGATTCAGTATGTGGATGTACGTACTAGTGAAGGTGCAAAACTTGACTTACTCTTGGGAAATAAGGCAGGGCAGGTGACTGAGGTGTCAGTGGGGGAGCACTTTGGGGCCAGCGACCATAATTCTATTCATTTTAAAATAGTGATGGAAAAGGATAGAACAGATCTAAAAGTTGAAGTTCTAAATTGGAGAAAGGCCAATTTTGATGGTATTAGGCAAGAACTTTCGAAAGCTGATTGGAGGTAGATGTTCGTAGGTAAAGGGACGGCTGGAAAATGGGAAGCCTTCAGAAATGAGATAATGAGAATCCAGAGAAAGTATATTCCTGTCAGGGTGAAAGGGAAGGCTGGTAGACATAGGGAATGCTGGATGACTAAAGAAATTGAGGGCTTGGTTAAGAAAAAGAAGGAAGCATATGTCAGGATAGATCAAGTGAATCCTTAGAAGAGTATAAAGAAAGTAGGAGTATACTGAAGAGGGAAATCAGGAGGGCAAAATAGGGACATGAGATAGCTTTGGCAAATAGAATTAAGGAGAATCTAAAGGATTTTACAAATATATTAAGGACAAAAGGATAACTAGGGAGAGAAGAGGGCCCCTCAAAGATCAGCAAGGCGGTCTTTGTGTGTAGCCACAGAAAATGGGGGAGATACTAAATGAATATTTTGCATCAGTATTTACTGTGGAAAAGGATATGGAAGATGTAGACAATAAGGAAATAGATGGTGACATCTTGCAAAATGTCCAGATTACAGAGGAGGAAGTGCTGGATGTCTTGAAACGGTTAAAGGTGGATAAATCCCCAGGACCTGATCAGGTGTACCCGAGAACTCTGTGGGAAGCTAGAGAAGTGATTGCTGGGCCTCTTGCTGAGATATTTGTATCATCGATAGTCACAGGTGAGGCGCCGGAAGACTTGAGGTTGGCAAACGTGGTTTTTTTTTTCTCTCTTCACAAAAAGAGCGGGAGCAGCAGAGGAAGTGACGACAAACAGAGGGGCAGCCGGGAAGGAGAACTGTGAGCATAAATACTCACCCTTTAATCACCAACGGTCATTTGAGTGGGAGCAGTGGCCGAGTAAAGGCGAACCTGGGAGACTACAGCTAAGGTAAGACAGTTTGTTTCAAAATTACTTACCTGTAGCGGGCAGCGGTGTTTTTTTTTCTCTCTTCACAAAAAGAGCGGGAGCAGCAGAGGAAGTGAAGGCAAACAGAGGGGCAGCCGGGAAGGAGAACTGTGAGTATAAATACTCACCCTTTAATCACCAACGGTCATTTGAGTGGGAGCAGCGGAAGTGAGGTTGGAGCGCATAGCTGGGCGGGAAGGTAAGTGATTAGTATTTGAGTGGGTGTGTTCTAGACCCCAGGTCCTACTTCCGTAGGGCCTCCCTCCCAACCTCCTCCTCTAACCTAACTTTAAAGTCCACAGGTAAGTGACTCAGTGTTATTGACTCAGTGTTCTTGTTTTTGGAGAAAGTGTACAGTCATGGCAGCGCAGGCGGTGGAATGTTCCTCCTGCAGGATGTTTGAGGTAGGGGTGACCACCGATACTCCTGCCGACTTCGTCTGCAGGAAATGCAGTCAGATCCTGATCCTCACCGAACGAGTAAGGGAACTGGAACTGGAGTTGGATGAACTGAGGATTATTCGAGAGGCTGAGAGGGTGATTGATAGAAGCTACAGGGACATAGTTACACCGGAGAACAGAGGTAGCTGGGTAACAGTTAGAGGTGGGAAGGGGAAGAAGCAGGCAGTGCAGGGTTCCCCTGTGGTCGTTCCCCTAAAAAATAAGTATACAGCTTTGGAAACTGTTGGGGGGGACAGCGTTGCAGGTGTAAGCTGCATGGAAGGGGTCTGTGGCTCTGAGACTCAGAAGGGAAAGGGGGAGAGGAGGAGAGCGCTAGTTATAGGGGACTCTCTAGTTAGAGGGACGGACAGGCGGTTCTGTGGACATGGGCGAGACTCACGGATGGTTTGTTGCCTCCCGGGTGCTAGGGTCCGAGACGTCTCAGACCGTGTCTTCAGAATCCTTAAGGGGGAGGGTGTGCAGCCAGAAGTCGTGGTACACATTGGCACCAACGACATAGGTAGGAAGAGGGGTGGGGAGGTCATTCAAGAGCTCAAGGAGTTAGGCTGGAAGCTAAAAGCTAGGACAGACAGAGTCGTCATCTCTGGGTTGTTGCCGGTGTCACGTGACAGTGAGGCAAAGAATAGGGAGAGAATGCAGTTGAACACGTGGCTGCAAGGCTGGTGTAGGAGGGAGGGCTTCAGATATTTGGACAATTGGACTGCATTCTGGGGAAGGTGGGACCTGTACAAACAGGACGGGTTGCACCTGAACCAGAAGGGCACCAATATCCTGGGGGGTAGGTTTGCTAGCACTCTTCGGGGGGGTTTAAACTAATTTGGCAGGGGGATGGGATCCGGACTTGTAGTCCAGCAAGTAAGCTAGCTGTGTGTCAGGATGCCCAAGACTGTAGGGAGGCTGTGGAGAAGGTAGCACTGACAGGGACTACTTGCGGACACAGAGATGGGCTCAAGTGCGTATACTTCAACGCAAGGAGTATCAGAAATAAGGTGGGTGAACTTAAGGCGTGGATCGGTACCTGGGACTACGATGTTGTGGCCATCACGGAAACGTGGATAGATGAGGGACAGGAATGGCTGTTGGAGGTTCCTGGTTACAGGTGTTTCAGTAAGATTAGGGAGGGTGGGAAAAAAGGAGGGGGGGTGGCATTGCTAATTAGAAATGGTATAACGGCTGCAGAAAGGAAGTTTGAGGGGGATCTGCCTCTGGAGGTAGTATGGGCTGAAGTCAGAAATAGGAAAGGTGCAGTCACCTTGTTGGGTGTTTACTATAGGCCCCCCAATAGCAGCAGAGATGTGGAGAAACAGATTGGGAAACAGATTTTGGAAAGGTGCAGAAGCCACAGGGTCGTAGTCATGGGCGACTTCAACTTCCCAAATATTGATTGGAAGCTCTTTAGATCAAGTAGATTGGATGGGGCGGTGTTTGTGCAGTGTGTCCATGAAGCTTTTCTAACGCAGTATGTAGATTGTCCAACCAGAGGGGAGGCCATATTGGATTTGGTACTCGGTAATGAACCGGGACAAGTGGTGGGCTTGTTAGTGGGTGAACATTTTGGTGATGGTGACCACAATTCTGTGACTTTCACATTGGTTATGGAGAGAGATAGGTGCGCACAACAAGGTAGATTTTATAATTGGGGGAAGGGAAATTACGATGCTGTAAGGCAGGATTTGAGGAGAATACGTTGGGAGCATAGGCTGTCAGGGAAGGATGTGGTTGAAATGTGGAACTTTTTCAAAGAGCAGATACGACGTGTCCATGATATGTATGTACCTATCAGGCAGGAAAGAAATGGTCGTGTGAGGGAGCCTTGGTTGACGAGAGAGGTTGAATGTCTGGTAAAGAGGAAGAAGGAGGCTTACATAAGGTTGAGGAAACAGGATTCAGACAGAGCAGTGGAGGGATATAGGATAGCCAGAAGGGACCTGAAGAAAGGGATTAGGAGAGCTAAGAGAGGGCATGAAAAATCGTTGGCGGATAGGATCAAGGATAACCCCAAGGCATTTTATGCGTATGTGAGAAACCTGAGAATGATGAGAACGAGGGTAAGTCCGATCAAGGACAGTAGTGGGAGACTGTGTATTGAGTCGGAAGAGATAGGAGAGGTCTTGAACAAGTACTTCTCTTCAGTATTTACGAACGAGAGGGACCGTATTGTAGAAGAGGAGAGTGTGAAATGGACTGGTAAGCTAGAAGAGATACCTGTTAGGAAGGAAGATGTGTTGGACATTTTGAACAACTTGAAGATAGACAAGTCCCCCGGGCCTGACGGGATATATCCTAGGATTATGTGGGAAGCAAGAGAGGAAATTGCAGTACCGTTGGCAATGATCTTCTCGTCTTCACTGGCAACGGGGGTGGTACCAGGGGACTGGAGAGTAGCGAATGTTGTGCCCCTGTTCAAAAAAGGGAATAGGGATAACCCCGGGAATTACAGGCCTGTTAGTCTTACTTCTGTGGTAGGCAAAGTAATGGAAAGGGTACTGAGGGATAGGATTTATGAGTATCTGGAAAGACACTGCTTGATTAGGGACAGCCAGCACGGATTTGTGAAGGGTAGGTCTTGCCTTACAAGTCTTATTGAATTCTTCGAGGAGGTGACCAAGCATGTGGATGAGGGTAGAGCAGTGGATGTAGTGTAGATGGATTTTAGTAAGGCATTTGATAAGGTTCCCCATGGTAGGCTTATGCGGAAAGTCAGGAGGCATGGGATAGAGGGAAATTTGGCCAATTGGATAGAAAACTGGCTAACCGGTCGAAGGCAGAGAGTGGTGGTAGATGGTAAATATTCAGCCTGGAGCCCAGTTACAAGTGGAGTTCCGCAGGGATCAGTTCTGGGTCCTCTGCTGTTTGTAATTTTTATTAATGACTTAGATGAGGGAGTCGAAGGGTGGGTCAGTAAATTTGCAGATGATACGAAGATAGGTGGAGTTGTGGACAGTGAGGAGAGCTGTTGTCGGCTGCAGAGGGACTTAGATATGATGCAGAGCTGGGCTGAGGAGTGGCAGATAGAGTTCAACCCTGCCAAGTGTGAGGTTGTCCATTTTGGAAGAACATATAAGAATGTGGAATACAGGGTTAATGGTAGGGTTCTAAGTCAGGTGGAGGAACAGAGGGATCTTGGGGTCTATGTACATAGATCTTTGAAGGTTGCCACTCAGCTGGATAGAGTTTGTAAGAAGGCCTATGGAGTATTATCGTTCATTAGCAGAGGGATTGAATTCAAGAGTCGTGAAGTGATGTTGCAGCTGTACAGGACTTTGGTTAGGCCACAGTTGGAGTACTGTGTGCAGTTCTGGTCGCCTCACTTTAGGAAAGATGTGGAAGCTTTGGAGAGGGTGCAGAGAAGATTTACCAGGATGTTGCCTGGAATGGAGAGGAAGTCGTACGAGGATAGGTTGAGAGTTCTCGGCCTTTTCTCGTTGGAACGGCGAAGGATGAGGGGTGACTTGATAGAGGTTTATAAGATGATCAGAGGAATAGATAGAGTAGACAGTCAGAAACTTTTTCCCCGGGTACAACAGAGTGTTACAAGGGGACATAAATTTAAGGTGAAGGGTGGAAGGTATAGGGGAGATGTCAGGGGTGGGTTCTTTACCCAGAGAGTGGTGGGGGCATGGAATGCGCTGCCCGTGGGAGTGGTAGAGTCGGAATCATTGGCGACCTTCAAGTGGCATTTGGATAGGTACATGGATGGGTACTTAATCTAGGTTAGAAGTTCGGCACAACATCGTGGGCCGAAGGGCCTGTTCTGTGCTGTATTGTTCTATGTTCTATGTTCTATGTTCTATGTTCTATGTTCTATAGATTGGTGAGCCAGACCTCGGTGGTGGGCAGATTGTTGGAGGGAATCCTGAGGGACAGGATGTACATGTATTTGGAAAGGCAAGGTCTGATTAGGGATAGTCAACATGGCTTTGTGCGTGGGAAATCATGTCTCACAAACTTGATTGAGTTTTTTGAAGAAGTAACAAAGAAGATTGATGAGAGCAGAGCAGTAGATATGATCTATGTGGACTTCAGTAAGGCGTTCAACAAGGTTCCCCATGGGAGACTGATTAGCAAGCTTAGATCTCATGGAATACAGGGAGAACGAGCCATTTGGATACAGAACTGGCTCAAAGGTAGAAGACAGAGGGTGGTGGTGGAGGGTTGTTTTTCAGACTGGAGGCCTGTGACCAGTGGAGTGCCACAAGGATCGCTGCTGGGCCCTCTACTTTTTGTCATTTACATAAATGATTTGGATGTGAGCATAAGAGGTACACTTAGTAAGTTTGCAGGTGACACCAAAATTGGAGGTGTAGTGGACAGCGAAGGGGGTTTCCTCAGATTACAACAGGATCTGGACCAGATGGGCCAATGGGCTGAGAAGTGGCAGATGGAATTTAATTCAGATAAATGTGAGGTGCTGCATTTTGGGAAAGCAAATCTTAGCAGGACTTATACACTTAATGGTAAGGTCCTAGGGACAGTTGCTGAACAAAGAGACCTTGGAGTGCAGGTTCATAGCTCCTTGAAAGTGGAGTCGCAGGTAGATAGGATAGTAAAGAAGGCATTTGGTATGCTTTCCTTTATTGATCAGAGTATTGAGTACAGGAGTTGGGAGGTCATGTTGCGGCTGTACAGGACATTGGTCAGGCCACTGCTGGAATATTGCGTGCAATTCTGGTCTCCTTCCTATCAGAAAGATGTTGTGAAACTTGAAATGGCTCAGAAAAGATTTACAAGGATGTTGCCAAGGTTGGAGAATCTGAGCTACAGGGAGAGGCTGAACAGGCTGGGGCTGTTTTCCCTGGAGCGTCAGAGGCTGAGGGGTGACCTTACAGAAGTTTACAAAATTATGAGGGGCATGGATAAGATAAATATACAAAGTCTTTTCCCTGGGATCGGGGAGTCCAGAACTAGAGGGCATAGGTTTAGGGTGAGAGGGGAAAGATATAAAAGAGACTTAAGGGGCAACTTTTTCATGCAGAGGGTGGTACGTGTATGGAATGAGCTGCCGGAGGATGTGGTGGAGGCTGGTACAATTTCAACATTTAAGAGGCATTTGGATGGGTATATGAATAGAAAGGGTTTGGAGGGATATGGCAGGTGGGACTAGATTGGGTTGGGATATCTGGTCGGCATGGACGGGTTGGACCGAAGGGTCTGTTTCCACGCTGTACATCCCTATGACTCTATGACTCTATCAGATAGAACTATTCCACAGGAATAGGTCTAAGACTGCAGTCACATCCCATTGTGAACGGTCGTGGAGAAATTCATAGTTCAGTGGAGGAGGAGGGTCCGCAAATATGCCCATCTTCAGCGATGGGGTAGCCCAACACACCAATGTGAATGTTAAAACTTGAGCATTTGCCACAACTTCAGAAAAATGCCAAAAATGTCATTCATCTGAGCCCCTTCCAGAGAGTCCCAACATCACAGCCTTCAGGCAACTAGATTCACTCCACATGACATCAGGAAATGGTTGGAAGCACTGGATACTACAAAGACTACAAGCCCCGACAACATTCTAGAAATAGTGTGAAGATTTGTGCTCAAGGACTTGTGCTCCCCTAGCCAAGCAGTTCCAGTACAGTTATAACACTGGCATCTACTTGATAATGTGATAAATGTCCCAGGTATGTCCTGCACAGAAAAAGCAGAACAAATACAAACTAGCCAATTACTGCACCATCAGTCGAGTAAAGCGCTAGAAACCTGCTGGTTACTATTTACCGGAAACTGAACTAGTAATATAAATACTATGGGTCAGAACAGGTCAGAGGCTTGGAATCATGCAATGGGTAACTCATTCCTGACTCCCCAAAGCCTACCCACCACCTACAACGTGGCTACAAGGAAGGTTCAGGAGGGAGGGTTTTGGGCTCCTGGATAATTAGGGCTCTTTCTGGAGTAGGCGGGACCTTTACAAACAGGATGGACTTCACCTGAACCAGAAGGATACCAATATCCTGGGGGGAAAATTTGCTAATGTTCTTCCAGTGGATTTAAACTAATTCAGCAGGGGAACGGGAACCAAAATTGTAGTTCGAGTATACAGGAGGTTGCGAGTAGTGAGGTCAGAAATAGGGTCATATAAAATAACCAGAGGGTTAGATGGGGTGGACAGTGAGAGCCTTTTTCCTCAGATGGTGATGGCTAGCACGAGGGGACATAGCTTTAAATTGAGGGGTGATAGATATAGGGCAAATGTCAGAGGTAGTTTCTTTACTCAGAGAGTAGTGGGGGCATGGAACGCACTGCCTGCAACAGCAGTAGACTTGCCAACTTTAAGGGCATTTAAATGGTCGTTGGATAGGCATATGGGCAAGAATGGAATAGAGTAGCTTATGGCCTTCAGATTGGTTTCACAGGTCAGCGCAACATCGAGGACTGAAGGACCTATACTGCGCCGTAATGTTCTATGTTTTATATACAAGGCACAAGTCAGGTGTGTGACCTTCAGGCAGCACTTTTCAAACCCATGATCACTACCATGGTTCAACACTGCTAACAAGCAGCACTTGCTTAGTAATAACTTGCTTACTAATGTTCATTTTGGCTTCTGCCAGAGCCACTTCACTCCTGACCTCATTGTAGTCTTGGTTCAAACATGGACAATAGAGCTGAATTCTGGAGGTGAAGTGTGAGTGACAGCCCTTTATCTGTTATGGACCAGGCCAGACCCCTTCAAAAAATTTCAAGAAGGTAGCTCAGACTCTAACTTTTCTAGTTGTTTTAGGCAGGTGTAGGGTGGACATTCCAGAAGTGATGCAGCTGGTCAAACCACTCAGTATTAAACAAACCAGAATTTATTTATAGACTACCGAATGAAATACAAGCAAAAGAAAACAGAATTTAGAATAACAGCTATTTGAAAACTCAACCAACACAATATGCTGCACAAATTAACAAAGAGCATTCTGATTTCCTGCAACATCCTGTAAACACATCCCTTGACAAAAAGGTAAATTCAAACACAGGTTCTTACAGGGAGAGAGAGCTTGCAGAGAGGATCAGCCAGGGATCATTGGCTACAACATGGTACCTCAATTTTCTCAGCAGCTTCTCAGGATCCCCAGCTAAGACTAAACCAAACTAGAAAATCTCTGAACTGGGAGAACTGGCCCCTCTCTTTTCATTGTGCAATTGCTTAAAAAAAAACTAAGAGCCCTTTTCCTTGATTGTTGTCTTAGACAGTATCTGTTAGCCATAATCAAAGTGGCCTATTCGTAGATAAATCAGAACCTCTGGCCTTTTACAATCCCTTTTGGGAAAAAAAACAAGGACCACATATCTTTGTTAAAGAAGCAGCATCATCACATATCAAGGCCACAATTGACTAATTATGACACCAAGGCTCCCTTGCAAAACTAGAGTAAATGAAAATGTGGGGGAAAACTCTTGCTGGTTAGTTACACCTGGTACAAAGGAAGTTGGCTGTGGCTATTGGAGGTCAGTCATCTCAGCTGCAAGTTATCTTGGTGTTCCTGGGGGTAGATATTTTCTAATCATAGAACATAGAACATAGAACAGTACAGCACAGAACAGGCCCTTCAGCCCACGATGTTGTACCGACCATTGATCCTCATGTATGCACCCTCAAATTTCTGTGACCATATGCATGTCCAGCAGTCTCTTAAATGTCCCCAATGACCTTGCTTCCACAACTGCTGCTGGCAATGCATTCCATGCTCTCACAACTCTCTGTGTAAAGAACCAGCCTCTGATATCCCCTCTATACTTTCCTCCAACTAGCTTAAAACTATGACCCCTCGTGTTAGCCATTTCTGCTCTGGGAAATAGTCTCTGGCTATCGACTCTATCTATGCCTCGCATTATCTTGCATACCTCAATTAGGTCCTCTCTCCTCCTCCTTTTCTCCAATGAGAAAGGTCCGAGCTCAGTCAACCTCTCTTCATAAGATAAGCCCTCCAGTCCAGGCAGCATCCTGGTAAACCTCCTCTGAACCCTCTCCAAAGCATCCACATCTTTCCAATAATAGGGCGACCAGAACTGGATGCAGTGTTCCAAGTGCGGTCTAACCAAAGTTTTATAGAGCTGCAATATGATCTCACGACTCTTAAACTCAATCCCCCTGTTAATGAAAGCCAAAACACCATATGCTTTCTTAACAACCCTGTCCACTTGGGTGGCCATTTTAAGGGATCTATGTACCTGCACACCAAGATCCCTCTGTTCCTCCACACTGCCAAGAATCCTATCCTTAATTCTGTACTCAGCTTTCAAATTCGACCTTCCAAAATGCATCACCTCGCATTTATCCAGGTTGAACTCCATCTGCCACCTCTCAGCCCATCTCTGCATCCTGTCAATGTCCCGCTGCAGCCTACAACAGCCCTCTATACTGTCAACGACACCTCCAACCTTTGTGTCGTCTGCAAACTTGCTGACCCATTCTTCAATCCCCCCATCCAAGTCATTAATAAAAATTACAAACAGTAGAGGCCCAAGGACAGAGCCCTGTGGAACACCACTCACCACTGACTTCCAGGCAGAATATTTTCCTTCTATTACCACTCGCTGTCTTCTGTTGGCCAGCCAATTCTGTATCCAGACAGCTAAGTTCCCCTGTATCCCATTCCTCCTGACCTTCTGAATGAGCCTACCATAGGGAACCATATCAAATGCCTTGCTGAAGTCCATATACACCACATCCACAGCTTGATCCCCATCAACTTTTCTAGTCACATCCTCAAAGAACTCGATAAGGTTTGTGAGGCATGACCTGCCCCTCACAAAGCCTTGTTGACTCAACCCTCTCCTCCCTGACCTATCACCTTCATCCCCTCCCCCACTCACCTATTGTACTCTATGCTACTTTCTCCCCACCCCCACCCTCCTCTAGCTTATCTCTCCACGCTTCAGGCTCTCCGCCTTTATTCCTGATGAAGGGCTTTTGCCCGAAACGTCGATTTCGCTGCTCCTTGGATGCTGCCTGAACTGCTGTGCTCTTCCAGCACCACTAATCCAGAATCTGCATTTAATCAAGCCATGCTCTTCCAGATGGTCATAAATCCTATCCCTCAGAATCCTTTCTAACACTTTGCAGACGACAGACGTGAGACTTACTGGTCTGTAATTGCCTGGGATTTCCCTATTTCCTTTCTAGAAGTGAGGAATTACATTTGTCTCTCTCTCGTCCTCAGAGTAGTGAACTAGAGAACACTACTCTGTTCGTCCTCAGGGACGACTCCAGTGGAGAGAGAGGATGGAAAAATCTTCGCAAGTGGCGAAGCAATTGCATTTCTCGTTTCCCAAAGCAGCTGAGGACAAATCTGGTCCGGGCCTGGCGACTTGTCAATCTTAATGTTTGACAAAATTTTCAGCACATCAGCTTCCTCTATCTCTATCCATTCCAGCTTGCACACCTGCTCTTCAAAGGTTTCATTCACTACAAAGTTTGTTTCTTTCGTAAAGACAGAAGCAAAAAACTCATTTAGGGCTTCCCCTACCTCCTCAGACTCCACACACAAGCTCCCTATGCTATCCCTGATCAGCCCTACTCTTTCTTTGACCATTCTCTTATTCCTCACATAAGTGTAAAATGCCTTTGTGTTTTCCCTAATCCGTTCTGCCAAGCCTTTCTTGTGCCCCCTCCTGGCTCTCCTCAGACCATTTTTGAGCTCCTTCCTCGCCTGCCTGTAATCCTCTAGAGCTGAGCTTGACCCTAGCCTCCTCTACCTTATGTAAGCTACCTTCTTCCTTTTGACGAGAAGCTCCACCGTTCTCTTTATCCAAGGTTCCTTTATCTTACCCCTTCTTGCCTGTCTCAGAGGGACATATTTACTCATCACTCGCAACAACTGTTCCTTAAGCAGTCTCCACATGTCTATAGTGCCTTTATCATGGAACAATTGCTCCCAGTCCATGCTTCCTAACTCATGTCTAATCACATCATAGTTTCCTCTTCCCAATTAAATATCCTCCCATTTTGCCTAATCCTCTCCTTCTCCATAGCTATGTAGAATGTGAGACAGTTGTGGTCACTATCACCAAAATGCTCTCCCACCACAAGATCTCATACCTGCCCCGGCTCGTTTCCGAGCACCAAGTCTAGAATGGCCTCTCCCCTCGTCGGCCTGTCAACGTACTGAGTTAGGAAACCCTCCTGAACACACCTTACAAAACAGCTCCATTCAAATCTTCTGCTCGAAGGAGGTTCCAATCAATATTGGGAAAGTTAAAGTTACGCATTACAACAACCCTACTACGTCCACACTTTTCCAAAGTCTGCCGACCTATGCTTTCTTCAATCTCCCTGCTGCTATTAGGGGACCTGTAGTAAACCCTTAATGAGGTGACTGCTTCCTTGCTGTTCCTAATTTCCACCCATACTGACTCGGTAGGCAGATCATCCTCGACAATGGAAGCTTATGTAGCTGTGATATTCTCTCTGACTAGTAGTGCTACACCCTCTCCTCTTTGTCCCCCATCCCTATTGTTTTTAAATGCTCTAAACCCTGGAACATCCAGCAACCATTCCTGCCCCTGAGAAACCCATGTCTCTGTTATGGCCACAACATCATAGCACCAGGTACTGATCCATGCTCTAAGTTCATCACTTTTATTCCTGATACTCCTTGCGTTAAAGCAAACGCACTTTAACTGATCCCTTGGTTCCTTCCCAGGAAAATCCTTCCCACTAGCTGGTCTACCTTTTGCTATTGCCACATCTGCATCAACTCTCACCTCCGGTATACAGCTCAGGTTCCCACCCCCTGCCATAGTTTAAACCCTCTTGAACTACTCAAGCAAACTTCCACCCAGGACATTGGTCCCCTTCCAGTTCAGATGCAACCCGTCCTTTTTGTACAGGTCCCACCTTCCCCAGAAGGCATCCCAATTATCTACATATCTGAAGCCCTCCCTCCTACACCAGCTGCGCAGCCACGTGTTAAGCTGCGCCCGCTCGCCTGTTCCTCGCCTCGCTATCTCGTGGCACCGGTAGTAAACTAGAGAACACTACTCTGTTCGTCCTGCTTTGCAGCTTCCATCCTAACTCCCTGAAATCACTTTTTATATCCTCAATCCTTTTTCTGGCTATATCATTGGTGCCAATATGTAACACGATTTCTGGCTGTTTGCCCTCCCCCTTTAGAACCTTATACACCCGATCGGAGACGTCCCGGACCCTGGCACCAGGGAGGCAACATACCTTCCGGGAATCCCGATCCTGACCACAAAATCTCCTGTCGATTCCCCTAACTATTGAGTCCCCTACCACGAGTACTTTTCTATTCTGCCCCCTTCCCTTCTTTGCCACAGTGTCAGGCTCAGTGCCAGGGAACTGACTACCATGGCTTTCCTCTGGTAGGTCATCCCCCCCAGCAGTATCCAAAACTTGTTCAAAGATGCTATGACACACTTCTGGAACAGGTGGTATTTGAACCTGGTTTCTCTCGCTCCGAGGCAGGGACAGTGCCACTTCATCACTTGTACATCAGGGTATTTGTTCTAAACTCAACCATCTTTAACAGCTTAATTAATGACCATCCCTCTATCATAAGGTCAGAAGTGGGAATGTTCACTGTTCATTGCATAATGCTCAGCACAATTCATGACTTGTCAGATACTGAAACAATATCCAAACACTGCAAGATCTGAACAATATCCAGGTTGGGCTGACACATGGCAATCATGCCACACAAATACCAAGCAAGGACCATCTCTAACAAGAGACAATCTAACCATCATTCCCTGACATTCAATGGCATTACCATTGCTGAATCCTTCACTGTCAACATGTTCAATAGGATCCTCCACATGGACTGCTGGACAATTGTATATGAATAGGAAAGGTTTGGAGGGATATGGGCCAGGTGCTGGCAGGTGGGACTAGATTGGGTTGGGATATCTGGTCGGCATGGAAGGGTTGGGCTGAAGGATCTGTTTCCATCTCTATGACTCTATACTGGATTCCTGTATAATAATGTCTAGTACACTCTCAACTTGTACAACACTGCGCAATATATTCAGTACTGGATAGCTTTCCCATAGCATCTTCCACAATCCCAATACTAGATAAATGTCCCAGAGTAGCCAGCACATTCAGTACTGGATGCTAAATTCTGTGATAAAAATGAAATGAGGAAACAGAAATTAGGTATTTACAACAAAGAAAGATTCTGGTGTTTTACATCAGAAACTAATTCAAATTTTACCTGTTTTAAATTGTTGACTGGCAACCGTGCTGTTAGATCAATGTCTTGTTTTGCTGCTGTGAGTTCACACTGAAAATACCAACATTCACATTCATGCATGTCACAGTCCTATGAAAGATCAAAATATAAATGGAATTCATAAAGGACAAATCCATAGAAACAATTCTGCTGTTGCCAGCTCTTCAACAGGAGACTTTTTGTTTGTTAATTCTTGGATCACTCCACAACCCTGGGGCACCACTTGGCCTGATGCAGCCACGGCCTCCACTGTGGCACAGCTAAGCATAAGAGATGTGGCCTCTCATTGCTTGGCAGCTCGAAGCAGGAAAGATTTCAGCTCCAGGATCTTGATTCCAGGCTCACCGATGGACTCACCACAACCTGATTAGCTTGTGCTTTCCAGAATCTCCAAACTGTTACAATGGACAAGGAGGTCATTAAATCCACAATGCCTGCATCAGCTGCTTGAGCATTTTAATTTGGTGCCAATCTCCTGCCTTTTCCCAATAACCCTGCGAGTTTATATTTTATTTAAATAATCATCCAATACTCTTTTGAATGCCTCAAATGAATCTGTTTCCACCACATTATGTGAAAAAGATTTTCTCATTTTGCATTTTCCTTTTTTGCAAAAGATTTAAAATTGTGCCCTCCGTTCTCGATTCATTTACAACTGATTTCTCCGTATCCACTCATGATTTTGAAAACTTGCATAAAAATTGGCAGGACTTCCTGAGAAGAGGAAACTTTATTGCTGGAACAGCACAGCAGGTCAGGCAGCATCCAGGGAACAGGAGATTCGACGTTTCTGGCACAGGCATCAAAAATTTCTTCATTCCTGAAGAAGGGCCTGTGCCCGAAACGTCGAATCTCCTGTTCCCTGGATGCTGCCTGACCTGCTGTGCTGTTCCAGCAATAAAGTTTCAACTTTGATCTCCAGCATCTGCAGACCTCACTTCTTCCTGAGAAGAGGCAATGGGGATTTCTCATTTTGACCCTGATGCCTCAACAAGATCCACGTATAAAAATGGAGGATATAGTATGAACTACATTTAAACGAAAGTTAGAAATAAAGAAAGCCGTGATTTATCTCACACATTTTATGATACCAGAATGTCGTGCCATGGTTTACTAAGGAAGTTGAACCTCTTGTCAAAAAGACGAAGAAGCCTTATGTCAGGATGAGATGTGAAGGATCAGTTAGGGTGCTTGAGAGTTACAAGTTAGCCAGGAAAGACCGAAAGAGAGAGCTAAGAAGAGCCAGGAGGGAACATGAGAAGTCATTGGCGGATTGGATCAATGAAAACCCTAAAGCTTTCTATAGATATATCAGGAATTAAAGAATGGCAAGAGTAAGATTAGGGCCAAACAAAGATAGTAGTGGGATGTTGTGAGTGGAGTCAGAGGAGATGGGGAAGCACAAAATGAATATTTTTCTTCAGTATTGAAACTGGAAAATGTTGTCAAGGAGAATGCTGAGATATAGGCTGCTAGACTAGATGGGATTGAGGTTCACAAGAAAGTGGTGTTAGCAATTCTGGAAAGTGTGAAAATAGGTAAGTTCCCTGGGTTGGATGGGAGGAGATTGCCGAGCCTATGGCTTTGATCTTTATATTCTCATTGTCTACAGGAATATTGCCAGAAGACTGGAGGATAGCAAGTGTTGTCCACTTGTTCAAGAAGAGGAGTACAGACAACTCTGGTAATCATAGACCAGTCAGCCTTACTTTGGTTGTGGGTGACGTGTTGGAAAAGGCTATAAGAGATATGATTTATAACCATCTAGAAAGAAATAAGTTGATTAGGGATAGTCAACACGGTTTTGCAAAGGGTAGGTTGCACCTCACAAACTTTATTGAGTTCTTTGAGAGGGTGACCAAACAGGTGGATGAGGGAAAAGCCATTGATGTGGTGTATATGGATTTCAGTAAGGCATTTGATAAGGTTCCCCAAGGTAGGCTAATGCACAAAACACAGAAGCATGGGATTGACGGTGATTTAGCAGTTTGCATCAGAAATTGGCGAGCTGAAAGAAGACAGATGATGGTAGATGATGGGTTGATGGTCATTCTGGAGTTCAGTTACTAGTGGTGTACTGCAAGGATCTATTTTGGGGCCATTGCTGTTTGTCATTTTTATATGACCTGGATGAGGGCATAGAGAGATGGGTTAGTAAATTTGTGGATGACATTAAGGTTGGTAGAGTTGTGGATAGTAGGTTTCAGAGAGACATAGATAAATTGCACAGCTGGGCTGAGAGGTGGCAATAGTTTAATGTGAAAAAGTGTGAGCTGATTCACTTTGGAAGGAGTAACAGGAATGCAGAGTACTGGGTTAATGGTAAGATTCTTGAAAGTGTAGATGAGCACAGAGATCTCGGTGTCTAGATATATAGATTCTTGAAAGTTGCTACCCAAGTTGATAGGGTGGTTAAGAAGACAAATTGTGTGTTAGCTTTTATTGATAGAAGGATTAAGTTTTGGAACAATGAGATCATGCTGCAGCTGTACAAAGTCTGGTGTGGCCACATTTGGAGTATTGTTTACAGTTCTGGTCAACGCATTATAGGAAGGTCGTGGAAGTTTTGGAAAGGGTTCAGAGGTGATTTACTAGAATGTTGCCTAATATGGAAGGAAGGTCTTTTGAGGAAAGGCTGAGGGACTGGAAGCTGTTTTTGCTAGAGAGAAGAAGATTGAGAGGTGACTTGATGACGACATATAAGATAATCAGACAGTTAGATTGGTGGGGGGTACAATGAGAGCCTTTTTCCTCAGATGGTGATGGCTAGCACAAGGAAACTTTGCTTTAATTTGAGGGGTGATAGATATAGGACAGATGTCAGAGGTAGTTTCTTTACTCAGAGAATAGTAGGGGTGTGGAATGCACTACTTAGTAGTAGATGCGCCAACTTTAAGAGCATTTAAATGGTCATTGGATAGACATATGGATGAAAATGGAATAGTGTGAGTTAGATGGCCTTCAGATTGGTTTCACAGGTCGGGGCAATATTGAGGGCCAAAGTGCCTGTATTGCGCTGTAATGTTCTACTTTCTATGTCTATGTTCTAATGCCCCTAGTGCTTTACAGTGAATAAAATATCTTTGAAGTGTAGTCAATTTTGCAGAAGACTTGATTAATTAGATTCCCTACAGTATGGAAACAGGCCTTTCGGCCCAACAAGTCCACACTAACCTTCCGAAGAGTAACCCATCCAAACGCATTTGCCCACCCTATAATTACCCATGACTAATGCACTAACATTACAGGCAATTTAGCATGAGAAGGACCTTGTCATTTGTGAGGACAGCATGAAACATGCTGACATGTTCGAACATCTTGATGCTAAGAAGGAAGATGTGCTGAAAATTTTGAAAAACATGAGGAAAAATAAGTCCCTGGCACCATATAGGATATAACCAAGGTTACTACAGGAATCAAAGGAAGAGATTGCTGTGCCTTTGGTGATGATCTTTGCATCTTCAATGTCCACTGGAGTAGTGCAAGATGATTGGAAAGTGGTAAATGTTATTGCCTTATTCAAGAAAGGAAATGGGGATAATCCTGGGAACTTCAGAGGAGTAAGTCTAATGTCTGTAAAGTACTGGAGAGGGTTCTGACAGGCAGGATTTATGATTATTTGGAAAAGCATAGCTTGATTAGAGATAGTCAGCATGGCTTTGTGAGGGGCCTCACAAGCCTTACTGAATTATTTGAGGATGTGACAAAACACATTGATGAAGGTAGATCAGTCGATGTGGTGTATATGGATTTTAGCAAAGCGTTTGATAAGGTTCCCCACAGTAGGCTCATTCAGGAAGTAAGGAGGCATGGAATATAGGGACATTTGGCTGTCTGGATACAGAATTGGCTGGCACATAGAAGTCAGAAGGTGGTAGTAGATGAAAAGTATTCAGCCTGGAGCTCGGTGACCAGTGGAAGAATAAACAGGTAAACAGATTATGGAAAGATGTAGAGGCAACACGGTGGTGGTGATGTGACCAACATTGACTGGGATACACTGAGTGTCAGAGGTCTGGATGGGGCAGAATTTGTAAGAAGCATCCAGGAGAAGGGGCCATATTGGACCTGGTATTGAGGAATGAGCCAGGCCAGGTGGTAGCCGTTGCAGTGGAGGGATTTCTTTGGGAATTGTGACCACAATTCTGTAAGTTTTAGAATACTTGTAGATAAAGATGAGAGTGGTCCGAAGGGAAGAATACTAAACTGGGCCAAGACCAATTGTATCAAAATTAGGCAGGAGCTGGGAAATGTGGATTAGACACAGCTATTTGCAAGGAAGTCCACATTTGATATGTGGGTGGTTCTCAAAGATGGGTTAAAAATAATGCAGGATAGCATGTCCTGTTGAAAGCAAAGAATAGGAAAGGCAAGATTCGTGAACCACAGATGACAGGAGAAATCATACAACTAGCCAAGAGGAAAAGGAAAGTGTACATAAGGTCCAGGCAGCTAGAACAAAACGGGTCTTGGAGGAATATCGGGGGAATAGGACCAGTCTTAAACGAGGAACCAAGCGGACTAAAAGGGGTCATGAAATAGCTTTAGCGAGCAGAATTAAGGAGAACCCCAAAGCCTTTTATTTTTATATAAGAAGCGAGCGGGAAACTAGAGAAAGGATTGGTCCACTAAACGATAAGGATGGAAGGTTGTGTGTTGAACCTGAGAAAATGGGTGAGATTCTCAATGATTACTTTGCATCAATGTTCACTGAGGAGAGGGACATTATGAATGTTGAGATTAGTGGTGGAAGTTTGATGACTCTGGATCACATTGACATTAGTAGGGAAGATATGTTGGGTAGGCTAGAGGTTATTAAGGTGGACAGATACCCAGGACCAGTTGGAATCTATCCCAGGTTGCTGAGGGAGACGAGAGAGGAAATAGCTGGGGCCCTGACAGATATCTTTGCAGCATCGTTAAACGCAGGTGAAGTGCCAAAGGACTGGAGGGTTGCTAATGTTGTCCTCTTGTACAAGAAGGGTAGTAGGAATATTCCAGGTTCTATAGACCAGTGAGCCTGATGTTAGTGGTGGGAAAGTTGCTGGAGAAGGTACTGAGGGATAGAATCTACTTATATTTGGAAAAGAATGGGTTTTTCAGTGATAGGCAACATAGTTTTGTGGGAGAGATCGTGCCTTACCAACTTAATAGAGTTCTTTGAGGTAGTGACCAAGTTGATAGATGAAGGTAGGGCTGTGGATGCCAATACATGAACTTTATTAAGGTGCTTGGTAAGGTTCCCCATGGTAAACTAATGGAGAAAGTGAAGTCACATGGTGTGCAAGGTGTTCTAGCTAGGTGGATAAAGAGCTGGTTGAGCAACAGGAGACAGAAATTAGTAGTTGAAGGGAGTTTCTTGAAATGGAGAAAGGTGACAGGGATCAGTGCTGGGGCCACATAAATGATCTGGAAGAGGGCACCATTGGTATGATCAGCAAGTTTGCAGATGACACGAAGATTGGTGGAGTAGCAGAAAGCATAAGGGACTATCAAAGAATATAGGAGAATATAGATAGACTGGACAGTTGGGTGGAGAAGTGGCAGATGGAGTTTAATCCAGGCAAATGTGAGGTGATGTATTTTGGCAAGTCTAATTCTGGAATGAATTATACAGTAAACCGAAGAGCTTTGAGAAAAGTTGATGAGCAGAGAGATCTGGGAGTTCAGGTCCATTGTACCCTGAAGGTTGCTGCACAGGTGGATAGAGTAGTCAATAAGGCATATGGTATGCTTGCCTTCATCAGACAGGGTATTGAGTATCAGAGTTGGCAGGTCATGTTAAAATTGTACAAGACATTGGTTCGGCTGGATTTAGAATACTGTGAACAGTTCTGGTCGTCACATTACCAAAAGGATGTGGACACTTTGGAGAGGGTGCAGAGAAGGTTTACGAGGATGTTGCCTAGTATGGAAGGTGCTAGCTACGAGGATAGATTGAGTAGGTTAGGATTGTTTTCATTAGAAAAAAGGAGATTGAGGGGGGACCCGATTGAGGTCTACAAAGTCATGAAGGGTATAGACAGGGTAGATAGAGATAAGCTTTTGCCCAGGGTGAAGGATCCAATAACGAGAGGTCATGCTTTCAAGGTGAGAGGTGAAAAGTTTAAGCGGGATGCATGAAGCAAGTACTTTACATGGAGGGTGGTGGGTGCCTGGAACGTGTTTGCTATCAGAGGTAGTAGAGGCAGGCACGATAGATTCATTTAAGATGCGTCTGGACAAATGCATGAGTAGGTGGGGAGCAGAGGGATCCAGATGCTTAGGAATTGGGCGATAGGTTTAGACAGTGGATTTGGATCGACTCAGGCTTGGAGAGCTGAAGGACCTGTTCCTGGGCTGTAAATTTTCTTTGTTCTTTGTTCAGTGGTGTTCACATGGGACCTCTGCTCTTTGTGACCTTTATAAGTGACTTGGATAAGGAAGTGGAAGGGTGGGTTAGTAAGTTTGCCAATCACACAAGATTGGTGGTGTTGTGGATAGTGTGCAGGGCTGTTGGAGATCGCAATGGGACATTGACAGGATGCAGAGCTGGGCTGAGAAGTGGCAGATGGAGTTCAAACTGGAAAAGTGTGAAGATTCATTTTGGAAGGTCGAATTTGAATGCAGATTCCAGGGTTAAAGGCAGGATGCTTGACAGTATGGAGGAACAGAGGGATCTTGCAATCCATGTCCATAGATCCCTCAAAGTTGCCACCCAAGTTGATAGGCATGTGATGTGTTGGCTGTTATTAGTAGGGGGATTGAGTTTAAGAACCGCAAGGTCATGTTGCAGCTCAATAAAGCCCTGATTAAACCACAGTTGGAATATTGTGCACATTCTAGGAAGGATGTGGAGCTTTAGAGAGGGTGCAGAGAAGATTTACCAGGATGCTACCTGGACTGGAGGGCATGTTTTATGAAGTAAGGTTAAGGGAGCTAGGGCTTTTCTCATTGGAACGGAGAAGGATGAGAGATGTCTTGGTAGAGGTGTACAAGATGATGATAGGCATAAATAGAGTGGAGACCAAAGAATTTTTCCAAGGGTGGAAAAGGCTATCATGAGGGGGCATAATTTTAAGGTGATTGGAGGAAAGTTTAGTTGAGATGTCAGAGGTAGGTTCTTTACACAGTGTGTGGTGGGTGCATGGAATGTACTGCCAGCAGTGATAGCAGAGTTAAACACATTAGGACATTTAAGTGGCTCTTGAATGATAGTAAAATGTATGATATGTAGGCTAGTTTTATCTTAGAATAGGATAAAAGGTCGGCACAATATCGAGGGGGTGAAGGGCTTGGACTATGTTGTACTGTTCTATGTTCTATATTCTTACCTGTCCACTGGCTCATACCCCAGTGTTGTTGCACACATTCATTTTAAACAATGGAAATCACTGCTAACTTTGCTAGGAGTGCAGACTGGAAATTTATCCCATAGTGTTCCCACAATATGGCAGCTGTGGATCAGAAACCCATTTTACAGCAGCACAATTTTCCAATCCATTCAAAGCAATGGATCATGAAAATGCTTGGGTGTGAAACTAGATGCACTCCAAATTTGCTCCATTCCTATCAGACAGGTTAAATTAGAACAACCTCTGAAATCAGCATTTCATTAGGCTTCTGCACATTTCCTGCTTTCAGGAGGGCATTTTACGTGTAGATTTACTCCTCTAGAAAAGAGTCAGAGTTTGTTACAGACTAATTATAAATTTGTTATGGTGTCTTTGGCAGAAGTCATTGTGAAGTTCTGTACACAGGAGTTCCAGCATCTCAGCATGATATGGCTATTGGATCTTCGCAAGATGCTGATACTGTCAACATTATTCTATTTGGTTGAAGATAGAATATAACAATTTAGAAAATAATTCAAAGGTACCCATTGATCTTTTATTTTCTGTTCTGGCTGTTGTTTGAAGATTTTCTGTGTTTTCAAACAATGTTTCAAAGATTCCTGGGGAAAGAATAATCCATTTAGTTTCAGATTTCCTACCTTGTCTGACATCAGTCAATAAAATCAAGAATGGAGTCTTTGTACATCCTCATTCAACCATTACCATCAAGCAAGTGGACCAACCTGGTTCAATGAGAAGTTGAAAGGCTAGCACCAAGTAAATTTTATTATGAAATGCAGATCTGGTGAAGATACTATTCAGCCTAATTAGGAAAGTTAGTGGAATGCGATTATTTACATCATGGAAATTGAATACAAAATTAGGGAGGCAATGCTTCAGTTATACAGGGCTCTGGTGAGACTGTATCTGGACCTTATTTAATTCAATGCACTACAGATAATTCAGAGAATGTTTACTACACTAAAACCAGAAATGGGTAACTTGTTCTATGATGTTTAGTTTAGGAGAGTGAGAGATGACTTGGTGATGGTGAGAAGGGCACTATTTGTGAGATCTTTTGTATATGTCTAGATTGTCTGCACCACCACACGCTGCCCTCGAAGTGGCTGCGGGGGTGTAGAGCCTGTCACACATGCACTTCTGAAATGTGCCTTTGCAAAGGTGTCTGGAGAGAGATGCAGTGTTTTTGTCGAGGTTTGTCCCGAGCAATTCCGTGACACATGAGTCTGTGTGCTCTATGGGCTGTTTCCTGGGATGCACACCAAGACAGACATCAAATATGCCTGGAGGACCATCAACTCAGTGAAAAATACTCTTTAATCTGCCCAAAACATGTTGGTTTTCCAGAACAGGAAATTTACCTTGACTGAGTGTTTCAGACTGGCACATTTCAAGGTCCAGGTCTAAACCTTGGGACAGCTGCTGCCAAGACACAGTGGGGAAATGGGGGTCTGTTCAGTTATCAGACCCTCCCAATGCCTCAAATGTATGCAAATATAGGGTTGTATGAGTAAAAGATGCCTTGGGTTTGTTTGTTCTACGTATGTAAAGACTGTATAGAACTGAACTGCTGTAATGACTATGCATGTATATAAAGATTGTTTTGAAATTTAGAAATAAAGTGACTTAATTGAAACAAAGAAAATCCTGATGGGTCTTGATGTGGAGAAGATGTTTCCACTTATAGGAGAATCTATGACTAGGGGGTAATTTTCTAAAAATAAGGGGACATTCATTGAATAGAGATGAGACATGTTTTTTGGAACTCTCTGAAAAGGTGGTGGAAGCAGAGACCTTGAATATTTTTAAGGCAATATTAGAAAGGTTAGCGAGACAGACAAAAATGTGGATTTGAGGTTATATTCAGGATAGCCAGAATCTTATTAAATGGCAGGGCAATCTTGAGGGGGGGGGGTCAATGGCCTACTCTAATCATATGTTCATACACCAGACTGCCTGCATACTAAACACTGGTGGGAGCATTCAATTGATAGACCTAAACTGTGCTATAACGAACATATAGATGAAATGGTGGTAAACGGTTAAACAACTAATCAGACATTGATTTTGGTGACCTTGCTTGGAAAATTGTTCAAGCATGTCCTAGCCACAAAAAGCAGAAGAAATCTGACTAATCAGCCAGTCTATTTTCAACATTAGTAGTTGTTGGAAGATGTTGTTAATGGTCCTGTCAAGTGCCACTTTCAAAGCAGTAACATGCTTACCAATATCCAGTTTGAGTGCTGCCAGGATCATACATCTCCATAATTCATTACAGCATAATTCAAAAATGGACAAAGTTGAATTCCAGAAATGAAGTGAGAAGCTCTTACCGCTGACATTAATGAAGCATTTCATTGAATCTGGCATGAAAGAGGCTTAACAAAATTGAATTCAATAGAAGTTAAAGGGAAATCTCTTCACTGGTTGTCGGATGATGGCTACATTTATTAGGAACCAGTCACTTCAGCTTCAGGAGATTGCAGAAAGATTTACTCTGTGCAGTTCCTTGGCTCAACCATCTTTAGCTACTTTAACAATGTCTTTCCCTCCATCACAAGAGAATTTTGTCTAATTGCTGATGATTGCACAACTTTCAACACTATTCACAACTCCAGTTCATACCAGCATGCAGCAAGACTGGAAAACATTCAGGTTTGGGATGATAAAGCCAAATAATATTTACACTCCACAAATTCCAGGCAATCACTATCTCCAACAAGTGAGAATCTAATCATCGTTACGTTCAAAAGCATTGCCATTGTTGGTACCTTACCTTACCAGAATCAGTCATATAAATGTTGTAGCTGCAAGAGTAGGTCAAAAATCTGTGGTTACTGTATCACCAAAGGTTGTCTACCATTTCTAAGACACATGTCAGGACTTGTCACTTTCTACAAGGTGCCGCATAAAATGCTGCTAAGATAAAGATGCAAGGCATTACGGGCAATTTATTAGTATGGATAGAAGACTGGTTAACTAACAGGAAACAAAGAGTGGGGATAAATTAGTGCTTTTCTGGTTGGTGATCAGTGATGAATGGTGTGCCACAGGGATCAGTACTGGAACTGCAATTATTCACAACTTACATAGATGATTTGAAGTTGGGGACCACATGTAGTGTGTCAAAGTTTATGGATGACATTAAATGAGTGGGAGAGCAAAGTGTGCAGAGGACTGTGAAACTTTGCAAAGGGATGTAAATAATTTAAGTGAGTGGGCAAAAGTTTAGCAGATGGAGTACAATGTTAATAAGTAAGAAGTCATTCATTTTGGTAGGAATAACAGTAAAAAGTAAAATATTGCACCATACTGCTGTGCAGAGGAATCTGGGTATCCTTGTGCATGAATCACAGAAGATTGGTCTGCAGGTGCAACAAGTAATTAAGAAGGCAAATGGAATCTTGTCCTTCATTGTTAAAGGAATTGAGTTTAAAAGTAGAGAGGTTACACTGCAGCTGTATAGGGTGCTGGTGAGGCCACACCTGGAGTACTGCCTACAGTTTTGGTCTCCTTACTTGAGAAGGGATGTACTGACACTGGAGGGTGTGCTGAGGAGATTCACTAGGTTGATTCCGGAGTTGAGGGGTTGGCTTATGAGGAGAAACTGAGTACACTGGGATTACATTCATTGGAATTTAGAAGAATGAGGGGTGATCTTACAGAAACATATACAATTATGAAGGGAGTTGATAAGAAAGAAGTAGAGAGGATGTTTCCACTGGCAGATGAAATTAGGACAAGAGGGCATAGTCTCAAAATTAGGGGGAGCAGATTTAGGACTGAATTGAGAAGGAACTTCTTCACCCAGAGCATTGTGAATCTATGGAATTCCCAGCCCAATAAAGTAGTTGAGGTTTCCTCATTAAATGCTTTTAAAGCTAAAATAGATAATTTTTTGAACAGTAAAGGAATTAAGGGTTATAGTGAGAGATCGGGTAGGTGGAGCTGAGGCGATGTAAAGATCTGCCATGGTCTTACAGAATGGCAGACCGGGCTCAAAGGCCTAGCTGGCCTACTCCTTTTCCTGGTTCTCATGTTCTTATGCAGTGTACTGGGATATATTCTACTTGTTGATGAATGCAGCTACAATAACACTCAAGAATCTAAATCCCATCCATGTAAGAACAATTGACTTGATTGGCACTCCATCCATTATCATTAGCACTCACTCTCTCACAGCAGTATGTATCACATACATGACATGCAGTAGCAACTCACCAAGACTCCTTTGAATGTATCTTTCAACCCCTCAACTTCTACTGCATAGTGTTACGACATGGGGTAAACCCTTCTGCTAATTCTAAGAGTATGGTCTTTTCTTTCTAAACTTTCTTGGCAAATGTGGGAATCATCTTCAAACCCCAGAACCTCTTCAGCAATTTTTAGAGCTATTTCTCTCACTTTTAATTTAACCAAACACAAGTAACCGAAATTAAACAAATTGTCTCACCTACATTTTTATTAGGATACTAATTAGCAAGTGTTTAAATCTACTAGGCTTTTCTCATATCCCAAATCTATTCAAATCTGCCCAAATCTCAGACTGAAGGGTTCAAATCACAGATGTGAGCCCCCAAACTGTTACGATATGGGGTAAACCCTTCTGCTAATTTGAACCAGACCCACAGAAAAGCTCACCTCGCCTTGTAATCTGTTAAGGTATGAGTGACCAAGAACTACCAAAAATCCTTCTATGCAAATAAAAATTTTAACAATTTATTCTCTAACTTTGAGAAACACAAGAACATTAAACAACTATCTACACTAATCCTCCTTTGTCTGACCAATTTACCTACCTCCCATTCTACAACAATAAAAACTTGATGAATTTCAACTTCACCAACACATTCCACCTCGACCTTAAATTCACATGGACCATCTCTGACACCTCCCTCCCCTTTCTGGACCTCTCCATCTCCATCAATGACGACCAACTTAACACTGACATTTTTTACAAGCCCACCAACTCCCACATCTACCTGGATTACACATCCTCCCACCCTACCTCCTACAAAAATGCCATCCCATATTCCCAATTCCTCTGTCTCCACCGTATCTGCTCTCAGGAGGACCAGTTCCACCACAGAATACACCAGATGGCCTTCATTAAAGACCGTAATTTCCCTTCCCATGTGGTTGAAGATGCCCTCCAATGCATCACATCCACATCCTGCACCTCTGCCCTCAAACCCCACCCCCTCCAAGGACAGAACCTTCCCCCGGTCCTCACCTTCCATCCTACCAACATCCGCATAAACTGCATCATCTGCCAACATTTCCGCCCCTCCAAACAGACCCCACCACCAGGGATATATTTCTGTCCCTACCCCTTTCCACTTTCCGCAAAGACAGTTCCCTCCGATTCTACCTGGTGAGGTCCACGCTCCCCAACAACCTACCCTCCCCTCCTGGCATCTTCCCCTGCCACCACAGAAATTGCAAAACCTGTGCCCACACCTCCTCCCCCACCGCCATCCAAGGCCCCAAAGGAGACTTCCACATCGATCAAAGTTTCACCTGCACATCCACCAATGTCATTTATTGTATCCGTTGCTCCCGATGCGGTCTCCTTTACACTGGGGAGACTGGACGCCTTCTCGCAGAGTGCTTTAGGGAACATCTCCAGGACACCCGCACCAATCAACCCCACCGCCCTAAGGCCCAACATTTCGACTCCCCCTCCCACTCTGCCGAGGACCTGCAGGGTCTCCTCCACTGCCACTCCCTCATCACCCATTGCCTGGAGGAAGAACGCCTCACCTTCTGCCTCGGAACACTTCAACCCCAGGGCATCAATATGGACTTCACCAGTTTCCTCATTTCCCCTCCCCCTACCTTACACCAGTTCCAACCTTCCAGCTCAGCACCATCCTCATGACCTGTCCTACCTGCCAATTTTCCTTCCCATCTATCCACTCCACCCTCCTCGCTGACCTAACATCTTCATCCCCACCTCTATCCACCTATTATACTCTTGGCTACCTTCTCCCCAGCCCCACCCCCTTCCCATTTATCTCTCCACCCCAGAGGGTCCCTACCGCGTTCCTAATGAAGGGCTTTTGCCCGAAACGTTGATTTTCCTGCTCCTCGGATGCTGCCTGACCTGTTGTGCTTTTCCAGCACCACTCAAGTTCTCACTGTGGAACATCTGCGATGCTGAGGAGGTCGTGGATAGCACGTTTAGTGAATTGGTCACACCGCAGATTAGAATTGTTGAGGGAGACAGTGAATGGGTGATCAAAAGGCAGAGAAAGAGTCGGAAGGCAGTGCAGGTGTTCTCTGCGGTCATCTCCCTCCAAAACAGGTATACCATTTTGGATACTGTTGGGGGAGATGGCTCACCAGGGGAGAGCAGCAGTTGTCAGGATCATGGCATTGTGGCAGGCAATGCTGTTCAGATGGGTGGGAAAAAGACTCATAGGGCCATAGTCATAGGCAATTCTATTGAAAGGGGAGTAGATAGGCGGTTCTGTGGCCGAAACTGAGACTCCCGGGTGGTATGTTGCCTCCCAGGTGCCTGGGTCAGGGATGTCACCAATCGGCTGCACAGCATTCTGAAAGGGGAGGGTGAACAGCCAGTTATCATGGTGCATATAGGCACCAATGATATAAGTAAAAAACGAGATGAGGTGCTGAAAGCAGAATTCAGGGAGCTGGGAGAGAAGTTAAAGAGCAGGGCCTCAAAGGTAGTGATCTTAGGATTGCTACCAGTGCCATGTGTAGCCAGGGTAGAAATGAAAGAATAGGCAGGATGAACACGTGGCTTGAGGGATGGTGTCAGAGGGAGAGGTTCAGATTTGTGGGACATTGGGACCGGTTCTGGGAAAGGTGGGACTATTACAAATAGTCTGCACCTGAACCAGACTGGAAGTAATGTCCTTGGGAGAGTTTTTGCTACTGCTGTTGGGGAGGTTTAAAACTAATGTGGCAGGGGGCTGGGAACCAGAAGAGAAGACTAATCGACAATGAGGTGGAAACTAGAGACTGTAAGGATCAAGAAGTTAGCATTACCAAGGGGAAGTATAGGCAGAGAGCATATGAATGCAAAAGAACTGGCGGCCTGAAGTGAATATACTTTAATGCAAGGAGTACAGTGGGTAAGCAGATGAATTTAGGGCTTGGATTGGTGCCTGGAGTTACATGTTATTGCGATCACAGAGACTTGGTTGAAGGAGGGGTGTGATTGGCAACTAAATGTTCCAGGATATAGACGCTTCATATTGGACAGGGAGAGAAGTAAAAGGGGGGGAGGAGTTGCATCGCTGGTCAGGGATGATACTATGGCTGTGCTAAAAGGGGACACTATGGAGGGCTTGAGCAGAGGAGCATTATGGGTAGAGCTCAGAAATAAGAAGGGTGCAGTTACCCTGGTGGGGCTGTATTACAGGCCTCCAAATAGTGAGCATGAGGTAGAAGAACAAATAGGTAAACAAATTATGGAAAGATGGAGAGGCAACAAGGTGGAGGTGTTGGGAGACTTTAATTTTCCTAACATTGACTGGGATTCACTTAGTGTCAGAGGTCTGAATTTGTAAAGAGCATCCAGGAAAGTTTGCTAGAGCAGTATGTCAATAGACCGACGAAGGAAGGGGCCATATTGGACCTGGTGTTGGGGAATGAGCCAGGCCAGGTGGTAGAAGTTGCAGTGGGGGTTGTCTTTGGGATAGTGACCACAATTCTGTAAGTTTTAAAATACTCGTAGACAAAGGTGAGAATGGTCCGAAGGGAAGAGTACTAAACTGGGCCAAGGACAATTACGTTTAAATTCGGCAGGAGCTGGGAAATGTGGATTGGACACAGCTATTTGAAGGGAAGTCCACATTTGATATGTGGGAGGCTTTCAAAGATAGGTTGAAGATTGTGCAGAATAGGCATATCCCTATGTAGAAAAGGCAAGAATTGTGAACCATGGATGAGAGGAGAAATCGTGCAACTAGCCAAGAGGAAAAGGGAAGTGTACATAAGGTCCAGGCAGCTAAGAACAGAATAGGCTTGGAGGAATATCAGGAGAGTAAGACCAATCTTAAAGAAGGAATCAAGCAGGCTAAAAGGGGTCATGAAATAGCTTTAACAAGCAGAATTAAGGAGATTCCCAAGGCCTTCATATATAAAAACAAGAGGGTAACTAGAGAAAGGGTTGGTCCATGAAAGGATAAGGAAAGAATGTTGTATGTCGAACCTGAGAAAACGAGTGAGATTCTCAATGATTACTTTGCATCGGTGTTCACTGAGGAGAGGGACATGATGAATGTTGAGATTAGAGATAGAAGTTTGTTTATTCTGGATCACGTTGACATAAGGAGGGAAGATGTGTTGGGTAGGCTAAAGGAAATTAAGGTGGACAAATCCCCATTACACCACATCAATTGCTTTACCCTCATCCACCTGTTTGGTTACCATCTCAAAGAACTCAATAAGGTTTGTGAGCCACGACCTACCATTAGCAAAATTAGTATTCTTCCATGATGAACAACCCTTCAAGGAAGCCCTGAGGGTGACGGGGGAGGAGGGGGATAAAGTGTACTCTAGGTGGGGCATTTCAATGTCCACCGCCAAGATTGGCTTAGCAGCAGCATGATTATTTGGGTTGGTCAAGTCTTCAAGGACATAGCTGCTAGATCTGGACTGTGGCAGATAGTGAGGGAACCAACAAGAGGGAAAAGCACACTTGATTCCATTCTTACTAATCTGCCGACTGCAATAGTATTAGTAAGTGGGACTACCACACAATGAAGTCCCGCCTTCACAGTGAAAATACCCTCCATTGTATTGTGTGACACAATCACCATGCTGATTGGACAGACTTCAAACAGATCTAGTGACTCAAGACTGAGCATGCTTGAGATGCAGTGGGCCATCAACAGCAGAATCATACGCCAACACAATCTGTAACCGCAAGGCCTATTATATCCCCCATTCAACAATTACCATCAAGCCAAGGGATCAGGAGAGTGCAGGAATACATTGTTGGGAGTAGCACTAACATACCTAAAAATGAGATGTCAACTGATGAAGTGACAAAACAGGACTATTCGTTTACTGAACAGCATAAACAGCAAGTAATAGGCAGAGATAAGTGATCCCACAACTAACAAACAACCAATGCTAGGACTCCTGACCTCATGGCAGCCTTGGCTCAAACAGGGACAAAGGAGATGAATTCCAGATGAGAGGTGAGAGTGGCTGCCCTTGTCATCAAAGCTGCATTTGACCAAGAGTGGCATAAAGGGCCCAAGCAAAACTAAAGACAGTTGGAATAAGGGGAAAGATCTCTGCAAGTTGGAGTCATACCTGGTTCATAGGAAGACATCAGCTGTGGTTGTTGGAGATCAGTCATCTTAGTTCCAGTATACCTCTACAGGAATTGCTTGGCCCAACCATCTTCAGTAGCTTCATCAATTATCTTCCTTCCATACTAAGGTTAGAAGTGAGGATGTTCACAGATGGTTGCACAAGTTCAGCACTCTTTGCAACTCCTCAAATACTGAAGCAGTCTATGTTCAAATGCAGAGCTGAAAATGTGTTGCTGGAAAAGCGCAGCAGGTCAGGCAGCATCCAAGGAACAGGAGAATCGACGTTTCGGGCATAAGCCCTTCTTCAGGAAATGTTCAAATGCAGCAAGGTTTGGATAGTATCCAGGTTTGGGCTGAAAAGTAGCAAGTAACATTCAGGCCACACAAATGCCAAGCAATAATCATCTTGTTGGTGACCGTCACTCCTAGCAACTTGACACTCTCGACCATCTCCATCTCAGCACCACTGATACAGACAGGGGCATGCCCTCCACTCTGCTTCCTGAAGTCAATGACCAGCTCCTTCACTGTGCTGACATCGAGGGGTAGATTGTTATCTTTGGCCCACACCAGCAAACATTCCATCTCTTTCCTGTATTCAGATGCTTCCTCTTCAGGGGATGCTAAAGGGAGGGAGCACTGGTTTAAAATCAGGGGTCACCCCTTTTAGGAGGGAGATGAGAAAAATTGTTTTTTCCATTCAGAGGATTTTCAACTTTGGAAGTCTTTGCTTCAGAAAGTAATGGAGACAATCATTGAATATTTTCAAGGCAATGGTAGATAGATTGTTCAGCAGGTGAATCAGAAGTTATTGGATGTAAATGGGAATGTGAAACTTGAAACACAAACAAACCAGCCATCATTTTATTGAAGCACAGAGTAGGTTTGAAGGACATCTGCTCCCAGGTGATGTATTTGAATGCTTCCATGTAACAGCTTGGGGTGTCTTAGTATTGTTAAAGGCACTATATTTGTTCAAGAAGGGGAGTCGAGACAACCCTGCTAATTATAAATAGTGAGTCTTACTTTGGTTGTGGATAAAGCGTTGGAAAAGGTTATAAGAGATAGGATTTATAATCATCTTGATTGGAATAAGATGTTTCGGGATAGTCAACACAGTTTTGTGAAGGGTAGGCCATGCCTCACAAACCTTATTGAGTTCTTTGAGATGGTGACCAAACAGGTGGATGAGGATAAAGCAGTTGATGTGGTGTATATGGATTTCTGTAAGGCGTTTGATAAGGTTCCCCACAGTAGGCTATTGCACAAAATACAGAGGCATGGAATTGAGGGTGATTTAGCGGTTTGGATCAGAAATTGGCTAGCTGAAAGAAGACAGAGGGTGGTGGTTGATGGGAAATGTTACTAATGGTGTACCGCAAAGATCTGTTTTGGGGCCACTGTTGTTTGTCATTTTTATAAATTACCTGGATGAGGGCCGTAGAAGGCTGGGTTAGTAAATTTGCAGATGACACTAAGGTCAGTGCAGTTGTGGATGGTGCCGAAGGATGTTGCAGGTTACAGGGGGACATAAATAAGCTGCAGAGCTGGGCTGAGAGGTGGCAAATGGAGTTTAATGCAGAACAGTGAGAGGTGATTCACTTTGGAAGGAGCAACAGGAATGCAGAGTAATGGGATAATGGTAAGATTCTTGGTAATGTGGATGAGCAGAGAGATCTGTGTCCATGTACATAGATCCCTGAAAGTTGCCACCCAGGTTAATAGGGTTGTTAAGAAGGCATACAGTGTGTTTATTGGTAGAGGGATTGAGTTTCATAGCCACAAGGTCATGCTACAGCTGTACAAAACTCTGGTGCGGTTGCAGTTGGAGTATTGCATACAGTTCTGGTCACTGCATTATAGGAAGAATGCGCAAGCTTTGGAAAGGGTGCAGAGGAGATTTATTAGAATGTCACCTGGTACAGAGGGAAGGTCTTATGAAGAAAGGCTGAGGGACTTGAGGCTGGTTTCGTTAGAGAGAAGAAGGTTGAGAGGTGACTTAATTGAGACATACAAGATAATCAGAGGGTTAGATGGGGTGGACAGGGAGAGCCTTTTTCCTCGGATGGTGATGGCTAGTATGAAGGGACATAGCTTTAAGTTGAGGGATGATAGATACAAGTCAGATGTCAGTTTCTTTACTCAGAGAGTAGTAGGGGTGTGGAACGCACTGCCTGCAATAATTGTACACTCGCCAATATTAAGGGCATTTAAATGGTCATTGGATAAACATATGGATGAAAATTAAATAGTATAGGACAGATAGGCTTCAGATTGGTAGGCGCAACATTGAGGGCCGATGTTCTATGTTCCAATTCATCAGGCATATGAAGGCAGTATGTGGTAATCAGCAGGAGATTCCTAACCCATAATTGACCTGATGTTATGAGATTACATGGGTCCAGAGTCAATGTTCAGGACTCAAAGGGCAATTCCCTCCCAACTGTATTCCATTGTGCTACCACCTCTACTAAGCCTCTCCTGCCAGTGGGACAGGACATAACCAGGGAAGGGGAGTTTGTCTGTAAGGCATGATTCCGTGAGTTATGAATGTGTTAAACTGTTGCTTAACTAATCTGTGAAAATGCTGTCCCAGTTTTGGCCCCCAGATGACAGTGAGGAGGGCTTTGCAGCTTACAGCGTTGACAGGGCTGTTTTTGTCATTGTCATTTCCAATGGCTAGGTCAATGGTATGTGATCCATCAAGTTTAATTTATTTGTCAAGATTTACAACTGAGTAGCTTGCTAGGCCATTTCAAAGGGCAGAGTCAAACAGATTGCTGTGGATCTGGAGTCACGTGTGGGCCAGACCAGGTAAGCTTGGCAGATTTTCTTCCCTGATGAGTATTAGTGAATCAGGTGGTCAACTGACTGTAATTTCATGGTCATCATCAGACATTTATTTCCAGTTTGTTTTTATGAATTCAAATTCCACCATTTGCCATGGCGGGATTCAAACCCATAACATTAGTTGAGTTTCTGGATCAATAGTCTAGCAATACCTCCTCTCATTTGGCTATGCTGTTTGCATTTTCCAAAGTGAAACTCTCAATGGATATACTAAATACCCTTCTATTAAAGTATATTCCTGAGAGGAAGAGGAATTAGAAAAAGTTGAAAAATTATCTTTGGCCTAACAAGAAACTCATAACGGCAAAAGCTCAAGCATATCATACTGCAAAGTTGGTGGCATTCTGGAGGATTGAGAAAATTTTGAATATCAGCAAAAGGTTGCTAAAAACAAAATCAAAAGAGCTAAGATGAACTACAAAAGGAAATTAGCAGAAAATATAAGTGCTGATACCAAAAGATTCTATAAATATATAAAAAGGAAGAAAGTAGTGAAAGTAAACGGCTGTTTAGAGGATGAAAATGTTGAAGTAGTAATTGGAAACTCACAAATGGCACAAGTGCTAAACCAATATTTTGTCTCCTTTTTGGTGGAAACAATTTCTTCCCAAAAACTGCAGTTTCTACAGAGGAACTTAGTGAAATTATTGTAACTAGGGAGAAGGTATTAAATTAAATGATGGGATTAAGGGCAGATATGTCCTTAGGCCTGATGGCCTGCACCCTACGTTACTAAAGGAGGTTGCAGCAGAGGTAGTGGATGTAATAGTTATGATATTCGAAAGTTCCCTGGATACTGGAAAGGTACCGGTGGATTGGAAACATGCTAATGTGACACCCTTATTCCAAAAAGGAGATAGGCAAAAAGTGGGAAACTACTGACAAGTTAGTTTGACTTCTGGAGTGAGTAAGTTGCTGGAATCAGTCATAAAGGAGAAAATAATTGAACACTTGGAACAACAAAGCTCAATTCCCCAGTGTCAGCACGGTTTCATGAAGAGAATGCCATGCTTGACAAACTTGCTGGATTTCATTGAGGATGTAACCAGCAAGATGGATAATGGGGATCTGGTGGATGTGGTGTTACTAGTCTTCCAGAAGGCATTTGACAAGGTGCCACATAAAAGACTGGTCCAGAAGGTTAAAACATAAGGGGTTAGTGGAGTGCCACAGAGTTCAGTTCTCAGACATCAATTATTTACAATTTATATTAATGATCTGCAAGCAGGGACAAGTGTAACATAGCAAAAATCATGGATGATACTAAAATAAGTGGGAAAGCAGGCAGTGATAAGGCGGTAAAGAGTTTACAGGTGGATATTGATAGGCTAGGAGAATGGGTCAGAATCTGGCTTTGGAGTTAAATGTGGATAAGTGCAAGGTTGTTCATTTTGGCCAGAAAAATAAAAGGGCACATTATTATTTAAATAGGAAGCAGATTCAAAGTGCATCAGTGCAAAGAGATCTGGGCATCTTTGTACATGAATCACAAAAAGCAGCTATGCAGATGCAGCATGGTAATAAGAAAGGCAAATTGAATCCTGGCATTTATTGCAGAAGGACTGGATTACAGAAGTGAAGAAGTGTTGTTATAACTATATAAGGTTTGATGAGATCACACCTGAAGTATTGTGTCCAATTTTGGTCTCCTTATTTGAAGAAGGATGTGGTGGCACTGAAAGCAGTTCACAGGAAGTTCACTACATTGATTCCAGGGATGAAATGGCTGTTGTATGAGGAGCAGTTGAATAACTTGGGCTTGTACCCAAAGGGGTTCAGAAGAATGAGTGGGTGATCTGATTGAGATATGTAAAATACTGAAGGGGTTTGATAAGCTGGACATTGAACTGATGTTTCCCCTTGTGGGACAGTCTAGAACAAGAGTTATAGATATAGAGTGAGGGAGATAGGTTCAAAACTGAGATGAGGAGAAACTACTTCTCTCAGTAGGTTGTGAATCTATGGAACTCACTGTTCCAGAGTGCATAGAAGGCAGAATCAATCAACTGATTCAAGAAAGCAATAGATATGTTTCTGATGAAAAGGAGGATAAAGGGCTATTGGGAGCAGGCAGGAGAGTGGAGTTGAAACCCAGATAAAATGATCATGTTAAATGATGAAGGACTGAACTACCAACTCCTGCTCCTAATTCCTACATTCATAAATACAGTGCTAGGTTGGGATGTTTGCTGCTGACTGCATTGGTGCAGACTCCATTGAAGTTTCTGGAAAAGCTTAATTTGAACACTAATAATCTTCCAACATTCTGGATTAGTGGTGCTGGAAGAGTACAGCAGTTCAGGCAGCATCCAAGGAGCTTCGAAATCGATGTTTCGGGCAAAAGTCCTGCACGAAACGTCGATTTCGAAGCTCCTTGGATGCTGCCTGAACTGCTGTGCTCCTCCAGCACCACTAATCCAGAATCTGGTTTCCAGCATCTGCAGTCATTGTTTTTACCTCATCTTCCAACATTGTCTATAGCTCTAGTAGGAAACTCACTCATTACAGTAAATGATTGTTAAAGCATTGAAATCACTGCAACAGCTAATTGGTCTGAGCATTAGGAGAATAAACTGTGGTAAAAAGGAGATAAAAAGTTTAATGGAATGCATCAGATTATCTGCTACAGAGCTCAAAACCCCCAAGTATTCTAAGGTAGTAGTGCATGAGATGTTTCAAAAGTGAACTGTATATACCTGTTGGCTACCTTCACTCAACTCTCCTTTCTGTATGAAAATAGTCTGAGAGTTTATCATTAAGAGCTTGGAGGATCCTCGACACTTGCTGTATCTTGGTTCTACTTGGAGGAGAAAGTGAGGTCTGCAGATGCTGGAGATCAGAGCTGGAAATGTGTTGCTGGAAAAGCGCAGCAGGTCAGGCAGCATCCAGGGAACAGGAGAATCGACGTTTCGGGCATAAGCCCTTCCTGAAGAATGCTGCCTGACCTGCTGCGCTTTTCCAGCAACACATTTCCAGCTTGGTTCTACTTGCTCCATCAGTGGTGCTGATTCACCACCTTAACTGCTTGGGGCGTCAGCTCTGATCTTTTTTTTGTAAATTGACTCATAGGGCATCGCTAGCTGGGTCAGCAATTATTGCCCATCCCGAGTTACCCTTGAGAAAGTGGTAATGAGCTCTCATCTTGAACTGCTGCAGTCCATGCACTGTAGGTTGACACAAAATATCATTAGGGAGGGAATTCCAGGATTTTAAACCATATATTTCCAAGGCAGAATGGTGTGTGGTTTGGAAGAGAACTTGCAGGTAGTGATGTTCACATGTATCTGCTGCTTTTGTCTTTCTAGATGGCAGTGGTCATGTGTTTGGAAGGTGCTTCTTGAATTTCTGCAAACTGCTGCAACTGTGTGTTGGTGGTGAAAGGAGTGGATGTGATACCAACCAAGCAGACTGCTTTGTCTTGACTGTTGTTGGAGCTGCACCCATCAGGCAACTGGGGATATTCCTGATTTGTACCTTTAATATGGTGTACAGGTTTTGGGAAATCAGGAGTTGAGTTACTTTCATATTCCTTGCCTGACTTGCTCTTGTAGCCATTGTATTTATATGGTGAACACAGTTGAGTTTCTGTTCAATGGTAGCTACCAGGATGTTGACTGTAGAGTATCCAATGATGGTAACATTATTTAATGTCAAGGGGCAATGGTGGTTAGATTGTCTCGTATTGGAGAGAGTCATTGCCTTGCATTTGTGTGGCCAAATGTTACTTGCCATTTGTCAGCCCAAACCTGGATATTGTTCAGATCTTGCTGCCTTTGAAAATGGATTGCTCAGTATCTGAGGGCTCATGAATGGGGTTGAACATTGTGGAATAATTGGCAAGCATATTTGTGGAGCTTCCTGATACTCGTTGACTCCAATTTTGCTCAGGTTCCTTGATGGGACACTTAGTCAAATGCAGACATGATGTCAAGGACATTCACCCTCAATCACCTCTGGAATTCAGCTATTTTGTCTCTGTTTGAACCAAGGCTGGAATGAGTTCAACAGCAAAATGGCCCTGGCAAAACCCAAACTGGGCATCACTGAGCAGATTATTGCTGAGCAGGTGCTGTTAGTTGGCACTGCTGATGACACATTTCATCACTTGAATGATGATCGAGAGTAGACTGACGGGGTGGTAATTAGCCAGGTTGGATTTGTCCTGCTTTATGTACAGGACATACTTGGGCAATTTTCCACATTGTTAGATGGATGCTAGTATAATAACTGTACTGGAAGAGTCTAGCTTATGGAATGACAAGCTCTGGAACAAATCCTTTGGTACTATTGCTGGAATGTTGTCAGGGCCCATAGCCTTTGCAGTATCCAGTGCCTCCAACCATTTCTTGACATCATTTGGAATGCACTGAATTGGCTAAAGACTGGTATTTGTCAAGCTAGGGATTGCTGGAGGACACCAAGATGCATCAACCTCTTGGCATTTCTGGCTGAAGATTACTGCAAGTGCTTCAGCCTTGTCTTTTCTACTGATGTATTGTGCTCCTCCATCATTGAGGATGTGGATATTTGTGAAGCCTCATCCTTGAGTAAGTTGTTCACCATCATTCATGACTGGTTGAGGCAGGACTGATATCTGATCCGTTGGTTGTGGGATCACTTATCTCTTTCTATCACTTGCTTTTTATGCTATTTGTCATGCAAGCAGTCCTGTTTGTTAGCTTCACCAGGTTGACACCTCATTTTAGGTATGCCTGGTGTTGCTCCTGAAACTCCCTCCTGCACTCTCCATTCAACCAGGGTTGATCCCCTTGCTTGATGTGCAATATGACAGGCTATGACTTTACAGATTGTGCTGGAGTACAATTCGGCTGCTATTGATGGCCCACAGCACTTCATGAATGCCCAGTGTTAAGTTGTTAGATCTGTTTAAGTCTGTCTGATTGTGATAGTGCCACACAAAACAATGGAGATTATTCTCAATGTGAAGGCACTTCATTTCCACAAGGACTGGTCAGTGGCCACTCTTACCGATACTGACATAAACAAATGTATCTACAGTCAGTAGGTTGTTAAGGATGAAGTCAATTAAGTTTTTCCCTCTTGTCAATTTCCTCATCACTTGCCACAGATCCAGTCTAGCAGTTATGTCTTTTAGGACACAAACAGCTTGATCAGTAGCGCTGCTGCCAATCCACCCCTGATGGTGGACATTGAGATCCCCCACCCACAATATACTTTGTGCCCTTGCCACCCTAAGTGCTTCCTTCCAAGTTTTGTTCAACATAGAGGAGTGCTGATTTGTCAGCTGAGTCAGAGAATCACAGAATCATAGAATCCCTACAGTGTATAAGTATTGCCATTTGGTCCATCAGGTCCACACTGACCCTCCAATGAGCATCCCAATGAGACCTACTTCCCTATCCTATCCCTGTAACCTTGCAGTTCCCATGTCTAATCCACTTAGCCTGCATAATGGGCAATTTATCATGGCCAATCCACCTAACCTACACATCTTTGGACTGTGGGAGGAAACCGCAGCACCTGGAGAAAACCCACACAATTAGAGGGAGAATGTGCAAACTCTACACAGACACAGTCGCTCATGTTTAAACTGAAAACATGAGACTTCATGGGGTCCGGAGTCAATGTTGAGGATTCAAGGGCAATTCCTTCCTGACCATATACCACACTGCCACCGCCTCTCCTGGGCCTCACGTGTTGGTGGGAAGACATATCCAGGGTGGTGCGTGGGACATTGTCTGAAATGTATGATTCTGTTAATATGACTATGTCAGGCTGCTGGTTGACTAGTCTGGAGACAGCTCTTCCAACTTTGGCACTGGCCCTTAGAGGAGGACTTTGCAGGGTTGACAGGGCTATTTCTGGTTTTGTATTTTGTGGTGCCTTGGTCAATGCTAGCTGGCATCTGGTTTCATTTCTTTGTTGAGACTGATACAACTGAGTGGCTTGCTATGTCACTTCAAAGGGCAACTGAGAGTCAACTCGATTGCTTTGGTTTTAGAGTCACATATTGGCCAGAACAGGTAAGGATGGCAGAAATCCTTCCCCAAAGGACATTAACAAGTAAGATGGACTTTTCTGACAATCGACAATGGTTTCATGGTCATCAGCAGAATCATAACTCTAAATTTTTTAATTGATTTAATATTCCATCATCTGCCTTATTGAGATTTGAACATAAATTACCGGAACATTAGCTGAGTTTCTGGATCAATAGCCTAGTGATAATGCCATGCTTGAAGATTCTTCACCTCCAGCCTCCTTTGATGCTCCTTAAAACCAATGTCTTCAAGTGCCAGTTTGCCAGCCCTCCCCACTTCTGCAGCAAGCAGTCAGTTCACAGACCAAAATGAAACTTGCCCACAACCAATGTGCACTGTGGTTGCAGCACATTGCTTAATTTATGGGTCTTCTGCTCTTTCTTCGGGAGGAAGTTCCATTGGGAGCTGATGGCCAAGCCGATTGGCTGCCATTTCCATCATTCCCCAGCTGAATACTGGTGCTGTCAGGACAGCTGTCCTATACTGTAGGAAGAAGCTTGCAAAGAACCATGGCTGCTTGTGAAAGTATGTCCCAGGGTTTTAGGGTGGGGAGAGCTCTTACAGAATAGGGAGTAGGGGAAAGAGTGATTGTGGACCAAGTTTTGTTTTGGGAGAGATGCTCCTGATTCCTACAAGAACACCACACAAAATAAGATATCTCCCTTTGTTCCTGCCATTGTTCAGATCTGTCCACTCCTATCAACTGCCCATGCATTTATCAACAATATTAACTGATCCTTAATTATACATTTATAAATGTGGGCAAAGGACCAATGTTAGTGCTGACCCTCCATTAGAGTTATAGGGACCAGCTCAGGTGTAGGTTGGAAAGTAGCAGATTAGCCACTGATCTATTTAGACTCATCGAGTCCCACAGCACACAGACAGGCCCTTCGGCCAAAACTGGTCAATGCCAACCAAAATATCCAGCCACCTACACTTGGGCCACATCCTTCCAAACCTTTCCTAATGTGTATTTCTCCAAATGTCTTTTAAATATTGTTAATGTACCTGCCTCAATCATTTCTGCTGGTAGCTTATTCCAAATGCGAACCACCTTCTACGTAAAGAATTTCCCTGTCAGGTTCCCATTTATTCTTTCCTCATATCTTAAGTTGAAGCCCTCTAGTCCCCAATTCCCCTGGGAAAGAGGACTGAGTGCATTCACCCTATCCATGTCTCTCATGATCGTATAAACAACTATAAGATGGCCCTCAGTCTGCAAAACTCTATAAAGAAAAAAGTCCTAGCTTGTCCGATCACTGAGTCTTGGCAACATCCTTTTAAATTTCTTCTGCACTCTTTCCAGTTTAATAACATCGTTCCTATAGCAAGGTGACCAAAACTGAACAATATTCCAAGTGTGGCCTCACCAATGTCCTGTACAACTGCAACACAACCTCCCGGCTACTGTACATGATCTCCCAACTGAAGGCTAGTGTGCCAAAAGCCTTCTTCACCGCTCTGTCCACCTGTGACTCCACTTTCAGAGAACTGTGTCACTGAACTCCAAAGGCCCATTATTCCACTACACTCCTTAAGGCCCTACCATTCACCATGAAATTCCTGCCTTGATTTGACTCTCCAAAATGCAACACCTCAAACTTATCGATATTAAACACCACTTGCCATTTCTCGGCCTACTTCCCCAGCTGATCGAGATCATGCTGCAATTTCTGATAACCTTTCTCACTGTCCATGATACCTCCTACTTTAGTATCATCTGCAAACTTAGTATAATCCTGTACATTCTCATCCAAATCATTGATTTAGATAACAAACAGTAATGGGCCCAGCACTGACCCCTGAGGCACTCCAATAGTCACAGGCCTCCACTATTACCCTCTGATTCCTACCATCAAGCCAATTTTGTCTCCAATTTGCCAACTTGCCCTTCATTCCATGTGATCTAACTTTCCAGAGCAGTCTACCATGTGGAACCTTATCAATGGCCTTACATCCTCTATCCTGTTCTCATCAACCTTCCTGATCACTTCATCAAAGAACTCTAACAAATTTGTGAGGCATGATCTCTCACTCACAAAGCCATGCTGACTATTCCTAATCAAACCCTGGCTTTCCAAATGCATGTATATCTTATCTCTCAGAATCTTCTCAAGTAACTCAACTCCCATAGAGGTTAGGCTTACTGGTCTATAGTTCACAGATTTTTTTTTGCAGCCCTTCTTGAATAAGAGCACAACATTCATTACCCTCCAGTCTTCTGGGACCTCGCCTGTGGCTAACAATGATGCAAAAATATCAGCCAGGGCTTCCGCAATTTTGTCTCTAGCCTTTTGCAGTGTGGTCTAGTCAGGACCAGGAGACTTATCCATTCTAATATGTCCAATACCTCGTCAACTGTGATATGGACTGTCCTTACGATATCACCATGATATCACTATCTTCCCCAAGTTCCCGAGTCTTGATGTCGTTCTCCATGGTAAACACAGAGGAAAAATATTCATTGAGGACCTCACCCGTCTCCTGCAGTTCTACACAAACATGTCCACTTTGGTCCTTGCGGGGTCCTATTCTCTCTCTAGTTATTCTTTTTCCTTTAATAGACTTAAAGAATCTCTTTGGATTCACCCTAATCTTCTTAGCCAAAGCTATCTCTTGCCCCCTTTTCGTCTTCTTGATTTCTTTCTTCCTTAAACTTCTGTATCCCCAGTATCTCCTATCAAACTCAATCAAAATGGCTTGCCCCAGCTTAGAACTTGAACCTGTGGACCAGTTTTGCCTCTCTCCATAATATTGTAAAACTAATAGAACTATGGTCACTGGCCCTAAAGTGCTCCCCCACTGTCACCTCCATCACCTGTCCTGCTCTATTTCCCAACAGTAGGTCGAATTTTGCTCCTTCCCGAGATGAACCGTCTATATACTGTTTGAGGAAACATTCCTGAATATGCTTAACAAATTCCACCCCATCTAAAGCTCTTAATGCTATGGCAGTCCCAGTCTATGTTAAGAAAACTAAAATTCCCTGCTATGACAACCCTACTGCTCCTGTAAGCTTCCCCAAATTCCCTGCAAATTTGTTAATCTAATTCCTATTTGGGGGCCTATAGTACAATCCCAATAGCTTCACCATTCCCTTCTTATTTCTTAGCTCCAATCTGCCATGGTATCATTCTGAAAATGCCAGAGAGGGCATGTAATATCCAGCCCAGACAGTTGTAGACTGAGAATTTCCCTTTGTAAGAACATGCGCATGGAAGGTGATGACAAACTCATCACACCCACCGACAAAGCTCACGATGTCGTGCATCAATCACATTGTTAAGATCTGGCCAGCAAAATTCTGCAAATTACTCATCTAATCACAGGTGACTGGCTCACCTGAAGTAGCCAGGCAATAACAGATATGCAGCTTTTGGGTCCTAAAGACCAACTGTCCAGCCAGGATTTGAACTTGCATCACTAGATAATTATCCCAGGCCTCTGAATTACCAGAGCCAGTCTGGATCGATTCCAGTAAGAATATTGATACCCATAATACTGCAGTCATTTTAATTTTTGTCCTGATGCTCTAATATTGGAGCTTGTACAGATATACATTGTTGACATGTCTGACACTGAAGTTTGTGTAGTTCTATTATTAGTAAATGCTTTTAACTCCATTGATTGATGACCATGAAATGTTTAATTAAATATTAAAGAATGTTTCATTTTTTTCTCTGCAACAAGGTTATTTTGATTTTACTGAAATTAATACCCGATTTGAATCAGGTTAAATTACCTGTTGAAGTTGGAGTATTTGTCGATCCTGTATTTTCACTGGAATTGATAATGTTAGATTCACCGATGCATTGTAAGGGTTCTCCATGGTGACCTGTGACAGGAGCAGATGGAATATGCATTCTGTTGAAGAAATATAGATAATACCACAGCTATATTGACAACTAGTTAGGAAATTAGACACACAAACAGGTCATTTGGCCAAAAAAGTCCAAGGAGGTGTTAATACTAGATGTGAGACTCATCCTTTCTCATTGGGTTTGAGTTATAAGGAGAGACTGGATAGGTTGACTTTTTTCCAAGCAGCACAGGTGGTTGAGGGGTGACCTTATAAAGGTTTATAAAATCATGAGGAGTGTAGGTAAGATAAATAGCAAAGGTTCTATTCCCTTGAGTAGGAGACGTCTAAACTAGAGGGCATAGGTTTAAAATGAGAGGAGAAAGATTTAAAATGGACCTGAGGGACAACTTTTTCACATGGAGGATTATTCATATGTGGAATGAACTGCCAGAGGAAGTGATAGATGCAGGTAAGTTACAACATTTAAAAGATATTTGGACAGGTACATAAATTAGAGGGATATGAGTTAAATGCAAGTAAATTAAGCTAACTAAATTTGGGAAATCTTGTTGGCATGATTGAATTGGACCGAAGAGTCTGTTTCCATGCTGTATGACCTTATGACTGTATCTAAATCTATCATAATCCTTTAATCCCTTTTCCATCTAGATTACCTTTAAATGCATTTATATAATTGGAACTACTCTCATAATAAACAGCTAAAATCATGCAGCAATGTAGTTGGCATTGTACCAAGTTGCCTTTAAAAGTCTTCAACTTTGAAAGCTCCAAATACTCCCATCCATATTCTTTCTCCATAGGCCAGCAATTTTTAAAAAGTATTTTTCCAATTTCCTTTGGAATGTAATTATTAGGCAGAGCATTTCAATTTGAAGTATAGGTTCAGCAGCATATGTGAAACGAGTATCATCTCCCCCAAATATGGGTCAGCTTTTTTACATCGTTGTCAATTCATTGCATATGCTTTGGAGGACCATTGTGAATCTAGTGCTGAGGGCAGACATGAAGTTCACAATCGCTATTACCTTGGGCTTGAAGGTCCAGATACCCTATTTAAAGGCCACTGGGATAGACATTCCCTGCAAGCCAGAAGGAACAAATTGCAATGTGTAAACAACGAGAAGGTGAGACGCGCCTCAGTGAATTCCATAACGCCCAGCGACATAATGGCGGCAGAAATCATGGCGTACAAAGCACAGCTGAGGAACAGCTTCATCAATGGAATAAATTGACGAAATGTTGTGAGGAACTAGGGGTGACATGGACAAAGGCACTTCCAATTGTTCTAATATGTATGAGATCTAGGAGGAGAGGAAGAGCTAATTTTAGCCCATTTGAGATTTTGTTTGGTAGGCCGCCCAACACAGGAATTGGCCCAAGACGTAAAGTAAGACAGATAACAGGCCGCTGTGAGGATGAGATGTTGTGTTACTGTATAAAACTCTCGACACTTTTGTCTCAAGTATAGAATCAAGTGAAAGCAGCATAGCAGAGGGGAAGCTGCACAATCTGGAGACTGGATAGTGGTGAAAGACTTCAGGAGGAAATGCTGGAAGGTGAGGTGGTGTCTGGGACTGTTTCAAGTGCTCCTTACAACACAGTCAGCTGTTAAGATCGTTGATTTTTAGCTATCTAATTCTGTATTTTTTAAAAATCTGGCTCTATTCTTTTTGTTGTCCTTGTTGTCATAAAATGGCAAAAGGGGGTAAAAGTAATGGAAAATTAACAAAATTAACATTTACTCTGAAATCCATTTACTCTGAAATCTGAAAGAGAATGCTTTACTAAATTTAAAACTTTTCTGACACTTTGCAACTTTGCTGAAGTCTGCAGTCAAGGGATAGCTCGTCTCTGCGGAACTTTGTAAACATTCAAACTGGCCTTGCGAGCAGTCGATTTCAGATTTGAGCTAAGGAAAACATAAAGACAGTTATGTCCACAGCAAGGGAATGGAAAAAACAAGGACTCGAATGTTCCCAGCCCTTGTCCATTATTTTCTCGTCTCACTTCCTTAGTCACCCTCTCGCCCCATGCAATTTATACTAATGTCAATCATGACTTGACACAGATAAACTCTTCTCAAAGAGGCGAAAGCATAGTGCTGGAAAAGCATGGCATGTCAGGCAGCTCTTCTCAAAGAGGTCAAACTTATGGCTACTCACTCCAAAGTCCAGGAAGATGGCTACTTCGTTTACAGCATGCTACTTTTATATACTTAAAATTTTCCAGTCATAAACCCCTGAAGATGAATATTGGTCACTTGTACAGAACTTAAATCACAAGCAGAACATAATTCTGGCAAGCTGGCCTTGTATGACATGCAAATTCTTGCAAACAAGCTTCCCAACATTTGCAATCAGAAAGCTTGCTCCACCTTTGAAATTCTGAGGACTTAGATGGGCGAGGTCCTCAATAAATATTTCTCCTCTGTGTTTACTGTGGAGAAAGACTTGAAGACTTGGGAACATGGGAAAATTAGTGGTTATAATCAAGAGAGATGATATAGGTTCTATGGAGATTAAGGTTGAATCCCATTCGGGTGGAAATTAGAAATTCTGAGAAGAAAAAGTCACTGATAGGCATTGTCTATAGGCCACTAAATAATAATATCACATTGGGGCAGGCAATAAACAAAGAAATAACTAAAGACTGTAAAAATGGTACGGCAATTATCATGGGAGATTTTAATCTACATATCGATTGGTTAAACTCAGTCGGTCAGGGTGACCTTGAGGAGTAGTTCATTGAATGTCTCTGCAATAATTTTCTTGAACTTTTCTTCCTCATAATGGAACTGGCTAGGGAGCAAACTATTCTAGATCTGGTCCTGTGTAATGAGACAGCAATAATTAATGATCTCATTGTTACGGGTCCTCTTGGAAGGAGCGATCACAGTGTGGTTGAATTTAGAATATAGACTGAAAGTACCAGGGTCCTGTGCTTAAACAAGGGAGACTACAATAGGATGAGAGAGGAGTTGGCTAAAATTGACTGGAAGCAAAGACTTTATGGTGGGACTGTTGACAAACAGTGGTGGGCTTTCAAAGCAATTTTTCAAAGTGCAAAAGTATGTACGAGTTAAAAGGAAGGACTATAGGAAAAGGGGTAATCTGCCACGGGTGTCTAAGGAAATAAGGGAGGCTGTCAAGTTGAAAGAGAAGGCAAACAAAGTGGCCTAGATCAGCGGGAAACTTGGAGATTGGGAAAGTTTTTAAAGGTCAACAGAAAGCCACAAAAAAAAGCTATGAAGAAAAGTAAGATAGATTATGACAATAGACAGATAACAAAAGTTTTCTGTAAATATATATAATGAAGAAGAATGGCTAAAGTAAACATTGGTCCTTTAGAGAATGAGAAGGAGAATTTAGTAATGGAATATGAGGAATTGGCTGAGGCATTGAACAGGTATTTTGTGTCGGTCTTCACAGTGGAGGACCTGAATAACATGGCAGTAATTGAGAAAGAGACGAAGGTATGTGAGAACCTGGAAACAATCATTATCACAAAAGAGGTAGTGTTGGGCAAGTTAATGGAGCTAACAGTAGACAAGTCTCCTGGCCTTGATGGAATGCATCCCAGGATGCTAAAAGAGATGGTGGGAGAAATAACAAATTCGCTTCTAGTAATTTTCCAAAATTTACTGGACTCTGGGATAGTATCAACAGACTGGAAAACAACAAATGTGACACCACTGTTTAAAAAAGAAGGTATACAAAAGATGGGGAATTATAGACTGGTTAGCTTAACTTCTGTAGTGGGGAAAATGCTTGAATTTATTATCAAGGAAAAAATAACAAGGCATCTAGATACGATTTGGAGGTCTGGTCTTGCACTGGGTGTACAAAGTTGAAAATCACACAACACCAGGTTATAGTCCAACAGGTTTATTTGGAAGCACACTAGCTTTCAAAGTGCTGCGCCTTCATCAGATAGTCCTTCCCCCTGATGAAGGAGCAGCGCTTCGAAAGCTAATGCTATGTATAATATGTCAAACTTTGTGGATGACACTAAGATTTGTGGCACAGCAAAGTATGCAGAGGACTGTGAAACTTCTCAAAGGGATGTGAATAGTTTAAGTGAGTGGGCAAAGGTCTGGGAGAAGGAGTACAATGTTAGTAAATGTGAACTCATTCATTTTGGCAGGAATAACAGTAAAAAGGACTATTACTTGAATGGTAAAAAATTGCACCATGCTGCTGTGCAGAGGAACCTGGGTGTCCTCGTGCATGAATCACAGAAGGTTGGGCTGTAGGTGCAACAAGTAGCTAGGAAGGCAAATGGAATGTTGTCCTTCATTGCTAAAGGGATTGAGTTTAAAAGCAGGGAGGTTACCCTACAGCTGTATAGGGTGCTGGTGAGGCCACACCTGGAGTGCTGTATGCAGTTTTGATCTCTTTACTTGAGGAAGGGTGTACGGGCATGAGAGGGAGTATAGAGGAGATTCACTAGGTTGATTGTGGAGTTCTGGGAGTTGGCTGATGAGGACAGATTGAGTACACTCGGATTATGTTCATTGGAATTTAGAAGAATGGGGGGGAATTTTACAGAAACATATAAAATTATGAATCTAAATTATAAAAGATAGATGTAGAGAGGATGTTTCCATTGGCGGATGAAATTAGGACAAGAGGACATAGCCTCAAGTTTAAAGGGAGCAGACTTAGGACTGAATTAAGAAGGAATTTCTTCACCCAGTGGGTTGTGAATCTACGGAATTCCCTGCCCAGAGAAGTAGTCAAGGCTTCCTCAGTAAATGCTTTCAAAGCTAAGATAGATAATTTTTTGAACAGGAAAGGAATTAAGGGTTATGGTGAGAGGGTGAGTGAGTGGAGCTGAGGTTATGAAAACATCAGCCATGATCTTAATGAATGGCGGACAGGCTCGAAGGGCCAGATGGCCTACTCCTGCTCCTAATTCTTACTTTCTTATATTTTGGGGACAGGCCTTATCACAGTAGAGGAGGTGATGGACATATTAGGATGTATGAGGGTGGATAAATCTCCTGGTCCTGACCAGATATATCCAAAAACAAGAGGCTAGAGAAGAAGTTGTGGGGGGCTTGGTTGATATTTTTGCATCATTGTTATTCACAGGTGGTGTCCTGGTAGACTGGATGGTAGCAAATGTTGTGCCCCTATTAAAGAAGGGCTGCAAAGAAAAGCCTGGAAACAATAGACCAGTAAGCCTAACATCTGTGGTAGGTAAGTTACTTGAGAAGATTCTGAAATATAAGATATACATGTATTGATGGTATGTAAAGACAGGTATTGATTAGGATCAGTCAGCATGGCTTGTTGTGTGTGGGAGATCATGCCTCACAAATTTGTTAAGAGTTTTTTGATGAAGTGACCAGGAAGGTTGATGAGGGCAGGGTGGTAGATCGTCTATATGGATTTCAGTAAGGCCTTTGATTAGGTTCTGCATAGTAGGCTGCTCTAGAAGGTTAGACCACATGGAATCCAGGACAAATTGGCAAATTGGATACAAAATTGGCTTGACGGTAGGAAGCAGAGGGTAATAGTGGAACGATTCTTGTCGGACTGAAGGCCTGTGACTAATGGAGTACCTCAGGGGTAGGTGCTGGGCCACTGCTGTTTCTTACCTCTCTCAATGATTTCAATGAAAATGTATAAGGCATGATTAGTAAGTTGGCAGATGACACTAAAATACGAGGTATCATGGACAGTGAGGAAGGTTATCAAAAATTGCAGAAGGTCCTGGGGAAGTGGATCAAGAAAAGGTAAATGAAGTTTAATATAGATAAGTGTGAGGTCTTGCATTTTGGAAATTCAAATCAAGGCAGGAGTTTCATGGTGAATGGTAGGACCTTAAGGAGTGAACAACAAAGAGAACAAAGAAAATTTACAGCCCAGGAACAGGCCCTTTGGCCCTCCAAGCCTGAGCCGATCCAAATCTACTGTCTAAACCTGTTGCCCAATTCCTAAGCATCTGTATCCCTCTGCTCCCCACCTACTCATGCATCTGCCCAGACGCATCTTAAATGAATCTACCATGCCTGTCTCTACCACATCTGCTGGCAACGTTTTCCAGACATCCACCACCCTGTGTGAAGTACTTGCCACCTGTATTCCCCTTTAAACTGTTCACCTCTCACCTTGAAAGCGTGACCTCTTGTTATTGAATCCTTGAGTGTAGTAGAACAGATGGACCTTGGAGGTCGGGTGCATGGTTCTCTGAAAGTGGAGTCGCAGATAGACAGAGCAGTGAAGAAGGCTTTTGGCACACTGGCCTTCATCAGTCAGGGCATTGAGTAAAGAAGTTGGGAAATTATGTTGCAGTTGTACAGGACATTGGTGAGGCCGCACTTGGAGCATTATGTTCAGTTTTAGTCACCTTGCTTGTAGGAAGGATTTTTTTTTAAACTGGAAAGAGTGCAGAGGAAATTTACAATGATGTTGTCAAGACTCAATAGTCTGAGTTATCGGGAGAGGTTGGACAAGCTAGGACTTTCTTCTTCAAAGTGTTAGAGACTGAGGGGCATCTTAAAGAAGTGTATAAGATCATGAGATGCATAGATAGAATAAACGCACTCATCTTTTTCCCAGAGTTATGGAATCGAGGACGGGAGGGCATCAGTTTAAGGTAGAAGGGGAAAGAATGAATGGGAATCTCAGGGGCAAAATTACACATATGGAATGATGTGCCAGTGAAGTGGTTGAAGCTGGTACATTAACAACATTTAAAAAACATTTGGACCAATACACGGATAGGAAAAGTTGAGAAGGATATTGGCCAAGTGCAGGGAAATGGAGCTTGCGTTGATGGACATTTTGGCTGGCATGGACCAGTTTGGGCTAAGGGCCTGTCTCTGTGCTGTAAGACTCTATGACTCTATTAATTATAAACTTTCAGCCCACAATCAGGAATGTGATTTGTACTCTCTTGCCCAACCACTTTTCTTCCTCCTCATGGCAGCAGCACAAGATTCTTCCCATTTGAAAGTGTTTCCACCACCCTTTCAGGAAGTACACTTCAGAGTACAACTTGCTGAGTAAAACATTTCTCCTTTTTTGCCAACTCTTTTGAACCCAATCCAATGGACTATCAACCCTTCTGCTCATTAAATAGTGTACCCTTCTTGTTGAGAATTGGGGGTCCACTTAAACCTGTGTTAAATTAGCATTACAAATTTAGTATTTCCTGCATTACATGAGACCTCATCAAATTCTGTCACATTAGTAATTAGTCTTTTGCAAACTTTAACATATCTCTACATGAAAACAAAGAAGAGGTCATAAGAATCGTCAGGGTTCCAACTCCTGTCAAAGATTTATTAGGTGTCATCCTTATCCCATTGTCAATGCACTGTTAGAAATAAGAAGGTTTTGGATTCTTGAAGGAATGAAAACTAACCTTAAGATAGAGGTATACAAAGGGATAAGTCATCTGAATAACTGTCCCATGACTATTGGCCAAATGAGGTTAGACAGGTGATTGATATTATGCTGATAGCCAGCCCCCAAGATGAGGTAACAAAAACAGAAATTGCTGGTGAAACTTAGCAAGTCTAACAGCATCTGTGAGAAGAATGCAGAGTTAACATTTTGTGCCCGATGACTCTTCATCAGAACTGTTGCCAGATTTGCTGAGTTTCACCAGCAATTTCTGTTTTGGTTTCAGGATCTCCAACATCCACAGTCCTTTGTTTTATTTTATTACTCAAAATAAGATATATTAACAGGGACTGAATGAGAGGAAGTGGCAAGAAGATCCATGGAAATCTTCTTGAGGGAAGACTGGGAGTTCCCATACATCAGCCCGAGGGATGAACAAAGACTGTTGGTGACGAGACCACTCAAAGACCACCAGAAAATGGTGCAAAACCACTGTGACATGGGAGTGAGCTGCCTCTACTCTTCCATTCTGTAGGATGATTCCGAGATCAGTAAAATCTTCTCATTTGTAACGGTTTGTACTTTTCCTTTCTTTGTCTAATTGATTTATGTACAATATCTAAACTGTTGCTTTTCAATAAATTATCAGAAAATTGTAATAAATCATTAACTGTCTATATTAGGAAACTGTAATCACAAACATCTGAAAATTAATGCCTCTCTACTCACCCATAGGGTTAGCCTTAAACCTATATTAATACCAAATTCAGAATACAATTATTTCCTTTAAAACTGTTAAAATGAATCAATGTTTGTTTAAAGAATTGAAATTTGAGAGAAGGATTTGTATGTTTTACCTGTTTGGATGTGGCAATAATAATTTTATCACTCTGCAGATTTGAATGATTGTAACAAATTCTAATCCAAACCATAATGAAGAATTAATCACAGGCAAACACAGCACATATACCTGAAAATTATATTTCACAGTCTCATCCACAGCTTTATTGCGAATGTCAACTTCTGTTATTTGATTTCTGTAACAAATTGAACATATTGATTAATTAGGAACTTCTTACATGATTTTTTCATTCAGAGCCTCACTCAATTAAAAAACACAAAGCTGACAATATATTTTACTCATTTCTGAGATCTAAGCATTACTGGTAAGGTCAACATTTATTGTCCATCTCTATTGTCCTTGAGGAGGTGCAATGAGTTTCAACTTGAACTGCCACAGCCTTTTTGGGGTCAGTGCATGCACAGTGCTGTTACAGCAGATTCGAGGAGCAGGAGAATCGACATTTCGGGCATAAGCCCATCAGAAATTCACCTGTACCTCTACCAATGTCATCTACTGTATCTGTTGCACCCGATGTGGTCTCCTCTATATCAGGGGGACAGGACATCTTCTTGTGGATCGTTTCAGAGAACTTCTCTGAGACACCCGCACCCACCGACCCTATTGCCCCGTGGCTGAACACTTCAACTCCCCCTCCCACTCCATCAAGGACATGCAGGTCCTGGGCCTCCTCCACCACCAAACTGTTATCACCTGACACCTGGAGGAGGAATGTCTCATATTCCACCTTGAGACCCTGCAACCACACGGGATAAATGCGAATTTCAACAGCTTCCTCATTTTCCCTCCCCCCACATTATCCCAGTTCCAAGCCTCCAACTCAGCACTGCCTTCCGGATCCGTCCATCACTGCCCCCTCTGACCTATCACCTTCTCCGATACCTTCGTCCACCTATCGCTTTCCCAGCTATCTCCCACCAACCCCACTCTCCTCCCTTTTATCTCTCAGCCCTGAACCTTAAGCCTTATTCCTGATGAAGGGCTTATGTCTGAAACGTCAATTCTCCTGATCTTCGGATGCTGCCTGACCTGCTGTGCTTTTCCAGCGTCACACCCTCGACTCTGATCTCCAGCATCTGCAGTCCTCACTTTCTCCCAGTGCTGTTACAGAGGAGTTCTCTGAATTAAGTCCAATGAAAATAGAGAAGACACAGCAATATAATTCAGTGGCATAATGACAATGCTACTGGACCAATAATGTAAAGGCTTTGAGGACATGGGTTCAGATCTGACCATGGCTGCTGTATAAATACAGTGGTTACAAGGACATTTCAGAGATCAGAAATAACAATAACTGTCTTTCCAATGTATTTCCACCAACAAGAAATCCATGTACTTACGTGTTAGATAAGAAAGGAAACTCAACCCTGAGAAATATGACTGGTAAATTTGGAGAGCCCAAACAAGGAAAAGAACACATGATTATTTGGAAAATATTCAGAAGTGCAGAAGAAATGAAGCATTTTGGAATAAATACCCCACAGATCACTGGTAATGGGACTGCTTGCCAAGGTAGTTCAGAAGATATATGAAGTCCTTTCTTTATTAGCAAAGGATAAGATCAGAGAGGTTATCTTTGACAAAGTATTAGTTCAGGAACAACTTGACCACAGTGTGTAGTTCTGGTCACCTCATTACAGAAAAGATGCAATTCCACAAGAGAGGATTTGGAAAAGATTTATGATTTATGTTGACACAACTGGGAAAATGTAGATCTAAGGAAAGATTGAGTCAGCTAAGATTGTTCTCCTTGGAACAGAGGAGGATGAAGGGAGATGTACAAAATTCACAGAACCACACAAGATTTAGGGGGAAGAATAAGGTCATTCAGCCCACTGTGCCTGTGCCAGCCCTTCAAATGAACACTTAGTATTAATCTCCTACTTTTTTCCCATACCCTTGAATACTATTTCTATTAAAATAATTGTCCAATGCTCTATTCAGTGCTTTAATTAAATGTGCCTCCCCCAAATTTCCAGGCAGTGCAATCCATAACCTAACTACCCGCTGTAAAAAAAAGCTTTTTTCTCTGATTTCCTCTCAGTCCTCTTCTCTCCAAGAAAAATAGTCCCAATTTCTTCAATCTATCATTTTGGCTCAAATTTCTCATCCCTGGAATCATTCTTGTAAATCACTTCCTGTCATAGATGTCTCACAGCCATTGAGGTTTACAGCACAGAACAAGGCCCTTTGGCCAATTGCATCTGCACTGGTTGAAAACAACCACCCAACAACTTTAAACTTTGCTTTGCATTGTCTCTAATACATTCACATCCTTCCAACAATGTGATGCTCACAACTGTAGAAAATACTCCAGGTGAGAAATAAAAAGTGTCTTATATAGATTCAACATCACTTCTTTGCTCTTCTATTCTATGCAGGACAGGACTGGCAGCTCAATATTCCAGGGTATAGAGGATTCAGGCACGATAAAGGGAGAATGTACGATAGGTGGGTAAGTTGCCCATCGTGTCCACAGATGTGTAGGTTAGGTGGATTAGCCATGGGAAATGATGGTTACAGGGATTCGGGGGGGTGTGTGTGGCGGGGGTTAGGGTTGGGGGCTCTGGGTGGGATGCTCTTCAGAGAGTCGGTGTGGACGTGATGGACCAAATGACCTGCTTCAGAGTCTGCAGGGAGCAGTCGGAGGATGGAGCAGCAGCACAAAGCAAGTATAAACCTAACTGAGCTCAGGGCACAATGAAGCTGTGAAAGAACACTGGAGTGATGTCACAGGGAAGAGACTGGTAGGAAATCTGCACTAAATTTGAAAAAGAACACAACAAAGAAGTATTAATAAAGTAATTAACTCATTAATAAAATAATTAACTAAGAAGAGAAGGCTGGGCAGGTGATGTGCTGTAGCTGTATCTGTAAGGTGACTGATCCCATTGTGAACTGCAGTGACCATATCTATAGCAGGTGTTGGTTTCTCAAAGAACTTTGGCTCAGAGCTAATGAGCTGGAATCCAAGATTCAAATCCAGGAGGTGGAGAAGTACCTGGATGCTTTGTTTCAGGAGACGGTCACACCTGGTAGATTAAGAGCTCAGTGATCAGGAACAGCAGGGTGTGATTGCAAGTGAGGCAGGTGGGGGAATCCTGGATTCGACAGCAGAGGACTCTCAGCTCTTGACTTTGTCCAACAGATATGAGGTACTTGTTCCCTGTGAGGATGAGGAAAAAGGCTGAAGAGAGGATGATCCATTTGACCAGTGCACCGTGGTACAGGAGGCCATTCAAGAAGGGGGAGCAAAAAGTCAAGTTGTAGTTGTGGGCACTCTATAATAGGGGGATTAATAGCATCCTTTGTAAGCAGAATCGACAGTCCTGCAGTCCTGCATAGTGTGTTCTCTGCCCGGTGCGAGGGTGAAGGCTTTCTTTGACCGGCTTGAAGCAATCATTCCAACATCCACAAACGAAGCTGTGTCAGAACACTTTTTCAACGAGCCAACACACACTACAGCACAGAGGAACTACGTAGAGCAGAGGAAAATCACCTATATTGTGCATTCAAAAAGAATGGGTACCCAATGAACACAGTCCGCTGATTTCTCAGGAACAAACCCAAGCAAGCAGACAAAACACATCCAGAAACCCTAGCCACTCTCCCCTACATCAAAGACATCTTGGAAATGACTGCCAGATTACTCAGACCCCTTGGCATCATGCTAGCCCACAAACCCACCAACACATGAAAACAGCAGCTAATGAACTTGAAAGACCCTACAGAGACAACAAGCAATACTAATGTCATTTACAAAATACCGGGAAAAGGACTGTAACAAACACTACATTAGACAGACAGGCAGAAAACTAGCCACCAGGATACATGAACACCAACTAGCCACAAAAAGACATGCCCTCTCTCACTAATATCCTTACATACAGATAAGGAAGGACACCAACTTCATCTGAGACAATACATCCATTCTAGGACAAGGCAAAGACACGCATGAGAACTCCTAGAAGCATGGCATCCCAACCAGAACTCTATCAACAAACACATTGAGTTAGGCCCCCTGAGAAAGGGAACAGGAAGTGACTTCACCACAGGAAATAACATCACCACAGGAAATGACATCACCAACCCAAAGAAACCCAAACATATAAACAGAAAGCAGGAATTTTCAGCATTGCTTTGCCTGAGGCCCACTGAAGATGTTACCTAGTAGAGTAACGAAAGGTCTGGAAATGAACCTTCCAGCTCAGCGAGCAAACCTACATCCAAGGCTTGAAAGGATATTGGAGCCGGAGGGCGAGGGTCCAGATGTTGTGGTCTATGTTGGGACAAACAACATGGGCAGGGCTAGGAAGGAGGACCTGTTTGGGGATTACAAAGCACGAGGAATGAAATTAAGGAACAGATTCTCAATCTGTGGATTATTACTGGATCTGCATGCAAATTGGCATAGGGATAGGAAAATTAGGGAAGTAAACACGTGGCTAAATGAGGAAAATTAGGGAAGTAAACATGTGGCTAAAGGAGTGATTCTATTTCATGGGACAGTGGCATCGATTTTGGAACAGGACAGATCTGTACTGTTGTGACAAACTCCATCTGAACCGATCTGGCGAAAAGGATAAATAGGGTGGTCACTACAATTTTAAGCACGGTGGCACAGTGGTTAGCACTGCTGCCTCACAGCGCCAGAGACCCGGGTTCAATTCCCGCCTCAGGCGACTGTCTGTGTGGAGTTTGCACGTTCTCCCCGTGTCTGCGTGGGTTTCCTCCGGGTGCTCCGGTTTCCTCTCACAGTCCAAAGATGTGCAGGTAAGGTGAATTGGCCATGCTAAATTGCCCGTAGTGTTAGGTGCAGGGGTAAATGTAGGGGTATGGGTGGGTTGCGCTTCGGCGGGTCGGTGTGGACTTGTTGGTCCGAAGGGCCTGTTTCCACACTGTAATGTAATCGAATCTAATCTAAATGGGAGGAAGGGAAGGGGAAAGCAACAGGAAGTATAATGGTAATTAGAAAAGAAAGCAGCAGTTTAGCATGTGTGCAAGTGGGTTTAAAACATTGAAGACGATGAATGAAGTTAAAAGGAAGGAAAACTCAGGAGCTATTATTAATGGAGATGTGAGAATTAAAACGAAGGTATTATTACTAGCGTAAAGGCATTTTACTTGAACGGCACAAATCATTGCGAATGAGTACGATTTAATAGCCATTACGGAGACACGGTTACAAGATGGTCACAACTAGGAATTAAATAACCAGTGGTATCACACTATTCAGAAGGACAGACAGGAAGGTAAGGAGGTGGTGTAGCTCTGACATCAAGGCAGTTGTGAGAAATGATATTGGTTCTACAGAGAATAAGGTTGAATGTAATGGAACTGACAAGGAAGCAAGCTATCCTAGATCTGCAATTGTTTATAATTTACATAGATGATTAGGAGTTGGAGACAAATCATAGATGATTTGGTGCAATGTGTCAAAGTTTGCAGATGATACAGAGATGAATGGTAGAACAAAATGTGCAGAGGATCCTGAAACGTTGCAATGGGATATGTATAGCTTAGGTGAGTGGACAAAGAATTGGCAGATGGAGTACAATGCTGATAAATGTGAAGTCATCTATTTTGGTAGGAATAACAGTTAAAAGGACTATTATTTGAATGGTAAAAAAATTGCACCTAGCTGCTGTGCCGGGGGACCTCGGTGTGCTTGTGCACGAATCGCAGAATGCAACAGTTAGTTAAGAAGGCAAATGGAATTTTGTCTTTCATTGCTAGAGGTGTTAAACTTAAAAGCAGGGAGATTATGTTGCAGTTGTATAGGGCACTAGTGAGGCCACACCTGGAGTAATGCATGCAGTTCTGGTCTCCTTACTTGAGAAAGAATGTACTGGCACTGGAGGGGTGCTGAGGAGATTCACTAGGTTGATTCTGGAGTTGAGAGAGTTGGTTTATGAGGAGAGACTGAGTAGACTGGGATTATATTCAATGGAATTCAGAAGAATGAAGAGGGGAATCATATAGAAACATACAAAAAAATGAAGGAAATAGATAAGATAGAAACAGGGAAGTTATTTCCACAGCTGGGTGAAACTAGAACAAGAGGGTGCAGCCTCAGAATTAGGGGGAGCTAATTTAGGACTGAATTGAGAAGGAACTTCTTCATCCAAAGGGTTGGGATAATGTAGAATTCTCCACCCAATGAAGTAGTTGAGGCTTCCTCATTGAATGTTTTTAAAGCTAAAAGATAATTCTTTGAACAGTAAAGATGTCGTCGATGTGAATACTGAGTCACAAATAAGTAGAATGGATGGCTTTGAGGTATGTAGAGAAGAGGTGTTGGAAATCCTGGAAAAGGTGAAAATAGATAAGTCCCCTGGGCCTGATGGCATTTATCCTAGGATTCTCTGGGAAGCAAGGGAGGAGATTGCAGAGCCATTGGCCTTGATTTTTATGTCCTCTTTGTCTACAGGAGTAGTGCCAGAAGACTGGAGGATAGCAAATGTGGTTCCCTTGTTCAAAAAGGGGAGTAGGGATAACCCTAGTAACTATAGGCCGGTGAGTCTCACTTCTGTTGTGGGCAAAGTCTTAGAGAGAATTGTAAGGGATAGGATTTATGCACATCTGGATAGGAATAATGTGATCAAGGATAGTCAGCATGGTTTTGTGAAGGGCAGGTCGTGCCTCACAAACCTTATTGAATTCTTTGAAAAGGTGACGAAGGAGGTTGATGAGGGGAAAGCGGTAGACGTGGTATATATGGATTTTAGTAAGGCGTTTGATAAGGTTCCCCATGGTAGGCTACTGCAGAAAATACGGAGATATGGCATTGAGGGTGAGTTGGAGGTTTGGATTAGGAATTGGCTGGATGGAAGAAGACAGAGGGTAGTAGTTGATGGCAAAGTTTCTTCATGGAGTGCCGTCACTAGCGGTGTTCCGCAAGGATCTGTTTTGGGATCATTGCTGTTTGTCATTTTTATAAATGACCTGGAAGAGGGGTTAGAAGGTTGGGTGAGCAAGTTTGCGGATGATACGAAAGTCGGAGGAGTTGTTGACAGTGAGGAAGGATGTGGCAGGTTACAGCAGGATATAGAGAAGCTGCAGAGCTGGGCAGAAAGGTGGCAAATGGAATTCAATATAGCTAAGTGTGAGGTGATTCACTTTGAGAAGAATAACAAAAAGATGGGGTACTGGGCTAATGGTCGGATACTTGGTAGTGTGAATGAGCAGAGGGATCTTGGTGTCCATGTACACAGATTTCTGAAAGTTGCCACCCAGGTAAATAGTGCGGTGAGGAAGGCATATGGCGTATTGGCTTTTATTGGTAGAGGAATTGAGTTCTGGAGTCCTGAGGTCATGATGCAGTTGTATAAGACTCTGGTGCGGCCGCATCTGAAATATTGTGTGCAGTTTTGGTCGCCATACTATAGGAAGGATGTGGAGGCACTGGAACCGGTGCAGAGGAGGTTTACCAGGATGTTGCCTGGTATGGAAGGAAGATCGTATGAGGAAAGACTGAGACACTTGGGGCTGTTTTCATTAGAGAAAAGAAGGTTTAGGGGTGACTTGATTGAGGTGTACAAGATGATTAGGGGGTTAGATAGGGTTGACAGTGTGAACCTTTTCCCGCGTATGGAGTCGGGTATTACAAGGGGGCATAGCTTTAAATTAAGGGGGGGTAGATATAGGACTGAAGTTAGGGGTAGGTTCTTCACTCAGCGAGTCGTAAGTTCATGGAATGCCCTGCCAGTAGCAGTGGTGGACTCTCCCTCTTTATGGGCATTTAAGCGGGCATTGGATAGGTATATGGAGGATAGTGGGTTAGTATAGGTTAGGTGGGCTTGGATCGGCGCAACATCGAGGGCCAAAGGGCCTGTACTGCGCTGTATTCTTCTATGTTCTATGTTCTAGAACTTAAGGGTTAAAGTGAGAGGGTAAGTAAATGGAGCTGGGGCCATGAAAAGATCAGCTGTGATCTTATTGAATAGCGGAGCAGGCTTGAAGGGCCAGACAGCCTACTCCTGCTCCTGGTTCTTATGTTCTTAAATTCCACACTGTAGGGATTCTATGGTTCTATCAAGGGTATAGGAGGTGCTTAAAAATTTAGGAGGGAAAGAAGGGCCGCAAAGTATGTATGGCAGATGGGATTAAAGAAAACCCCAAGGCTTTTTATGAGTATATTGAAACAGTGGGATCTGCTAGAGACTAAAGGGGCAACCTGTGCGTGGAGTCAGTGGATATGGATGAGGTCTTAAATAAGATGTTGTAAATAGGATTTTAGTTGAGATGGTGAGGTTCTCGAACATGTTATGATTAATAAGGAGGGGGGTATTATGTTAACAGGCACACAGGTGCTTAATATCCAAGGCCTAATGAGATGTAAAGCAGGCTGCTATTAGAGGCAAGGGAGGAAATTGCTGGGGGCCCTGGCAGATATATTTAATACTTGCTGGCCACAGATGAAGTGCCAGATAATTGTGGGATAGCTAATGTAGTTTCTTTGTTCAAGAAGGGCAGCAGGGATAGACCAGATAACTGCAAACCAGTTAATCTGACATCAGTGGTAGGAAAATTATTGGAAAAAAATTCTGAGGGATGGGATTAATCAACACATGGAAGGTAAGGCCAGCTCAGGGATAGTCAGTATGGATTTGTTACAGGGAGATCCTGTCTGACTAATTTAACTGAGTTTTTTTGTAAAGGTGACTAAATATATTAATGAGATAGTGCAGTTGATTACTTACATGCACTTCAGGAAGGCCTTTGACAAGGTCCCACAATGAACACTGTGGCTAGAACAGCAGTTCATAGAATCCTTATAGCATGGAAGCAGGCCATTCGACCCATTGAGTCCATACCGACCCTCCAAAGAGCATCCCATCCAAATAACCCTGTATTCCCCACAGCTAACCCACCTAGCATGGCCAATCCACCTAACCTGCACATCTTTGGATTGTGGGAGGAATCCGGAGCTCCCAGAAGAAACCTACAGAAACGGGGAGAATGTGCCAATTCTAAACAGACAGTCACCCAAGGCTGGAATTGAACCCTGGAGCTGTGAGGCAGCAGTGCTAGCCACTGAAACATTGTGCTGCCCTGGTACAAAAGGTAAGAGCTCATGGGATCCAAGGCAGGCTGATTCCAAAACATGGCTTACAAATAGGAGGCAAGGGATGATGGTGGAAGCCATCAGTGATATACTGCAGGAATTGTTGCTGAGACTCTTACTGTTTGTTTTGTACATTAGCAACTTGCATATGATTAAAGAAGGTATAGTTAGTAAGTTTGCAGATGAAAATTGGTGGTTTTGTTGTCAGTGAGGAGAATTTAATCCTGATAAGTGTGAGGTGATGCATTTTGGGAGGTCTAATAAAGGAAAGATATACACAATGAATGGTAAGCTTCTAGGGAGTACTCAGGAACAAGTCCAGAGATCCCTGAAGGTGTCAGCACAGATAAACAGAGTGGTGAAGAAGGCATATGGCATACTTGCTTTCATTAGCTGAGGCATAAAACATAGGTGCAAGGAAGTCTTGTTGCAACTATATAAAATGTTGGTTAGGCCACAGATTGAATATTGTGTGAAGTTCTAGTCGCCATACTATCAGAAGGATGCGACCACACTGTAGAGGGTGCAGAGGAGATTCATCAGGATGTTGCCTGGGATGAAAAGTCTCAATTATAAGCAGAGACTGGATAGGTTGAATTTATTTTCCTTGAAGCAGTGGAGGATGATGGGGATCTGATTGAGGAATATAAAATGATGAGAGGCATAGACAGAGTAGATCATGAGAATCTTTTCCCATGGTAGATATGTCTAAGACCATACGGCATAAGTTTAAAGTGAGAAGTAAATATTTCATGGAGATCTGAGAGAAAAGAAATTCATCCAGACGGCGGTAGAAATATAGAACATGCTGCCTGAGAGGGTGGTGGAGGTGGTTACTCTTACAACATTTAAGAAGCATCTGAATGAGTACTTAAAACACCAGAGCATAGTAGGTTATGGACCAAGTGCAGGAAATGGGATTTGTGTAGTTTGGTGTTTGTTGGTCGGCATAGACATGGAGGGTTGAAGGTCTGTTTCTATGTAATATGACTCTGTGTTGCAGCATGATTTGGACAGTTTGAGTGAGTAGGCAAATGCATGAGAGATGCAGTATAATGTGAATAAATGTGAGGTTATCCACTTTGGTAACAAAAATGGGAAGGCAAATTATTATTTAAATGGTTATAAATTGAGAAAGAGGATTGTTCAACATTCTGGTTGTCCTTGAGCACCAGTCACTGAAAGTAAGCATGCAGGTGTAGCAGGCTGTAAAGAAGACAATCTGTATGTTGGCCTTCATAGCAAAAGGATTAGAGTATAAGAACAATGAATATCTTGCTGCCAATATACAGAACATTAGTGAGACCACACTTGAAATACTGCTTGCAGTTTTAGTCTCCTTCTCTAAGGGTGTATTTGTTATACAGGACGTGCAGTGAAGGTTTACCAAATTGATTCATGGACTGGCAGAACTGATGTCTAAGAGTTAGAATTTCACTCACTGGAGTTTAGAAGAATGAAAGGAGATCACATAGAAACCTATAAAATTCGAATAGAAAGAAAAATAAAGCAGGATTTACTTAAATAGAGAATGACCCCAGAATTCTGAGTATTAGAGAGATTTTGGTGCTCTTATGCACTTGTCACAGATATAGCACATAGTCAAGAAGGCTAATGGGATTTTTTTTATTAAGGAATTGAACATAGTAGTAAAGGGGTTATGCAAGACATTGATGAGATCACATCTCAATTATTGTGCACAATTTTGGCTTCCTTATTTAAGGAAGCATGCAAAATGCATTGGAAGTGTTTCAGAGGCTTATTGGACTGATATGCCAGATCATGATGTTGCATATGGTGCTGGAATACAATCATGCTGCTACTGATTGCCTACAGAGTCTCATGGATGCCCACTTAAGTTGCTAGATCTGTTCTAAGTCTGTCCTATTCAGCATGGTAATAGTGCCACACAACATCACATAATGTCCAACCACCCATCCATAGAATCCATCTACCAGGCCCGCTGTCAAGCAAAGGACACCAGCATTCTCAAAGATCCATCCCATCCTGGCAATGTTTTTCTACAACCTCTACCATCGGGGAGAAGGTACAGAAGCCTGAACATACGCACTAGCCGGTTTCAAAACAGTTTCTACCCTACTGCTGTTAGAATACTGAATGGACTCACAAACCCTTAACATTCGCCTGTACCTGTGTTTTTGTTTTTGCTGCTATTTAAGTATTATTTACTTATCTATGCTACTTAACTCTGTAATCTGCCTGCATTGCCCACAAGACAAAACTTTTCACTGTGTCTCAGTATACATGGCAATAAATTCAATTCAATTCAAGGTATTCTCAGTGTGAAGGCAGGACTGCAACTGCACAAAGACTGTGCCATGGTTACTCCTACTGATACTATCATTCAGCAGGCAGGTTGGTACTGATGTGGTAAAGTATCTTTTTCCCTCTTGTTTGTTCCTTTATCACTTGCCACAGACCCAGTCTAGCAGCTATGTCCTTTAGCTCTCTAGTAGCTCAATCAGTAGTGCTATTATAGAGCCATTCTTGGTGGTGGACATTGAAATCCCCTACCCAGAGTACATTCTGCCACTCTACTGCCACCTCTAAGGGGTGTTCAATATGGAGGAGAACTGATTCATCAACCAAAGGTGGACAGTATGTGATAATCAGCAAAAGGATTCCTTACCCATGGTTAATCTAGTGCCATGGTGTCTGGATTCAACATCCCAGGGGAACATTCACTTGCCAATACTCCACTGTGCCACCACTGCTGTTAAGCCGTCCTGTCAGTTGGACAGAACATAGGTGCTGTTTGTGACATCAGTCAGGTATGATTCTGTGAGTATGGCTGTGTCAAACTGTTACTTGCTTAGTCTGTGAGAAAACTCCCCTAAATTTAGCACCCCAATGTTCGTAGGGACGACTTTGCAGGCTCCATAGGGCTATATTGTTTCTGGTGCCTAGGTTGATGCAAGGGGTCTGTTTACCTTAATTTCGTTTTTGAGACTTTCTCACAATTGTTACAACTGAGGGGCTTACTAGGCCATTTCAGACAGCAGGAGAAAGTGAGGTCTGCAGATGCTGGAGATCAGAGCTGAAAATGTGTTGCTGGAAAAGCGCAGCAGGTCAGGCAGCATCCAGGGAACAGGAGAATCGATGTTTTGGGCATAAGCCCTTCTTCAGGCAGCAGTCAAGAGTCAACCATATTGCTGTGTGCTGGAGTCACATATAGGCCAGACCAGTTTAGGATGGCGAATTTCCTTCCCTAAAGAGCTTTAGCAAACCTTCTATCACCTCCTCTCATGGTCTGTTCAACATCTCCCCTAGTATTACCTTTCCGTCATGGCTTGTCTCTACTCTTTAAATTATGACATCTTCTTAAATTTTATCTAATTTAAAGTCCTCCCAACTTCACTTCTTATGCAGCTTGCTGGAACATCAACCCCAGCACAGATCAGGCTTTTGTTTAATTCGTTGACAAGACATGGACATCGCTGGCCATTTATTGCTTAGCAGGCAGTTAAGAGTCAACCTCATTGCTGTGGGTGTGAAGTCACATGTCAGCCTGACCAGGTAAGGATATCAGTTCCCTTCCCTAAAGGACATTAGTGAATCAGATGGGTCTTTCTAACAATCAACAATGGTTTCATAGTCATTGTTGGATTCTAATTTCAGAATTTTATTGAATTCAAATTCCACATTCTGCAAGGCAAGATTCAAACCCTGGTCCCCATACATTTTCTGGGTCTCTGATTTAATAGTGTAATGAAAATATTGCTAGGAGTTGGCCATCCCACTGTTACAGATCATACTTTCCCAAGTATTGGCATCAGTGCCCCATGAACTGGAACCCATTTCTCGCACACCAGTGTTTGAGCTCTGTACTCCTTTCTGCAATCTTATTTGCCAGTTTGTTCATGTTCCAGGTAATAAGCCAGAGATTATGACCTTTGATATTTTGCTTTTTAATTTCACTTCTAGCTCCTCATACTGACTACGCACAACCTCTCATCCTTCATTTTATGTTGGTTTATTTTTGCCATCTTTAAAAACTGTGGATTGCAAGTAGAAGAACTGGTTTCAAAAACAGAGATTTACCAGGGTGGCTCCATAATTTCACGGCAAGGAATTTGATAAATATTGTGAACTCTGTTTTTTAGCTGTGGTTGTTAACAAGTGAAGCCTATTCTAAAGGTTTATCATAATATACATATTGATGGTTAAGTTAATATAATATGTAAAATGCAACATAAATGAGTGAATAATATAACTAAATAATTAATTAACAATTCATTAAGATTAGTATTACAGGTGGTGCATCAAAATTTCAATATGTGCGAGCTCAGAGTCTGTACTTTTAAAAAGGTTAACATTTGAAATGTCTCCAGGAATATAGAGGCTTGATTTATGGCAATCACTTGATCCCTTTTCGTAGAGCATCATGAACCTTTTTTCGCGATTCAGGGTAAACATATTTACAGTATGTGTTTGAAATTTCAGCAACTTCAATTAAGAGCTTATGAGGTGGAGAGCATACGACAGAGACTGTGAAGCTTTGGGAAGAAGGTAGGTTACTGGATTCAATGTACCAGAGGACAGTCATACCTTTTAGGATGGATGCTCTGATATGGTCAGAGCGAGGAAGTGACTGCAAGGAAGACATTTATGGGGAGCGTGAGGATAGGATCGTCAATCTCTGTAATTGTTCAACAAGTATGATTAGATTAGATTCCCTACAGTGTGGAAACCGGCCCATTGCCCCAACAAGCCCACAGTGACCCTCCGAAGAGCAACCCACCCAGACCCATATTCCTACATTTACCTCTGACTAATGCACCCAACACTATGGGCAATTTAGCATGGCCAATTCACCTAACCTGCACATCTTTGGACTGTGGAAGGAAACTGAAGCCCCCGGAGGAAACCCACGCAGACACAGGGAGAATGTGCAAACTCCACACAGACACCTGCCCGAGACGGGAATTGAACCCAGGTCCCTGGCACTGAGAGGCAGCAGTGCTAACCACTGAGCCACTATGCTGCCCCAAGTATGAGGTGCTTTCATGAGAGTGGGGGACGGTGGGATGGATGAGTGAAATGACCCTGGCATTGTGGTACAGGAAACCACCAAAGTTGGGGGAGCCAAATGTTATATTGTGGCAGTAGGGGGTCAGTTCATTCTGGGCAATTGGCACTGTTCTCTGCAGCAAAAAGTGAGAGTCCAAATCGCTGTGTTGTCTGTCTGGTTCTAGGATATCCGCTCTGAGCTGGAAAACAACTTGCAGTGGGATAGGGAGGATCCAGCTATGATTGTGGGTTCCTGCAATCTGCAGAATATCAGGAGCCGAGGAGTTATTTACAAATGAAGCTGATTTGTTCTCGGCTAACTGGAACTAGAGACACAGACACAAAGAGAGAGGTAATGCTGTTGTTCCCCCCAGCAGAAACTGTTCTCAGTAGCAAAGACAAGTCAATTTAAATTTGAAGAAAACCAGTTACTTTTCCTGTGAGCTGTTACTTTTGAATTGATAAATCAGACACAGTACCCAAGCAAATCAGTGACTCTCTACTTCTTATAAACCAATGGAAGCTTCTAGAGAAAGTTAACTGAACATCAAAGGCTAGCTGAAGTCAAATCATCTCTAGGGTGGCACGATGGTTCAGTGGTCAGCACTGCTGCCTTCCAGCACCAGGGACCTAAGTTCAATTCCAGCCTCAGGTGACTATCTGGGTAGAGTTCGCACATTCTCTCTGTGTTTACCTGGGTTCGATCTGGTTTCCTCCCACAGTCCAAAGGTATATAGGTTAAGTGAATTGGCCATGCTAAATTGCCCACAGGGATATGTAGGTTAGATGTATTAGTCGGGGTAAATATAGGGTAGGGGGATGGCTCTAGTGAGTTACTCTTTGGAGGGTCGGTGTGGACTTGTTGGGCTGAAGGGCCTGTTTGCACACTGTAGAGATTCTAATGATGAAACCAGGAAATATTTTTCATTATTTGAGCTAAATTGGGGAATGGTTTGTACTTTAAAAAAAGTTAACATTTAACATGACTCTGGGAATATGGGGCTTGACTTATAGCAATCACTTGATCCCTTTTTGTAGAGGATCGTGAATATTAATTTTTGATTTTTCTGGCCAGCTCTGACAGCTGCACATTTTGGTGTCAGGCAGCCTCTTACCTGTCATGGCCTATTCCCTTTCAGCTGTGTCTCTTTGTCGTCTTCATTATGCAAGAGTGTTGTGAAGGGCTCAGCAAGTGTTAAAATGATGTCTTGACTTTCTGGTGGGACTCTGGAGATCTTTCATAGTTTCAAGATTGCTTTGTTTGCTGAATAATGGACATTCTTAAAATGAATCTTTTCATAGAATAGAATCCCCACAGCATGGAAACAGGCCCTTCAGCCCTACAAGTCCACACCAACCCTCCAAAGAGTATCCCATCGAAACCCATTCCCCATTACTCTACATTTACCCCCAACCTACACATCCCTGATGGGCAATTTTAACTTGGCCAATTCACCCCTGGCCTGCACATTTAAGATTGTGGAAGGAAACCAGAACACCTGGAGGAAACCCACACAGACACAGGGAGAATGTGCAAACTCTACCCTGAGGCTGGAATCGAACTTGGGTACCTGGAACTGGGAGGCCGCAGTGCTAACCAGTGAGCCACCCATTTTGTTATCTGTGTTGATGAGATGTATGTGGATATCCTCAGATGACAATTACCAGACCTCCAGTGGGTAGCCTTGGTTTCAAAATAATTGATATAAAGATCAGCCATGATCTTATTGAATGGTCAAGCAGGCTCATGGGCTGAATGGACTACTCATGTTCTTATGTTCCTATACTTTTCCAGGAGCAAACTATGGGATTAAGATAGGAGGGTATGACTGTAAATGAGGTATTGGAATGCAGAGGATGGAGGAAGTTCAGCTTTGGCAATTATTCAACAGATTTAAGATACTTTCAGCTTGTTTGGATGAGATTGAGGGCTGCAGTGTAGAACAACTAACTGACCATGTTACCACAGTAAAGGAAGTAATTCTAATGGGGTGGAACAAAGATCAGAGTAGTAGTTGGAGGATACAGTATAATTGTTGTGGTTCTGTTCGCTGAGCTGGGAATTTGTGTTGCAGATGTTTCGTCCCCTGCATAGGTAACATCCTCAGTGCTTGAGAGCCTCCTGTGAAGCTCCTGAGCTTCTGTGTTGTTTCCTCTGGCATTTATAGTGGTTTGTCTCTGCCGCTTCCGGTTGTCAGTTCCAGCTGTCCGCTGCAGTGGCCGGTATATTGGGTCCAGGTCGATGTGTTTGTTGATAGAATCTGTGGATGAGTGCCATGCCTCTAGGAATTCTCTGGCTGTTCTCTGTTTGACTTGTCCTATAAAAGTAGTGTTGTCCCAGTCAAACTCATGTTGCTTGTCATCTGCATGTGTGGCTACTAAGGATAGCTGGTCGTGAGGTTTCATGGCTAGTTGGTGTTCATGGATACGGATAGTTAGCTGTCTTCCTGTTTGTCCTATGTAGTGTTTTGTGCAGTCCTTGCATGGGATTTTGTACACTACGTTGGTTTTGCTCATGCTGAGTTCTTTGTCCTGGTGAGTTGTTGTCTGTTGGGTTTCTGTGCTGTTATGAGTCCTAGTGGTCATAGTAGTCTGGCTGTCAGTTCAGAAATGTTCTTGATGTATGGTAATGTGGCTAGTCCTTTGGGTTGTGGCATGACCTCATTCCGTTGTCTTTCCCTTGGCATCTGTTGATGAAATTGCAGGGGTATCCGTTTTTGGCGAATACATTGTAGAGGTGTTCTTCTTCCTCTTTTTGCAGTTCTGGTGTGCTGCAATGTGTTGTGGCCCTTTTGAACAGTGTCTTGATGCAACTTCTTTTGTGTGTGTTGGGGTGGTTGCTTTCATAGTTCAGGAATTGGTCTTTGTGTGTGGCTTTCCTGTATACCTTTGTGGTGAATTCTCCATTCGGTGTTCTCTGTAGCATCACGTCTAGGAATGGGAGTTGTTTGTCCTTTTCTTCTCTCTAGTGAATCTGATTCCTGTGAGTTGATGATCCGGTATGTTTTCTATTTCTGTATTTTTAATGATTACAAAGGTGTCATCCACATATCTGACCCAGAGTTTGGGTTGAATTTGCGGGAAAACTGTTTGTTCTAATCTTTGCATTACAGCTTCTGCTATGAGTCCAGAGATGGGTGAGCCCATGGTGTGCCGTTGATTTGTTCATATATTTGGTTGTTGAATGTGAAGAGTGTTGTGAGGCACAGGTGCAGTAGTTTGAGTATGCAGTCTTTGTTGATAGGTTCCTCGTCTTGTTGTCTGTTGTGTATGTCCAGCAGGTTGGCTATTGTTTCTCTGGTTAGGGTTTTGTCTATAGAGGTGAACAGTGCCGTTACATCTGTTGGGGAGATTTCACTGGGGTGTTTAATGTAGGGCTAGGGAGGGTGACACTAGTTCTGCAACAGACACTTCTAGCCCTGAAATGGTTAACAACAGCCAAGCGAGCTGCTGCTGGCGACTGCATGAGTACCTGGCTGGAGCTTGTAAGGGATATGCATAATGTTAATTAAATCTTGGAGCCTGTAAATATCAGCCAGTATCAATTGCCCCATCGATACTCGGGATTAATAAAGAAACCGATCGGAATCTGTAACTATTAGACAAGTGTGAATTGCTCTATCGGAGCCTGTAACTGTTAAGTGTGAATGGCTCTATTTAAGTCTAAAGTTGATAAGTGTAATTGTCAATTTAGTTAAACTGAAACTATTGAAAATGGCTAGCCTGTCAGACGCATAGTAATTCCTTGAAACAATGAACTATTGAATACGGGATTGGAACCGCTCCCGGGGATGGCTGAGCCATTTTCAAGCACAGCAGGAGCTGGACAGGCACTTCGATGCGGCCAATAGGAGGACGGATCCCCAGCGCGCGCAGATGAATGGACCAATGGGGAAGACGAACTGACTGGGGACTCCAGGCAGCGCGAAGTATAATTGTGTCAAGTTTGAACGAGAAGATAGAACGCCTTCTCCAACGAATGCATGCTTGTAGATTCATTGTACCAGTTAAGATTCTGTGAATAAACTGCTGTCTGCGTCTAACCATAGTTGCCAGTGTGAGTCTCTCCTTCCGAAAGAACACGCAAAGACAGGACCCCGCGGGTCCGTCTTAACACATCGAATGAGACCATAGTTTCTTCCTTGTCTATGTGTATATTTCTGATGATGTCCAAGGATTCCTGTGTTGACTGTATAGAGTGTCTACTATTTTAGGACAAGCCAAACAGAGAACAGCCAAGGAATTCTGAGAGGCATGGCACTCATCCACAGATTCTATCAACAAACACATCGACCTGGACCCAATATACCGGCTACTGCAGCGGATAGCTGGAACTGACAACCAGAAGCGGCAGAGACAAACCACTATAAATGCCGGAGGAAACAACACAGAAGTGCTTCACAGGAGGCTCCCAAGCACTGAGGATGTCATCTAGACAGGGGACGAAACATTTGCAACACAAATTCCCAGCTCGGTGAACAGAACCACAACAACAAGCATCCGAGCTACAAATCCTCTCACAAACTTTGATACAGTATAGTATTGGAGACTGACATATTTTTCTGTAGCAAAGAGTAAGATCTTAAGTGGCTGTGTTGCCTGCAGGGTACTAGGGAACTTAAATGAAAGGAGGAGGATTAGTCATACTAATCTATACCCGCTGAGGTAACATAAATTGAGTCCTATTATTCACAAAGTTATACCAAATATTAAAGCTGCTTTAAAAGTACAGACCATACTCTAATTTACCTGACCTTCAGAATAATGTTATAATAGCACCAGATTTCCACACTAAACAGGAATTATTATTTGTTATAAGAAAATAAACTATAGCTACAGGTCAACAGGTATAAATCATTCACATATAACATGATTAATTAAAACTCTAAACCCTTATAAACGTCCCCTTACTCTACACACATAAAGTCAGATAGGGAAAACAGATTATTTGTGGAGGTACAAAAAAAATTGTCATGTAAATTCAGTGGTCTTTGATCCCTGATTCTGATGTTGAGATGATCCTTCTTCAGCTCGCCAAGTTCTTAGTGTTCAGTTGTCTTTCTTTTGAAGCTTCCTGAAATAACTTCACAGAGGCTGGTTCCCATGACTAAGTACATTTATTTACACATACACTGTCCTTGATTATAGTACTGCCTCATACAGAGTCAGGAATCAGAGTGTCAGTATTTCTGATGCTCATCATTTTTATATGTCATGCAGGGCTCCCTGGTTGGAAAAGACGAACAGCCCCAATTAGTGAACTCATATTCTACATTGTCCAGCTGGCTGACCTCATTACAATCTTCACACTTCCACTGGTTTGTGAGATGTACAGAGCAACTGATTCACTTCAAAACTGTCTCTGATTTATCATTTCGCATGCACTGCTGCAGAAAAGGTAACTGATTTCTTCAAGTTTTTTGTTACATCAGGAAACAGTTCTGCTGCAGAGAATAACAGCACACCTTTCTGCACCTTTCTCATTCTCTTTGTCTCTGCAACTTGTCTCCAGTTCCAACCAGTTCAATTAGCTGAGAACAAATCAGCTTCACTTTTAAACAATCCTTAGCTCATGATTTGTCCATTGCCATAAAAACAGATTTCACAAAAGGTATTGAATTCTTTGCTGTGAAGTTATGCAGTATCCTGTTAAATCCTTGTTTTAATGATAGTTCTATCTCTCAATGCAGTCTTCAGTTTTAAAGACAAAAGTAAAAAGACATGGTGCTTGCATTTAACAAGCGATAAGTGTGAACAAAGAATAAATTGGGGGAGAAAAGTAGAGATTAGAATTCTAAAGGTGTAAAAGGGCCACACGATTTGCACAGATCAGAGAATACAACAGGAATTTGTGGAGCTATTCTGGTCAATAAAATATAAAGCATTAATTTTACTTATGGGGAGATGATCTTATAGTGGCATTATTGCACTGTTAGACCCAGGTAATGTTCTGGGACCCAGGTTCAAATCCCACCATGGCATATGGTGGAATCTGAATCCAATAAAATTCTGGAATTAAGAGTCTAATGATGACCATGAAACCATCACCAACTGTCTCAAAAACCCTTCTGGTTCACTAATGTCCTTTCGGGAAGGAAATCTTACCTGGTCTGGCCTACATGTGCCTCCAGACCCATAACAATGTGGTTGACTCTAAACTACCCTCTGGGCAATTAGGTCTGGCTGGATAGGCTGCTCAAAAATGGTGAATTTATGAAAAATGGACAATAAATGAGGCATGCTGGGAAACTGAAACATGCCTTGACCAAAGTGACTGTGCTAATAAACATTTTGCAGAATCCAGACAGGCTGCAGCTCCAGGCAAAAGTGAGACTGCAGATGCTGGAGATCAGAGTCTAGATCAGAGTGGTGCTGGAAACGTATAGCAGGTCAGGTGGCATCCGAGGAATAGGAAAATCGACGTTTCAGGCAAAAGCCCTTCATCAGGAATGAAGGCAGGGAGCCTTCATGATGGAGAGATAAATGGGAGTAGTGGTGGTACTGCGGAGAAGGTAGCCAAGAGTACAATAGGTGGATGGAGGTGGGGATGAAGGTGATAGGTCAGAAAGGAGGGTGGAGCGGAGAGGTGGGAAAGGAGATTGGCAGGTAGGACAGGTCATGAGGATCATGCTAAGCTGGAAGGTTGGAACTGGGGTAAGATGGGTGGAGGGGAAATGAGGAAACTGGTGAAGTCCACATTGATGCCCTGGGGTTGAAGTGTTCCAAGGCCTCAACCTGAATGTCATCTCCAGGACAATCTGAACCTCACCTCACACCCATATTTAGAGGGGGCTAACTGACTTATGTGCACCTAACATGTCCAGGAATGGATACCCAAGGACCACCCTGCCAATGACATGTCAACGTCTGATTGGGTCCAATCAATCAGGATAATCGAGCTCTGATCGATCTATTAGTTTATAGTGTATTCTGTTGTTATAGCATTAATTCTGTTAATAATAAACAATAATACTTATTTATTTAAGAGTCAACTCACAGTTTCTTTGATAGATAGAAGGATTAAATACATTGTGGAAGGCACAACAACTTGGCACCTCAGACGGGACGTCATCGAGAAGTGACTTTGTCTCTCCGAGATTGAATCCTGTGGAACCTAATATTTCTTGAGATTTTGCCTGAGCCAGTTGTTAAGCGGTCAGCCGGCCCCCGCAAAGGCCAGGAATTCAAGTAAATTGAAGGGAATTGAAAGGTCTAAAGTGAACTGTTCTTTAAAAGATAAAGCCAACAGGTGTTTACTCCTGATCAAGCAAATGACTGTTTCGTGTGTGTGCGCACACGATTCCTAGTGGGATAGGGAAGGATAATACCGAAAGTTGGTACAGAACCAGAATATAGCAAAATCCGTACCCACAGTCTGATCCTCCCCCATACTCTGTAGTTTAATTGAAAATGAACAAAGAACAAAGAAAATTTACAGACCAGGAACAGGCCCTTCAGCCCTCCAAGCCTGAGCCGATCCAAATGTACTGTCTAAACCTGTCGCCCAATTCCTAAGCATCTGTATCCCTCTGCTCCCCACCTATTCATGCATTTGTCCAGACGCATCTTAAGTGAATCTACCATGCCTGCCTCTACCACCTCTGCTGGCAACACATTCCAAACGCCCACCACTCTCTGTGTGAATACTTACTGCGTGTATCCCCCTTAAACTTTCCACCTCTCACCTTAAAAGCGTGACCTCTCGTTATTGAATCCTTCACCTTGGGAAAGATGGCAGTGAAAGGCGCCAGAGTACAGGATTGTCCCACACTGAGGCAGTATATTAGTAAGAAAGAGTGGCCCACATGGACCAAATTTTGTTGCAACTATGAAACAGGACCAGGATCCCTAAGACTGAAATATTGGGATGATTTTAGGAGAACTCAAAGGAAGTGGGGACCCAAACTTGAGAACACAGTGATAATGTGCTGTCTAGGACAACTATCAGGGACAGAGCAGGAATTAAAAACCATCCGTAAGGAACAAGTGGAAGCAAAAAGGGAAATCATTGAGTTAAAGCTAAAAAATGCAGCTCTGGACCAGAGAAATCAGGCAAACCTACTATACATGAGGCAATTCCAAACTCTGTTTGAAAGAGCATACTAAGATATCCAGTGCACAGTGTCAGCTCAAGAGGTCACTGAGAAAGAAGTAAGGCAACTGAGAAATAAATGTGCAGATTTGCAAGCCGCAGTCAAAGTATTGCACCAGACAGATAGGGAGAAGGAACAGGTAGCTGCAGACCACACTCAGTGCCTGCAGGAGATTGAGAAATTAAAACTAATCTGCAATGGAATACAGAGGAACCTCGATTATCCGGCATTCGATTATCCAAATATCAGATTATCCAGCAAGATTGCAAGGTCCTGATGTTTGGTTAAATTATGTTAACTGGCATTCGATTAACCGAACAAAATACTCCCCGCCCTTGTCCTTTGGATAATCGAGGTTCCTCCGTGATATGCGCATATGGAGAAGCTAGAGAGGAAGGAGAAGAACAAGGGGTAGACTAGGACAAGCTCAGGAAAGACACACAGCAGTACACCACGTGCCTGGAGGATTGGGGTTCACCCCAACCCTTCCCAGAGGAGTCAACTCCCTCAGTGTCCCTGGGACAGCTCTTGTGACAATGAACCCAATTACCACCAAAAAATGGATCGGGGATGCCAATGCTCCAGCAATAACATATACTACCCCATTTACAGTGGCACAATTAGCAAAAATCACTAAAAAGATTCCAGATTTTGAGTCGTCGGCTGATCCATTTACATGTTTTAAAAGGGTCTGTCAACAGAAGGTGGGTTAGACGAGAGAGAGAGAGAGAAAATAAAACTCATCATAATATGTCTGAGCCAGTCAGTGCAGTCTGCAATCCCAGCCTCACTAAATATAGGGACAGAACCCATGCCGATATGAAAAAAGGTGATCCTATACAGCAATTGGGAACAATAAAGGAGACCCTGTAGATGGGTTGAACACCCGACTGCCTTTGCCAGTTGTTTATGGAGTGTACTTTTCGGGAGTCTACGGAGACTAAAGCAGGGGTCAGTTGTCCAAGGCTGACTCAGCTAAGTGGTCCAGGGCTCTCGTTGTACTTGCCATCAAAAAGAACAGGAAGGCTTGATCCCAAAGAGTCAAGCCACAATGAGGCATGGGTTCTGAGGAGAATGTCCCAGATGTGGGAGAAAGAACCCCTTGAACTAAACAGGAGCAAACAGAGAGAAGGAAAAATGTTTCCTTTCTGAACCTCCAACCAGAGTCTGGTGTGGAGGAATAAAGGAGGAGGAGGGCCTTGTACCAAAGAAACCCAGTCATGGGAAGAGAGAGGGGCACAGCAGGCCAACCAGCGTGGTGCTACCCCTGCGGGCATGCGGGACACTATGCGCAAGAATGTAGCTCGGATGTTGCCTGACCTGCTGTGCTTTTCCAGCACCACTCTAATCTTGACTCTGATCTCCAGCTTCTGCAGTCCTCATTTTGCTGCAAGAAAGTAGAACCCTATGCACGACCGCACTCAGCCACAGGGACCACCAAATGTAACGGGACCAAGGGGTGATAGAGGGAGTCACCAATTCCTGTTAGAAGGCCCAATTCAGCAGGCTCCAGTCCATGCTGTGGGCATTAGCCAACCATGTATTTCCCTCCACTCCCAACCTATGAGGCATCTGCACTACGGTGTCAGGCTTCTGCCTCTCCAGTGTGGGTCTGTGACATGAAGTGGGATAGTTTAAGTAGACCGCTAGTCAATGGCAAGGTAGGAGGCTGCCCTGTAGGATACCGGAGGATCCTGCACAAACCTGAACACCTCGCGATTTAATGATCTATCTTGGCAGACCACAGGGACTATTGTTTTAAATGGATTTACTGGCCAAGTAGAGGAAGGATACATTACTGAACTGACAGAATTGAAATTAGGTGACATTACGTGCCAGCACCCTGCTATCTTAATCAATCTTTCCACAGGTGTAGAAGACATCCTCAGTGTTGATTATATGACTAGGTGCAACCTTACTTTTGATCCATTAATGTCTCCGGTTGTCTCCGGTTAGCAACACCCCACTCATCATTTCACCAGGAAAGTATGCTAATCGAATCAGCATAATAGATGAGTTTTGGTTCAATCTCCTAACAATGAGAGAGGTTATGACAGAGGTGATAGTGGAACACAAAGGGGTATTCGCCCAGCATAAACATGACTGTGGGCATATCCTGGGAGAGGTGATAATTGAGGGGTCTGATCCGAAACCACAAAGACAATACAGTTTCCCCAGACAGGCAGAGGGGGAGGTCGCCAAGGTGAATGACAGTCTGTGACCGGTAACCTCCACTAATAATAATGCTCCAATTTGGCTGGTCAGGAAACCAGATGGTTCATGGCATTTAGCCATTAATAAAGTCACCCCTCTTGCTGCACCAACAGTAGCCACCAGCCCAGCCATAATAATAAAGCAAGCCCCACAAGCAAAGTACTTCACAGTACTTGATATCAGTAATGGTTTCCAGTTCATACCATTAAATTGATCCTGAAATACTAATTCATGTTTACCTTCCAGGAATGACAGTATACTTGACTTGTCTACCACAGAAGTTTCATAACTTACCCTCAATTTTTAACAAACTGGAAAGGGTTTCCCAGCCTGACTGCCTAATCCAATATGTAGTCAAAAAGTGTGGTGCTGGAAAAGCACAGCAGTCTGGCAGCAACCGAGGCGCAGGAGCAGGAGAGATGGCGTTTCGAGCATAAGCTCTTCATCAGGATTGTAGGGTTAAGGTTAGGGTTAGGGTGACCTACAAACAGAAATAAAGGAGGAGCACGTTCAGCTCCTAGATGGATTTGTCGATCTGTTACACAGACTAGGATGCAAAACAAATCCAAAGAAGGTGCAAATTCTATAGCCTAGACATAGTTGGGAATGATAGTCACCCATAGGAAAAGGGAGATAGACCAAAAATGAAGAGACCAAAAAATAATTTCCATTCTCCTGAGATGTTATTGCACTTCAATCTTTCCTAGGTCTAATGGGATACTGCAGGAACCACATTGATGGGTTCACTACCAAGATTGGGCGAAAGTGAGGACTGCAGATGCTGGAGATCAGAGTCAATATTAGAGTGATGCTGGAAAAGCACAGCAGGTCAGGCAGCATCCGAGGAGCAAGAAAATCGACGTTTCGGACAGGAGCCCTTCATCAGGAAGGGCTGATGAAGGGCTCCTGCCCAAAGTGTTGATTTTCCTGTCCTCGGATGCTGCCTGACCTGCTGTGCTTTTCCAGCACCACTCTAATCTTGACTCACTACCAAGACAACCAAACTCTCAGAATTGCTGAAAAAGAACGCTGCCTGGAATCGGACATCCCAACATGCAAACAGTAAGTGATTTAAAACATGCTCTCAACAGTACTCGCCTTACAAGTTCTGAACCCTGACTTACTATATGCTCCAGAAGTTGCAGCCACAGACCAGACGATAGTTGCTGTTCTACTACAAGATTGGCAAAGTATTAAAGGCCCAGTGGTCTATGTCTCCAGGGTTCTGCAGCCTGTGGAACAAAGGTTTTCCAATGTGTGAACAACACTTCCACTCAGTCTTTTGGGCAGTCCAGTACTTCAACTATATCATTGGTTTAAACCCACTGACCATACAAACTGAACACACTCCAATCCAGCCCCTGCTGGATGGCCAAATCAAAGATGGCTCAGTGAGTCAGATTCAAGTCGCACAATGGACTCTACTGCTTCAAGGTCGGGACATCACGGTCAAATGTACCAAGGTACCCACCTTCCTAGCGATAACCTGAATTATGAGACCCATATGACTACGTGAAAGTGAGTACTGTAGATGCTGGAGATTAGAATCAAGATTAGAGTGGTGCTGGAATAGCACAGCAGGTCAGACAGCATCTGAGGAGTAGGAAAATCAACGTTTCGTGCAAAAGCCCTTCATCAGGAATGAGACCCATATGACTGCCAAGTCATAGCCATTCAACACCCTACTGGCCCTTTTAGATTTAGATTTAGATTTAGATTAGATTACAGTGTGGAAACAGGCCCTTCGGCCCAACAAGTCCACACCGACCCGCCGAAGCGAAACCCACCCATACCCCTACATTTACCCCTTACCTAACACTACGGGCAATTTAGTATTGCCAATTCACCTAACCTGCACATCTTTGGACTGTGGGAGGAAACCGGAGCACCCGGAGGAAACCCACGCAGACACGGGGAGAACGTACAAACTCCACACAGTCAGTCGCCTGAGTCGGGAATTGAACCCGGGTCTCTGGCGCTGTGAGGCAGCAGTGCTAACCACTGTGCCACCGTGCCGCCCTTTTATACCAAAGCAATTTGAGAAATGATTAGGAATGAGACAAAAAGATAGACAGATAGACATCGCAGTCAAAATCTATGTAGATGAATCCTTCACCATTGAGGATGTCAATTAGATCACCGGCTGTGGAATATACACGATCAACACTCATGGATAGCCACTGGTTGAACTAGTTTTAAAGTTACCCAGGCATCTAAGTAACCAGTCTGTGGAACTAGCAGCCATAGCCTACAAAGTCAGCCACCTAGATCTGTTCTCTCTACTCACAAATATATATTCCAATAGCATGTACGTGTGCAACAGCCTCACTGAATTCTTACCATTACGGGAAGCCAGAGGTTTTATTTCTGCTGATGGGAAACCATTACTATCAGCCCCCTTATTAAAGCGCGTAGTGCAGGCCACCAGTGGAAAAAAATATGGCATAATTAAAGTTAAAAGCCACTACAAAACATCCCCAGCAGGTAACCGCAGAGCAGATGAATTAGCCAAAAGAGAGGTTCACATAGGAGAATTCTGGCAGCCACCACAGGTGAGTAGGCAAATGCAGTTACAGTAAGCCAAACAAACATAGAGGACCTTAGGCAAACACAACATCATGATGATTCCTTGAAATAAATTGCCTGAGGAGTTTATCTACACGTTTACTACAAGTAGACGACGGATTGGTTTTAAAAGCAGGAGTCTATGCAGTTCTGACTCAAGACAGGGATCAAATCATATCAGTATTAAGACAGGCATGGGCACCAAAGAATAGAGGTCACTACCAAATGATTAAAAGAACTATGTTAGTGGCCTGAGTGACACAGGGATGTAGCACACTACACAAGGAACTATCTGTTATGTGTCCAAAACAATCCAGACGGGTACGCCCGAAAGGGAGAACTGTGGCATACCTGTCCAATGGAAGGGCCCTCGACACATCTACCAATTGACCAATGTAGATCCCCTTCCACCGTGTAGGAATGAATTAATCTATATTCTGATCGTCGTAGACACCTTCACATAATGCGTTGTGGCTTTTCCAATTAAGACAAATACAGCCAAAACAACTGCACAAATCGCATCACAACAAGTATTAAATGCCAGGTTAATGTTCAACAGGTTTGTTTGGAAGCACTAGCTTTTGGAGTACCACTCCTTCATCAGGTGGCTCTGAAGAATAATATAATGAGCACAGAATTTATAGCTAAAGGAGTCCAGTGTCATGGAGATGTGATGCAATAAACAATTTTAGATTAAATCTTTCTTCTTTTAGAATGGGATAAAGTCTCAGAACTATTTTTAAATTACATTCTCAAGATAGCTCAGCTTTTCTAATAACAGGTGTGAAGTGTGTCTGTGTCTCAATGTTGAATCAGACTGAAGCTCTCTGCATAGTTTTACACAGTTTTACATGGATTCATGCAGTTTTTGAGTAAAATGAAATGTAATTTGGCAAAAACAAATGCACCCCATAAACTTCCATGTGTGTATATGTAGGAGCGGCAGAATAAGTGTGCAATCTTTGGTATTACCTTCTGCTCAGCTACTCTGTGTTGTTGTTGCCCTTCAGTCCACCTTGGAGCATGGTCACCCGAAGGTCCTAGGCCAAACCTCCTGTAAGTGTTCCCAACTGGGAGCGAATACTCCTGCCTGGTGATTGTTGCGTGGTGTCCATTCATCCATTGTCGTAGTGTCTGCTTGATCTTGCCAACGTACTGTGCCTCAGGGCATCCTTGCCTGCAGCGTATTAGATAGACCTCATTGGCCAAGTCACATGTACATGGTGAGAGGTGTCCCCACATATAATGGTGGTATCCATGTCGATACTCTGACATGTTTTGCAGTGTCTGCCATGACAAGGTCGTACGGTGTTGTTGTCCTGAAGGCTGGGCAGTTTGCTGCAAACAATGATTTGTTTAAAGTTGGGTAGTTGTTTAAAGGCGAGAAGTGAAGGCATGGAGACGGTCTTGGTGAGATGCTCATTCTAATCAGTAATATTCTGAAGGCTGCGAAGACATGGCGTAGTTGCTCGGCTCCCGGAAAGTACTGGACAATGAAAGGTACCCCTGTCTGTTGCAGCCTGCCTCCTGAGGAGGCCATTACTGTTTCTCACTGTGGCACGTCATAACCTACAGCTGATGAGTTGAGCAGCATACCCTGTTCTCATGAGAGCATTCTTGAGCACTTTCAAGTGTCCATCACGTTCCTCCTCATCTGAACAGATCTGTGTATATGGAGGGCTGGTCTATAGGGGATGGCTGTTTTAATATGTTTCAGGTGGAAGCTAGACAATGTAGCATTGTGAGTTTATCTGTGTGTTTGCAGTACAGTGAGGTGCTGAGGTGCCCATCCTCAATGGAGATGCATGTGTCCAAGAATGAGACAGATACAAATGGTGAGTTTGATGGTAGGATGAAACTTGTTGATGTCATTGAGAAGTTGTTTCAGTGACTCCTCACCAGAGGAAGAAAATGTCGTCAATATATCTGGTATATAATGTTGGTTGCAGGTCCTGTGCAGAAAAGAAGTTTTGTTTGAACTTGTGCACGAAAATGTTGGCATATTGGGGTGCAAATTTGGTTTCCATGGCTGTTCCGTGTGTCTGGATGAAGAACTGGTTGTCAAAGGTGAAAACATTGTGCTCGAGGATGAAATGGATGAGTTGTACCATGGTGCTCAGAGATTCACAGTTGTTGGTATTGAACACTGAGGCTGTTGCCCTGATACTGTCATTGTGGGGGATGCTGGTATAGAGTGCTGACACGTCCATTGTGACCCACACCCAAATTCACATGCACACTCATTCTGCTGCTCCTACACGTGCGCACACAAGTTTGTGGGGAGAATTTGTTTTTGCAAAATTACATTTTATTTTGCACAAAAACTACATGAATCCATGTAAAATTCTGTAAAACTATGCAGAGGACTTGTCAGTCTGATTCAACATTGGGACACAGACACACTTCACACCTGTTGTTAGAAAAGCTGAGCTATCTTCTAATTTAAAAGTAGTTCTGGGATTTACATATCAAAGAACAGAAACCAGCATATCCCATTCTAAAAGATGAAAGATTTAATTTAAAATTGTTTCATGTATCACATCTCCATGACATTGGACTCCTTTGGCTATAAATTCTGTGCTCATGATATTATTCTCCAGAACCACCTGATGAAGCAGTGGTACTCCGAAAGCTAGTGCTTCCAAATAAACCTGTTGGACAATAACCTAACGTTGTATGATTTTTAACTTAGTCCATTCCTGTCCAAAATCGGCACGTCCAAGTCATGGCTGCCAGCTGACACCACAAACTGCTAGCTCAAAGTATTTACATGAGAGGGTCTACCCCGCAGTATTGAGTCGGTTCAGGGAACCCATTGCAGAGTGTGATGACTATGCTTGGTATCAAGCAGAAACTCCACTGTGCACACCTTCCCCCAATCTAATGGGATTGTGGAAAGGATGAAATACACTCTTAAAGAGATGATTAGGAAAACGATGTAGCAGAATAATAGAACCTGGGACACAGCACTTTCATTTGTCCTCATGATGGTAGGCAACACCATCACCCAATCCATAGGCTTTACCCCCCATATCCTGATGACAGGCTGACCCATGAATGGAGCCGACTAGTTGTTTGGTTTCAACCTCACAGAACTTGCCCTCCCTGCCCTCACCCACTAAAAAGCGATGGCAACAGCTCACCAAAAATATCAAGGTGACTCAGTTAGCAGCAGCTGTCAGGTTAGGGCTAAAAAGAAATTAAGCAAAGCTTACTTTGAAAGCAAAGTTAACCCTGTTGAATACTCCATAGAATAGCAGGTGATGCTACAGATACACAACCTCAGTTCCTTTCTCTCCCCTAAATATTCTGGTCCACATACTGTGGTAGATAAGGCGAGCCCCTCAGTACACAGGAGAAACTGGCTGGCACCACGTAAACCAGTTCAAAGCCTATGGCACACAACACAGCCACTCTCACCACCTTAACATATGTATGGTGGATGACTCTCCCTGGAACAAATGACAGGACCAAGGACATCCCGACACATCCTTACAGTCAGACCACATCCTAAGCAAAATCTATACTTTTCTAACAGAGCCACTGGCTGCAGCTTCAATGTCCAAGGGACTCCCACACAATTTAGTTGACCCAATGAAAGACCTTCTAACAAACTGGAATGATTTGCTAGTGACTAACAACATGGACATGTTATACACTCCCAAAAGGCTAGACATGATATGACTCCCCGATAACACCCTGACAGACAGGGAAATCGAACATTTCCAACTCGCTATAACTCAGACCACTAACGACATACCGCACCCCGGACACGGGACAATACCAAGAGGCTAGTACAGACTATGGAGGCCAAATGCCAGCTCGCAGATAGTTTGGCGCACCGATCTCTACACCGCTGAGGCCAAACGCCAGCTCGCAGATACCTCCTCCTACTGCCTCCTTGACCATGACCCCACCCCCCCACCACCAAACCATCATCTCCCAGACCGTCCATAACCTCATCACCTCGGGGGATCTCCCATCCACCGCTCCAACCTCATAGTCCCACAACCCCACACTGCCCGCTTCTACCTCCTGCCCAAAATCCACAAATCTGACTGCCCCGGCCGACCCATTGTCTCCGCCTGCTCCTGCCCCACTGAACTCATCTCCGCATACCTTGACACCGTCCTGTCCCCCTTAGTCCAAGAACTCCCCACCTACGTTCGGGACACCACCCATGCCCTCCACCTGCTCCATGATTTTCGCTTCCCCAGTCCCCAATGCCTTATTTTCACCATGGACATCCAGTCCTTGTACACCTCCATCCCCCATCACGAAGGACTCTAAGCCCTCCGCTTCTTCCTTTCCCTCCGTACCGACCAGTACCCATCCACTGACACCCTCCTTCGACTGACTGAACTGGTCCTCACCCTGAACAACTTCTCTTTCCAATCCTCCCACTTCCTCCAAACGAAAGGAGTAGCCATGGGCACCCGCATGGGCCCCAGCTATGCCTGCCTCTTCGTAGGATATGTGGAACAGTCCATCTTCCACAACTACACTGGCCCCACCCCCCACCTTTTCCTCCGCTACATCGATGACTGTATCGGCGCCGCCTCGTGCTCCCACGAGGAGGTTGAACAGTTCATCCACTTCACCAACACCTTCCACCCTGACCTCAAATTCACCTGGACAGTCTCAGATTCCTCCCTCCCCTTCCTCGACCTTTCTATTTCTATCTCAGGCGACCGAATCAACACGGACATCTACTACAAACCGACCGACTCCCACAGCTACCTGGACTACACCTCCTCCCACCCTGCCCCCTGTAAAAATGCCATCCCATTCTCCCAATTCCTTCGACTCCGCCGCATCTGCTCCCAGGAGGACCAGTTCCAAAAACGCACAACCCAGATGGCCTCCTTCTTCAAGGACCGCAATTTCCCCCCCGACGTGGTCGACGATGCCCTCCACCGCATCTCTTCCACTTCCCGCTCCTCCGCTCTTGAGCCCCGCCCCTCCAACCGCCACCAGGACAGAACCCCACTGGTCCTCACCTACCACCCCATCAATCTCCATGTACAGCGCATCATCCGCCGTCATTTCCGCCGCCTCCAAACAGACCCCACCACCAAGGATATATTTCCCTCCCCTCCCCTATCAGCATTCTGTAAAGACCACTCCCTCCGTGACTCCCTCGTCAGATCCACACCCCCCACCAACCCAACCTCCACTCCCGGCACCTTCCCCTGCAACCGCAGGAGGTGCAAGACTTGCGCCCACACCTCCCCCCTCACCTCCTTCCAAGGCCCCAAAGGAAACTTCCATATCCGCCACAGATTCACCTGCACCTCCACACACATCATCTATTGCATCCTCTGCACCCGATGTGGCCTCCTCTATATTGGGGAGACAGGCCGGCTACTTGCGGAGCGTTTCAGAGAACACCTCTGGGACACCCGGACCAACCAACCCAACCACTCTGTGGCTCAACATTTCAACTCCCCCTCCCACTCCACCAAGGATATGCAGGTCTTTGGACTCCTCCATCGCCAGACCACAACAAAACGACGGTTGGAGGAAGAGCGCCTCATCTTCCGCCTAGAAACCCTCCAACCACAAGGGATGAACTCGGATTTCACCAGTTTCCTCATTTCTCCTCCCCCCACCTTGTCTCAGTCAAATCCATCGAATTCAGCACCGCCTTCCTAACCTGCAATCTTCTTCCTGACCTCTCCGCCCCCACCCCAGTCTGACCTATCACCCTCACCTTGACCTCTTTCCACGTATCACATTTCCGACGCCCCTCCCCCAAGTCCCTCCTCCCTAGCTTTTATCTTAGCCTGCTGGACAAACTTTCCTCATTCCTGAAGAAGGGCTTATGCCCGAAACGTCGATTCTCCTGTTCCCTGGATGCTGCCTGACCTGCTGCGCTTTTCCAGCAACACATTTTCAGACTATGGAAAAACAGACTGACCCAGATCACCAAATGGTAATTCTGGGTGTCACCACTACAAAGAATGACAGGACACAAACATGGGAACCAGGAGGATACAATATTGCCACGTTCCCAGAGATCAAGGATTCATAACACAATGATGAGTCTCTGTTGGGTGTCTATTTGATGAATGCACTCATTCAGTGATCCAGATGATGAACAGCTCCTGACAGCCACCAAGGTGATGTGCAACTGCTTCTGATCGTCCAAGCTCATATGCATCTCACACCTCTTCCAACTCTTATTCCCATTTACGATTTTAGAGACGATTTGTAGCTCAGGTTGTAAGCTTGCTCGTTGAGCTGGTTGATTTGTTCTCAGATGTTTCATCACTATGTTAGATAACATCATCAGTGAGCCTCTGATGAAGAGGTGGTGTTCTGTTCTGCTTGCTATTTATATGTCTTGGACTGTTGTGGTGGGTGATATCATTTCCGGTTCTTTTTCTGAGGATGGTAAACGGGGTCCAAATCGATACGCTTGTCAATGGAGTTCCGGTTTGAATGCCAGGCCTCGAGGAATTTCTGTGCATGTCTTTGTTTAGCCTGTCCCAGGATGGATGTATTGTCCCAGTTGAACTGGTTTCCTTCTTAATCTATGTGTATGGATACTAGTAATAGTTGATCATGTCTTTTGGTGGGTAGTTGGTGCTCATGTATCCTTGGTGGCTAGTTTTCTGACCAATGTCCAACGTAATGTTTGTTGCAGTCCTTTATGTGACGTTTGTTCTGTTGTTGGTACAGGGTCCTTTAAATTCATCAGGAGCTGTTTTAGATTAGATTACTTACAGTGTGGAAACAGGCCCTTCGGCCCAACAAGTCCACACCGCCCCGCCGAAGCGCAACCCACCCAGACCCCTACATTTACCCCTTACCTAACACTACGGGCAATTTAGCATGGCCAATTCACCTTACCTGCACATCTTTGGACTGTGGGAGGAAACCGGAGCACCCGGAGGAAACCCACGCAGACACGAGGAGAATGTGCAAACTCCACACAGTCAGTCGCCTGAGGCGGGAATTGAACCCGGGTCTCTGGTGCTGTGAGGCAGCAGTGCTAACCACTGTGCCACCATGCCGCCCACAAAGTTTCAGTGAGATGGTAGGTTTGTGGACTACCATGATCCCTCAGGGCTGGAGTAGTGTGGTCATCATCTCCAAGGGATCTTTAATGTATGGCAGGGTGGCCATAACAGACCAAGACCAAGAGTCTCTAGGCATGTTGTGTCTTCTTGTTTAGGTCTGTTGTATAGGAATTGGATGACTGTGCTTATCGGGTATCTGTTGTTCCTGAATATGTTATACAGGTATTTTTCCTTGGCTTCTCGTAGTTTCTGGGTGCAGCATTGTGTTGTGGACTGTTAAAATAATGTCTTGATGCAGCTCCATTTGTGGGTGTTGAGATGAATGCTCCTGTAGTTGAGCATCTGGTCAGTGTGTGGCTTTCCTGTAGACATTGGTCTGCAGCTTTCCATTGGCTTTTCATTTTACTGTGACATCTAGGAAGGGGAGTCTGTTACTGTTCTCTTCCTCTTTGGTGAACTTTATACCGGTGAGGATGTTGTTTATATGTTTGTGGGTTTCTTCTAATTTATTGTGTTTTGTAACATAGCGGACTCAAAACTTGGGCTGGATCATGGGAATGGCTGTTCGTTCTAATCTCTGCATAACTGCTTCTGTTAAGAGTTCTGATATTGGTGATGCCATAGGCGTCCCATTGATTTGTTTGTAGATCTTGTTGTGGAAGGTGAAAGTGAGTTGTGAGGCACAGGTCTACTAGTTTGAGGATACTGAGCTTGCTGATGGAGTTGGTGCTGTCAGGTGTTTGTGTCCTTGGTCCATCTAGCAATGAGGCCAGTGTTTCTTTGGCCGGGGTGATGTTTATTGATGTGAATAGGGCCGTCATGTTGAAGGAAATCTTGACCTCATCGTCTTTTACCTTGGTGTCTTTGAATAGGTTAAGGAATTCTTGGGTGGAGTGGATGGAGTGGCTTGAGTCTTCCACTAGGTGTTTCAGTTTGCATTGTAGTTCCTTTGTTAGTTTGTATGTTGGTCCACCGGGAAGTGAGATTATGAGTCTGAGGTGGGGCCCCTGTTTATGTACCTTGGCACAGGAATTCCTAGAGGCCTGGCATTCAAACCGGAACTTCTTTAACAAACATATCAAATTGGACCCCATTTACCAACCTCTCAGAAAAAGAACAGAAGTGATATCAAACCATAACAGACCAAGACACATAAATAGCAAGCTGGACAGAAAACCAGTGCTTCATCGGAGGCTCACTGATGACGTTACCTATGTTACTTAGCATGGTGACAAAACACCTGAGAACAAATCTACCAACTCAGCAAGAAAACTTTTAACCTGATCTTATTCTTGTATGGACTGATGGGATTATCTAGGTCACAATTCTTTGGTTTTAATCTCATTGGATCATCTCCATTTATATTTAAATCGTTGGTCGTGATGATCACCTCATTCCAGTCTTTTCTGACCTCTCCATGGTCAGGTCATTTAAATCATCCTAACCCCTACCACTAGAAACGGAGGTTGAAGACTACCAGGCCTCTAAACCCCAATTAACATTCCACGTGGGGTCACATTTCTATACCTCTTTTTAAAAAATGTGAAGGAGGGTTAGGACATGTGTATTACATTAGGTCGAAACTGTTCAGACATTAGACAAGGATATGATGACGGGTTTTCGCCCGAAAGGTCGATTTTCCTGTTCCTCGGATGCTGCCTACCTGCTGTGTTTTTCCAGCACCACCCTACTCTTGACTCTGATCTTCAGCATCTCCAATCCTCACTTTCGCCTAACAACAGAAACTACCTTGATCTCTCCCCAGGATAACCATGACCACGTGGAACGTAAGCAATACCTATTTCATCAAGATCATCATCTGCATTGGAAACAACACACATGAAACACTGAACAGACCAAGATATATATCTGTTAGCCCAGTAAATACTAGTTATCATGTTATTTGTTTAAAATGTACTATCCTATTATTTGTATAAAATATTCTCCGGTTTTACAAAGTTTGTTCAATTTTTCCTTTTGATTTTTTGGTGGTTTAATACATTTGTTTTTTTTGTATTTGTTTGTTCTCTCCAACACCTTATTTATTTTAATCTACCACTTTTGATTCATTTGTACTCAGCAACCCTTGCTTGATCAGTATTCATTCTGGTTTTATAACGTTTGCTTGATTCTTCCATTTGTCCTTCAGAATTTTTTTTGTATTTGTTTCTCCAATGTCTTATTTTAATTTACTATATTTGCTTGATTACCCTTAAGTTCAAATTTTGATATTCCATTTAGATATAGTTTGATGATGTTTACTTGATCATAGTTAGGTGTGAATTTCAAATATACTATCTGTAAGAGCTGTGCTTTGCTTGAGCCTGATGATCATGTCGCAATTATGTGATCCATTACGCTTTGCGTTCAAGACCCAGAGGAGGGACTGTGGCTAGATGGGCTGCTCAAAAATGATGAATTTATGAAAACAGAACAATAAATGAGGCATGCTTGGAAATTGAAACACACCTTGAGCAAAGTGACTGTGCTAATAAACATGCTGCAGACAGGCTGAAGCTACACACAGAATGTAATTAACCCAACAACTACAGACAATACAATATGCATAAATTAAATTTGAATTGAATTTAATTGACCTGAATATCATCCCCAGGACAATCAGAACCTTGAGCTGTTTACAGACATGGGGGCATCTCAAACCCATATTTGGTGAGCGCTACCTGACCTATGTGCACCTAACACCTCCAGGAATGGATGCCCAAGGACCACCCCGCCATTGACATGTCGATGCCTGGTTGGTTCCAATCGATCAGGATGATCAAGCCCTGATTGATCTATTGGAGGACACTAAAGACCTTCCCAAAAATGCTGGAACAACTACTGAGTATAAGAATCGCTGCAATACCATCCTCAGCACCAGTAACTTGAGAACAACCACTGTGAAGAGAAGACACCCTTGGGGAGCACCAGGAGAAGACAACCAGAGGATCATCACCACATGGATCAAGGCCAAGATCTAGTGTGGTGGTATATGATCATCCAGAGTTAAGTTAAAGCACAAAATAGTTAATTAGATTCCCTACAGTGTGGAAACAGGCCCTTCGGCTCAACAAGTCCACACCACCCCTCCGAAGAGTAACCCGCCCAGACCCATTTCCCTCTGACTAATGCACATAACACTATGGGCAAATTAGCATGGCCAATTCACCTAACCTGCACATCTTGGACTGTGGGAGGAAACTGGAGCACCTGGAGGAAACCCACACAGACATGGGGAGAATGTGCAAACTCCACACAGACAGTCGCCCGAGGCTGGAATCAAACCTGGGTCCCTGGTATTGTGAGGCAGCAGGGCTAACCACTGTGTCACCGTGCAGCTCCATTTAGTGTAAATTGTTAGTTTATAGTGTATCTTGTTGTTATAGTATTAATTGTGTTAAATAAATAAATATCATTGTTTTTTATTAAGAGTCGACTCACAGATCCTTTATTAGATATAAGAGTTAAACACACTGTGGCGGGCATAACATCGGGATGGGCAATAAATATTGGCCTAGCTAGCAGCACCCTCATCCAAATCAGAAAACTAAAGATTAATCTCTATATATTACTTACTCTGCTTTCAGGAAGACATTCAAGCCATGTCTCACAGGAATATTATGGGTATTGTGAACAGCATTTCCAATTTCATTTTTGCTGTGAAGAAGACAAGATCAACATAACTCAACTGATTCTATGGCTGAATAAAAACATTAAAATATTTTGTACTAAAATAATCTCTATTTGAAATAAAAACAGAAGCCACAAGCTCAGTTAGTATACATCCAGAATACCGCAGGAGTCCAGTACAGACATTATAAAGACACAATCTTGGAACATCTTTGTAAATAAAAGATTCCTCCATGTACTGAAACGGGCAAAGGTGGATAAACCCTCAGGACCTGATTAGGTGTACCCTAGAACTCTGTGGGAAGCTGGAGAAGTGATTGCTGGGCCTCTTGTGGAGATATTTGTATCATCGATAGTCACACATGAGGTGCTGGAAGACTGGAGGTTGGCTAACGTGGTGCCACTGTTTAAGAAAAGTGGTAAGGACAAGTCAGGGAACTATAGACCAGTGAGCCTGACGTCGGTGGTGGGCAGGTTGTTGGAGGGAATAGTGAGGGACAGGATGTACATGTATTTGGAAAGGCAAGGACTGATTAGGGATAGTCAACATGGCTTTGTGCGTGGGAAATCATATCTCACAAACTTGATTGAATTTTTTGAGGAAGTAACAAAGAGGATTGATGAGGGCAGAATGGTAGGTATGTTCTATATGGACTTCAGTAAGGCATTCGACAAGGTTCCCCATGGGAGACTGATTAGCAAGCTTAGATCTCACGGAATTCAAAGAGAACTAGCCATTTGGATACAGAACTGGCTCAAAGGTAGAAGACAGAGGGTGGTGGTGGAAGGTTGTTTTTCAGACTGGAGGCCTGTGACCCATGGAGTTCTACAAGGATCTGTGCTGGGTTCTCTACGTTTTGTCATTTACATAAATGATTTGGATGCGAGCATAAGAGGTACACTTAGTAAGTTTGCAGATGACACTAAAATTGGAGGTGTAGTGGACAGCGAAGAGGGTTACCTCAGATTACAACAGGATCTTGACCAGATGGGCCAATGGGCTGAGAAGTGACAGATGGAATTTAATTCAGATAAATGCGAGGTGCTGCATTTTGGGAAAGCAAATCTTAGCAGGACTTGTACACTTAATGGTAAGGTCCTAGGGAGTGTTGCTGAACAAAGAGACCTTGGAGTACAGGTTCATAGCTCCTTGAAAGTGGAGTCACAGGTTGATAGGATAGTGAAGAAGGCGCTTGGTATGCTTTCCTTTATTGGTCAGAGTATTGAGTACAGGAGTTGGGAGGTCATGTTGTGGCTGTACAGGACATTGGCTAGGCCACTGTGAAATATTTCGTGCAATTCTGGTCTCCTTCCTATCGGAAAGATGGTGTGAAACTTGAAAGAGTTCAGAAAAGATTTACAAGGATGTTGCCAGGGTTGGAGGATTTGAGCTATAGGGAGAGGCTGAACAGGCTGGGGCTGTTTTCCCTGGAGAGTCGGGGGTGACCTTACTGAGGTTTACAAAATTATGAGGAGCACGGATAGGGTAAATAGGCAAAGTCTTGTCCCTGGGGCCAGGGAGTCCAGAACTAGAGGGCATAGGTTTAGGGTGAGAGGGGAAAGATACAAGAGAGACCTAAGGAGCAACTTTTTCACACAGAGGGTGGTTCGTGTATGGAATGAGCTGCCAGAGGAAGTGGTGGAGGCTGGTACAATTGCAACATTTAAGAGGCATTTGGATGGGTGTATGAATAAGAAGGGTTTGGAGGGATATGGGCCGGGTGCTGGCAGGTGGGACTAGATTGGGTTGTGGCATCTGGTCGGCATGGACGGGTTGGACAGAAGGTTCTGTTCCCATGCTGTACATCTCTATGACTCTATGACTCGACTGGAGGAAATGATATAACATTACTTAGGGGTATAGAAAAATCTAGAGTTTGTAAATTAGTGAAGCTTAGAAGAAGCATATATAAGGTTTAGGATGCTAAAGCTCCTCCTCGAACCAAAAAAAAGGTTCTGTGCACCAAATGTTAAGGTGACTGGTTTCTTTGCTTTTTTTTTAGTTTTTCAGTAGTCTCATTGGGAATTTAGAAAAGTGGGAATGGAGGTTAGGGCAGTTGAATGTTCCTCCTGCAGAATGTGGGAGGTAAGGGTCACCAGTAGTGTCCCTGCTGACTGCATCTGTGGGAAGCGCACCCAACTCCGGCTCCTTGAAAACAGTGTTAGAGAACTGGGGCTGGAGCTGGATGAACATCAGATCATTCAGGAGGTGGACGGGGTTATTGAGAGGAGTTACAGGGAGGTAGTCACACCACAGGTGAAAAAAGAATGCAGACGGGTTACCGTCAGGGGACGGAAAGGGAACCGCGAGGCAGTACAGGCATATCCTGTGGCCGTTCCCCTCAACAACCAGTTTACCATTTTGGATACTGTTGGAGGGGGAAACTTACCAGGGGTAAGCAATGAAGCACTGGTCTCTAGCCACAGAGTCTGTCCCTGTTGCTCAGAAGGGAAGGGGGAGGAAGAGAACAGCATTAGTAATTGGGGACTCTATAGTTAGGGGGACAGACAGGAAGTTCTGTGGGAACGAGAGAGACTCATGGTTGGTGTGTTGCCTCCCTGGTGCTAGGGTTCATGATGTCTCCGATCGTGTTTTTGGGTTTTGCTAATGCTCTTCAGGCGCATTTAAACTAATTCAGCATGGGGATGGGAACCAAAATTGTGGTTCGAGTATACGGCAGGATGACAGTAATGAAGTCAGAACGAAGATTTCATGATCACAAGAAAGCACCGGCAGGCAAAAAGTTGGTTTGAAGTGTGTCTACTTCAATGCCAGAAGCATCCAGAATAAGGTGGGTGAACTTGCAGCCTAGGATTTCAGATGTTGTGGCCATTTCAAAGACATGGGTAGAACAGGGATAGGAATGATTATTGTAGATTCCAGGATTTAGATGTTTCAGTAAGAACAGAGAAAATGGTAAAAGAGGGGCAGTGTGGCATTGTTAGTCAAGGAGAATATAATACACTTGCAGAAAGGACATTTGAGGACTCCTCTACTGAGGCAGTATGGTTGTGATTAGAAACAGGAAAGAAGAGGTCACCCTGTTGGGAGTTTTCTATTGGCCTCCAAATACTCCCAGAGATATAGAGGGTAGGATAGCAAAGATGATCCTCGATAGGAGTGAGAATAACACGGTAGCTGTATGGGGACTTTAACTTTCCAAATATTAGATTAGATTACATTACAGTGTGGAAACAGGCCCTTCGGCCCAACAAGTCCACACCGACCCGCCGAAGCATAACCCACCCATACCCCTACATTTACCCCTTACCTAACACTACAGGCAATTTAGCATGGCCAATTCACCTGACCTGCAGATTTTGGACTGTGGGAGGAAACCCTGACACACTATGTAGACAGGCCAACAATGGGTAAGGCCACATTAGATTTGGTACTGGGTAATGAACCCGGTTAGGTATTAGATTTGGAGATAGGTGAGCACTTTGGTGATAATGACCACAATTCGGTTATGTTTACTTCAGTGATGGAAAGGGATAGGTATATACCGCAGGGCAGGAATACTATAATTCAAGTACTTTAGATGAGTCAGTTTGTGTCAAATGTGTGCAGGAGGGTTTCCTGACACACTATGTAGACAGGCCAACAATGGGTAAGGCCACATTAGATTTGGTACTGGGTAATGAACCCGGTTAGGTATTAGATTTGGAGATAGGTGAGCACTTTGGTGATAATGACCACAATTCGGTTATGTTTACTTCAGTGATGGAAAGGGATAGGTATATATCGCAGGGCAAGAATTATAGCTGGGGGAAAGGCAATTGCGATGCGATTAGGCAAGATTTAGGATGCATAGGATGGGGAAGGAAACTGCAGCTCCACAACTGAAATGTGGAGCTTATTCGAGGACCAGCTGCTGCGGGTTTACTAAGGAAGCTGAATCTGTCTTCAAGAGGAAGAAGAAGGCTTATGTTAGGATGAGATGTGATGGCTCAGTCAGGGCACATGAGGGTTACAAGTTAGGCAGGAAAGACCTAAAGAGAGAACTGAGAAGAGCCAGGAGGGGATATGACAAGTCACTCGCAGATAGGATCAAGGAAAACCTAAGGCTTTCTATAGATATATCAGGAATAAACAAATGACTGGAGTAGGATTAGGGCCAATCAAGCATAGTAGGGGGAAGTTTTGTGTGGAGTCAGAGGAGATAGGAGAAGCACTAAATGAATACTTTTTGTCAGTATTCACACTAGAAAAAGACAATGTGGTCGAGGAGAATATGGAGATATAGGCTACAAGACAAGATGTGATTGAGGTGCATAAGGAGGGGGTGTTAGCAATTCTGGAAAGTGTAAAAATAGATAAGTCCCCTGGGCTGGATGGATTTTATCCTAGGATGCTCTGGGAAGCCAAGCAGGAGATTGCAGTGCCAGAAGACTGGAGGATAGCAAATGTTCCCTTGTTCAAGAAGGAGAGCAGAGACAATCTTAGAAATTATAGACCTGTGAGCCTTATTTTGGTTGTGGGTAAAGTGTTGGAAATGATTATAAGAAATAGGATTTATAATCATCTAGGGAGGAGTATGTTGATTAGGGATAGTCAACACGGTTTTGTGAAGGGTAGGTCATGCCTCACAAACCTTATTGAGTTCTTTAAGAAGGTGACCAAACAGGTGGATGAGGATAAAGCAGTCAATGTAGTGTATATGGATTCCAGTAAGGTGTTTGATAAGGTTCCCCATGGTAGGCTACTGCACAAAATACAGAGGCATGGGATTGAGGGCAATTTAGCGGTTTGGATCAGAAATTAGCAAGCTGAAAGAAGACAGCGTGGTGGTTGATGGTAAATATTCATCCTGAAGTTCAGTTACAAGTGGGGCACCGCAAGGATCTGTTTTGGGTCCACTGTTGTTTGTCATTTATATAAATGACCTGGATGAGGGCATTGAAGAATGGGTTAGTAAATTTGCAGATGACACTAAGGTCTGTAGAGTTGTGGATAGTGACAAAGAATGTTGTAGGTTACAGACAGACAGAGATAAGCTGCAGAGCTGGGCTGAGAGGTGGCAAATGGACTTTAATGTGGAAAAGTGTGAGGTGATTCAGTTTGGAAGGAGTAACGGGAATGCAGATGGGCTAATGGTAAGATTCTTGGTAATGTAGATGAGCAGAGAGATCTCGGCGTCCAGGTGCAGAGATCCTTGAAAGTTGCCACCCAGATTGTTAGGGATGTTAAGGTTGCATATGGTGTGTTCGCTTTTATTGGTAGATGGATTGCGTTTCAGAACCATGAAATCATACTGCAGCTGTATAAAACTCTGGCGCAGCCACATTTGAAGTATTGCATACAATTCTGGTCACCACATTATAGGAAGGATGTGTAAGCTTTGAACAGAGTTCAGAGGAGATTTACTAGGATGTTGCCTGATATGGAGGGAAAGTCTTACAAGGAAAGGCTGAGGAACTTGAGGCTATTTTCATTAAAAGAACAAGGTTAAGAGGTAACTTAATTGAGACATGAGATAATCAAAGGGTTAGATAGGTTAGACAGTTAGGGCCTTTTTCCTGGGATGGTGATGGCTAGCACAAGGAGACATAGCTTTAAATTGAGGGATGTTAGATATAGGACAGATGTCAGAGGTAGTTTCTTTACTCAGAGAGTAGTAGGGGCATGGAACGCCCTACCTGCAACAGTATTCTGGATCAGTGGTGCTGGAAGAGCACAGCAATTCAGGCAGCATCCGAGGACAGGCAAAATCGACGTTTCGGGCAAAAGCCCTTCATCAGGAATAAAGGCAGAGAGCCTGAAGCATGGAGAGATAAGCTAGAGGAGGGTGGGGGTGGGAGAGAGTGGCATAGAGTACAATAGGTCAGTGGGGAAGGAGATGAAGGTGATAGGTCAGGGAGGAGAGGGTGGAGTGGATAGGTGGAAAAGGAGCTGGGCAGGTCGGACAAGTCCGGACAGGTCAGGGGATCGAGTTTCTGGAGGTTAGAAGCTAGGATGAGGTGGGGGAAGGGGAAATGAGGAAACTGTTAAAATCCACATTGATGCCCTGGGGTTGAAGTGTTCCGAGGCGGAAGATGAGGCGTTCTTCCTCCAGGCGTCTGGTGGTGAGGGAGCGGCGGTGGAGGAGGCCCAGCACCTCCATATCCTCGGCAGAGTGGGAGGGGGAGTTGAAATGTTGAGCCACTGGGCGATGTGGTTGATTGGTGCGGGTGTCTCGGAGATGTTCCCTAAAGCGCTCTGCTAGGAGGCGTCCAGTCTCCCCAATGTAGAGGAGACCGCATCGGGAGCAACGGATACAATAGATGATATTAGTGGATGTGCAGGTAAAACTTTGATGGATGTGGAAAGCTCCTTTGGGGCCTTGGATGGAGGTGAGGGAGGAGGTGTGGGCGCAGGTTTTACAGTTCCTGCGGTGGCAGGGGAAAGTGCCAGGATGGGAGGGTGGGTCGTAGGGGGGCGTGGACCTGACCAGGTAGTCACGGAGGGAACGGTCTTTGCGGAAGGCGGAGAGGGGTGGGGAGGGAAATATATCCCTGGTGGTGGGGTCTGTTTGGAGGTGGCGGAAATGTCGGCGGATGATTTGGTTTATGCGAAGGTTGGTAGGGTGGAAGGTGAGCACCAGGGGCGTTCTGTCCTTGTTGCGGTTGGAGGGGTTGGGTCTGAGGGCGGAGGTGCGGGATGTGGATGAGATGCATTGGAGGGCATCTTTAACCACGTGGGAAGGGAAATTGCGGTCTCTAAAGAAGGAGGCCATCTGGTGTGTTCTATGGTGGAACCGCTCCTCCTGGGAGCAGATACGGCGGAGGCGGAGGAATTGGGAATACGGGATGGCATTTTTGCAAGAGGTAGGGTGGGAAGAGGTGTAATCCAGGTAGCTGTGGGAGTCGGTGGGTTTGTAGAAGATGTCAGTGTCAAGTCGGTCGTCACTGATGGAGATGGAGAGGTCCAGGAAGGGGAGGGAGGTGTCAGAGATGGTCCAGGTAAATTTAAGGTCAGGGTGGAATGTGTTGGTGAAGTTGATGAATTGCTCAACCTCCTCGCGGGAGCACGAGGTGGCGCCAATGCAGTCATCAATGTAGCGGAGGAAGAGGTGGGGAGTGGTGCCGGTGTAATTACGGAAGATCAACTGCTCTACGTAGCCAACAAAGAGACAGGCATAGCTGGGGCCCATACGTGTGCCCATGGCTACCCCTTTGGTCTGGAGGAAGTGGGAGGATTCAAAGGAGAAATTGTTAAGGGTGAGGACCAGTTCGGCCAAACGAATGAGAGTGTCGGTGGAGGGGTACTGTTGGGAACGTCTGGAGAGGAAAAAACGGAGGGCTTGGAGGCCCTGGTCATGGCGGATGGAGGTGTAGAGGGATTGGATATCCATGGTGAAGATGAGGTGTTGGGGGCCGGGGAAACGGAAGTCTTGGAGGAGGTGGAGGGCGTGGGTGGTGTCTCGAACGTATGTGGGGAGTTCCTGGACTAGGGGGGATAGGACAGTGTCGAGGTAGGTAGAGATGAGTTCAGTGGGGCAGGAGCATGCTGAGACAATGGGTCGGCCAGGATGGTCAGGCTTGTGGATCTTGGGAAGGAGGTAGAACCGGGCAGTGCGGGGTTCCCGGACTATGAGGTTGGAAGCTGTGGGTGGGAGATCAAAGTAGACTCGCCAACTTTAAGAGCATTTAAATGGTCCTCGGACAGGCATATGGACGAGAATGGAATAGTGTAGGTCAGATGGGCTTCAGATTGGTTCCACAGGTCATCGCAATATGGAGAGCTGAGAAAATAGCCTCAAGTTCCTCAGCCTTTCCTGCACTGTAATGTTCTATGTTCTAAAGTCAACCAGGGCCAGTGGGGAATATAAAGAAAGCAGGAAAGAAGTCAAGCAGGGAATTAGGAGAGCAAGAGAGGCCATGAAATGATCCTTGCAAGTAGGGTTAAAGAGAATCCCAAGGCATTCTATACATACATTAAAAACAAGTGGATAACTAGGGAGAAGGTAGGCCCACTCAAAGATAAAGGAGGGAACTTGTGCTTGAAGGCAGAGGATGTGGGAGAGATCCTACATTAGTATTTTGCATTGGTATTCACCCAGGAGAAGGATATGGAGGGTAGTGAGATTAATATGGAGCATGCTTATATGCTAGTGCATTTTGAGATCAAGAAAAAAAGTGGTGTTGGGTCTCTTGAAGAGCATTAGTTGGCTAAGTCCCCAGGGCCCGATGGCATAGATCCCAGGTTATGAGAAAGGCAAGAAAGGAGATTGTTGGGGCCTTGACCAAGATTTAGTATCCCTGCTTGCCACTGGAGAGGATTGGTGAGTAGCTAATGTTGTTCCTCTGTCCAAGAAGGGAAATAGGAATAATTCAGTAACTATACATTGGTGAGTCTCACATCAATGGTTGGGAAGCTGTGGTAGAGAATTCTCAGGTACACACATTTGGAAAGGAATGGCCTAATTAGGGACATTCAGCATGGTTTTGTTGCGGGACAGGTCATGTGTTATTAACTTGACTGAACTTTACGAGGAGGTGACAAAGGCGATCGATGAGGGTTTAGCAATGGATGTCTACATGGATTTTAGTAAGGCTTTCGACAAAGTCACTCATGGTAGGTTTATCTAGAAGATTAAGATGTATGGGATCCAAGGTGACTTGACCACATGGATTCAGAATTGGCTTGCCCATAGAAGGTAGAGTGTAATGGTGAAAGGGTGCTTTTCAGCTAGAATTCCATGATGAGAGGTGCTACAGAGGAATCTATTCTGCGTCCTTTGCTGTTTGTGACATATATAAATGTCTTGGATGAAAATGTCGATGGGGGGGTTAGTAAGTTTGCAGATGATGCAAAGATTGGTGGAGTTGTGGATAATGTAGAAGGTTGCCAAAAGGATGAGGCAGGATATCGATCAGTTGCAGAAATGGGCGGAGAAATGGCAGATGGAGTTTAGTCCAGATAAGTGTAAGGTGCTGCACTTTGGGAGATCAAATTTTAAGGATAAGTATACAGTTAATAGCAGAGCTCCCTGAAAGTGGCCACATAGTCAGATAGCGTGGTAAAGGCAGAGTATAACATGCTTGCCTTTATTGGTTAGGGAATTGAATACAAGAGTCATAGTATCATGTTGCAGCTTTACAAGACTTTGGTTAGGCCACACTTAGAGTACTACGTTCAATTCTGATCAACACATTACAGGAATGATGTGGAGGCTTTGGAGAAGCAGCAGACAAGGTTTACCAGGATGCTGCCTAGATAAGAGGGTGTGAGCTATAAGGAGAGGCTACAAAAAATTTGGGTTGTTTTCTCTGGAGTGGTGGAGGCTGAGGGGAGACTTGTTAGAAGCCTATAAAATTATGAGATGTATAAATCGGGTTGACAATCAGAATCTTTCCCCCCCCCCGAGTTGAAATGTCTTATTACTAGGGAGCATGCGTTTAGTGTTAGAGGGAGTAAGTTTAAAGGAAATGTGAGGGGCACTTTTTTTCTTTACATAGAGAGTGGTAAGATCTTACTTTCCAATTTACATCCTCACTCTCCATACTCATCTATAGAACCTCTTCCTTGTTTTTGAGGACCATGACCACTGGCTGTTCACCATCCCCCTTCTGAATGCCCAACAGCCTCTCCAGGACATCCTTGACCCCAGAACAAGTGAGCCAATAGCAATCCTGGATGAAAATGTGTTGCTGGAAAAGCGCAGCAGGTCAGACAGCATCCAAGGAGCAGGAGAATCGACGTTTCAGGCATGACCCCTTCTTCATGCCCGAAACGTCGATTCTCCTGCTCCTTGGATACTGCCTGACCTGCTGCGCTTTTCCAGCAACACATTTTCAGCTCTGATCTCCAGCATCTGCGGTCCTCACTTTCTCCCAATAGCAATCCTGGAGTCTCATTTGCAGGCACAGAAACACTGGCCTGTTTCCTTTCCTATTAAATCTCCTGTCACCACCCTGCCAGTCTTCTTCCACCCCTCTTGTACACCACAGCTAGAAATGGTGGCACACCTGGCTCTATGCCTTGAGAAGTTGTTTCCCCCAACCAAATCCAAAATGATATATTTGTTAGACAGGGAAACTGTCACAGGGACTCATGCGCCACCTGCCTTTATCTCCAGTGCTTGGTAGCCACTATCCCATGCTGCTTGTGAAATCATTATCTTTAATGCAACTAGCTCACTCAATGTGGTGGGACAATCTCAACATCATGCTGCCTCACACAGTGTCCACCCACAGCTGCAGCTCTGAACTACAGCTTGACACATGTCCTGCACACATGGTCACCAGGGACATTGGAAGTGTCCACAGCATCCCACAGAGTGCAGAAAGAGCATATCACAAGTTCATTCTTTGCTGTCATTATTTCAGATTGAGTGCAGGAAACAAAATGATCTTTGGAGGTTGTGAAGGGGTAGAGAACAAGGGGTCACAGGTATAAATTCATTTGTGATAGAAGCAAATGTGAGGTGAGAAAATACACTTTTTCATACAGCAACTCACTTGTCTGGAATGCGCTACTCAGAGGTGTGGTGGAGGCAGCTTCAAGTTAGGCATTCAAGAGGGCACTGGATGATTATTTGAATGAAAACAATTGTCCAGAGCTATGGGGAAAAGGCAGGGAAATGACAAAGTCATAATACTCATTTAGAGAGCTGGTGTGGGCACAATGGGCTAAATGGCCTCCTTTAGCACAATGTCAATTCTATGATTCTAGATACTAAGGTACAAAAAGCCAACAAAAATAGTTTTAAGTTTTAACTATAAAAGAAAGAAGTTATATTGAATTTGTACAAACAACTGACTGGGCCTCAGTTGCTCGCATTATCTTCCATCCTCTGAGTTTTGTTTATTAGATCTGATTGAATCATGAAATAATTGAGATAACATTTAAAAACAGTAACAAAATTCTATTCAAAGTACAACTATGTGACTCTTAACTTACTTGCTAACATTAACGCTGACACATGCAAATTCCTCTTTAAATGGTGCACTTCCAAGATCCCAAGAAATAGAAACTTCCACCTGCCATTACAAAAGATTATCAGAGTAAGAAAGTAAGCCATAATAAATCTGGTGAAAGCAGCAGATTAGAAACATTAAAGATCGAAAATAAGTGCCATTAAATTTTCCCTGAACCGGAAATGATATTTGGAGACAATGCCTAGCCAGTGTTTACAAATAATCAGGGTGTAGGAGAAGATGGCTGGGTAGCAGTGGAGACTAATTCAGTAGGAAAATAAGGTGCAACACTAAGGAGAACCAGTGATGCTTCAAGTCTATCCTATTTAGCCATTTGATTGCTTCAGTAGTTGGCCCTCAGAGGTGCTGCCTGCTGTCCTCTGCAAGGCAGCAGCAGGTACCATTCTAGCTATGAAGGCAACACATCACCTTGTAATGCTCAACACTACTAATTGGGTAATGAGCTTGCCTCTGACACAGTTAAGGCATTTATATTTACAGATGAAATTATGTGAGCATTACAGATACAGCAGGTGATTGGGACCTGAAAATTATTCAGGTGCTGGGTTCCTTAATTTGAGTTGTAAATCAAGCCCAAAATATTTGAGAGAGATAGAGAGAGGTTTGTCAAGTGTTCAGACATTTGGGAGATTATTTATAATGGGGAAAATAAGAAGCTGTTAATTTCAGTCAGAAGAATAGAAAAAAAATATTATTTAAATTAATTTGTTGATGAACTATTAACGAAGTTCACTGGAGGAGAAGGCTCCACGTACATACCCATCCTCAATAATAGAAGAACTCAGTACATCAGTGCAAAAGCTAAGGCTAAAGCATTCACAACAATCTTCAGCCAGCAATGCCAAGTGGATAACCTATTTCTGCCACCTTCAGTGGTTCTCAGTCTCAGATACCAGTCTTTAGCCAATTCAATTCACTCCACCGAATATCAAGAAATGGATATTGCACAGGTTAAAAGCCTTGACAACATTCCAACAACATGACTGAAAGACCTGTGTACCAGAATTTGCCACACCCATACACAAGCTGTTCCAGTACAGCTACAACACTGGCATCTACCCGAAAAACTGGAAAATTGCCCAGATATGTCCTGTACACATAGAGCAGGCCATCTACTGCCCCAGCAGTCTACCATCAATCATCAGTAAACTGATAAAAGGTGTCATAAACAGTCAAGCAACACTTTCTCAGCAATAACCTGCTCAGTGATGCCCATTTGGATTCCGCCAGGGTCACTCAGCTCCTGACCTCATTACAGCCTTGATTCAAACATGGACAAAAGAGCTGAATACCAGAGGTGAGGTTAGAGTGATGTCCATGACGTCAAGGTCATGTTTGACCCTGTGTGGTATCAAGGAGCCCTAGCAAAACTGGAATCAATGGGAATCTGTAGGCAAACTCTCCACTGGTCATAGAATCATAGAGACATACAGCACAGAAACAGACCTTTCAGTCCTACCAGTCCATTGCTGACCATAATCCCAAACTGAACTAGTTATACCTGCCTGCACTCGGCTCATATCCAAATGAAACATATCCAAACACTTCTTATTCGTGTATTCTTCCAAATGTCTTTTATATGTTGCAACCATATCTGCATCCGCCACTTCCACTGTAAACTCGTTCCACACATGAACCACTCTCTGTGTAAAAATATCGCCCTGATGCCTTCATAAACCTTTCTTCTCTCACCTTAAAAATATGTCCCCTAATCTTGAAATCTCCCGCCATAGGGAAAAGACACCTGCCATTCATCTTCTCAATACCCCTCATGATTTTATAAACCTCTGGAAGATCACCTCTCACCTTCTTCTCCAGTGAAAAAAGTCAATAAGTCCCAGTTTATCAGCCTCACCTTATAACCCAAACCCTCTACTCCAGGCAACATTCTGGCAAATATCTTCTGAACCCTGCAGTATTACCCTGGCACATAGGAAAATGGTCGTTTAGCTCCAGGACATCTCTGCTTTCTTCAGGGTAGTGTTCTAAGCCCAACCATCTTCAGCTGCTTCATGAATGGCCTTCCCTCCAATACAAGGTCAGAAGTGAGATGCTTGCTAATGATTGCTCAACGTTCAGCACCATTTGCAACTCCTCAGATACTGAAGCAGTCCAGTTCAATTACAACAAGATCTTGGGGTGACAAGTAGCAAATAATATTCATGCTAAATAAATGTCAGGCAATAACTATCTCTAATAAGAGACAACAACCACTGCTTCTTGACATCCAATGGTGTTACCACTGAATTTCCCATTAGAGACATCCTGGATGTTATCAGTAACCAGAAAATCAACTAGACTCATGATGTAAACACTGGCTACAACAGCAGGTCACAGGCTTGGAATATTCCAGCAAGTGACTCACCTCCTGACTCCCCAAAGCCTGTCCACCAATTAAAAGGCACAAGTCAGGAGTGATGTGGAGATGTCGTGTTAGAATGGGGTGGACCAAGTCAGAAGTCACATAACACCAGTGACTTCACTTGATGAAGGAGCAGCATTCAGAAACCTTGTGATTTCAAATAAACATTTTGGACTATAACCTGGTGTCATGTGACTTCTGATGAGGTCAGAAGTGTGATGGAATACTCCCCACTTACCTAGATGAATGCAACTCCAATAATACTCAGTTAAAAATCACAAAACACCAGGTTATGGTCCCACAGGTCTCTTTGGAAGCACTAGCTTTCGGAACGCTGCTCCTTCATCAGGTGGTTGTGGAGAATAAGATCATGCAACGTAGAATTGATGGTAAAGGATTACAGTGTGATGCCACTGAAATGATATATTGAAAAAAACTGGATTGTTTGTACGGTCCTTCATAATTTAGAATGACCATTTCATATGTAAATCCCAGAACATTTTTGAAGTTACATTCTCAAGACAGCTTTAACAACAGGTGCCATTTCAGCTCAGATACTGCATTGAAGGTGTGAGGTTAAAGTCTGTCTGTGCCCCAATGCTCAGACTGATTCCATTTCTGAAGTGAGATTTACAGAATCTTGCATGGATTTATGCAGTTTTTGAGCAAATTAAAATGTATTTCTGCAAGTAGAAATTCAGCCCACAAACTATATTGATCCATCTTGAACAGAGTGGCGAGGAGAGAGGGCGGAGAGAAGTGAGGGATGCCAGGTAGGTCAGTTTTTCCCACTTAAAAAGCGATTTACCTCAGGATTCGGGCCTCTATTTTGAACAAAGCGGCAAGGAAAGGATTGACAGGAGTTTTTGTGGTTAGGAACGGGACTCCCGGAAGGTATGTTGCCTCCCCGATGCCAGGGTCCGGAATGTCGCCGATCTGGTTGACAGGATTCTGAAGGGGGAGGGGGAGCAGCCAGAAATCCTGGTTCATATTGGCATCAATGACATAGCCAGGAAAGGGACTGAGGATCTGAAAAGTGACTACAGAGAGCTAGGTTGGAAGCTGAAGAGCAGGACGAGTAGAGTAGTGATCTCAGGTTTGCTTCCGGTGCCATGAGATAATGAGGTTAGGAACAGTCAGCAAGTGCAGCTTAACATGTGGCTGTGAGGCTGGTGCAGGAGGGAGGGCTTCACATACTTAGACCATTGGGATATTTTCTGGGGAAGGTGGGATCTGTACATGAAGGATGGGTTGAACTGAACTGGAGAAGCACAAATGTTCTGGGTGGGAGATTTGCTTGTGTGGTTAGGGAGGGTTTAAACTAGTTTGGCAGGGGGGTGGCAACCATAGCTACACATCTGAGAGGAGGGCAGTTGTAGATGGGGCAGTGACAGGATGTAGTGAATCTATCGGGAAGGTTTTTCATGTGGTGAAACAAACAGATCGGTTAAAGTGTATCTGCTTTAACGCAACAGGTGTCAGAAATAAGAGTGATGAACTTAGAGCATGGATCAGTACTTGATTCTGCAATGTTGTGGCCATAACAGAGATTTGGGTTTCACAGGGGCAGGAATGGTTGCTAGATATTCCAGAGTTTAGTTTGTGGGCGGCACGGTGGCACAGTGGTTAGCACTGCTGCCTCACAGCGCCAGAGACCCGGGTTCAATTCCCGCCTCAGGCGACTGACTGTGTGGAGTTTGCACGTTCTCCCCGTGTCTGCGTGGGTTTCCTCCGGGTACTCCGGTTTCCTCCCACAGTCCAAAGATGTGAATTGGCCATGCTAAATTGCTCGTAGTGTTAGGTAAGGGGTAAATGTAGGGGTATGGGTGGGTTGCGCTTCGGCGGGGCGGTGTGGACTTGTTGGGCCGAAGGGCCTGTTTCCACACTGTAAGTAATCTAATCTAATCTTAGAATGGATAAAAAGAACAGGGAGGGTGGAAAAAGAGGAGGGGGTGTAGCATTGCTAATTAGAAAGTGCATCACAGCTACAGAAACGAAGGTTGTCAAGGAAGGTTTGTCTACTCAGTCAGTATGGGTGGACGTTAGGAACAGCAAAGGAGCAGCTGTCTCATTGGGGGCTTTCTACAGACTTTAACTGCCTCACATTTACCAAAGCCATGGAGGGGGAAAGGAGCAGTTACCATGGGAAGATATTTATTTGGGGAAAAGGAAACTATGATGCTATCAAACAGGAGAAAGTGAGGACTGCAGATGCTGTAAGATCAGAGTCGAGAGTGTAATGCTGGAAAAGCACAGCAGGTTAGGCAGCATCTGAGGGGCAACAGAATAGATATTTCAGGCATATGCCCTTCCTGATGAAGGGCTTATGCCCGAAACGTCAATTCTCCTGCTCCTCGGATGCTGCCAGACCTGCTGTGCTTTTCCAGCAGTACACTATTAGACAGGAGTTCTGAAGTATAAATTGGGAGCAATTGGTCCACAGAAAGGGCACAGCAGACATGTGGAGACTGTTTAAGGAGCAGTTGTTGTGAGCGATGCACAAATTTCTTCCTCTGAGACAGGCAAGAAGAGGTAAGATTAAGGAGCCTTGGATGGCAAGAACAGAGGAGTTTCTCGTAATGAAGAAGGCAGCTTACGCAAGGTGGAGGAAGCAAGGATCTAGCACAGCTTTAGAGGATTACAGGCTTGCTAGAAAGGAACTCAGAAATGGACTGAGAAGAGTCAGGAAGGGGCACAAAAATGGCCGGTGAGAAGGAGTAGGAGAACCCAAAGGCATTTTACTTATACGTGAGGAATAAGAGAATGATTAGGGAGAAGGTAGGGCCAATCAGGGTTGCAGAGAGAACGTGTGCGTGGAGTCTGAGCAGATAAGGGAAGCCCTAAATGAGTTTTTTGCTTCAGTTTTCACTAAGGAAACGGACCTTGTTGTGAATGAGAACTTTGTGGAGCTAGGAAATAGGCTTGAACAGATCAAGACTGATGAAGTTGATATGCTAGAAATTTTGGCAAACATTAAGATTGATAAGTCCCCAGGGCCAGACCAGATTTATCCTAGGTTGCTCCAGGAAGCGAGAAAGGATGTTGCTAAGCTGCTGGTGAAGATCTTTGCTTCCTCACTCTCCATGGGAGTTGTACCGGAGGATGGGAGGGAGGCGAATATTGTTCCTCTTCAATAAGGGCAATAGGGAAATCCCTGGCAATTACAGGCAACTACTGGCAAACCCCGGTCAGTCAGTCTTACGTCTGTGGTCAGCAAGGTTTTAGAAAGAATTCTGAGGGATAGGATTTATGACTATTTGGAAAAGCATAACGTGACTAAAGGCAGTCAGCATGGCTTTGTGAGGGGCAGGTCATGCTTCACAAATCTTATTGAGTTCTTTGAGGAAGTGATGAGACAGGTCGATGAAGGTTGGGCAGTGGATGTGGTGTATATGGACTTCAGCAAGGTTTTGATAAGGTTCCCTACGACTTGCTCATTCATAAAGTCAGGAAGTATGAAATATATGGAGATTTGGCTGTCTGGATTCAGAATTGGTTGTAGATGGAAGGTATTCTGCCTGGAAGTTAGTGGTGAGTGGTGTTCCACAGGCTCTTCTTTATAGTTTTTATAAATGACTTGGATGAGTAGGTTGAGAAGTGAGTTAGTAAATTTGCCAATGACACAAATGTTGGAGGTACCGTTGATAGTATCGAGGGCTATTGCAAGCTGCAGCGCGACATAGACAGGATGCAGAGCTGGGCTGAGAAATGGCAGATGGAGTTCAACTTGGATAAATACAAAGTGATGCATTTTGGAAGGTTGAACTTGAATGCTGAGTACACGATTAAAGACAGGATTCTTGGCAGTGTGGAGGAAGAGCTGGATCTTGGTATTCAAAAGTGCATCAATCCCTCAAAGTTGCCACCCAAGTGGATAGAGTTGTTAAGAATGCATATGATGTTTTGGCTTTCCTTTACAGGGGATCGAGTCTAAGAGCCATGAGGTTTTGCTACAGCTCTACAAAACCCTGATGAGACCACACTTGGAAACTTGTGTCCAATTCTGGTTGCCCTATAAAAGGAAAGATACGGAGGCTTTGGAGCGGGTGTAAAGAAGGTTTACCAGGACGTTGCCTGGACTGGAGGGCTTGTCTTACGAAGAGAGGTTGACTAAGCTTGGACTCCAAAGAGAGGTAACCTGATCGAGGTATACAAGGTAATGAGAGACATGGATAGAGTCGATAGCCAGAGACCTTTCCCCAGGGCAAGATTGATTGGCATGAGGGGTCATAGTTTTAAGGTATTTGGAGGAAGGCATAAAGGAGACGTCAGAGGTAGGTTCTTTACACAGAGAGTTGTGAATGCATGGAATGTGTTGCCAACGGTGATGGTAAAAGCAGAGTCATTAGGGACATTTAAGCATCTGCTGGACATGCACATGGACAGCAGTGAATTGAGGGGTGTGTCAGTTAGGTTATTTTATTTTGGATTAGGAATAATCCTCAGCACAACATTGTGCGCCGAAGGGCCTGTTCTGTGCTGTACTTATCCATGTTCTATGATCTACATGCTTGTGCATGCAGGTGAGACAGATTGAGTATGAGCATGTGGGTGTGTGTGTGTGCCTGAGTATTCATTCAAGATGCCAGCAGTGAACCCAATGAGCCCACTAACGAACCAGAACAGTCATCAAAGGGATTCGTAGAGGAACGACCAAAGAAGGAGTCAACCTGGACCCCAACAGAGGGCCGTTGCCCTGGGCTTGAGATGTATGCTGAAACTGTCAGGAAATATATAAATGCCAGATTCATTAGCTGCACCGGAGGAGAAATTGAGGTCTGCAGATGCTGGAGATCAGAGCTGAAAATGTGTTGCTGGAAAAGCGCAGCAGGTCAGGCAGCATCCAGGGAACAGGAGAATCGACGTTTCGGACATAAGCCCGGGCTTATGCCCGAAACGTTGATTCTCCTGTTCCCTGGATGCTGCCTGACCTGCTGCGCTTTTCCAGCAACAAATTTTCAGCTCATTAGCTGCACCTACAAGGTAAAGCAAAACAGCATACGATCACAATACAACGCCGTCCATGCTCTCAAAACCAATCGCAACATTGTCATCAAACCAGCAGATAAAGAAACCATCGTCATTCAGAATAGAACAAATTACTGCAAGGAAGTGTACCGACAACTGTACAACCAGGAACATGACAGGCAACTATCAGCCGATCCGATCAAACAGCACACCCGTGAACTAAAAACATTGATCAGGACTTTAGATTCAGTCCTTTGGAGTTCCCTATGTGACCTCATCCCATGTATTTCTCACATAGGCAATTTCTACTGCCTTCTGAAGATGCGCAAAGCCAACATACTAGGCTGTCCCATCGCATCAGGCAGTGGGACCCTATGTGAGAACCTCTCTGGCTATGTCAAAGGCATCTTGAAACCCATTGTACAGAGAACCCCCAGATTTGTCATGTCACTACCGATTTCTTATAGAAACTCAGCACCAGTCAAACTGGGAACATTCCTCGTCATAATGAAGGTTTCACCACACCACACCAGCATCCCCCACAGTGAGGGCATCGGGGCAACAGCCTCAGTAGTTAATACCAACAACTGCCATTCTCCGAGCACTGTCCTACAACTCATCTGTTTCATCCTCGACCACAACGTTTTCACCTTTGACAACCATCTCTTCATCCAGACACACTGAACAGCCATGAGGACCAAATTTGCATATTATAGAGTCATAGAGGCATAGAGATGTACGGCATGGAAACAGACTCTTCGGTCCAACCTGTCCATGCTGACCAGACATCCCAACGCAATCTAGTCCCACCTGCCAGCACCCGGCCCATATCCCTCCAAACCCTTCTTATTCATATACCCATCCAAATGCCTTTTAAATGTTGCAATTGTACCAGCCTCCACCACATCCTCTGGCAGCTCATTCCATACACATATCACCCACTGCGTGAAAAAGTTGCCCCTCAACTCTCTTTTATATCTTTCCCCTCTCACCCTAAACCTATGCCCTCTAGTTCTGGATTCCCCGACCCCAGGGAAAAGACTTGTCTATTGTTCCTATCCATGCCCCTCATAATTTTGTAAACCTCAATAAGGTCACCCCTCAGCCTCCGATGCTCCAGGGAAAACAGCCCCAGCCTGTTCAGCCTCTCCATATAGCTCTAATCCTCCAACTCTGGCAACATCCTTGTAAATCTTTTCTGAACCCTTTCAAGTTTCACAACATCTTTCCGATACGAAGGAGACCAGAATTGCATGCAATATTCCAATAGTGGCCTTACCAATGTCCTGTAAAGCCACAACATGACCTCCCAACTCCTGTACTCAATACTCTGACCAATAAAGGAAAGCATACCAAACGCCTTCTTCACTATCCTATCTACCTGCAACTCCACTTTCAAGGAGCTATGAACCTGCACTCCAAGGTCTCTTTGTTTAGCAACACTCCCTAGGACCTTACCATTAAGTGTACAAGTCCTGCTAAGATTTGCTTTCCCAAAATGCAGCACCTCGCATTTATCTGAATTAAACTCCATCTGCCACTTCTCAGCCCATTGGCCCATCTGGTCAAGATCCTGTTGTAATCTGAGGTAACCCTCTTCGCTGTCCACTACACCTCCAATTTTGGTGTCATCTGCAAACTTACTGTACCTCTTATGCTCGCATCCAAATCATTTATGTAAATGACAAAACGTAGAGGACCTAGCACCGATCCTTGTGGCACTCCACTGGTCACAGGCCTCCAGTCTGAAAAACAACCCTCCATCACCACCCTCTGTCTTCTACCTTTGAGCCAGTTCTGTATCCAAATGGCTAGTTCTCCCTGTATTCCATGAGATCTAAGCTTGCTAATCAGTCTCCCATGGGGAACCTTGTCGAACGCCTTACTGAAGTCCACATAGATCACATCTATCACTCTGCCCTCATCAATCTTCTTTGTTACTTTTTCAAAAAACTCAATCAAGTTTGTGAGACATGATTTCCCACGCACAAAGCCATGTTGATTATCCCTAATCAGTCCTTGCCTTTCCAAATATATGTCATATAGAGTCATCCTGTCCCTCAGGATTCCCTCCAACAATCTGCCCACCACTGAGGTCAGCCTCACCGGTCTATAGTTCCCTGGCTTGTCTTTACTGCCCTTCTTAAACAGTGGCACCACGTTTGCCAACCTCAAGTCTTCCGGCACCTCACCAGTGACTATTGATGATACAAATATCTCAGCAAGAGGCCCAGCAATCACTTCTCTAGCTTCCCACAGAGTTCTCGGGTACACCTGATCAGGACCTGGGGATTTATCCACCTTTAACCGTTTCAAGACATCCAGCACTTCCTCCTCTGTAATCTGGACATTTTGCAAGATGTCACCATCTACTTCCCTACAGTCTATATCTTCCATATCTTTTTCCACAGTAAATAAATATGCAAAATATTCATTTAGTATCTCCCCCATTTTCTGTGGCTCTACACAAAGGCCGCCTTGCTGATCTTTGGGGGGCCCTATACTCTCCCTAGTTACCCTTTTGTCCTTAATGTATTTGTAAAACCCTTTGGATTCTCCTTAATTCTATTTGCCAACGCTATCTCATGTCTCCGTTTTGCCCTCCTGATTTCCCTCTTAAGTATACTCCTATTTCCTTTATACTCTTCTAAGGATTCACTCAATCTATCCTGTCTATACCTGACATATTCTTCCTTCTTTTTCTTAACCAAATCCTCAATTTCTTTAGTCATCCAGCATTCCCTATACCTACCAGCCTTCCCTTTCACCCTGACAGGAATATACTTTCTCTGGATTCTTGTTATCTCATTTCTGAATACTTCCCATTTTCCAGCCGTCCCTTTACCTGCGAACATCTGTTCCCTGGTGGGGTCTACCACAAAGCTTTTTCAAAAATAAACGTGTAGATAGTCCAAAAATTTCCTTTCTTGAGATCCGCTACCAACCTGATTTAACTAATCCACCTGCATACTGACCAAAAACAGTACACAAAAGAGCAGGCTCTTCAGCCCACCACACTGAGCCAATGCATGATGCCTTTCTAAACTAAAAACCTTTTGTCTCTGCAAAGTTCATAGCCCTCTATTCCCTTCCTCTCTCTATATATATTTGGCAAACTGCCTCTTAAATGTTACCATTGTATCCACCTCTCCCACCTTCTAGCAGTGCATTCCAGCAGTTACCATCTTTGGCATAAATAACGTATCTCTTATTCTCCTTTAAACTTACTCCTGTTTTCCTTAACTAATGCCCCCTCACAATTGACATTTATACTCTGGGAAAGAGACTCCAACTATCCACCTTATCCATGCCTGTCATAATTTTGTGCACTTGGTGTCATAGAGTCATACAGCAATACATCATGGAAACAGGCCTTTCAACCCAAAATGGCCCATGCTGACCACGGTGCCCACTCAGCTAGGTCCAATTGCCCACATTTGATCCATATCCCTCTAAACCCTTCCCATCCATGTACCTATCCAAATATTTTTAAAATGTTGTTATTGCACCTACCTCAACAACTTTCTCTGGCAGCCTATTCCATATACGCATCAGTGTCTGCGTGAAGAAGTTGCCACTCAGGTCCTTCTTAAATCTTTCCCCTCTCACCTTAAACCTACACCCTCTAGTTTTCAGTTCCCCCATCCCTATATGCATTCATCCTATCTATGCCCCTCATGATTTTATATATCTCAATAAGGTCAACCCTCATTCTCTTACATTCCAAGGAATAAAGTCCTATCCTGGCCAACCTCTCCCTCCAACTCAGGCCTTCTAGTCCTAGCAACATTCTCATAAATGATTTTTGAGAAGATGTGTTGCTCAGGTTGATGATAAGTATGTAAGTTAACTCGTTGACCTTGAAGGTTTGATTTCAGACGTTTCATCACCATACTAGGTAACATAATCAATGAGAGTCTCCAGTGACGTGCTGGTGGTATATCCCGCCTCACTATTAATAGGTCTTGGTTTCTTAAGTTGGGTGATGTCATTTCTGTTTTCTTTCAAGGGAAGGTAGATAGGATCTAAATCGATGTATTTATTGGTGGAGTCCTGGTTAGAGTGCAATGCCTCTAAGAATTCTCATGCGTGTCTTTGCTTCACCTGTCCTAGGATGTCTGTATTGTCCCAATCAAAGTAGTGTCCTTATTTATCTGTATGTATAGAAACTAGTGATAGTGGATCATGTCTTTTGGTGGCCAGTTGCTGTTCATGTATCCTGGTGGCAAGTTTCCTACTAGTTTGTCTGATGTAGTGTTTTTTTTAACAGTTCTTGCATGGTATCTTGTAAATGCCATTAGTTTTGCTGGTAGTATCTAAATTTACAAAAGAGGAGGAGAACAACAACAGACTCCCATTCCCAGACATGACAGTTGAATGTACAGTTAATGGAGAGCTTCAAACTAGTGTCTACAGAAAATAACAAACACAGACCAAATACTTAACTTCAGAAGCAATCATCCTAACACCCACAAATAGAGCTGCTTCAAGACGTTATTTCAATGAGTGACATTATACTGCAGAATCCAAGAACTACAAAAAGCTGAAAAAAAAATAATGTTTTCAAGAAAAACGGGTACCCAATAAACACAATCCATTGATTCCTCAGAAACAAACCCAAACAAGCAGACACAACGCAACCAAAAACTATAGCCACATTACCTTACATCAAAAACATATTAGAAATGACTTCCAGACATCTCAGACCTCTTGGCATCATGGTAGCCCACAAACCTACCAACACATTTAATCAGTGACTAATGAACCTAAAGGATCCATTCGATACTTTAGTTTATTTACAAGATACCATGCAAGAACTGTAAAAAACACGATTTCGGACAAACTAGTAGGAAACTTACCACCAGGATACATGTCTACCAACTGGCCACCAAAAGACATGACCCACTATCACTATCCTCTCCAACAACTTGATTACCACTGATGTCAGGCTCACTGGCCTATAGTTTCCTAGCTTGTCTTTGCTACCTTTCTGAAACAACGGGACAACATTAACTATAAGCTTTTTTCCAGGGTGAAGGATTCAATAATGAGAGGTCACAATTTCAAGGTGAGAGGTGAAAAGTTTAAGGGGGATACATGCGGCAAGTATGTTACACAGAGAGTGGTGGGTGTCTGGAACGCGTTGCCAGCAGAGGTGGTAGAGGCAAGCGTGGTAGATTCATTTAAGATGCATCTGGACAGATGCATGAGTAGGCAGGGAGCATAAGGATACAGATGCTTAGGAATTGGGCGCCAGGTTTAGACAGTAGATTTGGATTGGCTCAGGCTTGGAAGGCCGAAGGGCCTGTTCCTGGGCTGTAAATGTTTTTTGTTCTTTGTTCTTTGTTTGTTCTCACCTTCCAGTCTTTCCGAACTTCACCGATAGCTAAAGTTGAAGCAAAAATCTCTGCAATTTCATCCCTAGCCTTCCACAATGTCCGAGCATGGACTTGATCAGGCCAGTGGGATTTATCCACCTTAGTGCTCTTTCAGGCTGCAAACACCTCCTCTCTGGTAATGTGTGTATGGTCTAAAACATCCACACTTGTTTCCCTTATTTCCCTAGCATCCAAGACTCTCTCCTCAGTAAACACTGAAAAGAAATATTAATTAAAAATCTCCCCATCTCCTGTGGCTCCACAGATAGACGGCCATGTTGATCTTTAACAGGACCTATTCTCTCCCTCGTCACCCTTTTACTATTAATATATCTGTAGAGCTTCTTGGGATTATATTTAACATTATAACAAGACCATAAGACCATAAGATATCTGCCAGATCCATCTCATACCCTCTTTTTGCCCTTCTGATTTCCCTTTTAATTGTGCTCCTACACTTTTTAATAGTCATCCAGGAATTCACTTGAGCCCAATAGTTTAAACCCAATGCATGTCTTCTTTCTCTTCCTGACCAGAGCCTCAATATTCCTCATCAGCCAGGCATGCCTCAACCTGCCAGCTTTTCCATTCACTCTAATAGGGACATACTGTCCCTGGACTCCTGATATCACACTGCTAAAAGTCTCCCATTTGCCAATCATTCCCTTTCCTCCAAACAGATTCACCCAATCAACCTCTGCTAGATCCTGCCTAATGGCCCCAAAATTAGCCCTACTCCAATTTAGTACCTTAACCTGATGACCTCTCCTATCTTTTTTCTATAACTGTTAAAACTAAGAGAGTTATGGTCACTGCACCCAAAGTGCTCTCCGATTGACACTTCAGTCACTTGCTTGACCTTTTTTCCTAAGAGGAGGTCCAATGTTAAGATTAGATTAGATGAGACTCCCTACAGTATGGAATCAGGCCCTTTGGCCCAACAAATCCACACTGACCCTCCGAAGAGTAACCCACCCAGACCCATTCCTCGACATTTACCCCTGACAAATGTACCTAATATTATGGGCAATTTAGCATGGCCAATTCACCTGATCTGCACATCTTTTGGATTGTGGGAGGAAACCGGAGCACCCGAAGGAAACCACGCAGACACGGGGAGAATATGCAAATTACACACAGTCGCCTAAGGTGGGAATCGAACCCGCGTTCCTGGTGCTGTGAGGCAGCAGTGTTGACCACTGAGCCACCCCAAAATGTTGCACCTTCTCGAGTAGGGCCCTCTACATATTGATTTAGGAAACTTTCTTGGACACATTTGACAAATTCAACTAGATCCGGACCTTTTACACTCTGGGTGACCCAGTCAATACAGGGGAAATTAAAATCTCCAATCAATACTACTCTGTTAAGAGACAGGTATCTGCAATTTCTCTACACATCTGCTCCCCTAATACTCGCTGACTATTTGGGGATCTACAATACAATCCCAACATAGTGACCATCCTTTCTTGTGTCTAAGTTCTAACCAGTTGGCCTCATTTGATGAGCCCTTAAGAATATCCTCTCTAGGCACTTGTTGTTATGTGCTCCCTTATCCTCCCCCTCCTTGCTTACTTGTACTTCTATCATGCCTGAAGCTTTTGTATCTTGGAACACTGAGCTGCCAGTCCTGTCCTTCTCTCAGCCATGTTTCTGTTATGGCTATATTATCTCAGTCCCCTGAGACAATCCATGCTCTGAGCTCAGCTACCTTACCAGTCAGGCCTCATGCATCGAAATGAATGCACTTTAAACCAGAATCTTTTCCCTCCTTTTACTGTGCCCCAGCTATCCTGAATAGTAAACTTGCTTTCGGTGGCTAATGCATTCTCCCCAACTTCTCAATGGCCCCTCTCTTATTCAGAGTCCCACCCTCCTGCCAAACTAGTTTAAACCCTCCTGGGTAACACTAGCAAATCTTCCCACAAGGATATTGGTCCCCCTCTGGTTCAAATACAACCTGTTCCTCTTGTACAGGTTACCTCTACCCCAGAAGAGATCCCAATGATCCAAAAACTGAAAACCCTGCCTCCTACACCAGCTCCTTAGCCATGCATTCATCTGGCCTCTCTTTCTATTTCTATCCTCACTAGCGCGTGACTCTGGGAGTAATCCGATGATCACTACCCTTGAGGTCCTGCTTTTTAACTTCTTACCTAACTCCTATATTCAATTCACAGGACCCCATCCCTTTATCTCCCTATATCATTTATACTGATGAGCACAATTATCTCTGCTTGATCGCCCTTCAGAATGTTCTGCAACTGCTCAGAGACATCCTTGACTCTGGCACCCAGAAGGCAACACACCATCCTGAGGTCTTCTTGTGGCCACAGAATCTCCTGTCTGTCCTCCTCACAAGTGAATCTCCTATCAGTATCGCCCTGTCCAACTACACCCTTTCCCTCTGAGTCTCAGTGCTGGTCAATGATGCTCTGATTTCCCCATTCCCCTACATTTAACCCTTCACCGAACACTACAGGCAATTTAGCATGGCCAACTCACCTAACCAGCAAATTTTTGGACTGTGGGAGGAAACTGGAGCACCCGGAGGAAACCCACTCAGACAAGGGGAGAATGTGCAAACTTCACACAGTCAGTCGCCTGAGGCGGCAACATTGTCATTGTTCCTTCCCCCTTCATCTATACATCCAATCCTGCAAAACACCTGATCACTAATGGACACCCTATGGACAGTCCTAGGATCCCAATGATCTCATGATGTTTATCAGACATTGTAATCATTGGGATCTTACACTGTATCTTATTAATTCTCATTCCAAAGTTAATAGTTATATCCCTTTGGACATTTCCCAGACTCTCTTATCTCTAAGGACTGCTTGAATTCTGTTATTCATTTTATTCTTTGCTATCCCTATCAAGTTCTGTTACTCATCTTATATTTCCTGCTGTCCTAATCACAGAATCAAAAGCGTTAATTCTTACTGTAAATTGCTATAAGATTCCTAATATTAATTCCACTATAAAGTTGGTTACATATAGAGTTTTATGTTTATACCTACGGTTAGCATTCTTTAGCTAATGAGTTGTGAGCAGTTTTGGTCCCATGAGACCTTGAAGGCTTAGTTAGACACCCTTCTTTATCTTGCAGGTGCATTATAACTCATTCTAGTCAGACATTGTCTTCTGGGATATAATTTACTGCCCCATCTCTGACTAATTCTTTTTACCTAATAAAACAACATCTTTCTCATTGATAAGACTAAAACTCAATCACTTCAAAGCTCAGTGAATTTGTCTGATCTCTGAGATTTTTACAAGTCATAATCCCACCCTTATCATCTATTTCTATTATTGTGGAATCCTATTTTTCTCTTTAATGCTTGTTACAAATTTCAGGCTGCCTGCTCTTAGATATTTCTTGTCAAACTGTCTCCTACAGACTTCTGCAGCTGCTGTTTGTGCAGAATTCCCTGTATACTAATTTGTAAGATTCTTTGTTCAAAGTAGATCCTGTAATGTGAGATAACTCCGCCTCAAAGTTACCACTGTTCTAACTTATGACCTCATTTAAATGCTAGAGCAGGCATGCTAATTCTGTTACTGCAGCCATATTTAGGCCAGTGGCAGGCACTGTAGAGGCCATATTTATGCCACTCTGATCAGGGGCTACCTCAATACTAGCCTCCATTGGTCAAAGCATGAATTATAAAAATTGGCAAATCATGTTACAGCTGTGTAGATGTTTAGCTTTGGAATATGGTTTACAGTTCTGGTCACCACACTAACCAGAAGGATGTGGAAGCTTTGCAAGGGTACAGAAAGATTTATCAGAATGTTGACTAGTTTGGAGGGTATTAATTCTGAGGACAGATTGAACAAACTTGATTTGTTTTCACTTGAATGTTGAATAATGAGGGGCAATCTGGTAGAGCAGTTGTTAAGAGAGTGGGCCAGTGTTCGAGTGGAAGTGCTGAGGCCTTTGCTTGAGGAGGCTGTGCAGGCATACAGGTAAGAGCTCTTTAACTCTACATTCTTTCTGTCTAGACTGAAGGCAGTGGGGATGGCAGTTAGGGTCGTGACATGCTCCTTTTGCAGCATGTGGGAGATCAGTGAGACTTCCAGTGTCCCTGGTAGCCATCCTTGTGAGAAGTGCTTCTGGCTGCATCTCCTGACAGACCGCATTCGGGAACTGGAGCTGGAGCTGGATGCACTCAAGATCATGCAGGGTGTACAGAATATCATTGATAAGAGCTACAGTGAAGTGGTCACTCCTAAGGTGCAGGCTACAGGTAGCTGGGTGACCACCAGAAGAGGAAAGTGGAGGGAGGGCATCCAGTGCAGGGTTCCTCTATGGCCATTCACCTCAATAACAGATACACCTCTTTGGATACGGTTGAGGGGTGGGGGGATGACCTTTTAGGGGCTAGCAGCAGCAATCAGGTCACAGTGGCCACCTACATTCTCCTCCAATTTGATTTACATGTATTATAAACAATAGGGATCCCAGCACCGATCCTTACACAACACTAATGGTCATAGATCTGCAGTCAGAAAAACACCCTTCCAACTCTGTCTTCTAATACTAAGCCAGTTCTGTATCCACCTTACCAATCCACCCAAGACCCAATGTGACTTCAACTTCCCATTATTATTGTAATAATGCCTTTCTTACATGCCTTTTCTATCAAGAGTGTGGTGCTGGAAAAGCACAGCAGGTCTGGTCAGCATCCTGCTGTGCTTTTCCAGCACCACACTCTCAAATCTGATCTCCAACATCTGCAGTCCTCACTTTTTCCTATGCCTTTTCTATTTCCTGATTTATTTTCTTCCCACTTCTGTAATGTAAAAGAAACAAAAACAAGAAGGCATAGGTTTCAAATAATGTGCAAAAAAACTTTTTCACACAGATAGAAATTTGAGGGTGCATACATGAGGATCAGTGGCCGGCACAACATCGTGGGTGAAGGGCCTGTTCTGTGCTGTACTGTTCTATGTTCTATGTTCTTCTATAGTTGTTAATGTATGAAATGCACTGCCTGGAAATATAGTGCAGTAGGTTAAATTGAGGCACTGAAAAGGGGATTGGATTTTTTTTGGCTAGAAATGGTGTGTCGGAATATGGGGAACAGGGAGGAGATTGGCATGAGATAAGATAGTCAGACTAGATAATAGAGTCGGTGCAGAGATGGTGGGCCAATGGCCTCCTTCTGCACCATGATAACCCTGTGATTCTGTTATTTGTCATTCTTACCTGGCTATCTACATGTGACTCCAGACCCACAGCAATATGGTTGACTCTCAACTGCCCTCTGAAATGGCCTAGCAAGCCATTCAGTTCAAGTATTTTTAGGGATGGTCAGAAGTGCTGGCCCAGCTGATGCCCATATCCCATCAATAAATTAAATTAAGCAAAATATGAAGACAATACTCCCCCACAACTGCTATGTCGCCTTTGTTAGAAACTCTAATAATTTTTTGTTTAATGCACTGTCCAATGCATGACTACTGTTGGAGAAAAATAAACTACTCTGACCAGTGTTTTTTGACCCTTGCTATTCTTAATTTCTATTCATACTAACTCTGCTTCCTGATTTTGAGAGACAATATCCTTTTCCGCTAATCTCCTAAATGAATCCTTAATTATCAGGCAACGCAACCTCTTTTTCTATTCTTTTTGAGTCATTTTTGAAATGTTATGTACACTGAAATATTTGTTTCCCATCCTTGATCACTTTGTAGTTATATCTTTGTGACAGTAATTAGATTTAAACCACATATGTCTCTTTTTGTCATTGGTTCATCTGTCTTATTACAGATTGCCTGTACATTCAGATAAAGCAATTTCAATTTTATTTTTCACAACTATCCTCTGCATGGATCAAACTCTCTGATGCACTACTTGAATTAAACTCTCTGCTGCTTCTGGTCCCATCAACTTGTATTAGCCACATTGATAGGCATCACTATTACCTCAACGTTTCTGTTTGGGTTTCTACACATTTTTTCACCTGAATCCTTCCTTATCCTTGTAGTTCAAGTGCATTCCCCCTATTCTGATCATAGTAATCAATGTAATATTATGTTTTGGCATTCAGTTCCCTTTCTGTCACACTCTGATTATTTATATTGCATCCCCATATTAATACCTTGTATTTTGACTTTGACTTGCATTTTGGTAGAAGAAATATGAGAGACCAATACAGGCTCAAAAAGCACAACATTTGGGGGGAGTACAGGAGTAGAGGAACTTTGGGGTTCAAGTACATAATTTTCTGAAGGTGGCCACACAAGCTGAAACAGCTATTAAGACAATTTATCAATTCCTTGAGTTTATAAGTAGAGGCACAGAGTAAAGAAGCAAGGAGATGATGCTTCACCTCTGCAAGTTATTGGTCAGACCACAGTTACAGTATTGTGTACAATTCTAAGCACTTTATTTAGGGTTGGGTGTAGAAGTCCAGTAAAAAGTGCAAAGGAGATTTACTAGAATGATATGAAGAATGAGGAATTTTTGATACGAGCAAAGATTAGAGAAATTAGACTTCCCAAAGAATTAGTCTGGTTACTCTGCCTAGTTAAGTTAAATCAAAGTTCTGATAATATGGAAATATCTGTACATAAATCTGGTTTTATGAACATCTGTCGATATGCCTGAGGGTAAGGAGGGTGTTTTTTATATGTTACTGTTGTTATAAAATGTTATATTGCGGTCTCATGTACATTTGCTTGTTTTCAGTGAAGAATAATGAATAGGGTGTCAGTTTGCTCACTGAGCTGTAGGCTTGATATCCAAATGTTTCATTACCTGGCTAGGTAACATCATCAGCGGCGACCTCCAAGTGAAGCGAAGCTAGTGTCTCCTGCTTTCTATTTAGATATTTGTCCTGGATGGGGTTCCTGGGGTTTGTGGTGATGTCATTTCCTGTTCGTTTTCTGAGGGGTTGATAGATGGTATCTAGATCTATGTGTTTGTTTATGGTGTGGTGGTTGGAGTGCCAGACCTCTAGGAATTCTCTGGCATGTCTTTGCTTAGCCTGTCCCTAGATAGATATGTTGTCCCAGTCGTATTGGTGGTTTTTTTCATCCGTGTGTAGGGCTACGAGGGAGAGAGAGTCGTGTTTTTTTTGGCTAGCTGGTGTTCATGTATCCTGGTGGCTAACTTTCTTCCTGTTTGTCCTACGTAGAGTTTGTGGCAGTCCTTGCATGGAATTTTGTAGATGACGTTGGTTTTGTCCATGGGTTGTACTGGGTCTTTTAAGTTTGTTAGTTTTCTGTCATCACAAAATGAAACAAGATGGAAGAGACATTTAACATCATCAACAACACCCTCACAGGCATAAAGTTCACCAAGGAGGAAGAAACCGACAACAAACTCGCATTCCTGGACGTCACAGTTGAAAGAAAGGACAACGGAGAACTACAAACTTGCATATACAGAAAACCGACAAACACTGACCAAATACTTAACTACACCAGCAACCATCCCAACACACACAAACGAAGCTGTATCAGAACACTATTCCAACGAACCACCACACACTACAGCACAGACAAAACAGAGGAGAACCACCTATACAACTTATTCAAGAAGAACAGATACTCAAAAAATACAGTCCGCAGATTCCTCAGGAACAAATCACGACAAGCAGACCTAACACAGCCAGAAACCCTAACCACCTTACCATATATCAAAGAAGTCTCAGAAATGACAGCCAGACTACTAAGACCCCTTGGAATCCTAATAGCACACAAACCCACCAACACTCTCAAACAAGAACTAACAAACTTAAAAGACCCAGTACAACCCATGTACAAAACCAACGTCATCTACAAAATTCCATGCAAGGACTACGACAAACAGGAAGAAAGTTAGCCACCCAGGATTCATGAACACCAGCTAGCCACAAAAAGACACGACCCCCTCTCCCTCATAGCCCTACACACGGATGAAAAAAAAAACACCATTTCGACTGGGACAACACATCTAGCCTGGGACAGGCCAAGCAAAGACATGCCAGAGAATTCCTAGAGGCCTGGCACTCCAACCACAACGCCATAAACAAGCAGATAGATCTAGATGCCATCTATCAACGCCTCAGAAAACGAACAGGAAATGACATCACCACAAATCCCAGGAACCCCATCCAGGAGAAAGATATAAATAGACAGCAGGAGACAACAGCTTCGCTTCACTTGGAGGTCGCCACTGATGATGTTACCTAGCCAGGTAATGAAACGTCTGGATATCAAACCTACAGCTCAGCAAGCAAACCTACACCCTGAGCTACAAACTTTCACAAACCTTGCAAGAATAATGAATGTCTGGTGCTTATTTAAATTTCAACAAATTAAAATATGCACAATTATTTCACTACTTACTTGTGAATTCCTCTTGAACACTGGATGAAAAATCTCACAATTTAGGAAGGATAAGGAGGACGTGGCTTGATCTGTGCATTTAACATCTGCAAGCTGAGAAGAATTTAAAAGGATTAAAGGATTAGGTGCAAAAATACACGAGGTCAAGTGATGAAACTCAGAATTCCGATTCAATTCTCTGATTTCAACATGATTGAATCACAATTTGTTTTGCAGACACAATGGTAACCCATATGGCACTATCAAAGACAAATACTTAAAGGGTCGATGCTGAAATGACCTATAGACATAACAGGAACTGATTGATCTTCACTCACTCCGAATGCTGATTCATTGTCCCTTCTAGAAAAGGAGAACATAAACACATGGGCAAGGAAGAGAACTTGGTTCAATCTACCATAAAAATCCTGGAGATTCCTGGATCTCAAACCTAACTGGACTAATCACACAGACTCTGTGACAAAAGCAAAGTACTGCAAATGCCAGAGATCTGAAATGGAAACAGAAAGTGTTGGAGAAACTTAGCAGGTCTGGCAGTTCCTATGGAGACAGAAACAGATGTAATGTTTCAAATCGAATGATATTCTTCTTTGGGGTTCTCTCACCACAGATGCTGACAAACCTGCTGAGTTTCTCTAGCATTTGCTGCTTTTAAAACATAGCCACAGTGTGTATGAGTGCAGGTCATAGACCATGAAATCTGTGATGAGTAATTTACCTTCTGGCTCCCCATATCCTGTCCATCATCTACAAGGCACAGGTCAGGAGTGAGAGAAGAAATTTCCCACTTGCCTGGAGGAGTATAACTGGAACTGCACTCAAGAAATTCAAAACGATTTAGGTCAGAGGAGGTTTTGTCACCTTGCTATGTGATATCACCAGTGGATCTTTAATAAGGCGTTGGTGGTCTGTCCAATCTGGTATTTATATGTCGCTGCTTGTCAGTACTTCCGGTTGTATATCAAAGTGGTTTGTATACAGGGTCCAGTTCAATGTGTCTATTGATTCAGTTCCAGGTGGAGTGCCAGGTTTCAAGGACTTCTCTGGCATGTCTCTATTTTGCCTGTGCTAGGATAGTTACATCATCCGAGTTCAATTTGTGATCATCATCTGTGCGGTTGGAAATGAGAGTGCTGGTTGTGTCTGGCAGTGGCGAGCTGATATTTGTGCACTCATATGGTCAATTTTCTTCTTGTTTGTCCTAGGTAGTGTTTTAATAGCCTTTGCAGGGTATCTTGTAAATAAGATTCATCCTGTTGGATGTGGGTGTCGGATCTTTAACTTTTGAGGAACTGGTGGAAGATGTTTACTGGTGTGTGGACCACTAAGATTCCCAGAGGTCTGAGTAGTTGGGTAGTTATCTCTGATATGCCTTTGACATATTGTTACGACACGGGTTAAACCCTCCTGCTTATTTAAACCTGCAACACAGAAATGATTTAACCTGTGTTGTAATCTGTTAAAATTTGAGAGGCCAAGAACTATCCCAAAGGTCACTATTTAAAGTAAAAATTAACAACTTTATTTTTACTTAAGAGTCTAACATAGAATAATTAACTAACAACTATTTACAACTCCTTTCTCTAACTTATCTTTTACTTTCCCTTCTATAATACTGGTCCGATAAAACTCCCAATTAGGATTTACCAAAAAGATTCAAATTTCAAAACCAGCCAGATGTCGTATCTTCTCCTTGTATCTTCCTCTGCCTTCTTTTTTTTATTTTTAGGGATTTCTGTTTCACGGGTCATTGATGGATAAAGGCATCTTTAAGTGCGCTATTCTGCGGTCAGTCTGGATATGTTGGTGGCTTGTCAGTTCTACTCTAATTGTTCAATTTTTTTTCAGTTTTATACCCCAAAGCATTGGATCATTTCATTGGTGTTAATATTGTCAAAATATCAAATTCAAACTTGACTGGAGTTTGGTATTTTGGGGCATAATTTAAACTGATTGGCCAAATTTGAATTAGCTTTTTGTCTCTTAGTAACCCAGGTACTGCTAGCTGCAGGACCAAATGTTACATTGGAAATTCTCCAGCAATCTGTGTGCTTGCTAAGTCCTTCAACTCCCTTAAAGGTACAGTACTCCTTACACCTTCATAACCCATATCGTATGGTCACTATCCTGTCTAGTTGTGTAGTGCTTTCTTCTTTGGGTTTGTCCAACAGGATGAACATTATCTACAGGATACCTGCAGTGTGAAAAATACTACATAAGATAAAGAAGAAAACTGACCATAGGAGTGCACGGACATCAGCTCGTCACTGCCAGACACGACCAGAACGCTCTCATTTACAACCACATAGACAACGAAGGACACAAAATCAACTGGAATGATGTAACCATCCTAGCAAAGGCAAAAGAAACACGTCAGAGAATTCCTTTAAGTCTGGCACTTCAACTGGAACTGAATCAATCGACACATTGAACTGGACCCCGTATACAAACTCAGATACAGAACCGAAGGATCAACAAACAGAGACGTATAAATACCAGATGGGACAGACCACCAACACCTTATCAAAGACGCACTGTTGATGTCACCTAGCGAGGCAACAAAATATTTATAGAAAAACATACTGGCTCGGCGAATGAATCCACGACTTCATTCGTAATCCGAGCTACAAATCTTCTCAAAAACTCTAAAAATATTGAAAACAGTTGCAGTCCCAGTACTTGTCCCTGTGGAACTTCACTAGTTACAGCTCATATATCTGTTGTCTTACAGAAACATGGAAACCCATGCCAATTTGATGAAATTTAACCCTGCACCAGTGAAGTTTCAGCGGTCTTAAGGGCTTGAGAGGCTCTGAAACCCAAAGGAATTCAATCAAAAGCAGCTAACAAGGTAGAGGTCTGAGTAACCTGTCTGTGCCTTTGCTGACATCACTTTTACTGTGCAAGTAAAAGCAATTTTCTAAGACTACATTTGTGGCTGTTTGATGAAATATCGGGTTTTAAAATTTCCATTTTTATAAGGCCACACAAAATGTATTGCTTATTGCCACTTCCACATATTGCACATTCTTCAATCCTATGTACCAACTCATCCTTTCATTTGTTTCATGATGAAACCTATTGGGTAGCTATGCAATCAGTGGATACATTGCTTTGTGTAGAGAGGAGTTGTAGTTGTAATAGCTTTTACACAAAAAGAATAACAAACTGAAAATCTGAGCAAAGATAGCAATGAACACTATTGGTCTGATGATAGGCATTCCTTCTACTCCTCTTCCTTTATGTTTTTGTCAGATGGTGCCATTAATTAACCTCTGTAGGGGAGGCAATGGCCTACTGGCAGTCCTGCTGGACAGTTAATTCAGAGATGAAAATGTGTTCCTGGAAAAGCACAGCAGGTCAGGCAGCATCCAAGGAGCAGGAGAATCGACGTTTTGGGCATGAGCCCTTCTTCAGGAATGAGGAAAGTGTGCCAAGCAGGCTAAGATAAAAGGTAGGGAGGAAGGACTTGGGGGAGGGACATTGGAAATGTGATAGGTTGAAGGAGGTTAAGGTGAGGGTGATAAGGTGAGGGTGATAGACCGGAGTGGGGGCGGGGACGGAGAGGTCAGGAAGAAGATTGCAGGTTAGAAAGGTGGTGCTGAGTTCGAGGGTTGGGACTGAGACAAGGTGGGGGGAGGTGAAATTAGGAAACTGGAGAAATCTGAGTTCATCCCTTGTGGTTGGAGGGTTCCTAGGCAGAAGATGAGGTGCTCTTCCTCCAGCCGTTGTGTTGCTATGGTCTGGCGATGGAGGAGTCCAAGGACCTGCATGTCCTTGGTGGAGTGGGAGGGGGAGTTGAAGTGTTGAGCCACAGGGTGGTTGGGTTGGTTGGTCCGGGTGTCCCAGAGGTATTCTCTGAAACGCTCCGCAAGTAGGCGGCCTGTCTCCCCAATATAGAGGAGGCCACATCGGGTGCATCGGATGCAGTAAATGATGTGTGTGGAGGTGCAGGTGAATTTGTGGTGGATATGGAAGGATCCCTTGGGGCCTTGGAGGGAAGTAAAGGGGGAGGTGTGGGCGCAAGTTTTACATTTCTTGCGGTTGCAGGGGATGGTGCTGGGAGTGGAGGTTGGGTTGGTGGAGGTGTGGACCTGATGAGGGAGTCACGGAGGGAATGGTCTTTTCGGAACACTGATAGGGGAGGGGAGGGAAATATATCCCTGGTGGTGGGGTCCGTTTGGAGGTGGCGGAAATGACGACGGATGATACGATGTATATGGAGGTTGGTGGGGTGGTAGGTGAGGACCAGTGGGGTTCTGTCCTGGTGGCGATTGGAGGGGCGGGGCTCAAGGGCGGAGGAGCGGGAAGTGGAGGAGATGCGGTGGAGAGCATCGTCAACCACGTCTGGGGGGAAATTGCAGTCTTTGAAGAAAGAGGCCATCTGGGTTGTTCGGTATTGGAACTGGTCCTCCTGGGAGCAGATGTGGCAGAGACAAAGGAATTCAGAGACCCAGGTAGTGTTCTGGGAACCCGGGTTCGAAACCCACCATGGCAGATTTGAATTCACCATGGGATTTGAAATGAATAAAATAAATCTGGAATTAAGAGTCTACAAATCCATTATCAACTGTTGGGAAAACTACTGGGTTCCCTAATGGCCTTTAGGGAAGGAAACTACCATTTTTACTTGATTAGATTAGATTAGATTAGATTAGATTCCCTACAGCGTGGAAACAGGCCATTTGGCCCAACAAGTCCACACCGATCCTCCGAAGAGTAACCCATCCAGATCCATTTCCCTCTGACTAATGCACCTAACACTATGGGCAATTTAGCATGGCCAATTCACCTGATGTGCACATCTTTGGACTGTGGGAGGAAACCGGAGCACCCAGAGGAAACCCACGCAGACACGGGGAGAATATGCAAACTCCACACAGACAGTCGGCCTGAGGCTGGAATCAAATCCAAGGCCCTGGTGCTGTGAGGCAGCAGTGCTAACCACCGTGCCGCCCCTAACCCTATGCATTATGTGAAACCAGTTATTCATTGTGTAACAGTAGATGGCTTAATCTTGAATCAGGATCTTAATTCAATGTGTTTTGTGGGCTGTGTCGTGGGGCTGGTTTTGTTTTTACATTGAAATTGTACAACACTATGTCCTTTTTAAAATTATCAAACTTATAACCTTAAAAGTAACAGTTCCCTTGAGCGCCTGATTTGTTTGAAATTCTGCAATGCCAGTTTAAAAAAACACTTGGGTCAGGGGTCATGCTTTTGCCAGATGAGAGTATTGTATTAAAATAACTTTGCTGCTGTGTTCACAAAAAGAGTGCATTTTGAATTTGATGTTTTGTTAAGATTTTAGAGAATATTAGAACTTGAAACTGAGCTGTTTCAGTTCTTTTAATTATTGTTAAGACTTCATTGGCCCCTTTCATATTGCAAATTCAAAGAATGTTGATCTCTACCAAAGTTGCTACTGTAATTCCAACTTTTTTATTTGGGAAGTTTCGTTTACATATTTTAAAATATTCAGCATTTGTATCCCACGAATATTTGAGATTTAAATCTGAACTGAAACTGCCTTCCAATTGCTAAAGCATAGGAAACATTTTGTTGTTTTCTTGCTGTTCCAGACTTTTGAAATACTTTTCCTGAGTGCTTTCACATTAGCCAAATATCAATTTGTTAAAAGAAAATAATTTTTCAATAACTTGAATGAGGTACCCGAGTGTTTGATTTTAGGACCACTGAATGTTGTTTATACTTGACTGAATTGCTTAGCCAGTACAATTTACAAGCTTATGCTTTGTATAAAATTTGACAATGTCATAAATAAGTGAACTGAGTAATAGACTTCAAGAATTCAAAGAATGTTGAAATAGGCAGACACAATTTAGTGTAGGTAAATGTGTGACTGTCTTCATACTGATAACCACTCTGGCAAGGAAGGAATGAGAGAGGAAATGCAAACATCTTTTTAGCAGCCAACATCTTCTCTCGAGTTTCTCCATTCACAGGTAAAGCATGCCTTCGGACCACCGCCCGCCTCTCCACAACCTGATTCAACAGATTCAATCAGCTCCCCAGTCACGAGCACGAAAAATGAAGAAACGAACAACAGTGAAGAGGAAGTCGGTATGCTTTTTATCAGTGGCCTTCCTATGGACAGTAGAGACAACCCTGGTAATTATAGACCAGTGAGCCTTACTTCATTTGTGGGTGGAGTTTTGGAAAAGGCTATAAGAGATAGGATTTATAATTATTTAGAAAGGAATATGTTGATTAGGGATAGTCAACACGGTTTTGTGAAGGGTAGATTGTGCCTCACAAACCTTATTGAGTTATTTGAGATAGTGACTGAACAGGTGGATGAGGATAAAGCGGTTGATGTGTGTACATGGATTTCAGTAAGGTGTTTGATAAGGTTCCCCAGAGTAGGCTATTGCACAAAATACGGAGGCATGGGATTGAGGGAAATTTAGTGGTTTGGATCAGAAATTGGCTAGCTGAAAGAAGACAGATGGTGGTGGTGGATGAGAAATGTTCAACCTGGAGTTCAGTTACTAGTGGTGTACTAATGGTGTTTTGGGGTCACTGCTGTTTGTCATTTTTATAAATGACCTGATAGAGGGTGTAGTGGACTTGCCAACTTTAAGGGCATTTAAATGGTCATTAGATAAACATAGGGATGAAAATGAAATAGTATAGAATAGATGGGCTTCAGATTGGTTAGGGTTAGGGTTAGGGTTAGGCAGATTGGTTCCACAGGTCAGCGCAACATCAAGGGCCGAAGGGCGTGTACTGTGCTGTAATGTTCTATGTTTCAGCTGCCATTTCAATATCAGAATTTCATCTCACCTGAGGTTTTGAGATCCCCTTAAAGAAAAGACTTTTTGGATAGGACAGGTCCATGGTGGTGAGATATGAATCTTCTCCAGTATTGGACAGAAGAATGTTTAAACTCACTTCTTTTGTCTTACCAACAATCCATGTAAAGTTTCTGAAAACAAAGTTCCAGTTTGCATCAGTAAAACAAGACCAACTGTGAATATCTATATGACATTTATGTGATTCTATTGTCTGACAGTTACGTGCGGCTCTTTCACAATTCCACTACATTTTGAGTATTGCATTGCCTCCCCCATAAGCAGGCTACAAGAGCAGATCAGAAGTTCGGAAAACTGTGGTGAGTAACTCATGTCCTGACTACCTAAACCATACCTATCAGCTAGAAAGCACGTCAGGAGTTTGATGCAATACTCCCCACTTACCGGAATGGGTGCAGTCCAACTGTCAAGAAGCTTGACACCATCCCAGGACATAACAGCCCGCTTGATTGGCATCTCATCCATAAACATTCACTCCCTTCACCTCTGATGCTCTATTTCAGCAGTATATACAATTACATATTGCACTGCAGAAATTCACTAACGTGAAGAAATGACTTCCCTCAGAAGGTTGTGAGTCAGTGGAACTGATTACCTCAGAGTGCAGAGGAGGCAGAACCAATCAACAGATACAAGAACGAAATAGATGTTTCAAATGAAAAGTAGGATAAAGGGCTATAGGAGCAGGCAGGAAAGTGGAGTTGATACCAGGAATAAGATCAGCCATGATCATATCAAATGGCAGAGCTGGCTTGAAGGCCTGAATTGCCTACTTCCACTCCTAATTCCTCTATTCCTATGATCCTTAGACAGCACATTCTAAATACATGATCACTTCCATCTTGAAGGACAAGAGTAGCAAATACATGGGAACACCATCACCTGCAAGCTCCCCTCCAAGCCAATCATCAGCCTGACTTGGAAATATATCACTGTTCCTTCATTGTCACTGGATCAAAATCCTGGAGCCCTTCCCATTGTGGGTCAATCCAAAGCATGTGGACTACAGCAGTTCATGAAGGCAGCTCACTATCACCTTCTCAAGGGCAAGTAGGGACACGCAATAAATGCTAACCAGCCAGTGACCATATCCCACAAACAAATAAAGCAAAAACACAAGTGGCAAGGATGACACAAAGAATCTACACAGGAATAGGTGAGGGAAGTGGCAAAATATATGTGAAAGTGTAAGGCAATGCATTTTAGCATTAAGAGTATTGAGCTAAATATTATTCAAATGGATAAAGACTGCAGAAAACTATGAAACAGAGGAATTTGGGAGCCCTCCTCAATGAATCACAGAAAGCTAGCATCCAAGTTCCACCGGTAATAGTGAAAATGGAATGGACTTTGTTTCAATGGAGTATAAAAGCCGAGAAGTTTTGTTAAATCTGTGCAAGACTGTAGGCAGACCAAAACTGGAATAGCGTGAATGATTTTGGATTCTTAACCAAGGAAAGATATAAAGCTCTGATATTCAAGGACGACATCAGGGCGGTGCTGAGGGATGATACAGGTTCCATGGAGAATAAGGTTGAATCCATTTGGGTGGAAATTACAAATTCTAAGAAGAAAAAGTCACTGATAGGCATAGTCTATAGGCCACCAAATAATAACATCACATTGCAGCAGAAATTAAACAAAGTAATAACTAATGCCAGGAAAAATGGTACGGCAATTATCATGAGGGCTTTTAATCTACATGTTGATTGGTCTAATCAGCTCAGTCAGGGTAGCCTTGAGGAGGAGTTTGTTGAGTGTATCCATGATATTTTTCTTGAACAGTATGTAATGGAACCGGTGAGGTAACAAGCTATTCCAGATCTGGTCCTGTGTAATGAGACAGGAATAATTAATTACCTCATAGTTTGGGGTCCTTTTTGGTAGGAGCAATCACATTATGGTTGAATTTAAAATACAGATGGAGAGTGAGAAGTTAAAATCCAATACCCCAGGGCTCTGTGCTTAAAAAGGGAGATTACAAAAGAAAGAGGGGGGACTTGGCTAAAGTAGATTGGAAAAGAAGATTGGACAGTTGTTGAGCACTGGAGGACTATCAAAGCAATTTTCAAAGAGCTCACCAAATGTATATTCCAGTGAAAAGGAAGGACTGTAAGAAAAGGGGTGATCTGCATGTGTCTAAGGAAATAAGGGAGGCTATCAAATTGAAAGCGAAGACATACAAAGTGGCCAAAACCATCATGAAACGAGAAAATTGGGAAAACTTTAAAGGTCAACGGAAAGCCACAAAAAGAGCTATAAAGAAAAATTAGAGAGATTATGAGAAAAAATTAGCACAGAATACAAAGACAGACAGCAAAAGCTTCTATACATATATGAAATAAAAAGTGTTGAAAGTTAACATTGGTCCTTTAGAGATGAGTAGGGACATTTAATTATGGGATATGACGAAATGGCCGAGGCATTGAACAGATATTTTGTTTGGTCTTCACAGTGGAAGACACTAATAGCATGCCTGTAATTGACAAAGAGACGAAAGTAGTGAGCACCTGGAAACAATCATTATTACGGAAGTGGTAGTTCTGGATGTAGGTTTGCTCGCTGAACTGGATGCTTCATTTTCAGACGTTTTGTCACCATACTAGGTAACATCTTCAGTCAGCCTCTGGATGAAGCACTCCTGGTTGTTCCTGCTTTCTATTTATATGTTTGGGTTTCTTTGGGTTGGTGATGTCATTTCCTGTGGTGATGTGTGTTCCTATAATGATGTCATTTCTGGTTCTTTTCCTCAGGGGGTGGTAAATGGGGTCCAAGTCAATGTGTTTGTTGATAGAGTTCCAGTTGGAATGCCATGCTTCCAGGAATTCTCGTGCGTGTCTCTGTTTGGCTTGTCCTAAGATGGATGTGTTGTCCCAGTCGAAGTGGTGTCCTTCCTTATCTGTATGTAAGGATACTAGAGAGAGAGGGTCATGTCGTTTTGTGGCTAGTTGATGTTCATGTATCTTAGTGGCTAGTTTTCTGCCTGTTTGTCCAATGTAATGTTTGTTACAGTTCTTGCAAGGTATTTTGTAAATGACATTAGTTTTGCTTGTTGTCTCTATAGGGTCTTTCAAGTTCATGAGCTGCTGTTTTAGTGTGTTGGTGGGTTTGTGGGCCACCATGATGCCAAGGGGTCTGAGTAGTCCGGCAGTCATTTCCGAGATATCTTTAATGTAGGGGAGAGTGGCTAGGGTTTCTGGACGTGTTTTGTCTGCTTGGTTGGGTTTGTTCCTGAGAAACTGGTGGACTATGTTCATTGGATACCCATTCTTTTTGAATACACGGGATAGGTGATTTTCCTCTGCTCTGTGTAGTTCCTCTGTGCTGCAGTGTGTGGTGGCTCGTTGAAATAATGTTCTGATGCAGCTTCATTTGTGGATGTTGGGATGATTGCTTCTGTAGTTCAAATCTACCTCCAGAACCTCAACCTGAGTTACAAATCTTCTCAAAACTCGGAAGTAGTAGTGTTGAGCAAGCTAATGGAATTAAGGATAGACAAGTCTCCTGGCCCTGATGGAATGCAGCCCAGGGTACTAAAAGAGATGACGGGAGGAATAGCAAGTGCACTGGTGGTAATTTTCCAAAACTCACTGGACTCTGGGGCAGTCCCAGCAGATTGGAAAACAGCAAATGTGATGCCACTGTTTAAAAAGGGAGGTAAACAAAAGATGAGGAATAATAGACCGGTTAGCTTAACATCTGTAGTGGGGAAGATGCTTGAATATATTATCAAGGAAGAAATAGCAAGGCATCTCGATAGAAATTGTCCTGTTGGACAGACACAGCATGGGTTCATGAAGGGCAGATCATGCTTAACAAATCTTTTTGAAATTCTATGAAGACATTACGGGCAGGGTGGACACTGTGACCCAGTGGTGTACCTAGTGGATGTGGTGTACCTTGTTCCAAAAGGCCTTCAACAAGATGCACACAAGAGGCTGCTACATTACAGGTAAAGTATTAGCATGGATAGAGGATTAGTTGACTAACAGAAAGCAAAGAGTGAGGATAAATGAGTACTATTCTGGCTGGCAGTCAGTGACTAGTGGTGTGTCTCAGGGATCGGTGTGGGGACTGCAATTATTCACAATTTAAATAGATGATTTGAAGTTGGGGACCACATGTTTGCAGATGACACTAAGATGAGGGGCAGGGCAAAGTGTGCAGAGGACTGTGAAACTTTGCAGAGGAACATAGATACTTTTAGTGAGTGGGCAAAGGTCTGGTAGATGAAATACAATGTTAATAAATATGAAGTCATTCATTTTGGGAGGAGTAACAGTAAAAAGGATTATTACTTGAATGGTAAAAAGTTGCAGCATACACCTATGCAGAGGAATCTGGGTGTCCTTGTGCATGAATCACAGAAGGTTGGTCTGCAGTTGCAGCAGGTAATTAGGAAGGCAAATGGAATATTGTCCTTCATTGCTAAAAGGATTGAGTTTAAAAGCAGGGAGGTTATGGTGTGGCTGTACTGGGTGCTGGTGAAGCCACACCTGGAGTACTATATGCAGTTTTGGTCTCCTTACTTGACAAAGGATGTACTGGCACTGGAGGGAGTGCAGAGGAGGTTGATTCTGGAGTTGAGGGAGTTGGCCTATGAGGAGAGACTGAGTAGACTGGGACTATATTCATTGGAATTCAGAAGAATGAGGGGGGATCTTACAGAAACATATAAAATTATGAAGGGAATAGACAAGATAGAAGTAGAGAGGATATTTCCAATGGCAGGTGAAACTAGGACAAGAGGGCATAGCCTCAAAATTAGAGGGAGCAGATTTAGGACTGAATTGAGAAGGAACATCTTTACCCACAGGGTTGTTAATCTATGGAATTCCTTGCCCAGTGAAGTAGCTGACGCTACTTTAGTACACATTTTTAAAGCTAAGGTAGATATTTTTTGGAGAACAAAGGAATTAAGGGATACGGTGAGAGTGCGGGTAAGTAGATCCAAGTCCACGAAAAGATCAGCCACGATCTTATTGAATCGTAGAGCAGGCTTGAAGGGCCAGACAGCCTACTCCTGCTCTCAGTTTTTATGTTCTAATAGCACTGAAGACCGTCCAGAGATGGTTCAATAGGCTGATATCAGGTTTAGAGGAACTGTCTTCTTTGGAGACATTGAGTCGATTGGGCTTGTGAGAGACAAACTTATTAAAACATACACAATCCTTAGTGGACTTTAGTCAAAATTGGAAAGGTTGTTTCTCCTTGTGGGAGAATCTAGGATCAGAGGTTACAATCTCAGAATAGGGGTTCAAACCTTTAAGACAGTAGTGAGGAGGAACTTCCTTTCTCAGGAGGCAGTAAATCTGTGGTATTCTTTTCTTCAGAGGGCCGTCGACACTGAGTCATTAAGATTTTGATGGCTAAGAAACACAGATTTTTAATCAGTAAGGGAATCAAGGAGGGCAGGGAATTGCCGGGAAAGTAGAGTTGAGGATTATTAGATCAGCCAGGATGTTATTGAATGGCAGATGGGCTGAATGGCTTAATCTTGCTTCGTTGTCTTATGGTCTAATTCATCCAGTTATCAGGTTCTAAAACCTGCTTTGAAAATCCATACCCTAATTTTTATTTATTACCCTTGTAATTTGAACCCTTCACCATGAACCTATAGCTAATCTGTTCCTAATGCATAATAGTGATCCCCTGCTATTTTAACAAGTATAGATCTTATCAGCTTATTCACATAAGCACCACTATATAAAGAACTAACTACTTACTCTGGCAATTTGGATTCCAATTTTAGATTTGCTTTACATATATTGTCAGATCCACAGTCCTTCTGAAATTTGAGCTGAAAGAGAAAGCAAAGTCTAGATGTAAACATTTCTCACACCTAATTCAGTGTTCTCCAAGTTGTGGAGTTTTTTGAGAATACGACGAATCAAATTGATAAAGGTGAGACAATAGACATAGTATACATGGATAAGCACATAGGATAGTAAGGAATGTAATGGCATAGATTAAGGATTGGTTAACACGTAGAAAACAAAGGGAAGGAATAAATGGACCACTCTCATGTTGGCAGGCTGTGAATAGGAGGGAACTGCTCAGATCAGTACTCAGGTCAAAGCAGTTCACAATATATATCAATGATTTGGACATGGGGAATGAATATAATATTTCTGAATTTATAGATGATGTAAAGCTAAGCAGAAACGTGAGTTGTAAGGAAGGTGTAAACCAACTCCAATAGGATACAAACAAGATTAGTAAATAGATAATTCCATGTAATATAATCTGGAATTATGTGAGGTTGTCCACTTTAGTAGGAGGAACCAATTGTATAAAGTATTTCTTAAAGGGTAAGAAGTTGGTAAGGGACTTGGATATTCTGGCTGATCAGTCACGAAGATTAGCTTGAATGGAATTCAGCCTTTAATACAAGAAGATTTGAGAATAGGAGTAGTGTGGTCTTCCTTCAGTTGTATCAAAGCTTAGTTACACTGTATCTGAAGTACTTAGTGCAGTTTTGGTTTCATTATTTTAGATAAAGTAATATTTCCACAGACGGAGTGCAACAAATGTTCACCATACTTGTTTCCAGGATGGCAGACTGTCCTATGAAAAGATATTGGACAAACCCTATATTCTCCAGGGTTTTGAATAATGAGAGTGATCTCATTGAAACCTACAAAATAGTTAAAAGGACAGACAGAGTAGATGCAGGTAAGATGTTTCCTCTGGTTGGACCAATCAACAATCGGGTGTACATTTAAAAATAAGTGGATTGCCATCTAAGACCAAAATGAGGAGAAATTTTATTACTCAGAGGGTTCAGAAGCTTTGGAATTTTCTTCCCTGACTGCTGTGTAAGGTCAGTCTTTGAGTATATTTAAAGTAGAGATTGATATATTTATGTTTACCAATGTCATAAACGGTTATGGGGGCTACTGTGAGTAAAGGAAAAACATAACTGCAGGTGCTGGAACCCAAAGTAAACAAGCAGAAGGCTGGAAGAACACAGCAAGCCAAGCAGCATCAGGAGGGCCACCTCCTGCTGTCTATTGTGAGTAAAAGGCATTCAAGTGTTCAATCACCTAAGATCATATTCAAATGGAAGAGCAGGCTTGATAGGCTGAATGGCCGATTCTCTGTTCCTTATATAATCATAGAAGTACCTTAGTAACTTCCACCTGCACCATACATGTGTCATAGTACAGCTAAACAGGTTGATTAAAAATATGTAGCATTATCTAGGGGGGGTTGATGGCCCAGTAGTATTATTGCTGGGCTATTAATCCAGAAGGGAGACAGTGAGACTGCAGATGCTGGAGATCAGAGTCAAGAGTGTGGTGCTGACTTATGCTCGAAATGTCGATCTCCTGCTCCTCGGATGTTGCCTGACCAGCTGTGCTTTTCTAGTACCACACTCTCAAATATTAATCCAGAAACTCAGCTAATGTTGTGGGGACCCGGGTTCAAATTCCACCATAGCAGATGAAGAATTTAAATTCAATTTTTAAAACATCTGGAATTAAGAGTCTCCTGATGACCGTGAAACCATTGTTGATTGTGGGAAAAGCCCATCTGGCTCACAACTGTGGCAATTTGATCATCTTCACTTGGTCTGACCTACAGGTGACTCCAGAGTCACAGCAATGTGGTTGACTCTCAACCGGCCTCTGAAATGACCTAGTAAGCTATTCAGTTGTATCAATTGCTCCAAAGTCTCAACAAAGAAACAAAACAGGCCAACTGGCATCAATCCAGGTGCTGGAAAAGACAATGGCAGAAACAGCCCTTCTTGACCTTACAAAGTCCTCCTTACTAAATCTGGGGGCTAGTGTCAAAATTGGGAGAGTTGTTTCACGACAACCTGATGTAGTCATACTCGTCAACTCATATCTGACAGCCGATGTCCCAGACATGGATTACATCTTGCTGGACTTCTGAAGACACTGGTCATTGCAAATAGCTTCCTGTAGGCTCTGAGAAATTTTCACTTATCTCTTATAACTAGGAATCCACTTTCCAAATTTTCAACAAGTTTCTAATGAGAGGATAACCAGAGAACAATAAAATCTCTACCCTGTAGATTTCACAACCACAATCTTACTGACAAAAATAACACAGTTTAAAATTTGGTAGCTCGTTTTTTCCAACTTTCTCTTTGTTAGACTGATTGCCACTGGCTGCTGCATGATGGCCTCCATTAATATCTGAACATAAAACCATACAGAACAGAAGAGGTCCAATACCAGTGAGTTTGTACTGCCAAAGCTACACTGAATCTGTATGACTCAGACATTCATGCTCTAGGTCTATAACCTTGACTATTATGACATTTCATCTCAAGTACTTTTTAAAGCCTGTGAAGTTACCTGCCTCAACCACTCTTGCAGGCAATATATTCCACATCCAACCCTCTGGGCGAAAGAAGCTTTTCTCAAATCCCCTCTAAACCCACTGACTTTCATCTTAAAAGGTTTGCCCCTTGTTATTAACCCTTCAACTAAGGGAGAAAGTGAGGACTGCAGATGCTGGAGATCAGAGCTGAAAATGTGTTGCTGGAAAAGCACAGCAGGTCAGACAGCATCCAAGGAGCAGGAGAATCGACGTTTCGGGCATGAGCCCTTCTTCAGGAATGAGGAAAGTGTGCCAAGCAGGCTAAGATAAAAGGTAGGGAGGAGGGACTAGGGGGAGGGGCATTGGAAATGCGATAGGTGGAAGCAGGTTAAGGTGAGGGTGATAAGGTGAGGGAGTTAGGCTGGAGTGAGGGTGGGGGTGGAGAGGTCAGGAAGAAGATTGCAGGTTAGGAAGGTGGTGCTGAGTTTGAGGGTTGGGACTGAGAAAAGGGTGGGGGGAGGGGAAATGAGGAAACTGGAGAAATCTGAGTTCATCCCTTGTGGTTGGAGGGTTCCTAGGCAGAAGATGAGGCGCTCTTCCTCCAGCCGTCATGTTGCTATGGTCTGGCAATGGAGAAGTCCAAGGACCTGCATGTCCTTGGTGGAGTGGGAGGGGGAGTTGAAGTGTTGAGCCATGGGGTGGTTGGGTTGGTTGGTCCGGGTGTCCCAGAGGTGTTCTCTGAAATGTTCCGCAAGTAGGCGACCTGTCTCCCCAATATAGAGGAGGCCACATCGGGTGCAGCGGATGCAGTAAATGATGTGTGTGGAGGTGCAGGTGAATTTGTGGTGGATATGGAAGGATCCCTTGGGGCCTTGGAGGGAAGTAAAGGGGGAGGTGTGGGCGCAAGTTTTGCATTTCTTGCAGTTGTATGGAAAGGTGCCGGGAGTGGAGGTTGGGTTGGTGGGGGGTGTGGACCTGATGAGGGAGTCACGGAGGGAGTGGTCTTTTCGGAACGCTGATAGGGGAGGAGAGGGTGGTGGGGTCCGTTTGGAGGTGGCGGAAATGACAACGGATGATACTATGTAAATGGAGGTTGGTGGGGTGGTAGGTGAGGACCAGTGGGGTTCTGTCCTGGTGGCGATTGGAGGGGCCGGGCACAAGGGTGGAGGAGCTTCAATTAAGGGAACAGCTCTTTCTATCCACTCTGTCCATGCCTCTCATGATTTTATAAGCTTCTCTCAGGTTCCTTCTTGCCCATCTCTGCTATGAACACAGAATGATAAAGTTGGCAGCTTCAAGAAATCTTCAGCAACTACCAGGATTTCTCTGTAATGTCACACTTCCCATGTGTATCAGTATTCGAGCCCAGCCAACACAAAGGACAAGTGGACTAGATGTCTACCTTAGTCAGTTCTGAACAAGGGGAATCACTGAAATACCTTACGATTTAAGTGATACAATGAAATGTGACTTTCAGTCACAAAGCACAATAAGATTTGGGTTAAGATGTCAAAACACACCTTGTGAGCCAAGTAGCTAGGCCTGAAGCTCTCATAGGAATGAAACTGCTGATTTGTTAAAATCAGCTGTAATTATACAGTTTTGATGTCTTTCCTCAGTCTACTACCCATAACCTCCATCATCTAGGAGGACAAAGGGCACAGACACATGGGAACAACTTCACATATAAGTTTCTTTCCAACCACACACTATTTTGATTTGGAGCTATACCACCATTCCTTCAATGACATTATATCCTAGAACTGGAAATGTGTTGCTGGAAAAGCGCAGCAGGTCAGGCAGCATGCAGGGAACAGGAGAATCGACGTTTCGGGCATAAGCCCTTCTTCAGGAATTATCGCAGGCTTATGCCCGAAACGTCGATTCTCCTGTTCCCTGGATGCTGCCTGACCTGCTGCGCTTTTCCAGCAACACATTTCCAGCTCTGATCTCCAGCATCTGCAGACCTCACTTTCTCCTCAATTATATCCTAGAAGCATAGTGTAAAACATTCTAATCTTCAAATTGTGTGAATCAATGCTGGTATTTCTGATTTTAAATAATTAGTAACTTCTTTCCTTCCCTTACTCTTCCTTTCTTCCTTGAACGTATGTATATAGATGTGTCATGAACCATTCTCTGGTTTAGGGGAAAGAGACCAATGTCTATTTTTAAAAGTGAAAACAAAATAAAAAGAACTTAAAACCATCTGTTATGAAAATAAGAGTACAGTAAAACTAATTCAGTTCACTTCTTGCTTTATCTATGACAGTCTATAATTATAAGAATAAAAGAAAGCAATCTGCTAAAATTGTAAGTAATAAGCTCTGCCTTAATATGTATTCAGAGATTTACTTTAAACATCATAATTAATTAGGTTTACAAGTTTGTCATTATTACCTCAACACATGATGACAGGTTGGAAAAATGATCAAGAATTGGTAAGGGTAGTCCAGGCTTCTTTTCAGTATTATTCAGTGTATAATTCACTTCTACAATAATTGCAGAGACACAATCCATTGTGCAATGCTGAAATTAAAGAAAGGTATTTGTTAATCGAGTATTAATCCATTTTAGGGACATTCTATTTCATAGCAGAAGTCAAATGATGCAATGTAAAATATTTCCCTTTGAAATTACCACATTTAGTTTATTTGCACAGGTCCCTTTAATTTTCTTTTAATTCAATAGATGTTACAGCTCATAGAAAGATTATCAAATCTGTTTGTGCATTAGGAGGCCATTCAGCCCACTGAGTCTGCGCCAATCCTCTGAAGAAAATCCCACCCAGATCCAGCCTCCCTCATAACCCCGCATTTACCATTGGTAGCCCACCCAGCCTGTACATCCCTGGACACTATGGAGCAACTAAGCATGGCCAATTCACGTATACTGTACATCTTTGGACTTTGGAAGGAAAGCAGAGTACTCGGAAGAACTTGACGCAGACACGGGGAGAACATGTAAACTCCACACAGACACAGTCACCTGAGAAAGGAATTAAATCTGTGCACCTGTGAGACAGCAGTGCTAACCACTGAGCCACCGTGCCACCCTCAAAATTTAAATTCCATTAGCCCCCTGGTGCGATATAAGCAGAGATGAAAAGTCTAATATTTAATATCCATCCAGAACTGCCCTCTAAAAGGTGCTGATGAGCTGCCTTCTTGAACTGTTAAAGTGTTTGGGATGGAAGTAGAGATTTCTAGGATTTAGACCCAGCAGCATTGAAGAAAAAGTAGTATAGCTCCTAATCAAAATGGTTGTGTGGCTTGGAAAGGGACATATAGGTGTTGGTGTTCGAATGTGTCTGTGGCCTTTGTCCTCCTAGGTGGTAAAGGTTATGGGTTTGTAAGTTGCTTTCGAAAAAGGTTTAATGAACTGTTGCAGGGTCTCTTGTAGAAGGTTCACACTGCTGCCACTGAATTTTGGTGATAGAGAGAGTAAATATTGAAGGTGGAGAATGGGGAAATCAATTATGCTGGTTTTATTTATGTTATCATTCCTTTTTGATTTTGTAGCAATTTTATACAACTGAGATTTGAGTGGTTTGCTAAGTAATTTATGGGGAAATTTCGAAGTTGCTGTTTGACCTGATGTCATGAGGCTACACAGTGTCTGCAATCGAATTCCCTCCCAACTATATAGCATTATGCCACCACTTCTAATAGCTATATTACCAGAAGTGATACAATGTCACATGAAATAGCAGTCACCTCGGCTAGTTAAGCCTTAAATGGGCAGATCATGTAGCAAAATTAAAAACACGTGCCCATGTGTTTAACCTCTGCGCTTTCCCTCAGCTTTGTTTGTATTAATTTAAAATAAAATACAAACAGTGATTCATTTCAGCAGTGCCATATCCTGAAGACATAATGAAAGATTCTGAATTGTTATTTTAAAAAATATTATACTTTCTAAAAGTTTTTTTTTAGAATAGACAATTGTTCAACTTAATATGCTTACTAACTACAAATATGCTTTCCAGAGTCAAAGGCATGAATCAATCTCCCTGAATTTCACAATTTTAAATTACGTAGACATTCTAGTCAAACCCACACAAAAGAACTTTAGACCATGCATATCCACAGCTGTGTTGGATTTGGGAGAAAGCCATTGAAATGCATTATACTTGAGATGGTACTAATGACCTCACAGTATTTGCTACAACACACAATGGCTTTTGATGAGGAATAGCAAAGTTATATCATCAGCAGAACAAGCTCAGCCAGGAAATCCAGTCACGTGAATAAAATCTATACTTTTGGAATTGCTTTAATTAGACCACTTTGACTTTTTTCTTAAACTATTTTTTACATCAGACAGACAACAAAAAACAGACATAGCGACATAGTCCCTCTAGCCTTGATCGCTATTTCATCTGAAAAGTAAACAGTGTACAAGAATCATATTTTTGTGCCTTGAACTGCATCCATATGTATCTAATCTGCTACAAAGTAGTCTTGTGAGTTATTGTAGTCTGGCCAACTACAAGAACTCACTAGACACTGACTTAGGACACCGATTCATTTGATTTTATGTCCTTTGGAATTGTAAATTCTTTCCTTTACCACTGATCATCTTTTGTTTCTTCTTTGTTGATGCTGTATCTACCAATGTGTCATGACTGCCATCACCCTAGGTTTTTGAATGCATCAATAAACCTTACAATAAACCTATAGAATCTGCTGTGTGTCACTTTTGAATTAGATTTCATAAACAGGTAGTTTGCAGAAACATACCACTGCCTATTTAAAAAAGGAAAATAAATAAAATAAGACACATATTTTAAAATTCACATTTATTACAGTAAGATGAGGAGGACCATAAGAAAATTAAATTCACCTTGCTCTTGTCCATGACAGTAGGAAGAATGAACTCAGTCATAAAAAATTATAGATACTGTTCTAAAGAGTTGTAGGATCAGAGGATCTCAGGTATATGTGCACAAATCATTGAAGTTATCAGGGCTGGTAGAGAAACCTGTCCTGAATTACACAGGTTACTGAAGTGCAGGAAGTATAAAAGCATTGAAGTTATGGTAAACCTAAATAAAATGCTGGTTCAGCCTCAGCTAGAGTACTGTGTCCAATTCTGGACATCACACTTTAGAAAAGGTGTGAAGGTACTGAAATGGGAGCAAAGAAGATTCATGAGAATGTTTAAGGGATGAGGAACTTCAGTAATGTTGATAGACTGGACAAGCTGGGAATTTTCTCCATGGAGAAGAGTAGATTAAAAGGGGATTTGATAAAGTTTCCATCATACCTGCACAATGAGTGAATAGTTTTTACAGGCATCTAATGAGATCCTGACATAATCAGATATAGAGTCAGGAGTTCCATCGTTCATTGCAAATGTCACTCTTTTAGTCTTCTGCTTTGTATCCAGATTAATGGTGTAATTCACATATGAATTTTTCAAATCTGTAAAGTGCACAGAATAAAATAAGTGCATGGAATAAAACAACAAAAGCACATTAATAATGAAAATCTAACTCTTTCCAGTTTCCTGTCCATTTGATTTGATTCCATTGCTACTTCTTTTGACATTCATTTGTAATTAAGACACTGTTACAATGCTGTGGTGTTTTTCTATAACCGTAGCCCTGGCATCTTGGATCTATGGGATAAAAGTAACTCTCCAAGGAAATGTTTCTGAGTGTCTGTCTTTGCCTAAAATTCTAGATACGTTTTCTTTAACCTGTCTGGATAAACACACATCAATTCTTATTTGATACTTTCCTTTCTTACTTAGATTATTTCAAGGTTACATAAATTCTTATTTGAAAGCGGCAGGGCTACCTCAGAGCTTGGTTGGAATTTAAAATACCAAACAACAAACAAGGGAGCAAACAAATATGGATATAAGATAGCCAGCCTCATAAAACCAGAGCTCTCTTTTTCAGTTGATAAAATGTCAGAAACTCTAAGGACATAATTTTTGTGAATGTGCGATGCAGGTGGGAAGGGGTGTGATATATATATTATATATATATAATATCTATTAGTATTTGCATTTTTGAATTTTGAACTAATGGTATATGGATTTTCTGTGTGTCTTCAGAGGTTTAATTATGAACTTGTGAGTATTTTTGTAGACATGGTATTTTCTTTTAAAACATGATAGAAACACTTCCTGAAAAGTAATGGGATATTGTTTACATTGTGAGAGTCAGTAGGAGATAGTGAGGACTGCAGATGCTGGAGAAGTCAGAGTCAATAAAATGTGGCACATGGAAAAAGAATAGCTGGTCAGGCAGCATCTGAGGAGCAAGAGAGTCGATAAAGGCTTAACCCTTCATCAGGACCAGAGAGGGGGAAGGGGGCTGAGAAATAAATAGGGGATGGGGCTGGGGGAAAGGTAGTTGGGATGGCGATAGGTGGGTGAAGATAGGTGATAATTGTGATAGGTCGGTGGGAAGTGTGGAGCAGAGACATGGGAAAGAAGATGGACAGGTAGGTCAGGTCATGAAGTTGGAGCTAAGTTGGAGGGTTGGATGTGGGATGGAGTAGGGGAGGGGAGATTTCGAAACTAATGAACTCAATGTTGAAGCCATGTGGTTGTAGGCTCCTGAGGTGGAAGATGAGATATTCCACCTCCAGTTTGTGGGTGGCCTTGTTTAGGCGGTGGAAGGAGGCTTGGAATGCACATGGAATGGGGGAAGTGGAAGGGAAAGTTGAAATGGATGGCTACAGGAAGGTGGGGTTGGTTGGTACGGATGGATCAGAGATGTTCCCTGAAACATTACACATGTTTGCGCTTGGTCTCTCTGAGGTGGAGGAGACTACATCGAGAGCAACAGATACAGTAAATGAGGTTCGAGGATACGCAAGTAAATCTCTGCTGGATTTGGAATGACTTTGTGGAGTCTTGGATGGAGGTGAGGGTGGAGGTGTGGGCGTAGGTTTTGAACCACTTATGATGGCAGGGGAAGGTGCCTGGTGTGGTGAGGAGGTTGGTGGGGAATGTGGATTTAATGAGGGAATCACAGAAGGAATGGTCCCGATGGAATGCAGATAGGTTTAGGGAGGGAAATATACTTTTGGTGGTGGAGTCTGACTGTAGATGGTGAAAATGGTGGAGACTGATATGCTGAATTTGGAGATTGGTGGGATGGAATGTGAGGACCAGGGGATTTTATCCTTGTTGCGGTTGGGCAGTTGGGTTTGAGGGCAGAGGTGTGGGAAGTGGTGGAAATGTGATTGACAGCATTATTGATAACGGAGAGGAGAAATTACAGTCCTGGAAGTAGGGATGTCCTGGAGTGGAACCGCTTATCCTGGGAGCAGACATGGCAGAGGTAGAGGAATTTGGAATAAGGAATCGTGTTTTTACAGGAGGAGGTGTGGGACTGGTTGTAGTCAAGGTAGCTGTGGGAGTCAATGGATTTGAGGTAGATATCAGTTTTAAGTCGGTTGCCGGAGACGGAGATGAAGAGGTCCAGGAATGGGAGGGAGGTATCAGAGATGGTCCAGGTGAATTTGAGGAGAAAGTGAGAACTGCGGGTGCTGGAGATCAGAGTTGAAAGTGTGGTGCTGGCAAAGCACAGCCAGTCAGACAGCATCCAAGGAGCAGGGCGATATTTCGGGCATAAGCCTTTCATCAAGAATGAGGCTTGTGAGCCAAGGTTGCTGAGAGATAAATGAGAACGGGGTGGGACTGGGGGGTAAGGTAGCTGAGAGTGCGATAGGTAGATGAAGGTGGGGGTGAAGGTGATAGGTCAGAGAGGAGGGTGGAGCAGGAGGGTGGGAAGGAAGATGGCCAGATAGGACAGGTCAAGAGGGCAGTGCCAAGTTGGAAGGTTGGATCTGGGAGAAAGTGGGCGGAGGGGAAATGAGGAAACTAGTGAAATCCACATTGATCCCATGTGGTTGGAGGGTCCCAAGGTGGAAGATGAAGCGTTCGTCCTCCAGGCGGCGGGTGGTAAGGATTTGGCGATGGGGCAGTGGGGTTGTTTCGTGCGTGTTCTCTGAAGTGTTCTGCACGTTGGCGTCCTGTCTCCCCAATGTAGAGGAGACTGCATCGGGAGCAATGGATACAATAAATGATGTGTGTGGAAATGCAGGTAAATCTCTGACAGATGTGGAAGTCTCCTTTGGGGCCTTGGATGGAGGTCAGCAGGGAAGTGTGGCATAGGTTTTGCAATTCTTGCGGGGGCAGGGGAATGTGCCGGGAGGGGAGGGTGGGCTGGTGGGAGGGGCATGGACCTGACAAGAAAGTCGCGGAGGGAATAGTCCTTACGGAACACAGATAGAAGTGGGGAGGAAAATACATCACCGGTGGTGGAGTCTGTTTGTAGAGTGGCTGAGGGCTTCAGGGCAGAGGAGACAACCTGGGGGGTGCAGTTAGAGACTCACTGAGATCTTTGTAGAGAGAGGAGAAGTTCTTCAAGATAGGCATTCTTGGTGAATTTGAGGTCAGGATGGAAGGTGCTGGTGTAGTGGATGAACTGTTCCAGCTCATTGTAGTAGCACAAGGCAGTGCTGATACAGTCACTGATGAAGCAGAGGATAAGGTGGAGGATGGTGCCTGTGGAATAGGATCTGTTCCACCAAGCCTATGAAGTTTATAGACAAAACAAAGTAAATAATGTAGTGCATTGGCTTTCAGAGAAGAGATTCTGTAACCTTATTTCGGCTGAAGTTAACACTTGTAGCTTGGAAGGAAAGTATTTTGGTTTCAGTTTAGAGCAAGATTAGATTAGTTTCCTACAGTGTGGAAATAAGTCCAACAAGTCCACACAGACCCTCGAATAGTAACCCACCCAGACCGATTTCCCTCGGACTAATGCACCTAATACTATGGACAATCTAGCACGGCCAATTCACCTGACCTAGGTGAAAGTGAGAACTCTGGAGATCAGAGTCTAGATTAGAGTGGTGCTGGAAAAGCACAGCAGGCCAGGCAGCATCCGAGGACAGGAAAATCGACATTACGGGCAGGAGCCCTTCATCAGGACTTCCGAAATGTCGATTTTCCTGCTCCTCAGATGCTGCCTGATCTGTTGTGCTTTTCCAGCACCACTCTAATTCACCTGACCTGCACATCTTTGGATTGTGGGAAGAAACCGGAGCAGCCGAAGGAAACCGACGCATACACAGGGAGAATGTGCAAACTCCATACAGACAGTCGCCCAAGGTGGGAATTGAACCTGGGTCCCTGGAGCTATGAAGCAGCAGTGCTAGCCACTGTGCTTCCCTATGCAGAAACTTTAGCTGAAGCTGGATATGTAGAACAGTTGCAGAAAGTGAGGTAGTTTTAGGGCTGTTATTAAAAAGGTCACTTCAGTATAATGAGTTTAGTTTAAACATTCCTGACCAGAGTGTTTGGTTAAAACCCTGGAAGGGTTACTTGAAGCAGAGGACGTCTAAGCTCAGTTGCATGAAGGTTCCAATAAGAACAAACAATCAATATTTTCCATTCCTTTCAATGGTCAGTGCCTTTTAGACAGTGTCCTCCGCTCCTTTCAAACAATAATTTCCTTTCAAATAGTTAATGTCCTCAAATAGTTTCTGATGTAAATTCCTTCTCTAAGATTTCAAAAATTCCTTTTCTCATCTGATTTTGCAAGTGCCTCTTGCCTGTCGCATTCACGAAAACAGTTGCTAGAATATCCTGGATTATGAAAATGATATTGAATTTTAAAAAAACTGGCAGCTAAATATGATTCAGTTTCAAGTCTATAACTGAGTGAATGACAACAACAAACCTTCCAAATCTGTTGAAACTTGTTCGAAAATGATACTTTTATCTGCCTGGTAAGCTATCTATACAAGTGACTGATTTTTAATGGGATAGAGGCAGCAGCCAAGTTCATTTCACCATATGTGGCTCTGGTACTGAGAAGGGGAGGAAAATAAGCAGCAGGGCTATACTGATAGGGGGTCAATAGTAAAGGTACAGACAGGGACTTGTGCAGTCAAAGATGTGAATCCAAGCTGGTATCAGGGTCAGAAATGTCACTGAGGGGCTGCAGGACATTCTGGAGCAAGAGGGTGCACTGCCAATGGTCATAGTACACATTTGTAGATCAAATGAATGCATAGTTGGAGAAATGGTGTACCAGGGAGGGATTTAGATAATTGAGGCATTGGGGACATTTTTGGGGAAGGTGAGACCTGTACATGCCTGACAGGTTACATTTTAACTTTCTGCACGCCAGTCCAATACCAGCACTTCTAAATCAAGGTTACATCTGGGCAGACCTGGTACAAGCATCCTCATGGGGGCTTTTGTTAGTTGTTTTGGAGAGGTTTTAAACTAGAATAGCAGGGGGATGGAAACTAAACAGGAGGCTTAGATGGGTTAGATTCAGATCAGGAAATGGGAAGTAGGACAATAATGATGTCGACGGCAACTCCAACAAAAAAAGAAACAAGGACTGAAAAGTCTCCAGCAAAGGAAATTGAGAGGGTTGAGCTGGTTACACTTCAAGGTATATTACAAACAACTGAGGGTACAGATAGACACAAGGCAGCACAATATCTTTGCTATAATGGAAATTTGGCAAATGGAGGAACTTGGATATAGATTTTCCAGGCAGGATAGAGTGGGTGACAAAAAAAGGGGACATAGAATATTAGTTAAAAAGTTAATTACAGTTGTGAGAAGGGATGATATACTAAACAGGTTAACAAATGAAGCTTTATGAGTTGAGGTTAGGAATAAAAAAAAGGCAGTTACATTGCTAGGAGTATACTACACACCCCCAAATACTAAGAGGGAAATAGAAGAACATGGAGACAAATTTTGGCCTGTAGGAATAATAGGCTAATAATTGTAGGAGACTTTAATTATCCCAATATTAACTGGGGTTTCAAGCATTATAAAGGGCCATCATGGGTGAAGATTTACGCACGGAATCCAGGACTTTTTAAAAAATATGTGATGAGCCCGAAAATGAGAGATGCAATTTTGGATTTAGTTTTGTGAAATGAAGATGGGCAAGTAAGTAAAGTGACAATTGGCAACTATATCAGGGATAGTGACCACAAATCAGTTAGATTCATTATTATTATGGAAATATGCAGAGATAGGAGCAGACTGTATAGGAAAGTATTTAATTGGGGGAGAGGGAATTACAATGCTATTTAGGCAGGAACTGGGGCACCTAACTAGCAAGCAATAATTTGATTTCAGAAAGTCAACATGGTTTCGTCAAGGGCAGGTCGTGTCTCACAAACCTCACTTGAGTATTTTGAGAAAGTGATCAAGCATGTAGGTGAGGGTAGAGCTGTTGACGTGGCATACATGGACTTCAGTAAAGCCTTTCAAAAAGTTCCCCATGGTAGGCTGTTGGAGAAAATGCAGAGGCATGGAATTGAGAGTGATTTAGTAGTTTGGATTAGAAACTGGCTTTATGAAAGAAGGCAGCGTGTGATGGTTGATGGAAAATATTCAGCCTGGAGTCCGGTTACTAGTGGTGTGCCACAAGGATCTGTTTTGGGATCGCTACTGTTTGTCATTTTCATAAATGACTGAGACGCAGGCATAGATGGATGGATTAGTAAATTTGGTCGGTGGAGTAGTGGACAGTTTGGAAGAATGTTACAGGTTGCAGGGGGACTTAGATAAACTGCAAAATTGGGCTGAGAGATGGCAAATGAAGTTCAATGCAGCTAACTGAGGTGATGCATTTTGGGAAGAATAACAGGAAGGCAGAGCACTGGGTCAATGGAAAGATTCTTGGCAGTGTGGATGTGCAGAGGGATCTTGGAGTCCATGTACATAGAATCCTGAAAGTTGCCACCCAGGTGGATAGTGCTGTTAAGAAGGCATATGGTGTGTTAGGTTTCATTGGTAGAGGGATTGAGTTCTGGAACAGCAATATCATGCTGCAACTAAAAGAAAAATGCTAGTGCACTTGGAATATTGTGTACAGTTCTGGTCGTCACATTTTGGAAGGATGTGGAAGCATTGGAAAAGGTGCAGAGGAGATTTACCAGGATGTTGCCTGGTCTGGAGGGAATGTCTTATGAGGAAAGGCTGAGAGACTTGGGTCTGTTCTCAGTGGAAAGAAGAAGGCTAAGAGGGGATTTGATAGAGACATACAAGATGATCAGAGGATTAGATAGGGTAGACAGTGAAAGTCTTTTTCCGAGGATGATGACGTCAGCTTGTACGAGGGGGCATAACTACAAATTGAGGGGTGATATAGATTTAAGACAGACAGCAGAGGCATGTTCTTTACGCAGAGAGTGGTAAGGGTGTGGAATGCCCTACCTGCTAATGTAGTCAACTCAGCCACATTAGGGAGATTTAAACAATCCTTGGATAAGCACATGGATGATTTTGGGGTAGTGTAGGGGGACGAGCTGAGAATAGTTCACAGGTTGGCGCAACATTGAGGGCCGAAGGGCCTGTTCTGCGCTGTATTGTTCTATGTTCTATGTTCTAAACTGGGAACATATGTTACTAGGGAAATGCACAACAGAAATGTGGAGGTTGTTTCGGAATCACCTGCTGGTTGTGCTGGACAGGTTTGTCCCACTGAGGCAAGGAAGGGATGGTAGGTTGAAAGAACCTTGGATGACAAGGGATGTTGAACATTTAGTCAAGAGGAAGAAGGAAGCTGACTTAAGGTTGCGGACACAAGGATCGATAGGGCTTTAGAGGGTTACAAGGTGACCAGGAAGGAACTGAAGAATGGACTTAGGAGAGCAAGAAGGGAGCATGAAGAAACTTTTAGCGGGTAAGACTAAGGAAAACCCCAATGTGAGGTTCTACACCTATGTGAGGAACAAGAGGATGGCCGGAGTAAGGGGAGGGTCGATCAGGGATAGTGGAGGGAACTTGTGCCTAGAGTCAGAGGAAGCAGGGAAGGTCCTTAATGAATACTTTGTTTCAGTATTCACTACTGAGAGGGACCTTGATGTTTCTGAGGACAGCGTGAAACAGACTGATATGCTAGAACAGATTGATGTTAGGAAGGAGGATGCATTGAAAAGTTTGAAAAACATAAGGATAAATAAATCCCCTGGGCCGGATGGGATATACCCAAGATTACCACAGGAATTGAGGGAAGAGATTGCTGCGTCTTTGGCAATGGTCTTTGCATCATCGCTGTCCAGCGGAGTAGTACCAGATGATTGGAGGGTGGCAAATGTTTTTCCCTTGTTCAACAAAGGATATACAGATAATCCTGGGAATTACAGACCATTCAGTCTTAAATCGGTGATGGGCAAATTATTGGAGAGGATTCTGACAGACAGGATTTATGATTACTTGGAAAACCACAGCTTGATTAAATGGCTTTGTGAGGGGCAGGTCATGCCTCACAAACCTTACTGAAATCTTTGAGGATGTGACAAAATACATTGACAAAGGTAGAGCTGTGGATGTAGTGTATATTGATCTTAGCAAGGCGTTTGATAAGGTTCTGTCTGGATACACAATTGGTTGGCCCTTAGAAGACATTAGGAGGTGGTAGATGGAAAGTATTCAGCCTGGACATGGTGACCAGTGGTGTTTTGCAGGGATTGGTTCTGGGACCTCTGCTCTTTGTGATTTTTATAAATGACTTGGATGAGGTAGTGGAAGGGTGGGTTAGTATGTTTGCCAATGACATAAAGGTTGGTGGAGTTGTGGATAGTGTGGAAGGCTGTTGAAGGTTGACAGGATGAAAAACTGGGCTGATAAGTGGAAGATGGAGTTCAACCTGGAAAAATGTGAAGTCATTCACTTTGGAAGGTCGAATTTGAATGGAGAATATAGGGTTAAAGACAGATTCTTGGCAGTGTGGAGGAACAGAAGGAGCTTGGGAGCCATATTGCCACCCAGGTTGATAGATTGTTAAGGCAGCGTACAGTGTGTTGGCTTTCATGAGTAGGGGAATCGAGTTTAAGAGCTGCAAGGTTAAACTGCAGCTCTAGAGAGTGTTGGTTAACCAAACTTGGAATATTGTGTTCAGTTCTGGTCGCCTCATTATAGGAAAGATGTGGAAGATATAGAGAGGTGCAGAGGAGATGTACCAGGATGCTGCCTAGACTGGAGGACACGTCTTATGAAGAAAGGTTGAGTGAGCTAGGTCTTTTCTCATTGGAGCAAAGAAGGATGAAGGTGATTTTATACAGGTGTACAAGATGTTGAGAGGCATAGATAGGGTAGATAGACAGAGACCTTTTCCCATGGCAGAAATGTCCATCACGAGGGGGCATAATTTTAAGGTAACTGGAGGAAGGTTAGGAGAGATGTCAGAGGTAGATTCTTTAGTCAGAGAGTGGTGGAATGCACTACCAGCAGTGGTAATAGAGTCAGCTATATTAGGGACTTTTAAGCTACTCTTGGATAGGAACATGAAAGTTAGTACAATGTAGGGTATGTAGGTTAGTCTGATGTTAGGGTGGGATAAAAGGCTGGCACAACATTGAGGGCCGAAGGGCCTGTACAGTGCTGTAGTGTTCTATGTTCTATGTTCCGTATCAGGAGGAAAAGTTTTAAATTGGGGGAAGGCAAGTTTTAAAAAATGAGAAGTGTTTTGGCTGAGGTGGACTGGACAGGGATGCTAATGGTTAAATTGGTGGTAAATCGGGGGAGGCACTTACAAGTGGGATTCTTAGGACACAAAGCAGACATGTCCCCTCCAAAATTAAGAATGCTACTGTCAAATTGAAACCCCCATGGTTGACTAGAAAACTACAGGGGAAGATTAAACAGAAAAAGAAAGCTTATGGTAGTCACATAAAATACTGCAGATAGCCAAGAGAAGTACTGAAAGTATAGGGATCAAGTTAAAAAAGAAATAAAGAAAAATGAGAGTGCACACAAAAATATTAGCAAGCAAGATGAAGGAAGATGTTTCACCAATATATAAAGAGCAAAAGGATTGGTAATGAAAATGTGGGACCTACCAGAGATGAAGAAGGGAACTTATGTGAAGAAGCAGAGGATATGGGAAGAATTTTAAATGAATTTTTGATCTCTATATTCTCAAAGAAAAGGGATGATGTGGATATAATAAACCAAGAAGAGCAGTGTGAAATATTGCACAAAATAATCATAATGAGAGAGGATTATTTTCCAATCTTCACTGGACACAGGTGAGGAGCTGGATGATTGGAGGAATGCAAACGTTGTTCTGTTGTTTAAGATTAGATTAGGGTACAAAAAAAATGCTAAACAATTTTAGGCTAGTTAGTCTTATTTGCTGTTGTTAGAGTCAATTCTGAGAGACCAGATAAACTCAGATAATCAGATAGAAATGCATGGATTAATCAGCATTGTTTTGTTAATGGAAAGTCATACCTTACAAATTTGACTGAATTATTTGAGTAAGTGACAAGGAGGATTCATGAAGGTAGTGCAGTGGATGTTGTCTACATGGATGTTAGTAAGGCATTTCACAATGGAAGACTGATCAAAAAAGTAGAAGTTCATGGAATACAGGCTAATGTGTTCAATTGGATCCAAAATTGGCTTAAGAACAGGAAACCAAAGGTAATGATTGATGGCTGCCCTTGTGAATGGAAAGCTATGTTTAGTAGCATCCAATAGAGGATGGCAGAGGGACTTGACTGAGGAGCATTCTGGGAGACGTTGGCTCAGTCACCACAACTGATCAGCAGGTTAAAGAAGAGCACCCACTGGTGATAAGATGAAGGTAGAGCATCCAATACAGAGGAACCTTGATTATCTGAATATCAATTATCTGAAACGCTTCTCGGCCTTTTGGCTCGGAATATGTGTAGTTCCTGAGGACCAGAGGAAGTGATTCTGCTCGAGTGCTGTCGGTTCGAAGCAGCGGACGTGTGCTGGCGGGGGAGAAACCGCGGGGATCGTGCTGCGAGTCGTCAGAGCTGCTGGAGACCATCGCTGGATCGTGATTGGACGTTGGAGGATCGTTTGGTTGTGCTGACCTGCTCTTGGTGGATCTTTATGCTGGCTTCGGCCTAACGCCAATTCAGGTACCAGCCAACCTCTGAGCTATGGCCTCAGCAACCGCTCGCAGCCCTGGCCAGTGCATTCGTAACACAGTCAGGGTGACTGTGAAGAAGGTGGAGGAGCGCACACCGGTCGATCGGACGGTGTTTGTGAAGAAGATTTTGCTGGAGTGCTGCGGGTTCGAAGCAGTGGACGTGTACTGCCTGCAGGATTTCCCTGCGGAAGGCTATTTCGATGTGACCTTCAGGAGTGTGAAGAATTGCGAGCAGCTCCTGAAGGTCTTCAAGGAGAAGGAAGGGGAGCCTCTGTTCTCCATCTTGTCGGCGGTCCCATTGTGTGTGCTTCCTGCGCAGAGGAGTCGGGTTGTAACAATCCAGATGTACAACCCTCACATCCCAGCAGCAGATGTCCTGACCTTCTTGAGGAGATATGTCCAGGTCGAGGGAAAGAGTACCGATGTGGTCGATCCTTTCGGGATCTGGACCAGCAAACGACAGGTCAGAGTAACCCTGAGGGTCGATGCCAGTGGGAACATCCTCCACCCACCCTCCAGCTTTGCCATCGGAGGAAGCAGAGGTTACCTGATATACGCAGGGCAGCCAAAAGTATGCCGAACCTGCGGGAGGTCAGGCCACATGGCGGCGGATTGCAAGGTGACCGTCTGCTGAAATTGCAAGCAGGAAGGCCACCCGACCAAGGAATGTAAGGAGGCCAAGAACTGTAATCTGTGCGGAGAGGCGGGCCACATGTACAAGGCCTGCCCAAGACGAGGGGCCGCCACCTACGCACAGATGGCCGGAGGTGGCAACACGAGTCGTGGACCGCCCAAGACCAGCAAGGTACCACAAAACAGCACGGGAACGGTGTCTGGAGGCAACCAGAAGGAAGGGCGGGCTGTAGCGGAGCAGACGGCAGACAGCGGGGAGGTGCAGCAGCCGATCCAAGCTCCTGCAAGACAGACGGAGGAAATGGAAGAGAAGGGACCAAAGGAGGCAGAGGATTGGATTACCGTGAAAAGCAGGAAGAGGAAACCTCCCAAAGCCACCCAGCGAGGGGGGAAGCGACACCTACGCGATGAGGACACATGCAGTTCTTCCGACGGTGAGGATGGGCGCAAGGCGGGTCGTCACCAGAGGAAGAGACAGAGCGCCGCGGGGAAAAAGGAGGGCAGCACCGCCCAAGCAGGAAAAGACGATCCCTTTGAGGGGACGGGTAAAGCCCTCCCCCCACCCGGTGAGAACCAAGAGGTACCCACCGGCCCACAGCTCCAGGTCACACACCTCCTTCTGGAATGTGCCTATGCAGAGGAAGTCTGGAGAGGAATGCAGTGGTGTTTGTCGAGGTTTGTACCGAGCAGCGCCGTGACGCGGGACTCCGTGCTCTACGGTCTGTACCCCGGGATGCACACTGAGACGAACATCAACTGTGCCTGGAGGATCATCAACTCGGTGAAGGACGCTCTCTAGTGGTCCGAAATCTGCTGATCTTCCAGCTGAAGGAGTTGACCCCAACTAAGTGTTGCAGACTGGCACATTCCATGGTCCAGGACTACGTGTTGAGGGACGCGCTGAAGCTTGGGGCAGCTGCCGCCAAGGCGCGGTGGGGAAAGACCACTGTGTAACATCTGCCTGCCTAACAAAGAACAGGGGGCCCATGCAGTCATTTGGGCTCTGCTGACGCCTCAGCTAATCATATGGGCATATGATCAAAAAATGTACAGACCTGTATAAAAATGATAAGTTTGGATCTCTGTATGTACATGTTTACATATGTATGGCATGACCAACTGTACAGACCATCAAATTATTTTATGAATAAAGTATATTTTTGAAATAAAAAAAAATTCCTGGGCTGTAAATGTTCTTTGTTCTACCTTTGTGAAGAAGGTTTTGTTGGAATGCTGAGTGTGTGCTGCATAAGGCCATTTACTGAGTCCATGAGGAAGGATGCGAGCCTGAGAGGGGTGACTATTCCTGGCAGCACGGGCCTATAGGTTAAGGCCTCCCTGTACATGGATGATGTCACTGTTTTCTGCGCGGAACCGCTGTCCATGCACAGACTCATGTGCATATGTGACCAGTTCGAACGGGCCTTTAGAATCAAGGTCAACCAAAGCAAGAGCGAGGCTATGCTCTTCAGGAACTGGGCCAACCAATCCTCCATCCCCTTCACCATCAGGACTGACCACCTGAAGATGCTGAGTATTTGGTTTGGAGGGGCTGGGGCGTGCGGCAAGTCTTGGGAGGAACATATCAGGAAAGTGAGGCAGAAACTGGGCAGATGGAAGCTTTCCATCGTGGGTTTAAAAACCTGATCATCAGGTGTGAGGCACTGTCAGTGTTGGTATATGTGGCACAGGTCTGGATATTCCCAGAACCTGTGCTGTCGCAGTCATCCAGGCCAGCTTCCATTTTATATAGAGATCAAAGATGGCCAGGGTCCGAAGGGCCTGGATGTATAAAGATCTGGGCAACGGGAAAAAAAACACACCCAATGCCACCTACACCCTGATGGCCACCTTTGTGTATGGCTGCATCAAGCTGTGCGTGGATCCCCAGCACACAAACACCAAGTGTCACTACGTACTGAGATTCTACCTGTCCCCGGTGTTGCAAAGGATGGACCTGGCCTCGCTGCCGCGGAACACTCCAAGTAGTTGGACCGTTCGGTATCACCTGTCCTTTGTGGAGAAATTTATGAAGAAAAACACCTTTGACCACAAGTCCATCAGGAAGTGATTAGCACGTATCGTCCTCGAGATCCTACGGGAAAAGGAGAGGGCGGATCCTGTCAAGCGGTTCCCTGAGCAGACTGTCAAAGTCATTTGACAGAATGCCTCATCGCCAAAACTTTCAAACAAGCACCAAGATATGGCTTGGCTGGTTGTGAGAAGGGCTCTGCCTATGAGATCCTTTATGCATGCCCGGACTCTCTACCGCACCACATGCTGCATCTCGAAGCGGCTGCGGTGGGGATGAGACTGAAACACACCTCCTTCTGGAATGTGCCTACGCAAAGGAAGTCTGGAGAGGAATGCAGTGGTGCTTGTCGAGGTTCGTCCCGAGCAGCTACGTGACGCGGGACTCCGTGCTCTACGGTCTGTTCCCTGGGATGCACACCGAGACGTATGTCAACTGTGCCTGGAAGATCAGCAACTCGGTCAAAGACGCTCTTTGGTCTGTCCGAAACCTGTTGATCTTCCAGCTGAAAGAGCTGTTGCCGACTAAGTGTTGCAGACTGGCACATTCCATGGCCCAGGACTACGTGTTGAGGGACGCACTGAAGCTTGGGGCAGCGGCCAAGGCGCGGTGGGGAAAGACCACAGTGTAACATCTGCCTGCCAAAGAAGAACAGGGGGCCCACTCAGTAAGTGGGCTCTGCTGGCACCTCAGCTAAACATATGGATGATAAACGTACAGACCTGTATATACACAAATGATTAATTCTGATCTCTGTATACAAAAAAATGGAATGTTTATATATGTATGGCATGACCAATTGTACAGATCAAAATATTTTATGAATAAAGTATATTTTTGAAATTAAAAAAAAGACATCCTACAGGATTTAAGAGGTGCTGGAAAAGCACAGCAGATCAGGCAGCATCTGAGGAGCTGGAAAAAAATCGGGCAAAAGCCCAAAGGCTTTAATCATCAGCATCTGCAGTACCCACTTCTGCCTGTCTGCAGGATTTCCCCAGTGCTGGGTATTTTGATGTGACCTTCAGGAGCGTGAAGTAGTGGGAGCAGCTCCTGAAGGTGTTCAAGGAGAAAGAAGGGGAGGTTCTGTTCTCCATCCTGTCTGCAATGCTGTTGTGTGTTCTTCTTGCATAGAGGAGTCAGGTTGTTACAATCCATATGTACAAAATCCACATCCCAGCAGCTGATGTCCTGACCTTCCTGGGAAGGTATGTGCAGGTGGAAGGAGACAGCACTGATTTTGTGGACCTGTTCAGAATCTGTCCCAGGAAGCAGCAGGTCAAGGTGACCCTGAGGGTGGATTCCAGTGGGAATATCCTCCACCCACCCTTCAGCTCCACAATTGGAGGGAGCAGGGGCTACCTGACATATGCAGGACAGCTGAGAGTGTACCAAACCTGTGGGAGGGAAGGACACATGGCAGCGAACTGTAAGGTGACCATATGTAGGAACTGCAAACAGACGAGTCACCTGATCAAGCGCTATAAGGAGTCCAAAAGCTTTAACTTGTGGCCAGTTCCCTACACATGTATAAGGCCTGCCCAAGGGCACCACGAATGCTCAATGGCCAGAGGTGGTAATGTGAGCAGTGGGCCCCCAAAGATCAGCAAGGTACCACCATCCAACAGCAGAACGGAGCTAGGCAGTACCCAGAAGGAAAGACGGATTGGAATGGAACAGACGGCAGCCAGTGTGGAGGCAGAGTAAACTAGATGCCACATCCTGATGGAAACAGTCAAAGACGCCAAGCTGCATGACTTCTTCAGCAGCCCTGCAGATGGAGTGCAGCGTAGATACATCTGGTGACAGGCAGACGGGTCTATCTGCTTGAGGATAGATTACCTGTTTGTGTCCTGAGCATTCACGGTCAGATCCAGTTAAGCAGTGTTCTTCTCTGACCACTGCCTCCTGCTGCACAGCTGTCACCTACAGGACGAACAGCAGGCTAGCAAGAGAACGTGGAAACTGAACACAAAGTTGTTGACCCCAGAAAACAGAGAGGAACGCAAGCGGGATTATGCAGGTTGGAGAAGCATGAAGCTCCTCGGAGTCTCCAGTGAACAGGTGGGAAACAAGAGGGAACATCAAGAGGTTCTTCATCTTTAAAGGTGTTCAGAAGGTGACAGAGAGCAGGGAAAACTGTCCAAACTCCAGGAAAGTATACAGAAGTTGCTCCTGCTGCAGATGATGGGGGTTGATGTCATGGAGGACCTCCAGATGAAGGGCCAGCAAGCCTTGCTCTTCGCCTTGATGGCCTACAAGATAATCTTCAGGTCCAGGGTCCGCTCCTTGGAGCAGGACGAGACGTGCTCACGTATTTTCTTCCAGAAGATGCACAAGGAGAGCTCGTGCTCAGCAGCCTGAAGAAAGAAGAGGGCTCGGTAAGATCATCTCAGGCTGATAGCATGAGGATCAACAAATCCTTCTATGCCAGTCTGTATAACATGAAGCCCACTGACAGCGTGGCCTCCCAGTCATTCCTGTTCTCTATCACGAAGGTGTTAGACGACAGCACACGGGAGAGGCTGGACCAGCCGCTATCTCTGGATGATCTGATCAAGGCCCTTGAGTCCTTTGAAAAGAATAAAACTCCCGGAAGTGATTGCTTACCAGTCAACTTCTATTCTGCTCTATGGCACTTAATTGGCCAGAACCTGCTGGAGGTGCATCAGCATGCTTTGGGCAGGTACCATGAGGAAAGGCATCATCACCCTCATCTACAAGCAGAAGGGGGAAAGAGGGTGGAAGTTGGCGACTAATCTCACTGTTAAAATGTGGATGACAAAATCTTGTCAAGGCCATTGCCAACCAGGTCAGGTCTGCTCTGGGATCAGTGATTAACCCTGACCAAACCTGTGCTGTATCAAACAGGAAGATCGCTGAGCGTCTCGCACTCCTCAGGATACGATGGCCTAAGTGCAGGTCACGGGAATGGACAATTGCCTCATCAGAGACTATGAGAAAGCCATTGTCAGGACATCACACACATGAAAAATGTTCCCTCTAAAATAGGCTCTGGGGAGGGAATCTGCAATTAGAGTCCGGTGTACAGCATGGAAACACCCTTCAGTCCAACCTGTCCATGCCGATCAGATATCCCAACCCAATCTAGTCCCACCTGCCAGCACCCGGCCTATATCCCTCCAAACCCTTCCAATTCATATACCCATCCAAATGCCTCTTAAATGTTGCAATTGTACCAGCCTCCACCACTTCCTCTGGCAGCTCATTCCATACACGTACCACCCTCTGCGTGAAAAAGTTGACCCTTGGGTCTCTTTTATAACTTTCCCCTCTCACCGTAAGCCTATGCCCTGTAGTTCTGGACTCCCCGACCCCAGGGAAAAGACTTTGTCTAATTACCCTATCCATGCCCCTCATGATCTTATAAACCTCTATGAGGTACCCCTCAGCCTCCGACACTCCAGGGAAAACAGCCCCAGTCTGTTCAGCCTCTCCCTATAACTCAAATCCTCCAACCCTAGCAACATCCTTGCAAATCTTTTCTGAACCCTTTCAAGTTTCACAACATCTTTCCGACAGGAAGGAGACCAGAATTGCACACAATATTCCAACAGTGGCCTGTACAGCCGCAACATGACCTCCCAACTCCTGTACTCAATACTCTGACCAATAAAAAGAAAACATATCAAACGCCTTCTTCACTATCCTATCTATCTGCAACTTCACTTTCAAGGAGCTATGAACCTGCACTCCAAGGTCTCTTTGTTCAGCAACACTCCCTAGGACCTTACCATTAAGTGTATAAGACCTGCTAAGATTTGCTTTCCCAAACTGCAGCACCTCACATTTATCTGAATTAAATTCCATCTGCCACTTCTCAGCCCATTGGCCCATCTGGTCAAGATCCTGTTGTAATCGGAGGTAACCTTCTTCACTGTCCACTACACCTCCAATTTTAGTGTCATCTGCAAACTTACTAACTGTACCTCTTATGCTCGCATCCAAATCATTTATGTAGAGGACCCAGCACTGATCCGTGTGGCACTCTACTGGTCACAGGCCTCCAGTCTGAAAAACAACCCTCCACCACCGCCCTCTGTCTTCTTCCTTTGAGCCAGTTCTATATCCAAATGGCTAGTTCTCCCTGTATTCCGTGAGATCTAACCTTGCTAATCACTCTCCCATGGGGAACCTTGTCGAATGCCTTACTGAAGTCCACATAGGTCATATCTACCATTCTCAATCAATCCTCTGTTACTTCCTCAAAAAAATTAAATCAATCAAGTTTGAGAGACATGATTTCCCACGCATAAAGCCATGTTGACTATCCCTAATCAGTCCTTGCATTTCCAAATACATGTACATTCTGTCCTTCAGGATTCCCTCCAACAACTTGCCCACCATCGAGGTCTGGCTCACCGATCTATAGTTCCCTGGCTTGTCTTTACCGCCCTTCTTAAACAGTGGCACCGCGTTTACCAACCTCCAGTCTTCCGTCACCTCACCTGTGACTATCGATGATACAAATATCTCAGGTCTTCCTCTTCCTCTTTTTGCAGTTCTGGTGTGCTGCAGTGTGTTGTGGCCCTTTTGAATAGTGTCTTGATGCAACTTCGTTTGTGTGTATTGGTGTGGTTGTTTTCATAGCATGGCACTCATCCACAAACTCCATCAACAAACTTTTAGATCTGGTCTATCCTTTTCCATTCACTATTTTGAAACTAATAGAATTATGGTCACTGGTCCCAAAATGCGCCCCCACTGACCTCAGTCACCTGCCCTACCTTATTTCCCAAGAGTAGGTCAAGTTTTGTTTGGAAAGTTAAAATCCCCTACCATAACCACCCTATTATTCTTACAGATAGCTGAGATCTCCTTACAAGTTTGTTTCTCAATTTTCCTCTGACTATTAGGAGGTCTATAATACAATCCCAATAAGGTGATCATCCCTTTCTTATTTCTCAGTTCCATCCAAATAACTTCCCTGGATGTATTTCCAGGAATATCCTCCCTCAGCACTGCGTAATGCTATCCCTTATCAAAAACGCCACTCCCCCTCCTCTCTTGCCTCCCTTTCTATCTATCGTGTTGTATTTGTATCCTGGAACATTAAGCTGCCAGTCCTGCCCATCCCTGAGCTATGTTTCTGTAATTGCCATGATATCCCAGTCCCATGTTCTTAACCATGCCCTGAGTTCATCTGCCTTCCCTGTTAGGCCCCTTGCATTGAAATAAATGCAGTTTAATTTATTAGTCCTACCTTGTTCCTGCTTGCCCTGACTGTTTGACTCACTTCTGTTCTCAACTGTACCAGTCTCAGATTGACCTCTTTCCTCACCATCTCCCTGGGTCCCACCCCACCACCTTACTAGTTTAAATCTTCCTGAGCAGCTCTAGCAAATTTCCATGCCAGTATATTAGTCCCCTTCCAATACAGGTGCAATCTGTCCTTTTTGTACAGATCACTTCTACCTCAAAAGAGATTCCAATGATCCAAAAATGTGAATCCTTCTCCCATATACGAGCTCCTCAACCATGCATTCATCTGCTCTATCCTCCTATTCCTGCCCTCACTAGTTTGTAGCATCAGGAGTAATCCAGATAGTACTACTCTCAAGGACCTCCTTTTTAAATTCCTGCCTAACTCTCTGTAATCTCCTTTCAGAATCTCAACCTTTTCTCTTGGTTCTAATGTGGACAGTGACCTCTTGCCGGCTCCTCTCTCCCATCAGAACATTCTGCACCCTCTGAGACACCCTTGATCCTGGCACCAGGGAAGCAACATACCATTCTGATTTTTCGCTGCTGGCCACAGAAATGTCTGTCTGTACCTCAGACTAGAGGATCCCCTAACACAATTGATCTCTTGGAACTCGACCTACCCCTCGTTGCATTGGAGCCAGTCTCAATACCAGAAACTTGGTTGTTCATGCTACGTTCCCCTGAGAATCCATCACCTCCTACATTTTCCAAAACAGCATATCTGTTTGAAATGTTTATAGCCACAAAAGACTGCTGCACTAGCTGTCTACCTCTCTTACCTTTCCTGGAGTTAATCCATCTATGTGACTGTATTGAGACACAAAGATTGGTAGAGTAGCAGATAGTGAAGGGGACTGTCAGAGAATACAGCAGAATATAGATCGATTGGAGAGTTGGGCAGAGAAACGGCAGATGCAGTTTAATCTGGACAAATGTGAGGTGAGGTGATGCATTTGGGAAGGTCCAATTCTAGAGCAAACTATACAGTAACTGGAAAAGTCCTGGGAAAAATTGAGGTCCAGAGAGACCTAGGTGTTCATATCCATTTGTTCCCTAAAGGTGGCAACACAGGTCAGTAGAGTGGTCAATTAGGCATACAGCATGCTTTCCTTCATCGGACAGGGTATTGAGTACAAGAGTTGGCAGCTCATGTTACAATTGCATAAGACTTTGGTTCGGCCACATTTGGAATACTGCATACAGTTATGGTAGCCACATTACCAAAAGGATGTGGATGCTTTGGAGGGTGCAGAGGACGTTTGCCAGAATGTTGCCAGTTATGAGGAGAGGTTGAGTAGATTAGGATTATTTTCATTGGAAAGACAAAGGTTAGGGGGAACCTGATTGAGGCCTACAAAGTCATGAGACATGTAGACAGGGTGGATAGCAAGAAGCATTTTCCCTCAGAGTGGAGGACTCAATTACTAGGGGGTCATGAGTTCAAAGTGAGGGGGAAATGTTGCGGGCACCTTTGTGTGGAAACTTCTTCACACAGAGGGCGGTCGGTGACTGGGACGCGTTGCCAGCAGAGGTGACAGTGGCGGGAATTATAGCGTCATTTAAGATGTATCTAGACAGATACAGGAATGGGCAGGGAGCAAAGGGATACAGATCCTTAGAAAATAGGCAGCATAAAGGGACTGTCAAAGAATACAGGAGGATATAGATAAACTGGAGAGTTGGGTGGAAAAGTGGCAGATGGATTTCAATCCAGACAAATGTGAGGTGATGCATTTAGGCAAGACTAATTCTAGAGCGAATTATACAATGAACGGAAGAGCCTTGGGAAAAGTTGATGGGCAGAGAGCTCTGGGAGTGCAGGTCCATTGTACCCTGAAGATTGCTGCACAGGTGGACAGAGGGGTCAAGTAGTCATATAGTATGCTTGCCTTATTGGATGGGGTATTGAGTATAAGAGCTGGCAAGTCATGTTAAAATTGTGCAAGACATTGGTTCGGTCGCATTTAGACTACTGTGTACAGTTCTAGTCGCCACATTACCAAAAGGATGTAGGCACTTTGGAGAGGGTGCAGAAAAGGTTTATGAGAATGTTGCTTGGTATGGAAGGTGCGAGCTATGAAGAGAGGTTGAGTTTGTTTTCATTAGAAAAAAGGAGATTGGGGGGGTGGGGCCTGATTGAGGTCTACAAAATCATGAAGGGTATAGACAGGGTGGATAGAGATAAGCTTTTTCCCAGGGTTAAGGATTCAATAATGAGAGGTCATGCTTTCAAAGTGAGAGGTGGAAAGTTTAGGGGGATACACGCAGCAAGTACTTTACACAGAGGGTGGTAGGTCTGGAACGCATTGCCAGCAGAGGTGGTAGAGGCAGGCACGGTAAATTCATTTACGATGCATCTGGACAGATGCATGAGTAGGTGGGGAGCAGAGGGATGCTTAGGAATTGGGCAACAGGTTTAGACAATAGATTTTGATCGGCTCAGGCTTGGAGGGCCAAAGGGCCTGTTCCTGGGCTGTAAATTTTCTTTGTTCAGGTTTAGATAGAGGATGTGGGTCAGTGCAGTCTTGGAGGGCTGAAGGGCCTGTTTCTGTACTGTAATTTTATTTGTTCTTTATCTGCACTCAGAGGACATGCCAGAGAGCTCATCCACTGAGGCAATATGGGTAGAGCTCTAAAATAAGATGGGTGCAATGACAGTGATGGGATTATATTATAGCCCCCCCCCCCCGACAGCTCATAAGACATTGAGGAATTTCCCCAATATTGACTGGAACTCCCTTAGAGCAAGAGGCTTAGAAGGGGCAGAATTTACTAAGTATACCCAAGAGGGTTTCTTTAAACAGTGTGTGGATAGTCCAACCAGAAGAGAGGCCATACCAGACATTGTATTAGTCAGGTTACTGACCTTTCAGCATTTTAGAAACAGTGATCACAACTCCTTAAGTTTTAAGAAAGCGATGAATAAGGATAAGTCAGGATCTTGCGGGAAGGTAATAAATTGGGGGAAGAGCAAATTACATCAGTATTAGTCACGAGCTAGGGAGTATTAATTGAGAGGAGCTATTATCAGGCAAGTCCACATTTAATATGTAGGAATTGTTTGAAGATCTACTGATGAGAGTTCAGGGCCGGCAAGTTCCAGTAAGGAGAAAGGACAAGGATGGCAAGGTAAGGAACCTTTGGATAACAAGGGAGCTTGTGAATTTAGTCAAAAAAGAGAAAACGCAGCATATGTCAGGTTTAGGAAGCTAAAATCGGACATACAATTGATGCATATTTGGAAAAGCATGGCCAAATTAGGGACAGTCAGCATGTCTTTATGCATGGCAGGTCACATCTTACTAACCTGATAGAATTTTGAGGAGGTAACCAAGGTATTCAATGAGGATAGAGGAGTGGATGTTGTCTATATGAATTTTAGTAAGGCTTTTGAGAAGATCCCTTTTGGTAGGCTCAGCCGGAAGATTAAAATGGCTTGGTCATAGAAGGCAGAATGAAGTGATAGAAGGATGTATTTCAGGCTGGAGGTCCATAACTAGTGGTGTTCTGCAGGGATCCTGTAATGGGACCTCTGCTGTTTGTGATATATATATTTAAATGACTTGGATGAAAAGGTAGATGGGAGGGTTAGTGTGTTTGCAGATGATACAAAGATCGGTGGAGTTCTGGACAGTGTAGAATTTTGTTAAAGGATACAGATCAGTTGCAGATATTGGGGGAGAAATGGCAGATGGAGTTTAATCCAGGCAAGTGTGTTGTGCTGCACTTTGAGAGATCTGATGTTAAGGAAAAGTATAGAGTTAATGGCAGAACCCCAAACAGCATTGATGTACACATAGATCTTGGGGTTCAAGTCCATATCTCCCTGAAAGTGGCCACCCGAGTAGATAGGATGGTATAGAAGGCTATGGCATGCTTTCCTTTATTGATTGGGGAATGGAATACAAGTGTCAAGATGTCATGTTGCAGCTTTATAAGACTTTAGTTAGGCCACACGTAGATTATTGCGTTCAATTCTGGTTGACACGTTACAGGGAGGATGTGGAGGCTTTGGTGAGGGTGCAGAAGACAAGCAGAACTGCACACAGTGCCAAAAGAGGCCTCACCAATGTCCTATCAAACCTCAACATAACTTGCCCCCAACTACTATATTCAAAAAGTCTGAGCAATGAAGGCAAGTACGCTAAATGCCTTCTTAACCATCCTGTCTATCTGTGATGCAAATTTCAAAGAACTATATACCTGAACCCCTAGGTCTCTGTTGCTTTTCCAGCAACACATTTTTAGCTCTGATCTCCAGCATCTGCAGTCCTCACTTTCTCCTCATTGTACAACACTACCCGGGGCCCTACCATTAATTATATTAGTCCTGCCTTTGTTTGTTTTACTAAAAGGCAATACCTCACATTTATCCATATTATACTCCGTCTGCCATTCCTCAATCCATTGACCCAATTGATTAAGACCTCTTTGTAATCTTACACAGCCTTCTTCACCATCCACTATACCATTAATTTTGGTGTCATCTGCAAACTTACCAACTTTGCCTCCTAACTTCTCATCCAATTTCCCCAGAACATTGGAGGCTGAGGGGTGACATTATCGAGGTTTATGAAATCATGAGGAGCATGGATATGATGAATAGCCAAGGTCTTTTTCCTAGGTTGGGGACGTTCAAAACTAAAAGGGCATGAGTTTAAGGTGAGAGGGGAAAGGTTTAAAAGGGAACTGAGGGGCAATCTTTTCACACAAGGGGTTGGGAGTATATGGAAAGAGTTGTCAGAGGAAACAGTAGATACAAATAGTTACAACATTTAAAAAGACATTTGGAAAGGTACAGGAATAGAAAAGATTTAGCGGGATATGGTCCAAATGCAGGCAAATTGGACTAGTTAAGTTTGCGATACTTTGTCGGCATGGACAAGTTGGACCGAAGGATCTGTTTCTATGCTGTATGACTGTGACTTTATGACGAATTTTCCTAAGAATTAACTGCAAGAAATTTCTGTTCATCCAGTACTGGAGGTTGGTTAAGCAATAACACAAGAGTCAAGCGAGGTCATGGTGAGATAGAGCTGATTATCATCAGCGCACATTTGAAAACAAACATTATGCCTATTAAAGATGTAGCCAATGGACAAAGAAATAGGAAGGGGCCAACAATTGATCAATGGAATACCAGAAGTAACAGTGTAAGAGCAAAAAGGTGAAACTATTGTAAGTGATTCTTTGGCTACAATGAGATATGTAGAATACCAGATAATGGTGATGCTGACATTCGAGTCTACATTTTACTATCATTAAGGCATTACCTAATGATGCAAATTTTGATTGAGCAGTAAAACACACAGAAACTTGGATAATTTTCTCTTGCTCATGGGAAGTTGTGAAGGACAAAGGCACCAGCTTCGGAAAAAATGTAACATTGGTCCCAATGTTGATAACTGGTCTTGAGCTGTAAAGAATGATCATTGTTTGTTAAAAACATCATAACTCGTTAAAATCACACAAATTTAAAATCTTAATTTAAAAACCAAAAGAGCTGTAAATGCTGGAAAGCAGAAACAAAAACAGAAATAGCTGGAAAATCTCAGGAGATCTGTCAGCATCTGTGCAGAGAAAACAGAGTTAACGTTTTGGATCAGCGACCCTTCTTTAGAACTGTTCTGAAAGAGGGTCACTGGATCCGAAACATTAACTCAAATTTAAAACCTGTTGTTTTCTTTAGAAAGGGGCCAGACTGAATGCCAGACATAACATGTTCAACTGAACCGATTTGTGGCTTCTATAGGTACAGGTCTGACTGCAGGGCTTCATAAATTTCCTCCACAACATAAATTACTCTGTAAATTGTATTTCTTTCCTAGTTGCTCCCAAATCTAACAGACAATGTTATGCACACCACATTTATTATTTGTATATCTCAGGAAGATTAAGACCAGGTCAGAGAGAAATTACAAGTAAAGGAGGAAAAATATTTATATTGGCAAAAAAAGTTAACGAATAAAGGGAAGCAGTAAATATAGTTAGGCATACAAATTTAGATTAGATTACTTACAGTGTGGAAACAGGCCCTTCGGCCCAACAAGTCCACACCGCCCTGCCGAAGCGCAACCCACCCATACCCCTACATCTACCCCTTACCTAACACTACGGGCAATTTAGCATGGCCAATCCACCTGACCTGCACATCTTTGGACTGTGGGAGGAAACCGGAGCACCCGGAGGAAACCCTGTAATGTTAGGTTGCATTACAGTGCTGTGTGGCTAATGTTATGGTGCTATGCGCCAAATGTTACAGTGCTAAACCTTCAACTTGATAATGCAATATCTCTAACATTACAATCCTGGTCTCAATATAGTATCTTATGGCTCTAATATTAAAGGTGGAAGCCTCTAACATTACAATACTCTCCATTTCATGTTAAAATGTCATGCCCTTCTAATTATGTTAGAATAATATTTGCATTTTCCAAAGGCTTTTAATCTTTTTTTCCTTTCTAAATAGTTTTGATCAGTGTTATATAACAAAATACATGAAGACAATTAAACGGTCTGTTAGAACAAGATGTTGTATTATATATGGCTACATACCTGAGCACAACAACATTGTCTTGTGCACCAACTGTTATGTCAAGAATCCCATCAGTATCAACATCAGAAGAACCAGCCACTGATTGTCCAAAGTATAAGGGTTCAAGCAGAACATCCTTCCCACTTATTCGCTAGACAATTTAAAGATTAAATTGTCAGAAGTGTCAACAAATTAGATCATTTCTTTTAACATATCATTTCCAGAATAAAGTCAAAAATCACACAATACCAGGTTATAGTCCAACAGGTTTAATTGGAAGCACACTAGCTTTCGGAGCATCACTCCACCAGGTGGTAGTGGAGGGCTCAATCCTAATTTATAGCAATTTATACAATTTATAGCAAAAGATTTACAGTGTGATTGTAACTGAAATTATACATTGAAAAATTGATTGTCTGTTAAGCCTTTCATCTTTTGGAATACAGTGATAGTTTTACTTCTTTCAAGTGTAAATCACAAAACCTTTTTTTTTTAAAAAAGTTGCATTCTCAGGTTAGCTGTTTACAATGGTGATAGCTAGACAATATGTTGAAGGTGGTAGCCCTGTGATCTCTGTCTATGCCAGGATGTTTAGATTGATTCTAATCTATAAAGAGAGATAACCGAGTTCTAGATGAATTCATGCAGTTATTGAGCAAAGTACAAATTCACCCCACAAAATATATGTGTGCATGTGTGTCTCTGTCTGGGTTGGGAGCGAGAGAGAGCGCGAGAGCGAGAGTGAAAGCGTGAGAGAGAGAAAGCGCAATGGTGGTCACCTGTAATGTGACATGAACCCAAGGTCCCGGTTGAGGCCCTCCCTATGGGTACCGAACTTAGCTAACAGCCTCTGCTCGGCCACCTTTCTCTGCTGCCTGTCCCAAAGTCCACCTTGATCTGACCAAAGAACACACCCGTGAATTAAACACACTGATCAGAACTTTGGATCCAGTCCTTCAGAGTTCCCTACGCACCCTCATCCCACGTACTTCTCGTGTAGGCGACTTCTACTGCCTTCCAAAAAAGGTACACAAAACCTTCCAAAAAAGGTACACAAAGGTACACACACCAGGATATCCCATCGTTGTCGGGCAATGGGACCCTATGTGAGAATCTCTCCGGCTATGTGGAAGGCATCTTGAAACCTATCATACAGGGGATCTCCAGCTTCTGTCGCAACACTACGGATTTCTTACAGAAACTCAGCACCCACGGACCAGTTGAACCGGGAACATTCTTCGTCACAATAACATTTCTGCAATCTACACTAGCATCCCCACAATGATGGCATCACGGCAACAGCCTCAGTACTCAACACTAACAACTGCCAATCTCCAAACACCATCCTACAACTCATCCGCTTTATCCTTGATCACAAAGTCTTCACCTTTGACAACCAATTTTTCATCCAGACATACAGAACAGCCATGGGGACCAAATTTGCACCTCAACATGCCAACATTTTTATGCATAGGTTCGAACAAGACTTCTTCTCTATGCAGGATCTCCAACCAAATACATTGACGACATTTTCTTCCTCTGGACCCAAGGTGAGGAGTCACTGATAAAACTACACAGTGACATCAGCAAGTTTCATCCCACCGTCAAACTCACCATGGACTACTCTCAACTATCTGTCTCATTCTTGGACACATGCATCTCCATCAAGGATGGACACGCCAGCACCACACTCTACTGCAAACCCACAGACAACCTCACAATGCTACACTTCTCCAGCTTCCACCAAAAACATATTAAAACAGCCATCCCCTATGGACAAGCCCTATGCGTACACCAGATCTGCTCAGATGAGGAGGGACGTGACGGACACCTGGATGTACTCAGGGATGCCCTCATAAGAAGGGGTACGATGCCCAACTCATCGATTGCCAGTTTCGACGTGCCACAGCAGGGAACCGTAACGACCTCCTCAGGAGACAGACACGTGCTGCAACCGACAGGGTACCCTTCGTTGTTCAGTATTTCCCAGGAGCTGAAAAATTACACCATGTTTTTCGTGACCTGCAACACATTATCAATGAGGATGAGCACCTCGCCAAGACCTTCCCCACACCTTTAAACAACCGCCAAACCTCAAATGGATCGTTGTTCGTAGCAAGCTGCCCGGCTCTCAGGACAACTCCATACAATCCTGTCACGGTAGACGCTGCAAGACGTGTCAAGAGTGTGGACATGGATACCACCATGACGCGTGGGGTCACCACCCACCTTGTACATGGCATGTACTCAGACAACATTGGCTGAGTCACGTTGTCTATCTCATACATTGCAGGCAAGGATGCCCGGAGGCATAGTACATTGGGGAAACCGAGCAAAGGCTACGACAACAGATTAATGGGCACCGCACAACAGACAGGAGTGTTCATTCCCAGTTGGGGAACACTTCAGTGGTCCAGGACATTCGACCTCGGACCTTCAGGTGACCATCCTCCAAGGCGGACTTTGGGACAGGCAGCAGCGAAAAGTGGCTGAGCAGAGGCTGATAGCTAAGTTCGGTACCCATAGGGAGGGCCTCAACCAGGAACTTGGGTTCATGTCACATTACAGGTGACCACCATTGCACCACATACACACACACACACACCTTCTCACTCTCACAACCCCCAACCCAGACAGACACACACGCACACAGACAGATAAAGACCCACATGCACACATATGTAGACAGGCCAACAAGAGGTGAGGCCATACTGGATTTGGTTCTGGGTAACAAACCAGGCCAGGTGTTAGAATTGGAGGTAGGTGAGCACTTTGGGTCAGTGACCACAATTCGGTGACTTTTACTCTAGTGATGGAGAGGGATAAGTGTGCACTGCAGGGCAAGAGTTATAGCTGGGGGCAAGGAAATTATGATGCGGTGAGGCACGACTTAGGATGCGTGGCTTGGAAAAGTAGGCTTCAAGGGAAGGGCGCAATTGAGATGTGGAGCTTGTTCAAGGAGCAACTATTGAGTGTCCTTGATAAGTATGTACCTGTCAGGCAGGGAGGAAAGGGTCGTGTGAGGGAGCCGTGGTTTAATAAGGAATTGGAATCCCTTTTTAAAGGGAAGAGAGCGGCCTATGTAAAGATGAGGCGTGAAGGTTCAATTGGGGCGATTGAGAGTTATAAGGTAGCCAGGAAGGATCTGAAGAGAGAGCTAAGAGCAGCAAGGAGGGGACATGAAAAGTCCTTAGTTGGTAGGATTAGGGAAAACCCAAAGGCTTTCTATAGGTATGTCAGGAATAAAAGAATGACTAGGGTAGGAATAGGTCCAGTCAAGGTTAGTAGTGGGAAGTTGCGTGTGGAGGCTGAAGAGATTGGGGAGACACTGAATGAATACTTTTCGTCAGTATTCACTCAGGAACAGGACATTGTTGCCGATGTGAATACTGAGTCACAATTAATTAGAATGGACGGCTTTGAGGTATGTAGGGAAGAGGTGTTGGAAATTCTGGAAAGGGTGAAAATAGATAAGTCCCCTGGGCCTGATGGCATTTATCCTAGGATTCTCTGGGAAGCAAGGGAGGAGATTGCAGAGCCATTGGCCTTGATTTTTATGTCCTCGTTGTCTACAGGAATAGTGCCAGAAGACTGGAGGATAACAAATGTGGTTCCCTTGTTCAAGAAGGGTATTAGGGATAACCCTAGTAACTATAGGCCGGTGAGTCTCACTTCTGTTGTGGGCAAAGTCTTAGAGAGAATTGTAAGGGATAGGATTTATGAACATCTGGATATAATAATGTGATCAAGGATAGTCACCATGGTTTTGTGAAGGGCAGGTCGTGCCTCACAAATCTTATTGAATTCTTTGAGAAGGTGACTAAGGAGGTGGACGAGGGGAAAGCAGTAAATGTGGTGTATATGGATTTTAGTAAGGCGTTTGATAAGGTTCCCCATGGTAGGCTACTGCAAAAATTACGGAGGTATGGCATTGAGGGTGAGTTGGAGGTTTGGATTAGGAATTGGCTGGCTGGAAGAAGACAGAGGGTAATAGTTAATGGTAAAGGTTCATCTTGGAGTGCCGTTACTAGCGGTGATCCGCAAGGATCTGTTTTGGGACCATTGCTTTTTGTCATTTTTATAAATGACCTGGAGGAGGGGCTAGAAGGTTGGGTGAGCAAGTTTGCGGATGATACGAAAGTCGGTGGAGTTGTTGACAGTGAGGAAGATTTTGTCAGGTTACAGCGGGATATAGATAAGCTGCAGAGCTGGGCAGAAAGGTGGCAAATGGAGTTCAATGTGGGGAAGTGTGAGGTGATTCATTTTGGTAAGAGTAACAAAAAGATGGGGTACTGGGCTAATGGTCGGATACTTGGTAGTGTGGATGAGCAGAGGGATCTTGGTGTCCATGTACACAGATCTCTGATAGTTGCCACCCAGGTAAATAGTGCGGTGAAGAAGGCATATGGCATACTGACTTTTATTGGTAGACGAATTGAGTTCCGGAGTCCTGAGGTCATGTTGCAGTTGTATAAGACTCTGGTGCGGCCGCATCTGGAATATTGTGTGCAGTTTTGGTCGCCATACTATAGGAAGGATGTGGAGGCACTGGAACGGGTGCAGAGGAGGTTTACCAGGATGTTGCCTGGTATGGTAGAAAGATTGTATGAGGAAAGGCTGAGGCACTTGGGGCTGTTTTCATTGGAGAAAAGAAGGTTTAGGGGTGACTTGATAGAGGTGTACATGATTAGGGGTTTAGATAGGGTTGACCATGAGAACCTTTTTCCACGTCTGGAGTCAGCTATTACGAGGGGGCATAGCTTTAAATTAAGGGGTGGTAGGTATAGGACAGATGTTAGGGGTAGATTCTTTACTCAGCGAGTCGAGAGTTCATGGAATGCCCTGCCAGTAGCAGTGGTGGACTCTCCCTCTTTATGGGCATTTAAACGGGCATTGGATAGGCATATGGAGGTTAGTGGGCTAGTGTAGGTTAGGTGGGCTTGAATCGGCGCAACATCGAGGGCCAAAGGGCCTGTACTGTGCTGTATTTTTCTATGTTCTATGTTCTATGTTTTATGGGGTGAATTTGTACTTGCAGGGTTACATTGTACTTTGCTCAAAAACTGCATGCATTCATGTAGAACTCCATTATCTCACTTTTTAGATTAGAATCAATCTAAACATCATGGCATAGACAGAGAACACAGAGGGCTAACACCTTCAACATATTGTCTACCTAACATCAATTATTACAGCTAACTTGAGAATGCAACTTTTTAAAAAAAGCTTTTGTGATTTACACATGAAAGAAGTGAAACTAACACGATATTCTAACAGATGAAAGGCTTAAAAGACAATCAATTTTTCAATGTATAATTTCAGTTACATCACACTGTAAATTTTTGCTATAAATTCTGTGTGTTAGGATTGAGCCCTCCTCTACCACCTGACGGAGCGATGCTCCGAAAGCTAGTGCTTCCAATTAAACCTGTTAGACTATAACCTGATGTTGTGTGATTTTTAACTTTGTACACCCCAGTCCAACACCGGCATCTCCAAATCATTTCCAGAATACGTAGACTATGGTAACACTAACTTTCAGTGGAAACAGGGACGTTATGATCTGCAACCAAAACCTATTAGAAAATCAGGTGTCTGTTTTCACAGCTTGACACAAAGGAGGGCCACTTTTTTTCTAGATTACAGAGACACAGACGTAGAGAGACCAAGAGGAAGACAGAAACAGCTGAAGTAGAAAGGCAAGAGTTTGCTGGTGCTGTTGGAAGGAGTTAAAACTAATTTGGCAGAGGGAGGGGACACAGGCCGTTAGCAGAATAAAGGCACAGCATCATACAGTATAACAATCAAGTTAGAGAGGATTTGCTGGAAGAATCGGAGCCAGCTTTCCACTATTTATGCATTATCTGGAAGGACTGGACAAGATTAAGGTTTCTACCTTGTAACTCAGTGAAAGGAAACACAATGATGAGTCTGTTTGATTGTTAGACACAGTCATGAACAGCAGAAATAAAGTAGTCTACGCTTTAACAATTCTTTTCTGTTTATTCTGCTATGGTTCTTAAACTTCTGTGCCAATTTCAGAGAACAATTCAACAAGTCATTTTGGTTTATGCATGGTAATGTTTTCATTGGTGAAATCTAAGTCAACGTTTACTGCTAGCTTTGAGGATCACTCCTGTTCACAGTATTATGTGTTTCAAGTTAAAGAGGCGACTGCTCTACAACATGATCACAAAAAAAATGTCAGGAGAGCTTGGACTGTACCAGATACCATGACGTTTCTGTAGCTAACCCTACCTGGGAATGAGCCTTGTGAATACCATCCTTATGTCCATTAAATATATAGATACTGCCTCTATGGTCTTCTTCCAGAGGAGCTCCAATAGCTACATCATTGTATCCATCCATATTGATGTCACCTATGTTTGCAATGGCAACTCCAAATCTGGCATTGGTATAACTTGATATTCCTGTCAAATTGTCCTTCTCTTCAAATGTATTCTGTTCAATAAAATAATAAAACATAATAAATATAGCAAGGAAATCTGGAACCACTGCTATTAACAGTTCACTGTTCAACAGATTGCATAGAGCCTTTTTATTTTCAGCCAAGAATCAGCATGCATCTTGCACATTTTATATATTTTCATGGACTCCTAAAATTGTCTTGAGAAAATTATATAGAGCCGAGTTTCATGATCCCTATACCAGGGAATGATCAGCATCCCAATGAAAACTAATTACGCCTAGATTTCCAGGGAGTTCCCAGTAGCCAAGAAATGTCAAGTTCTTCAAGAACTGTCCAGTACTTCAGGGACTGTTGAGGTATCCAAAGAATGACAAGCTCCCATGGACCAAGGTCAGGAAATGTAGACTTTTCAATTTCTAGAGAATTAACTAGGATCAACTTTCTTCACATTTCATTGCATAGGCCTGTGGAATTATTCCAATAGGTGAAAAAGGACCAACTTTCAGCTTCTCGTCTGAAAGCCAAACAGGAGGCATGGTCATTTGTTCAACCCTCAAGGATGCAAAGTAGATTTTGTAAATGGAAACCCTCTTCCCCAATGTTATCGTGGTTTAATTCATGAATTTAAGCCACTGACATCCATCAGGAGCCATGAGGTCCTATTCTCCAAAGCCCAAGAAATCTGCTCCTGCACTATTTCTTCCCACTATCTCTAGGCCCACAGAGAAGGCTAGTGCTGTGAGAGTGAACCCCAAACAAACAATGTAAGGATAAGAAATCATACTATTTTTGTAAGTGGCTGCAACACATTGGCATTAATAGGAAATTCCATCATTATGCCGATGCTTCTGAGTTAATAAATTAAGAAGGTGTTGATTTGATAATAGTCTTTGGTTGTCTTTATCTTAAAGCATAAGAAATAGGAAAGGGGAAAATTACTGAACCCAAATAATTCTACTCAATCATAGAGTCATATAGCACAGAAACAGACCCTTCAGTCTAACCAGTCCATGCCAAACATAATCCCAAACTAAATAAGTCCCACCTATCTGCTCTTGGCCCATATCCCTCCAAACCTTTTCTATTCATGTACTTCTCTAAATGTCTTTTAAACATTGTGACAATGTTGCTCCTTTAACAAGGTTATTCTGTCCTTGCTTTTTTTCCTCAGAGAGGTCATAAAAACAGAGGTTCCAATACGTTTCGAAACGTCAACTTGAGAAAGCTTTTGTACTTTTTTTAAACACTTGTATAATGAAAGGGGAGTGGGCAGTTCTCCCACTTCAGGGTTTGGTTTGGTTTTAGCAAGCTGTTTTAGATTACTTTTAGATAGATTACTTAGTGTGGAAACAGGCCCTTCGGTCCAACAAGTCCACACTGACCTGCCGAACAGCAACCCATCCAGACCCATTCCCTTACATTTACCCCTTCACCTAACACTACAGGCAATTTAGCATGGCCAATTCACCTAACTGGCACATTTTTGGACTGTGGAGGAAACCGGAGCACCCAGAGGAAACCCACGCAGACACAGGGAGAATGTGCAAACTCCACACAGACAGTTGCCTGAGGCGCGAATTGAACCCGGGTCTCTGTGCTGTGAGGCAGCAGTGCTAACCACAGCCACCATGCCGCCTGTGCCTGTGCAGCTGCTGGTCAAGTTTTAGCTGTAAACAGAGGCCACTGGGCACCCAAAGAAGCAGTTCCATTGCTGATCCTCTGTCTCACTGACATCTCTCCTGTAAGGGCCTGTGTTTCATTTTAGCATTTGTTTTTGCCAAGGGGGTGTTCATGGAGATGTGCTAAGTATTTGGAACAGCATCATTAGGTTGTGATAGAGCCGATTGGGTTTTGAAATAGTTGTTATTCTAAATTTGGTTGTCTTTTGTTTGTGTATAAATAAATTGTTTTGTTTAAAACTGAGTGGTTGGGCCAGCTGCATCACTCCTGGAATATCCACTATACACCTGTTTAAAACAACTGGAAAAGTTAGGGTTTAGACTACCTTCTTGAAATGTTTTGAGGGGGTCTGGCATGGTCCATACAGATTTAATTGCACCCATATCCACTACTTCCTCAGCAAGTTTATTCCACATGCAAGCCACCCTCTTTTAAAAAAAAACTTTTAATCCCTCCTCTCACCTTAAAAATGTGCCCCCTAGTCTTGAAATCCCCCATCCTAGGGAAAAGACAACCACCATTAACCTATCCATACCGGTCATTATTTTATAAACTTCTAGAAGAAATCTCTCCACACCCCCCCCCCCCCCCCCCCGCCTATTTTTAAAATTTCTCCTCTACAGAACTTCATCCAAGTATCCTTTGACCTCAGAGCTCTGCAGAAATTCCATTCTTTCTGTTTAAACTTTCAGAGAAATATAGGCTGTCCTCCAGAAAGCACCACTCCAAAACATTACAAAATTCACTGGAGCAGCAATCCAGCTGTCCTTGGTCCAAATGTACATGCTTAGGAGGACCAGCCCCCATTCCATACCTTGTCATTGAGCTGGTAGATATAAACCATGCCCTCTTCGCCTTGTACATGAAAGAATGGAGCACCGACAAGAAGATAATCTGTCACATTATCATTGTTTATATCCAGAGAGCACAGCTCTGAACCAAAGTATGACCCCAGCTGAAACAGAAAAATTCCATTCTTGAATTTTATTCTACAACTTCTTAAATTCATTGATGTGGAAACTTAATCAGTAACTAAGCATTTAATTTTGTAGCAAACAATGCTTTGTCAATGTTGGACTTCAGTTCCAATTATGAACTAACCTGCTTCCCTGCAAGATGTTGCTTTATTTTGACAGAAGTTCCTGCTTGAAATACAAGTACTTGTCCAGTATGGCTATGCCGAGGGGCTCCAGCAACGTACAAGTGCTGCCCATTCATTCCCTTTACTGAAGCTACACTGTACCCTGGAAAGAGAGAACCATTACAGATCTACAGAGGTAGTAAATGAAACAGGAAACACTGCCAATCTATAGTAAAAACAGGAAGTGTTAGAACTATATGGTTTTATGGTTTACATAGTAAATTCATCAGTATCTGGAAAGAGAAATGGGAAATTAGCATTTCAGTTGGAAATCCTTTATCACAAATGCTAAATGAACACTAGTTAAACCTCTTTATGGGACTAAAAAAAGGGGACAGAATGTAAAATAGCTGCTACAAAAGGCAGTTCACACTTGACAGGCACTGATTGGATATATTCTAGAAGACACAAAAAGATGAATGTATAGATCATAAATATAAGTAAAGATTTCAAATTTTAGAAAGAAATTGTGAAGGTTCAAACACTTTGATAAATATTGCTACACTTTGACACATTTATAATTTGCAGATGGAAATCTAACAGAGAAGATTTCAGCACAATGTCCTTCATTAGAGTCAAGGGAGATTGTTTTGTCAGAGGCTAGTGCCACATTTAGTCAGGTGCTTAGTGCTACCAGAGTCGAGGGATCCATAGCCCTGAAGCCTTTGCTGGGCAAATGCAGTCAGTACAAGGATTAAAAGTAGGTCAGTTGTGATGCTGGGGGAGATATCTGGCCTTGGCCCAGTTTAGTACTCATCCCATTAAGCCACTCTCATCTTTGTCCAGGAGTATTCTAAAACTTACAGAATTATGGTAACAATTCCCAAAGAAATCCCTCCACTGCAACTTCTATCACCTGGCCTGGCTCATTCCCCAACACCAGGTCCCATATGGCCCCTTCCCTTGTTGGACTATTGATGTTCTGCTCTAGAAAACTTTCCTAGATGCTCCTTACAAATTCTGCCCTATCCAGACCTCTGACACTAAGTGTATCCCAGTCAATATTGGAAGAGTTAAAATCTCCAACACCACCACTCTGTTGCCTCTACATCTTTCCATAATCTGTTTACCTATTTGTTCTTCTACCTCATACTCACTGTTGGGAGGCCTGGAATGTAGCTCCACCAATGTAACTGCATCCTTATTTCTCACATACACCCATAATGCCTCACTGTCACCTATTGCCCAGTCAGTTCTCTATCCATCTAGCTAGTACACCCTTGTCCCCATACAACTTCACTTTCTCCATCAGCCTACCATGGGAACTTTATCAAAGGCTTTAATGAAGTCTACGTATGTATACGACATCTACAAACTTCCCTCAATCAACTTTATCACTTCCTCAAAAAATTCTATTAAGTTGGTGGGACGTGACCTTCCCTGCATAAAACCATGTTGCCAATCACTGATAAGCCCATTTTCTTCCAAATAGGAATAGATCCTATTCATCAGTACCTTCTCTAGCAGCTTCCCTCCTGCTGATGGCAGGCTCATCAGTCTATAATTACTTGGATTATAGATGTAGGTTTGCTTGCTTACCTGGATTATCCCTGTTACCCTTCTGAAACAAGGGGACAACATTAGCAATTCTCCAGTCGTATGGGACCTCACCCACGTTCATGGATGCTGTAAAGATATCTGTTAAGGCCCCAGTTATTTCCTCCCTTGCTTCCCTCATTAATCTGGGATAGATCCCATCCAGATCTGGGAACTTGTCCATCTTAATGCCTTTTAGATACCCAACACTTCCACCCTCCTTATGCCAACTTGACCTCAAGTAATCAAAGATCTAGCCCTAACTTCAACATCCGTCATGTCCCTCTCCTTGGTGAATACCGATGCAAAGTATTCATTAAGAATCTCACGCATTTTCCCTGACTCCACGCATAACTTTTCTCCTTTGTCCCTGAATGAAGCAAAGCTTTCTCTAGTTCCCTCTTGCTCCTTGTATATGAATAAAAGGCTTTGGGATTTTCCTTAACTCTTGTGTGGCACTGTATCAAATGCTTTTTGAAATCCTTCTGCACCATATCAACAGTATTACCATAGTGAAACCTTTCTGTTACCTCTTCTAAAAACTCCAGCACCCTTTAGAACTCCAGTGGTGAAGACAGATGCAAAATAATTTATTCAAATCATCTGCAATATGCCATTATTAATTCCCAAGATGTACTTTCTTGATGTCGACTTTACTTACTCTTTTCCATGTTAAATACCTCTAGAAGCTCTTGCTATCTGCTTTGATATTTCCAGCTAGCTTTCTCTTGAACTCTAATTTGCCCTTCATCACTAATATTTTAGTCATTCTTAACTATTCTGTCTAGTTTTCTGACCTGCCTCTCATCTTTGCAAAGTTATGCAGCTGTTCATTCAATTTGATACAATCTTCACTCCTTTCATAATTACTAATGGGGCAGCCTTCCTTTACAGTCTCTCTCACTAAACACAATCTATCCACCTTCCTTGAAAGGATAAAAAGGTTTATATAGTAAAGATAAAACAGCTTTCGATTTATTATGATATCATCTTTCAGAATTGTAGAATTATATCAGTTTTGCAGATACACAAAGTAATGATTGTTAATTTAAAATGGCTATACACATTTAGAGTTAACCCTTATGTGGATGATAGAAAATTTCAGATAGGTAGAAAATGCTGAAGATATGATTTTGTTGCCAAACACATCAGATACCTTTTATGGTCTTACTTTCTCTGCACCAATTCACTGAAGGCATCAGTTGCAAATACTCCTGATGTATGCTGCTGATTTTTTTTGGTTTTCAAAAAAGAGCAAGGAAAGAAAAATAAAGTCAAGAGTCACAGGTGCTGACAGGAAAATGGAGCTGACACTATAACCAAATTCACCATGATATGACTGAACGAACAGATTTGAAGGCTCATGTGCCCTACTCTTGCTCCTAAGTTCTAAGTATAAAAAGAATAACAGCAGCACAGAAGGTTATACCTCTGTCCAAAGTTTTAGATCAATTTCATTTGAAGATATAGGTACATTTAATATGAATGCAACTGGGTCAGATCCAGTACTTGTTTACAGTATTGACATTTGTAAAATTTCTAATAGCTTCATAAAGAAACTTTACAAGGTTAGGATAAAACATACCAAGGTAACTGTAAGCTGCTTCGAGTGTTCCTTTAGTCTCATTTAGAAAAAGTGCTCCTGTTTCTTGGTTATACATTATTACTCCTCCACTCCAGTCATATGCTCCTACAGCACCAAGTAAAATGTTGCCCTGTAAGGATCATAATAATTATTTACTCCAGAGGAGTTAGCCAGGATAATCACTTGGTTATTCTTGAGAATAAAAACATTAATTTGTTTGTTTTCCTATGAATTGGTACAATAGCTATACAAGGAGAAAAAAGTCAATTTGTTTGATTGCAGTAAGGCTCGTTTTCTTTTGAAAAAAAATGAGCAGTATGAATTCTGCTAAAAATGGGTAGAAATATATGGCCAACTCCACTTGTGCCACAAATCATTGTAACAGCATGATTGCAGTCTGTAGCAATTTCGGGATTTGTTATTTAAATCAGGGGGTTAAATTAGGCAATAAAGATGAAGGGAATTCCAAAAGGAATCTTAGAAGGAGCAACGAAGACTACTGCAGTGGAAAGATATGATGGAGATTTGAACAGACTAATATAGCTGGACATTTCAATATGTTGAAATGCAGTAAGAGGCCACAGAGAACTTCATATGCTAAAAATAATTGTTGTGGCCGTGCCTGAAGATGTTGATTAAGGCCGTGTTGCCAAATATTATTTGCTTGTATGCTGATTGTGTAAATTTTGTTCTTTTCCAGTTAAAAATCGACAGGTCAGCAAAAAACAAACATTTATTTCAAAACATATTTTGTCTTTTGCATAGTTCCGACCAAATGCAAGAAAACAAATATCTGTTCATTACATTACACACTACCAACATGTTTGAAACAGTCACAAACTCTAAGTGGGTAAACATAGGTTCAAGCTACACAGAGGAAAGTGTTGTCTTCCTCAATTTGCATAAGTGATGAAACAGATTGAATCGGGGGCACAGACCGATAGGGTTAGGGCTAGGATTAAGGTTAGGTTCAGGGAAAGGTTGCAAAAGTATTTGAGGCAGTGGGCGATTGAGATCTATATTACTGGACAGCAGTGTTCTGACACTCTCCCATTTTTATAATTAAAATGCAATATGGAAAACATGATTTTTCCTTAAAAATAAATCAATAATCACAGATTTCATAAAAAGTTTACAAATCTCACATCAGCGTAATCTGCACTAAATCCAGCTTGGGCCAGTTCCATCTGAAATGCACTGATGTTTACACCTTGGGTACCTGGTGAATTAATGAATAAATTGACAACATTAAACAGTGAATGTGAGCAGCAAATAATGACTTTACAACTATATCAGACCTGGAAAGCATTACTTATGAAGAGAACAATCAATCAGTAGCCCATTACATCCTCGAACCCCACATTCCCGTGGCTAATTCACATAGCTTGCACATCCCTGGACACTATGTGGCAATTTAGCATGGCCAATCCATGGAATCATTTATTCTTGGAGTGTAGGAGGCTGAGGGGTGATGTTATAGAGATTCATAAGATCAGGACAGGAATGGCTGTTGGAGGTTCCTGGTTACAGGTGTTTCAGTAAGATTAGGGAGGGTGGGAAAAAAGGAGGGGGGGGTGGCATTGCTAATTAGAAATGGTATAACGGCTGCAGAAAGGAAGTTTGAGGGGGATCTGCTTCTGGAGGTAGTATGGGCTGAAGTCAGAAATAGGAAAGGTGCAGTCACCTTGTTGGGTGTTTACTATAGGCCCCCCAATAGCAGCAGAGATGTGGAGAAACAGATTGGGAAACAGATTTTGGAAAGGTGCAGAAGCCACAGGGTCGTAGTCATGGGCGACTTCAACTTCCCAAATATTGATTGGAAGCTCTTTAGATCAAGTAGATTGGATGGGGCGGTGTTTGTGCAGTGTGTCCAGGAAGCTTTTCTAACGCAGTATGTAGATTGTCCAACCAGAGGGGAGGCCATATTGGATTTGGTACTCGGTAATGAACCGGAACAAGTGGTGGGCTTGTTAGTGGGTGAACATTTTGGTGATGGTGACCACAATTCTGTGACTTTCACCTTGGTTATGGAGAGAGATAGATGCGCACAACAAGGTAGATTTTATAATTGGGGGAAGGGAAATTATGATGCTGTAAGGCAGGATTTGAGGAGCATACGTTGGGAGCATAGGCTGTCAGGGAAGGATGTGGTGGAAATGTGGAACTTTTTCAAAGAGCAGATACGACGTGTCCATGATATGTATGTACCTATCAGGCAGGAAAGAAATGGTCGTGTGAGGGAGCCTTGGTTGACGAGAGAGGTTGAATGTCTGGTAAAGAGGAAGAAGGAGGCTTACATAAGGTTGAGGAAACAGGATTCAGACAGAGCAGTGGAGGGATACAGGATAGCCAGAAGGGACCTGAAGAAAGGGATTAGGAGAGCTAAGAGAGGGCATGAAAAATCGTTGGCGGATAGGATCAAGGATAACCCCAAGGCATTTTATGCGTATGTGAGAAACCTGAGAATGACGAGAACGAGGGTAGGTCCGATCAAGGACAGTAGTGGGAGACTGTGTATTGAGTCGGAAGAGATAGGAGAGGTCTTGAACAAGTACTTCTCTTCAGTATTTACGAACGAGAGGGACCGTATTGTAGAAGAGGAGAGTGTGAAATGGACTGGTAAGCTAGAAGAGATACCTGTTAGGAAGGAAGATGTGTTGGACATTTTGAACAACTTGAGGATAGACAAGTCCCCCGGGCCTGACGGGATATATCCTAGGATTATGTGGGAAGCAAGAGAGGAAATTGCAGTACCGTTGGCAATGATCTTCTCGTCTTCACTGGCAACGGGGGTGGTACCAGGGGACTGGAGAGTAGCGAATGTTGTGCCCCTGTTCAAAAAAGGGAATAGGGATAACCCCGGGAATTACAGGCCTGTTAGTCTTACTTCTGTGGTAGGCAAAGTAATGGAAAGGGTACTGAGGGATAGGATTTATGAGTATCTGGAAAGACACTGCTTGATTAGGGACAGCCAGCACGGATTTGTGAAGGGTAGGTCTTGCCTTACAAGTCTTATTGAATTCTTCGAGGAGGTGACCAAGCATGTGGATGAGGGTAGAGCAGTGGATGTAGTGTAGATGGATTTTAGTAAGGCATTTGATAAGGTTCCCCATGGTAGGCTTATGCGGAAAGTCAGGAGGCATGGGATAGAGGGAAATTTGGCCAATTGGATAGAAAACTGGCTAACCGGTCGAAGGCAGAGAGTGGTGGTAGATGGTAAATATTCAGCCTGGAGCCCAGTTACAAGTGGAGTTCCGCAGGGATCAGTTCTGGGTCCTCTGCTGTTTGTAATTTTTATTAATGACTTAGATGAGGGAGTCGAAGGGTGGGTCAGTAAATTTGCAGATGATACGAAGATAGGTGGAGTTGTGGACAGTGAGGAGGGCTGTTGTCGGCTGCAGAGGGACTTAGATATGATGCAGAGCTGGGCTGAGGAGTGGCAGATAGAGTTTAACTCTGCCAAGTGTGAGGTTGTCCATTTTGGAAGAACAAATAAGAATGTGGAATACAGGGTTAATGGTAGGGTTCTTAGTCAGGTGGAGGAACAGAGGGATCTTGGGGTCTATGTACATAGATCTTTGAAGGTTGCCACTCAGCTGGATAGAGTTTGTAAGAAGGCCTATGGAGTATTATCGTTCATTAGCAGAGGGATTGAATTCAAGAGTCGTGAAGTGATGTTGCAGCTGTACAGGACTTTGGTTAGGCCACAGTTGGAGTACTGTGTGCAGTTCTGGTCGCCTCACTTTAGGAAAGATGTGGAAGCTTTGGAGAGGGTGCAGAGAAGATTTACCAGGATGTTGCCTGGAATGGAGAGGAAGTCGTACGAGGATAGGTTGAGAGTTCTCAGCCTTTTCTCGTTGGAACGGCAAAGGATGAGGGGTGACTTGATAGAGGTTTATAAGATGATCAGAGGAATAGATAGAGTAGACAGTCAGAAACTTTTTCCCCGGGTACAATAGAGTGTTACAAGGGGACATAAATTTAAGGTGAAGGGTGGAAAGTATAGGGGAGATGTCAGGGGTGGGTTCTTTACCCAGAGAGTGGTGGGGGCATGGAATGCGCTGCCCGTGGGAGTGGTAGAGTCGGAATCATTGGCGACCTTTAAGCGGCATTTGGATAGGTACATGGATGGGTACTTAATCTAGGTTAGAAGTTCGGCACAACATCGTGGGCCGAAGGGCCTGTTCTGTGCTGTATTGTTCTATGTTCTATGTTCTAGGATGGGGATAGATAAGGCGAATAACCAAAGTCTTTTACCAAGGGTAGAGGAGTCCAAAACTAGAAGACATAGGTTTAAGATGAGAGGGGAATTAAAGGGACACAAGGGGAAACTTTTCATACAATGTGGTGAGTATATAGAATGAGCTGCCAAAGGAAGTGGTAAAGGCATGACAGAGACAATACTTAAGAGACATTTGGAGAGGTAAAGAGGGATATGGGCCAAACACAGGCAAATGGGACTAGTTCAGTTTAGATAACCTGGTTAGTGTGGATGAGTTGGACCAAAGGGTCTGTATCCATTCTCTGTGACTCAATTACTTTCAGTTTCCTTTCTCTCTCTCAGGGTGAAATCTGTGAACTGGTTGCTGTCTATCAGATCCTTATGGCCTCTAATTTTGAAATCCCCTACCCCAGGGAAAAGACCTTTGCTATTCACCTTACCTATGCCCTCAATTTTATAAACCTCTATAAGATCACCCCTCAGCCTCCTATTCTCCAGTGGAAAAAAAATTCCAAGCCTCTCCAGCTTCGCAAGATAACTCAAACTCTACAGTCACAGTAACACCCTTGTAAATCCTCTTTTTACCTGTTACCAATTTAGTAATATCCTTCCTATAGCAGGGTGACCAGAACTGGACACAGTATTCCAAAAGTGGCCTCAACAATGTCTTATACAGCTGCAACATGACATCCCAATTCAAATATTCAATGCCCTGACCAATGAAAGCTAACAGGCCAAAGGCTTTCTTCAAACCCTGTGATGGCTCTTTCAAGGAACTGAACTCTAGGTCACTCTATTCAATACTACTCCTCAGGTCCCAACTATGAACTGTGTAAGTCCTGCCCTGGTTTGTCTTACCAAAGTGTAACCCGTCTCATTTATCCAAGTAAAACTCAGTCAGCCAATTTTCTGTCCATTGGCCTATCTGATCAAGATTAGGTTGGAAGCTAGAAAGCAGAACGAGCAGAGTAGTAATCTCAGGTTGCTACTGGTGCCATGTGCTAGTGAGGCTAGGAATACAGAGTGAGTGCAGATGAACAAGTGGCTACAGGACTGGTGTGGGAGAGGGGGAGCTTCAGATATATGGACCTTTGGGCTACCTTCAGGGGAAGGTGGGTCGGGTCCTGTACAAGAAGGACACGTTACACCTGGAGGGGCACCAATATCCTGGGCAGGAGGTTCACAAGAGTTCTTCAGGAACTTTTAAATTAGATTGGCAGGGGGGGTGAGAATCTGAGATTGGCAGGGGGGGTGAGGTACAGATCAGATGTTGGAGTAGGTAGTGAATAGCCAGATAAAGAGTGCAGAGAGTCTGTGAGGAAGGATAGCCACTTAAAAGTGCAAAGGTGAAGTCAGTGTGATGGGTTAATTGTGCCAACTTTAATGCAAGTAGTATCAGGAATAAGGGTGATGAACTTAGAGCATGGATCAGTATTTGGAACTATGATGTTGTGGCAATTACGGAGACTTGGATATCACAGTGGCAGGAACGGTTGTTGGATGTTCCAGGATTTAGATGTTTCAAAAGGAATTGGTGGGTGGTAAAAAGAAGGGGGGGGGGGGGGCGGGAAGAGTGGCATTGCTAATGAGGAATAGTATCATAGCTGAGGAAAGGGAGGTCATCGAGGAGAGTTTGTCTTCAAAGTCAGTATGGTGGATGTCAGAAACAGGGAAGGTGCAGTCACTTTATTGGGAGTTTTCTACACCCCAGCCTTCTCCATCCTCCCCCCCCCCCCCCCGATTGAGGTTTACACAATCATGAAGGGTATAGATAGGGTGGATAGAGACAAACTTTTTCCCCAGGGTGAAGGATTCAATAACGAGGGGTTACGCTTTCAAGGTGAGAGGTGGAAAGTTTAAGGGGGATACACGCGGCAATTACTTCACACAAAGGGTGGTGGGCATCTGGAACTCTGTCAGCAGAGGTGGTAGAGGCAGGCACGGTAGATTAATTTCAGATGTGTCTGGACAGATGCATGAGTAGGTGGGGAGCAGAGGGATTCAGATGCTTAGGAATTGGGTGACAGGTTTAGACAGTAGATTTGGATCGGCTCAGGCTTGGAGGGCCGAAGGGCCTGTTCCTGGGCTGTAAATTTTCTTTGTTCTTTCTACATCTTTTGGATGGTACCATAGCTGCTACTATGAATTGGTGGTGGAGGGACCGAATGCTTGCAGATTTGCTGTACTAAGCAAGCCATTTTCTCATTGATGGCACCAAGCTTATTTAGTATTGCTGCAGCTGTGCTCATCCAAAGCATTTAGTGCTGAGATGGCTAATCTCCAATAATCACAACAATTTTCCTATGCGCCAGCTATGACTCCAACCAGTGAATGTTTTTCACTGATTTCCATTGACTCCATTTTCTCTTTGGCTCCTTGATGCCATTTTAAGTCAAATGCAGCCTTGTTGTCAAGGGATGTTACTCTCACCTAACTCTGGAATTTCTCTCTTTGATCCATATTTGAACCAATATTGAAATGAGATCAGGAGCCAACTGATCTGAACTAGCAGATTATTGCTGAATTACTCCATAACACTATTACTGACACTATTCATGTTGGTAAAGAGTAGATTGATTGGGAGGTGAGAGACTGGGTTAGATTTGTCCTGCAATTTGTGTACAGGACAAAAAAAAAGTGTCAAGATACTAAACATAGCTTCGCATTAGTAATAAACTTTGATTGTTCATAGAAGCAGCAGTCAGTTTCTCTAGCCCAGTTTCCTTTCTAACCACTTTCTAACTCAATGACTGACTACTGAAGCAGATCCCTCCATGAATCATAAAGACTCAAATCAGTAAAGCTAGGGCACAGTCTAACACGACCAGATTTTTCTGGACACATTCTCCATTGCGTGTCAAACAAGCATCCCAAATGTAAATAGAACCGCCTACAAACTCATCACAACCCCATTCTGTGTGGTTTGCACTATCCACAGGAGGAGACCAGATTTAGCTGGCACTGCAAACTCCCAAAGATCATGAACGATATTAAAATTACATTACATGATTTTAAACACATACCTTATCTTGTACTCTGCAATGTTTTAACAGAAATAAATCTAATTAAGGCAAATAGGAACATTGGTACAAAATGGGAAGGCAGGAAACAGCATCATCATACACACTTACTCTGAAGATGTGAAAGCAAACCAGGAAATAACTTTCCAACTTCATCTTAATTCAAGTTTCCTATACAAATAGCTCTTCTTATGTATTGCCATCTATGTGCCATATTACACTTCAATCAATATTGTGAATATTTGAAACAATTGTGCTCAAGATTAAGAACTGAAATAGATAAATATACCTTCAATTCCAACAATATTTTTCTCTAGATTCGTCAGAAGACTATCTAAAGCACTATAGTTGTCAACCTGGAATAGGTGTGTCTCATCTGGATCAGATGCAATTAGTTTCAGCTCATTAAATGCAGCTTCCTTCTTAAAGGCTGGTCCAACCTATCAGAAATACAATGAGAATTTGAATCAACTGGAAATCTACTCATCTTGTGCACATGATGTGTCCCATGGCTTGATTTTTCAATCATTTTAAATGGTAGAATAAAGAGCTCAGATGCCTGCCCCTCTTCCGCGGTTACGTTAGAGCCCAGGTGTCCTTGGAGAAGGAGCACGCGGTGTCGACCAACACCCTGGAGTTGTTCAGGGAGAGGTGGGCGCCTCAGGGAGTGGAGTGCATCATTTCTCCCTCCAACTCTATTTTGATTTAGTCCCTACCCTCCCCCTCACTGTTTTCATCACATCACTGCCCTTTGATGTGAAGGGCAGTGTTTGTCACTGGCCACCCGGGTGTTTTTCTATCTTCCTGGTGGTGGAAATTTGAATAAAGATTTGTGCACCTTGTGTCTTTCACTGTGTCTCACACCTGCACACACACAACATGGGTGCTGGGGAAAAAATAAGCACTACCGGACTTAGGTGGTAGTGTGGGGGTTAAATTATAAAAAAAAGGGATAAATAAGCACTACCGTACTTAGGTGGTAGTGTGGGGGTTAAAAAAAGAATAAACAAGAAAAAGAAAAAAAAAAGAGCTCAGAAATTTTTTGCAACATTGGAAAACATTAAGGTTAATAAGCTCCCAGGCTCTGATGTGATTTATCCTGAGTACTGAGGGAGGGGCCTTAAAGATCTTTATATCCCCTTTAGCCACCAGTGAGATTCTAGAAGACTGGAGAATAGCCAAAAATAGATTTAAGGCTCCTTTGTTTATGTAGAGCCTTAAATCAGTCATAAGGAAATTGTCAGAGAAGCTTCTTAGGGACAGGATTTGCTCAATTTGGAAAAGAACGGACTTATTAGGGATAGCTAGTACAGTTTTATATAGGGGAGTGGTCTCACAAATTTGATTGAGCGCTTTGAGGAAGTGATACTGATGAAGATAGGGAAGTGGATGTTATCTGTATGAACTTCATTAAAGCATTTGACAAGCTCCCTTGTGATAGGCTGGTCCAGAAGATTCAGTCACATGGAATCCATGGTGAGTTGGTACGTTGGATACAAGATTGGCTTGTCCACAGAAGACAAGAGTAGTTGTGGATGGGTGTTTTTCTGATTGGAGGTCTGACCAGTGGTGTTCTACAAGGATAAGTGGTGGAATCTGTTGTTTGTATTATATCTAAATGATTTAGATGAAAATGTAGGTGGGCTGCTTAGTAAGTTTGCAGACAACAGGAAAATTGGTGGAGTTTTTACAGCGTGGTAGGTACATGGAGTACATTGCTAGGGATGGTGGTAGATGTAGGTATGATAGCAATGTTTGCGAAGTATTTAGACAGATACATGAACAGGCAGAGAATAGACTGACCAAGTGGAGGCAGATGGAATTAGTTTAGACTGATCGTGATTGGCAGAGACTTGGGAAGGCCAAAGGGCTTATTTCTATGCTGTACTATTCTATGTTCTAATGTTGCAGTATAACTGTGAAAGATGGAGCTCATTATCACAATGTAAGCTTTACCAAGTCTCCCAACTGTCTAGAGACAGGGATGCCTATCTCCTGTGGAATAATAATTATCACAATCATAAACTGTAATTAAAATGTTAAATTAAAAACTGAAAGAACTGTGGATGTTGTGAGTTAGAAACAAAAATAGAAGTTGCTGGAAAAGCTCATCAGGTCTGGCAGCATCTGTGAAGAGAAATCAAAGATAACATCTCAGGTCTGGTGACCATTCCTTAGAACAGTTGGCAAGATCAGAGGTATGGATTAGATGTTGTTCAAGATTCTAAGGGATGGAGGGTGAAATATTGATGTCTGGGGTACAGATGAGATTATAAGCACCAGGAACAGAAGATAAGGAGACATACTGGGCAGGAGGGAAGGATCATAAAGATTAAAATAGAAACAGGAGAGATGGAAGATTGCCAGCCATTCAATAGGGCTGGGGTGCTCAATCACAATGAGGGTATGGCAAAGACACAATTGCTGGATCCAGAAATTCTCATCTTTCTTTAGCTTACTCTTAATCTTTCACAGCATGGAAGTATTGCTGGCAAGTACATTGCCAGCATTCGTTGCACATCTAATTGTCCTTGATAAGGTGGTTTTGAGCTGCCTTTTTGAACTGTCACAATCACTCGGGAATAGGTATTCTGAAAATGCTGAATGGAAGAGAGTTCCTGGATTTTGACGTAGCAACAGTAACCATACATCAATATAGTTCTAAGTCAGGATAGTATGTAGCTTGGAGGAATATGTACAAGTTGTGGTGATATCATGTTTCTGCTGCCTTGTCTTTCAAGGTGGTAGAGGTTGAGAGTTTACAAGGTGCTGTCAATGGAACATTGAGTTACTGCATTGCATCTTCTAGAACGTACATATTGCTACCACTGTGTATCAGTATTGGAGGAAGCTTTAAGTTGGTGGATGATGTGTCAGTCAAGAGGACTGTTTTGATTTGAATGGTGTTCAGCCTTTTGTAGTAATCAGCAACATTCCATTTCTGCCATTAAAATACAGGGAAGATTATGATGTAAATGGCTAGGCCTAGGAATTCCAGCAGCATTGTCCTTGGGCTGAGGTGGTTATCCTGTTATATTAACAACCATTTTATTTTATTATCAATCTCAAAGGCAATTGAGGATAGATAACAAATATTGGCCAAGACAGCATTACCCACAGCCTATCAAAGAATTGTAAAGAAGACTCCAAGCATTGGAGAGATTTTTCCCAGATTTCCCTTGTTGGAGCTGTCCTTGTTTTAAATAGACATAAAATGGCTGGAATTTAAAGAAATGCTGCTTGAACTGGCTATTTTTAGGAGACACCAAACTGACAAAATTCAAATAGCCTACTTCAGCATTAAGTGTTTTTTTAAAAAAAGCACCTTTTGAGAAGGGGTTTATTCCGAGGCAAAAAACAATATCTGAATGACAGGATTCCAAAGACTGCAAAAGGCAATGCAATAAGGAGATTCAAGGATGAATAATTTGAAGATTTGTAACAAACAAAGAAGAAATAATAGAACTTTAACTCATAAAAACTTTGAAAGATCATTAAACCACAGTAAGTAAGTAATTCCAGTCTTAAGGAAAGTATGCGTTCAGCCATAAAAACAGTTAAAGATATTTCGCTGAAATTAGCTGTTGCTTTTAAATTACTTACAATATTAATAGATTCTAGTTAAACATTCTTTAAATAATCTCAGGGATAAAAATTTATAATGAATGCATGACGGGAAAACATAAAAGAGATGCCTGGTATATCTTGTCACATTAGCTAAAGTGTATTAACAGTAGGAGTAATTACAAAATTTTAATATTATGAATTTTATAACAGAATCCACTGTCTTTTATATAAAAAGTAACAAAATTTCATGGAGATAGCAAGTACAATGAACAATAGAATTCAAGCAGTTCTCCGAGATAAGCAAACCATGGACAGGACCAAAAGAGAACAGCCAATAACTTTGGAATGCAACATAGAAAGATCCCAAGGCCTAGAGATAACAATAATTGTTAAAAGTCTTAGGGAACCTAGGGTTGTCTTTGGAATGCCCATAATTGGTCAGATGTTTTACAGGATTAGTCCCATAGAGGGGAAGTGAAAGGCACAGTAACCACTTGTGTATGATAATTGTAACAGTGTATTAAAAAATACTGTTTTTTTTTACTGTAAAAATCAGTGTGTGTCATTGATCTCTTCTGATCTGAGCTGAAGGTTGAGGGAATGATTGTGTTCTCATATTGAATCCAGAATCAGGAAGATCCTTTGGCCCTCTCACTGTATTAATCGGCTTTTGCTTGAAAAAAAATCCATTACATGCGTAAATGCTGTCTACCTCCTGTGTCTTTTGTCCTCGGTCAGCAGGATCTTGCTCCTACAATTTTGCCAGGGTTCCTTGCTGCCACACTTAGTTGGTTTCAAAGTAGCATTTACTTCATACATTGAGTTCAGCTCTTTCAAACAGATTTGGATCAAAGATACAAGGATCAGGGCAATAAAAAAAAAGGGTAATCAAGGCAAGAGGCAAATAAGGCCACAGTACAGAGAGAGCTAGGGTGATTTAAAATGGCAGAGAGACAAGACGAAAGGCTTTGCATTTTCATGCATGAAAATTAACTGACAGGGGAAATCGAGGGAAATGAATATGAGCTTGTAACCGTAACGGAGACATGGTTACAAGAAAATCAGAACTGAGAACTTAATATTCAGCGATGTTTGACCTTTTGGAAATATAAGATGAAAGGAAAAGATGGTGGGGCAGCCCTGTCAATAGAGGTGTAATGAGGGAGAGATGATCTAGGCTCAGACTATGTATAGCTCATTTGAGTGAAGGTAAATAACAAGAAAAGAAAGGAAACAATAGGAGCAGAAGTGCATAGGCCCCTAAACAGTAGTTACACTGTAGGAAAGAGTAAGAATCAACAAGTTATAGTATGTAAAAAGAATAGAGCAACGATTACAGGTGCCTTTGAACTTCATGTTGATTGGGTTCCTTAAGTTGGAAAGGGTATCTCTGACAATGAATTCACACAGTGCATTACGGATAGCTTCCTAGAGCAATTATGTCATGGTCCCAACCAGGGAGCAGGCTGTCTTGGATGTGATAATGGATTACTGATATGGAAATAGGCAGTCTGAATGGTTTTGCAGATACGAATTTGGAAGCTATTCAAGAAGCCAAATGTAACATCACAATTGTAAACAAATTTCACACACAATGAATTCCCAGAAATTGCTGGAGAAAATCAGCAGGTTTGGCTGTATCATAGAGAGAAACCACAGTTAACATTTCAAGTCCAGAGACCCTTACAAAGACATCTGTAAACAATTTCTCAGATTCCAATGGCTATATTCTACGAAATATCTTAATATCTTAATTTTAAAAAGTTAATGTTCCAAATCCATTTCATCGTGTTAAAAGTAAACTCTTTACCAACTGAACCTAGAAAGCACATCACCAATCACTATAAATTTCCTTCCTACAAAATTGGTAAAAGGCTAGAAATATGACAAAAATATTACCACGTTCTAGTGATAGTTACACTATGTCAAATTGAGTTAGTTACTTTTGAGGTAAAATCTGGTTCACTAATGTCATTTAAGGAAGAAAACTATCATCCTTTCATCGTTTGGCCGACATGTGACTCCAGGTCCCATGCAATGTGCTTGACCCTTAACTGCCCTCTGGGAAGTTGTGGATGGGTAATCCAGCAACACCTACATCCTGTGAATGAATTAATTAAAAATCTTACTCCTGGGCTAGCTCTCAGAAATTAAAGCCGAAAGTGTTGAAAGATCAATAATTTTAAGGTAAAGATTTAGAGGAGTTTGAGAAAAACCTTTTTCACCCAGAGGGTGCTGGGAATCTGAAACACAGTGCCTGAGAGGGTAGTGGAGAAGGGAAATTCCAACTTTTTAAAAGTACATGAATGAGCACTTGAAATGTCATAGCATTCAAGGCTATGGGCCAAGTGCTGGAAAGTGGAATTAATGTAGGTAGGTCATCACAACTTTGATGGGCCAAAGGGCCTCTTCTCTGCTACATAATGCTGTCTTCATGTTAAAACAAGATCTTGACTGCCATCTCTGATAAATTTAAAAATCCCAATCCATTATTCTGAAGAAGAGCAAGGACGTTGTCCCTGGTATTCTGATCAATATGTATTCTTCAGTGAATAGCACAAAAACAGATGATTTTGTCATTACCATCTCACAAACTTGATTGAGTTTTTTTGAGGAAGTAACAAAGAGGATTGATTAGGGCAGAGTGATAGATGTGATCTATATGGACTTCAGTAAGGCGTTTGACAAGGTTCCCCATGGGAGAATGATTATCAAGGTTAGATCTCATGGAATACATGGAGAACTAGCCATTTGGATACAGAACTAGCTCAAAGGTAGAAGACAGAGGGTGGTGGTGGAGGGTTATTTTTCAGACTGGAGGCCTGTGACCAATGGAGTGCCTCAAGGATCGGTGCTGGGTCCTCTACTTCTTGTCATTTACATAAATGATTTGGATGCATAAGAGGTACACTTAGTAAGTTTGCAGATGACACCAAAATTGGAGGTGCGGTGGACAGTGAAGAGGGTTACCTCAGATTACAACAGGATCTGGACCAGATGAGCCAATGGGCTGAAAAGTGGCAGACGGAGTTTAATTCAGATAAATGCTGCATTTTGGGAAAGCAAATCTTAGCAGGACTTATACACTTAATGGTAAGGTCCTAGGGAGTATTGCTGAACAAAGAAACCTTGGAGTGCAGGTTCATAGCTCCTTGAAAGTGGAGTTGCAGGTAGATAAGATAGTGAAGAAGGCGTTTGGTATGCTTTCTTTTATTGGTCAGGGTATTGAGTACAGGAGTTGGGAGGTCATGTTGTGGCTGTACAGGAACATTGGTTAGGCCACTGTTGGAATATTGCGTGCAATTCTGGTCTCCTTCCTATTGGAAAGATGTTGTGAAACTTGAAAGGGTTCAGAAAAGATTTACAAGGATGTTGCCAGGGTTGGAGGATTTGAGCTACAGGGAGAGGCTGAACAGGCTGGGGCTGTTTTCCCTGGAGTGTCAAAGGCTGAGGGGTGACCTTATAGAGCTTTACAAAATTGAGGGGCATGGATAGGGTAAATAGGCAAAGTCTTCCCTGGGGTCGGGGAGTCCAGAACTAGTGGGCATAGGTTTAGGGTGAGAGGGGAAAGATATAAAAGAGACCCAAGGGGCAACATTTTCACACAGAGGGTGGTACGGGTATGGAATGAGCTGTCAGAGGAAGTGGTGGAGACGGTAAATTGCAACATTTAAGAGGTATTTGGATGGGTATATGATAGGGGCCGGGTACCGGCAGGTGGGACTAGATTGGGTTGGGATATCTGGTCGGCATGGATGGGTTGGACCGAAGGGCCTGTTTCCATGCTGTACATCTCTATGACTATATTTCCTACATGACATTTCAAAATAATATTAATTTGTTGTGAAATACTTTGAGAGATCCTGTGGTTAGAAAATTTCTTTGATAAATGTAAGTCTTTTTCTCTTAAATGCTACTTATTTACAGGTGGTGAAGGTTTTGCTTCTGAGCTACCTGTCTTATTATTATTGACTATTCTTTGCAAGCAAACTGATTGTCTTCCAAGAAACCAAAGGTGGCTGATGAAATCAATTTAGAATGTACAAACTTTATGGCATGTTAGACATTTATTCTCATGTGGGATGTCTGGTCATGCGTTCTTAGCTTGGGTCATTTTCTCCACTCTCACTTTTCTTGTTCATTTTGTTACCATTTGATCTCAAATAGTCTTTATAACACTGCATCCATCCAGTTCAGTTCAGGGTGATCTTCTAGAATTTGGTGTCAACATTACATATCTTCACTTTGACTTTCAGCACAGCCTTGAAGCATTTCTTCTGGTGAAGATGATTTTCTTTGGGAACCTGCTATTTGACATCAGACCTAAACGTAATCCAACAAAGGTAATGTGGATGATCAAGCAATGATGCATGTGATATCTGTTTGAGAGACATCACTGCAATTGGTGCACTTGTCCTTTCATTTGATATGTACAATCTTCCACAGGCACTATTGATGTTTTTGATTCCAGTGCTTTTAGAGCCTCTTTATATGGTCCATGTTACAGCCCTGTACTGTTGGACAGGTATCACAACCACATAGATACAAGACCAAGAAGATGCCTATGCCAAACATGATCAAGCTCTCCGTGGGTTCCAAATAAAGATAAGGTTATTCCTCTTGGAAATTTAATTAACAGGGAATGAATTGGAAATGTCAACTCCAGCTGTATTCTTCTCCGTACAGAATATGGTCTCATCACCACCAATACTCTGTTCTACCAGGAGATCAAATGCAAAACATCATGGCAACACCTATGGTCCAAAACATCATGCAAAACATCATGGCAACACCTCGCATAGTCACATGTTTGTCCATGTCCAGAATCACAAAGATGTCTTCATCACCAGAGTAAAATTATAGCTAGTAACTGTTGGACGGACTATTGACTATTTAGTTTTAATTATGCCCATCAAACTGGCTTTCAACCAATTAAAACACAGTCTGAAGGATCCAATCAAAAATGACTGATTTCAATAAAACGTTAGGAAAAAACACTCAAACTTCAATCAAGAACAGAAGTGTCCACAGTGCTTGTGTTGCCTTTACGTACAGCATCATAAAAGCCTTCAAACAGTCGCATGGAGCATCTGTCAGGTGAAATTTATCATCTGCTTATAAGGACAGGTTCTTTAGTGCTCATGCTGTCATACAGGAGGGCATATTCTGAGGTTGCACTGCAATCATCTTTCGCAAATAAAGGATATGTCAACTTGGCTACCCAGTGGAGGCTTTAACATCATACGAATCTCTGACACTTACTGAGGCTACGCCAAGAAGCTTTCATTAATATACTTACCCCAACAGCTATCCGTGTTATATTCACCATTTTATCTGAGTTGATTACATCTGTTAGATTTCTGTCATCTCTGAATATTTCTCCATCTGTCACTACAATGATAAACCGTTTGGCATTTCTATTGGAGCCTCGAGTTTCATTGAAGATGTTGTCACTGTGAATGGACAAAATGTTAAGACAGCAACTCACATGCACATTTCACTTCCTGGGACATTCAATTTTGTGATATGTTGGCATTAATGCTTTGAACAATAAAGAAACCAAGGTTAGAGTAGATCTGAAAACAGTGAGAAACTGATAGATGAGCACGTTGAAGAGGATTTTCTAAAATTCTTAGCATTTCTAAAATTAACAAAGGTAGAAGTAGCGGAGCATTGGTCATAATTTGTCAATCCTCAATGGATAAAGAAGCAATACTGGAATGCTGTGGTCAGTTAGCTCAGTTGCCTAGACAGCTAGCTTATGATATAATGTGACCCGAACAGCATAGACTCAACTACTGCAATGGTTTAGGTTACCATGCCTTGTTACTCACCTGAGGCATGGTGGCCCTCAGGTTAAACCACCATCAGCTCTTTCTGTCTCATTTTTAAAAATTCATTCATGGGATTTGGGCATCACGGGCTGGCCAGCATTTATTGCTGTCCCTAGTTGTCCTTGAAAATATGGTGGTGAGTTGCCTTCTTGAACCACTGCAGTCCACCTATTGTGGATTGACCCAACAATGCTGTTAGGGAGGGAATTCCAGGATTTTGACCCAGCGACAGTGAAGATATCTCCAAATTAGGATGGTGACTGACTTGGAGGGGAACTTGCAGGTGATAGTGTTTCCATGTACAGAAGAACCTTGATTATCCACGTATCAATTATCCGAATATTGGATTATTCAAAGAAGATCTTGAGGTCCTGACAGAAACACTACGTCAAAGAGCTGTTTCAACCCTGATCACATCTTTTGTTTACAGGTACAATGATTAAAAATGAACTGGGGGGGGATTCAAGATGGCGGCGACCCAGCAAGTCTGAGTCTACAGTGCTCCTCCCAAGACTTGGGTAAAGTGGGTCACCCACCCCCACCACACTCACCAAATCATTTATAATAATTGTTTAACTTAATTAGTTGTTAAATATTAAACTTAAATAATCTAATCTTTAGTTAAAATGACTAAAGGGAAGGGAGCCCACAGCTCTCAACAAGCAGGAACCCCTCCCCCACCCTCTCCAGCTGCAGCAGAGGCATCCGCAGCTGCCCTGGGGGACTTACCTACGGTGGCGAGCCTTGTGGAGATGATCTCCAAGCTGGACGCGAAGATCGACGCGTTTATCGAGTAGTCCCGAAATCGATGGGACTCACTTTTGGCCGCGTTGCTGAAGCACGACCGAGACATTCAGGAAATCGAGCGCCGAGTCGGAGGGGCGGAGTTAAAGGCCGCGACCTCAGAAACTACAGCACAATCGGCCGTGGATCAGGTCCGGACTCTCGAACAGCGAGTCCGGACCTTAGAGAATTACATTGACGACCTCGATAATCGAGGTCGTCAAAAAAATATTCGTTTGCTGGGCCTTCCCGAATGGGAAGAGGAAGGCCAGCTTACAGCATTCCTGGAGCAGTGGCTGCCACAGCTTTTAAATCTGGAGGCTGGATCAGGCCAGGTAAGGGTAGAATGGGCCTACCGGATCGCAACACGCGGGCCCGGCTCGAACCAGCGTCCCCGCCCGGTCCTGTTTCGGCTGCAGAGCTACAAGGAGAGGCAGATACTTCTAGAAGCCTCTAGAAATCTCGGAAAAGACCCCCAAGCTATGATCTACAAAGGATCCAAGATCATGTTATTCCAGGACTTTTCCCCAGCTCTGGTTCGAATGAGGAAGGCATTCGACGAGGCAAAGAAGCGTTTAAGGGACTTAAATATTCAGTACTCCTTATGCTACCCAGCGACATTAGGCTTTAACCATGAAGGATCCGTATATAACTTCGGATCGCCAGAAAAGGCTAAGGAATTCTTGGACTCTCTTAGATAAACTGTAAGACATAATGGATGTTGGTTTGCCTTTCCCCCTGCTTTGGTTTATATCCCCCCCTATTTTTTTTTCTTTCTCTTACTTTACTGTTTAATATTATCATGGGGGGTGGGGAGAGGGATTTGATTTTCTCCCCCCCCTTGGGGTTGTTTTCTTTTATTACTTTATGTATATATGAGGAATGTATGTATGTGTGTGTGTGTATATGTATATATATGTATATATATATATATATATATATATATATAGCTGGGGGGTTTGGTTAATGTTGGTGGGGGGAGGTGGTTACCTTATTCAATTTTACCTCTGTCTCTAGGAGCGGGGTTGTTTTCCCTTGTTATTATATTTAATTATTATTTGTTGAGGTGGTAATTTTATAGTTATATGTTTATATATGGTATTAACATTACCAAATATATCCAGGTGTTGGTATGGGTGGGGGTAGGGTGCTCACTGTTAACTCTAGCTTTGTATTATATTTGAATTCTCCTCATTTTATTGAGGAGCGCCTGGGTCAAGGGTGGGGCATTGGTTGGGAGAGGATATGATGGACTTTTGGAGAGGAAGTGACACCCCCTGGGAACAAGGGGGAAAATCTCCACTTAGATACGTTTTATTTTTTTTTATTTAGAAATAGTTTTTTATTGTATTGTTGTGGGTGTATTAGAGAGGCTTTATTTTTGTAAATTTTATATGCTCTACGCTTGGGATGTTCTGGATAGGGATCCCCCTCCCGAGGGATCTCGGATTGGCCCAGATGATTATGGTTGATCAGTCGGTTAAGTGGTGCACCTGGAATGTCAAGGGGAGTAATTCGCCAGTCAAAAGGAAGAAAATATTATCAAATCTTAAGAAGGAAAGAGTTGATATAGCTCTCCTACAGGAGACACACCTGTCGGATGAAGAACACTTGAAATTACGACAGGTGGATTTGATCAGGCCTTTCTTTCTTCTTTTAGCTCAAAAAGCAGGGGAGTTGTTATTCTTGTCCGAAAGAATTTCCCTTTCAAAATCCTAAAGCAGATAAAAGACGAATCTGGACGATATATTTTGATTAAAGCCCTCATAAATGGAGAGGAATATGGGATTTTAAATTTGTACTGCCGCCCGGCACATCTCTTTAAATTTATAACGGAAGCCTTTTCAAAATTGATGGCTTTTGGTGCCCGTCATATAATTATAGGGGGAGACTTTAATTGTATTATGGATCCGGAAATAGATAGGATTCCCAAGAGTACTGCAGGAGTATCTCCCAGATCTAGACAATTGGTGGATCTGAACAAAGAATTAGGATTAGTAGATGTATGGAGATGTCTTCATCCACAGGGCAGAGATTTTTCTTTCTACTCCAATCCACATAAATGTCATACCAGAATTGATATGTTTTTTGCCCCCTCGATTTTTTAAAATTCCATATCATCCTGTAAAATAGGTAGTATAGTAATTTCCGATCACGCTGCTGTACATATGGAAACTAAGGCAAGGAACAATGGGACATCCCCTCGGCATTGGCGTATGGACCCCTTCCTAATGAAAGATAGTAAATTTGTAAAGTACTTCTCTCAAGAATTTAAAACTTTTTTAGAAATTAATTCAGGTACAGCTAGCAACTCATCAATGATGTGGGAGACCATCAAAGCTTACACGCGAGGTTTGATCATCTCCTATTCAGCGACCCAGAAGGAATTGAAGGGAGAACAACAGCATCTGCTTGAAGCTCGCTTAAAAGCAGCTGAAACAGCATACACTGATAGACCTTCTATTATTAAATTGCAAAGGATTACAGCTCTTAGGACAGCTCTAAACACTACGCTTACTCAAACGGCTAAGAGGGAAATATTATTTGCAAACAAAGGTTATATGAATACGGCGATAAACCGGGTAGATACTTAGCATTTCTTGCAAAGAAAAAAAAGGCCCCTCAGACTATTACGTCTATCAAGGAAAGTACGAGTATTTTGACTCATGATCATAAAAAGATTAATGTGATCTTTAGAGAATTTTATTCTGAGTTATATAAATCACAGGATTGTGAAGATAGGACGAGGAGGATGCAGTCATTTTTTAAAAATTTGACCTTTCCAGGCCTAACTCCAGAACAAGTATCGGTCCTAAATGCTCCTTTTACAGTCCAAGAAATACTTGATATAATTAGGCAACTTCAGAGTGGTAAGGCACCGGGCCCAGATGGTTTTCAAGCTGAATTCTATAAAGAATTTACAGAAATATTGGCTGGTCCACTTATGGACATGTATAACTATGCAAAGAGTCAGGGCTGTCTCCCGCCTTCGCTGAAAGAGGAAAATATCTCTCTTATCCTTAAAAAAGGAAAGGATCCAGAAGATTGTACATCATACAGACCAATATCCTTGCTAAATGTAGATTTTAAAATCCTTTCTAAAACATTAGCACTGAGACGAGATAGGGTACTGCCACATATTATAAAGGAGGATCAGACGGGGTTTATTAAGGGCCGTAGATCATCCAATAATATTAGAAGGGTTTTGAATATGATTCAAGCCTGTCATCAGGGAAAGATACCAGGAGTAGTGGTTTCATTAGACACGGAAAAGGTATTTGATAGGGTTGAATGGTCATATTTGTTTTACACATTGGAAAGGTTTGGCATTGGACAGGTGTTTACCAAATGGGTCTCAACATTGTATAGTGATCCCAAAGCAGTTGTGGTTACCAATGGATTAGGTTCGGATAGCTTCAGTGTGGGTAGGGGCTGCCATCAGGGATGTCCCCTCTCGCCATTGTTATTTACGCTAATAATTGAACCACTAGCAGAAGCTATACGAGCTGATCCTAATATAACGGCCCCGAGGATTGGTACAGGTAAACATAAAATTACCCTTTATGCAGATGATGTTCTTCTATTCCTCAGTAATCCTCTGATGTCCATACCTCGCCTAATCCAAGTTATTAATACATTTAGCGCATTCTCAGGCTATAAAATTAATTTTTCAAAATCGGAGTCTATGCCAATGGGTGGCCTTGCTATGACACCCTACTTAGTGGACGAATCCCTTTTTCCCTTTCGTTGGTCCCTGGAGGGCTTCTTATGTTTAGGCATTTTTATTTCTCCAGTATTTGGTCAATTGTATAAGGCTAATTTTGTGCATTTACTGGAAAGGATAAGGCAGGACCTCCACCGATGGGGAGACCTTCCAATTTCCTGGTTGGGTAGAATAGCACTAATCAAAATGAATGTCCTGCCCCGTCTCCTATATCCTATGAGAATGCTTCCGGTGATGCTGCCGAGGACGGCTCTATGTAAATTATATGGCTGGCTGGGTTCCTTTATCTGGAATCATAGGCGGCCCCTCATTAAGCTGAAGAAGCTACAGCTTCCACAGACAAGGGGAGGATTGGAATTCCCAGACTTTAGGAAATATCAGTTAAGTTCCCTATTAAGATTGGGTCTTGTCTGATCCACAATCAATCTGGTTGGACATCGAGGCCTCTCAAGTAAAATACCCACTTATTAACCTTTTATTCTCAGACAAGAGGAAAATCATTACAGATCACTGTAAAAACCCTATAATACTAAATACAATCAAGGCTTGGAATATAATGCGGCAAAATGAGGGCAATTCACATAAAACATCCCCCTGTGCACCGATAGTGGGAGCATGGGGATTCCAATCGGGGTTAACAGATGCCACTTTTAAACTCTGGAGATCCAGGGGTATCTCATGTTTAGGGGATCTATTTAAAGATGGGGTCCTGATGTCTTTTGAACAGCTGCGTCAGAAATTCGGATTACCTAATGGAGACCTCTTTCGATACTTCCAAATTCGAGATTATATACAGAAGAAGACTACATTATTAGATAGTCTTTATAAATCAGATAGAGAATGTAGTGTCCTACGACCAGTGGGGGTATCTTCCGTCAGTACTATTTATCATTTACTACATGATGAAGTATCGGGAGATATGGATAATCTGCTTAAAACATGGGATCAGGATTTGGGACTAGAAATCTCTATAGAAACATGGAATGATATTTGGGAAAATGCTAGAAGAATTACTATCTGTAACAGAACCCAGGCTATCCAGCTGAAGATACTTCATAGGGCCCATATAGCACCGGTTCGACTGGCAAAATTTAAGGCAGGAGCATCTCCAGTGTGTCCTAAATGCAAAATAGAGGTGGGCACTCTTATACATTGCCTATGGACCTGTCATAAGATCCGTAGATATTGGACTAAAGTAGCAAGTACCCTGACAGAAATTTTAGGAACGGAAATTAAAGTGGACCCTGTATCTCTCCTTTTAGGCTTTTCGAACTTTCCCTCCCTGGACACGTACAGGAAGAGACTATTTTCTATTCTTTCTTTCTGTGCAAGGAAAAGTATTTTGGTGAACTGGGTGGCTGAGAGCCCCCCTGGACTTTCAAATTGGCAAAGATTAATTATGGAATGTATTCCCCTTGACTTCCTCACAAATATGGTGCACCGAAAGACCGAATTATTTTATAAAATATGGCAGCCCTTCTTGAGTTACATAAATACAGATATTTCGGCTATCCTAACAAGGGCTTTTATTTAATTGAGATTACAAACCTGGCTGGTCCGGGGCCCCTCGGGAGAGGAATCCCGCACGAATACGGGTTTTATTACATCTGATGTTAACACATTCCGAGCATGTAAGAGACTTTAATATACACTCTGGTTAGTTGTCGGTTAGATTAATAGACAGTTGAGTTTTTTTTTCTTTTTTGTTTTTTTTTCTCTCTTGTTAAATTTTGGCTATTGTATATTTGAGTTAATTGTATATCAATGTTTATATCTGAGAGTTTTGTTTATTTTTGTAAACTTGTAAAAATGTTAAATTTCTAATAAAAATATCTATTAAAAAAGAAAATCTTTCCAAAAAAAAATGAACTGGGCTCCCAGAAATGCTGCCAGGAACAGTTCTGGACAGTCCAGGCACCATCTCTAAATGATGGGGAGGGGGGTTGTGGACTGGGGTTGGACAGTGGTTGGACGGTGGGTGGAGCTGGACGGGGCAGATGGGGGTGCGGGGTAGGATGGAGTTGGGGTGGGAGGGGATGGGTTTGGGGGGGCGGGGTTGAGGTGGGGTGGGGGCAGGCGGGGATGGACGAGGTTGGGGGCAGCGTTGAACGTAGTTGGGGGTGGGCGGGGATGAATGGAGTTTGAGGCTGGCAGGGTGGACGGGTTTGGGGGTAGGGTTGGATGGGTTTGGGGGCAGGCGGAGTTGGATGGGGTTGGGGCAGGCGGGCTTGGATGGGGTTGGGGGCAGGCGGGGTTGGATGGGGAGGGGGCAGGGTTGGATGGGGTTGGGGGCAGGCAGGGTTGGATGGGGTTGGGGGCGGGTTGGGGACAGGCGGGGTTGGACGCAGATGGGGTTGGGGGCAGGGTTGAACGGGGTTGGGGACAGGCGGGGTTGGACGGGGTTGGGGGCAGGTGGGGTTGCGGACAGATGGGGTTGGATGGGGATGGGGATGGGGTTGGGGACAGACGGGGTTGGCTGGTGTTGGGGACAGGCGGGGTTGGGGACAGGCGGGTTGGATGGGGTTGGGGACAGGCGGGGTTGGATGGGGTTGGGGACAGGTGGGGGTGGGGGTGGGGTTGGGGACAGGCGGGGTTGGATGGAATTGGTGGCAGGTGGGGTGGGGTTGGCAACAGGCGGGGTTGGATGGGGTTGGTGGAAGGTGTGGGTGGGGTTGGGGACAGACGGGTTAGATGGGGTTGGGGCATGCGGGGTTGGATGGGGATGGGGATGGGGATGGGGTTGGGGTTGGGGACAGATGGGGTTGGGGGCATGCGGGGTTGGATGGGGGATGGGGTTGGATGGGGATGGGGACAGGCGTGGTTGGACGGGGTTGGGGACAGGCGGGGTTGGACGGGGTTGGGGACAGATGGGATTGGGGACAGGCGGGGTTGGGGACAGGCGGGGTTGGATGGGGTTGTGGACAGGCGGGGTTGGATGGGGTTGGGGCAGGTGGGGGTGGGGTTGTGGACAGCGGGGTTGGATGGGGTTGGTGGCAGATGGGGGTGGGGTTGGGGACAGACGGGGTTGGATGGAGTTGGGGCATGCGGGGTTGGATGGGGATGGGGATGGGGTTGGGCTTGGGGATGGAGTCGGGGACGGGGACAGATGGTGTTGGGGGTATGCGGGGTTGGATGGAGGATGGGGTTGGATTGGGATGGGGTTTGGGACAGGTGGGGTTGGGGACAGGCGGGGTTGGACGGGGTTGGGGGCAGGCGGGTTGGACGGGGTTGGGAACAGGCAGGGTTGGACGGGGTTGGGGGCAGGTGGGGTTGGGGACAGGCGGGGTTGGATGTGGTTGGGGGCGGGTTGGTTGCAGGCGGGGTTGGACGCAGGCGGGGTTGGGGGCAGGGTTGAATGGGGTTGGGGACAGGCGGGGTTGGACGGGGTTGGGGGCAGGTGGGGTTGGGGACAGATGTGGTTGGATGGGGATGGGGATGGGGATGGGGTTGGGCACAGATGGGGTTGGATGGCATTGGGGACAGGCGGGGTTGGGGACAGGCGTTGGGGACAGGTGGGGTGGGGGTGGTGTTGGATGGGCTTGGTGGCAGGTGGGGGTGGGGTTGGGGACAGACAGGGTTGGATGGGGTTGGGGCATGCGGGGTTGGATGGGGATGGGAATGGGGTTGGGGTTGGGGTTGGGGACGGGGTTGGGGGCATGCGGGGTTGGATGGGGGATGGGGTTGGACGGGGTTGGGGACAGATGGAGTTGGTGACAGACGGGATTGGATGGGGTTGGGGACAGATGGGGTTGGGGGCAGGCGGGGTTGGACAGGGTTGGGGGCAGGTGGGGTTGGGGACAGGCAGGGTTGGATGGGGTTGGGGACAGCCGGGGTTGGATGGGGTTGGGGGCAGGTCGGGTTGGGGACAGGCAGGGTTGGATGGGGTTGGGGACAGGTGGGGTTGGATGGGGTTGATGGCAGGTGGGGGTGGGGTTGGGGACAGACGGGTTGGATAGGGTTGGGGGCATGCGGGGTTGGGGGCATGCGGGGTTGGATGGGGATGGGGATGGGGTGGGGATGGGGATGGGGATGGGGTTGGGGTTGGGGACAGACAGGGTTGGATGGGGTTGTGGACAGACGGGGTTGGATGGGGTTGGGGCAGGCGGGGTTGGATGGGGTTGGGGGCAGGCGGGGTTGCAGGGTTGGGGGCAGGGTTGAATGGGGTTGAGGCCTGCGTTGGATGGGGTTGGGGACAGGCGGGGTTGGGGACGGGCAGGGTTGGATGTGGGTGGGGGTGGGATTGGATGGGGTTGGGGACAGGCGGGGTTGGATGGGGATGAGGGTGAGGTCTGGGTTGGATGGGGTTGGGGCAGGCAGGTTTGGACAGGGTTGGGGACAGAGTTGGTTGGGGGCAGATGGGGTTGGATGGGTTGGGGGCAGGCAGGGTTGGACGTGGTTGGGGGCAGGTGGGGTTGGGCAGGGTTGGACATGGTTGGGGGTAGGGTTGAACGGGGTTGACGGCTGCATTGGACGGGGTTGGGGACAGACGGGGTTGGGGATGGGCGGGGTTGGATGGGGTGGGGGTGGTGTTAGAAGGGGGTGGGGGCGGGATTGGATGGGGTTGGGGACAAGTGGGGTTGGATGGGGTTGGGGACAGGCAGGGTTGGATGAGGTTGGGGACAGGAGGGGTTGGATGGGGTTAGGGACAGTCGGGATTGGATGGGGTTGGGGACAGGGGGATTGGATGGGGTTGGGGACAGGCGGGATTGGATGGGGTTGGGGACAGGCGGGGTTGGATGGGGCTGGGGACAGGCGGGGATGAATGGGGTTGGTGGGGTGGACGGGTTTGGGGGCGGGGTTGGAAGGGGTTGGGGACAGGCGGGGTAGAATGGGGAGTGGGCGGGGTTGGATGGGGTGTGGGCGGGGTTGGATGGGGAGTGGGCAGGGTTAGATGGGGTTGGGGCCAGGTAGGGTTGGATGTGGTTGGGGATAGGCGGGGATGAATGGGGTTGGAGGCAGGTGGGGTGGACGGGTTTGGGGGCGGGGTTGGATGGGGTTGGGTGCAGGCAGGGTTGGATGGGGTTGGGGACAGGCGGGGTTGGATGGGGGATGGGCGGGGTTGGATGGGGTGTGGGCGGGGTTGGTTGGGGTTGGGGACAGGGTTGGATGGTGTTGGGGACAGGGTTGGATGGGGTTGGATGGGGTTGGGGCACGTGGGGTTGGGGGCAGATTTGAACGAGTTTGGGGGGCAGGGGTGAACGGGGTTGGGGACAGGCGGGGTTGGGGACAGGCGGGGTGGGACGGGTTTTGGGACAGACAGGATTGGACGGGGTTGGGGGTAGGTGGGGGTGGGGTTGGGGACAGGTGGGGTTGGATGGGGTTGGGGGAGGTGGGGTTGGGGACAGATGTGGTTGGATAGGGATGGTGATGGGGTTGGGCACAGATGGGGTTGGATGGCGTTGGGGACAGGCAGGGTTGGGGACAGGCGGGGTTGGGGACAGGCGTTGGGGACAGGTGGGGGTGGGGAGGGGGTTGGATGGGGTTGGTGGCAGGTGGGGGTGGGGTTTGGGACAGACGGGGTTGGATGGGGTTGGGGCATGCGGGGTTGGATGGGGATGGGAATGGGGTTGGGGTTGGGGATGTGGTTGGGGACGGTGTTGGGGGCATGCGGGGTTGGATGGGGGATGGGGTTGGACGGGGTTGGGGACAGACGGAGTTGGAGACAGACGGGGTTGGATGGGGTTGGGGACAGGCGGGGTTGGACAGGGTTGGGGGCAGGTGGGGTTGGGGACAGGCAGGGTTGGATGGGGTTGGGGACAGCCGGGGTTGGATGGGGTTGGGGGCAGGTCGGGTTGGGGACAGGCAGGGTTGGATGGGGTTGGGGACAGGCGGGGTTGGATGGGGTTGGTGGCAGGTGGGGGTGGGGTTGGGGACAGACGGGGTTGGATAGGGTTGGGGGCATGCGGGGTTGGGGGCATGCGGGGTTGGATGGTGATGGGGATGGGGTGGGGATGGGGATGGGGATGGGGTTGGATGTGGTTGGGGTTGGGGTTGGGGACAGACGGGGTTGGATGGGATTGTGGACAGATGGGGTTGGATGGGGTTGGGGCAGGCGGGGTTGGATGGGGCTGGGAGCAGGTGGGGTTGCAGGGTTGGGGGCAGGGTTGAATGGGGTTGAGGCCTGCGTTGGATGGGGTTGGGGACAGACGGGGTTGGGGACGGGCAGGGTTGGATGTGGGTTGGTTGTGGGATTGGATTGGGTTGGGGACAGGCGGGGTTGGATGGGGATGAGGGTGAGGTCTGGGTTGGATGGGGTTGGGGCAGGCAGGTTTGGACAGGGTTGGGGACAGAGTTGGTTGGGGGCAGATGGGGTTGGATAGGTTGGGGGCAGGCAGGGTTGGACGTGGTTGGGGGCAGGTGGGGTTGGGCAGGGTTGGACAGGGTTGGGGGCAGGGTTGAACGGGGTTGACGGCTGCGTTGGATGGGGTTGGGGACAGGCAGGGTTGGGGATATGCGGGGTTGGATGGGGTGGTGGTGGTGTTAGATGGGGGTGGGGGCGGGATTGGATGGGGTTGGGGCAAGTGGGGTTGAATGGGGTTGGGGACAGGCAGGGTTGGATGAGGTTGGGGACAGGAGGGGTTGGATGGGGTTGGATGGGGTTAGGGACAGTCGGGATTGGATGGAGTTGGGGACAGGCGGGGTTGGATGGGGCTGGGGACAGGCGGGGATGAATGGGGTTGGAGGCTGGTGGGGTGGACGGGTTGGGGGCGGGGTTGGATGGGGTTGGGTGCAGGCGGGGTTGGATGGGGTTGGGGACAGGCGGGGTAGAATGGGGAGTGGGCGCGGTTGTATGGGGTGTGGGCGGGGTTGGATGGGGAGTGGGCGGGGTTAGATGGGGTTGGGGCCAGGCGGGGTTGGATGAGGTTGGGGACAGGTGGGGATGAATGGGGTTGGAGGCTGGTGGGGTGGACGGGTTTGGGGGTGGGGTTGGATGGGGTTGGGGACAGGGTTGGATGGGGTTGGATGGGGTTGGGGCAGGCGGGGTTGGGGGCAGGGTTGAACGAGTTTGGGGGGCAGGTGTGAACGGGGTTGGGGACAGGCAGGGTTGGGGACGGGCGGGGTGGGACGGGTTTGGGGACAGGCAGGATTGGACGGGGTTGGGGATAGGTGGGGGTGGGGTTGGGGACAGGCGGGCTTGGATGGGGTTTGGGACGGGCGGGGTTGGGGGTTGTGTTGGGTTGGGCGGGGTTGGGGGCTGCGTTGGATGGTGTTGGGGGCATGCAGGGTTGGGAGCAGGTGGGGTTGGATGGGGTTGGATGGCATGCGGGGTTGGTCGGGGTTGAGGGCTGGCTTGGATGGGGATGGGGTTGGGGGCAGGCGGGGTTGGGTGCAGGCGGGGTTGGAAGGGATTGAAGGCTGGGTTGGATGGGGTTGGGGACAGACGGTGTTGGGGACAGATGGGGTTGGGGACAGGCGGGGTTGGATGCAGGCGGGGTTTGGGGACAGGCGGGGTTGGATGGGGTTGAGGGCGGGTTGGGGGCAGGCGGGGTTGGACGCAGGCGGGGTTGGGGGTAGGGTTGAACGGGGTTGGGGGCAAGTGGGATTGGGGACAGATGGGGTTGGATGGGGATGGGGATGGGGTTAGGGACAGACGGGGTTGGATGGCGTTGGGGACAGGCAGGGTTGGGGACAGACGGGGTTGGATGGGGTTGGGGCAGGTGGGGGTGGGGTGGGGGCATGCGGGGTTGGATGGGGGTGGGGTTGGATGGGGATGGGGTTGTGGACAGGTGGGGTTGGGGACAGGCCTGGTTGGACGGGGTTGGGGGCAGACGTGGTTGGAGACAGACGGGGTTGGATGGGGTTGGGGACAGATGCGGTTGGGGACAGGCAGGGTTGGACGGGGTTGGGGGCAGATGGGGTTGGGGACAGGCGGGGTTGGGGACAGGCAGGTTTGGAGGGGGTTGGGGACAGACGGGGTTGGATGGGGTTGGGGACAGATGGGGTTGGGGACAGGCGGGTTTGGATGGGGTTGGGGCATGCGGGGCTGGATGGGGATGGGGATGGGGTTGGGGTTGGGGTTGGGGTTGGGGACAGGGACAGATGGGGTTGGGGGCATGCGGGGTTGGATGGGGGATGGGGTTGGATGGGGATGGGGACAGGCGGGGTTGGACGGGGTTGGGCACAGACGGGGTTGGATGGGGTTGGGGCATGCGGGGTTGGATGGGGGTGGGGTTGGATGGGGATGGGGTTGTGGACAGGTGGGGTTGGGGACAGGCCTGGTTGGACGGGGTTGGGGGCAGGCAGGTTGGACGGGGTTGGGGACAGACGGGGTTGGAGACAGACGGGGTTGGATGGGTATGGGGACAGATGGGGTTGGGGACCGGCAGGGTTGGACGGGGTTGGGGGCAGATGGGGTTGGGGACAGGCGGGGTTGGATGGGGTTGGGGGCAGGTTGGTTGCAGGCGGGGTTGGACGCAGGCAGGGTTGGGGGCAGGGTTGAATGGGATTGGGGACAGGCGGGGTTGGACGGGGATGGGGATGGGGTAGGGGACAGATGGGGTTGGATGGCGTTGGGGACAGGCGGGTTTGGGGACCGGCAGGGTTGGATGGGGTTGGGGACAGGCGGGGTTGGATGGGATTGGGGCATGCGGGGTTGGATGGGGATGGGGATGGGGATGGGGTTGGGTTTGGGGTTGGGGTTGGGGTTGGGGTTGGGGACAGGGACAGATGGGGTTCGGGGCATGCGGGGTTGGATGGGGAATGGGGTTGGATGGGGATGGGGACAGGCGGGGTTGGACGTGGTTGGGGGCAGGCGGGTTGGACGGGGTTGGGGACAGATGGGGTTGGATGGGGTTGGGGGCGGGTTGGGGGCAGGCGGGGTTGGACGCAGGCGGGGTTGGGGGCAGGGTTGAATGGGGTTGGGGGCAGGTGGGGTTGGGGACAGATGGGGTTGGATGGGGATGGGGACAGGTGGGGTTGGGGACAGGCGGGGTTGGACGGGGCTGGGGGCAGGCGGGTTGGACGGGGTTGGGGACAGACAGGGTTGGAGACAGACGGGGTTGGATGGGGTTGGGGTTAGATGGCGTTGGGGACAGGTGGGGTTGGGGACAGGCAGGGTTGGATGGCGTTGGGGCATGTGGGGTTGGATGGGGATGGGGATGGGGTTGGGGTTGGGGTTGGGGTTGGGGTTGGGGACGGGGACAGATGGGGTTGGGGGCATGCGGGGTTGGATGGGGGATGGGGTTGGATGGGGATGGGGACAGGCGGGGTTGGACGGGGTTGGGGGCAGGCGGGTTGGATGGGGTTGGGGACAGACGGGGTTGGGGACAGATGGAGTTGGACAGGGTTGGACCCAGGCGGGTTTGGGGACAGGCGGGGTTGGATGGGGTTGGGGCGGGTTGGGGGCAGGCGGGGTTGGACGCAGGCGGGGTTGGGGGCAGGGTTGAACGGGGTAGGGGGCAGGTGGGGTTGGGGACAGATGGGGGTGGGGTTGGGGACAGACGGGGTTGGATGGGGTTGAGGCATGCGGGGTTGGAAGGGGATGGGGATGGGGTTAGAACATAGAAGAATACAGCGCAGTACAGGCCCTTTGGCCCTCGATGTTGCGCCGATCCAAGCCCACCTAACCTAAACTAACCCACTATCCTCCATATACCTATCCAATGCCCGCTTAAATGCCCATAAAGAGGGAGAGTCCACCACTGCTGCTGGCAGGGCATTCCATGAACTTACGACTCGCTGAGTGAAGAACCTACCCCAACTTCAGTCCTATATCTACCCCCCCTTAATTTAAAGCTATGCCCCCTTGTAATACCCGACTCCATACGCGGGAAAAGGTTCACACTGTCAACCCTATCTAACCCCCTAATCATCTTGTACACCTCAATCAAGTCACCCCTAAACCTTCTTTTCTCTAATGAAAACAGCCCCAAGTGTCTCAGTCTATCCTCATACGATCTTCCTTCCATACCAGGCAACATCCTGGTAAACCTCCTCTGCACCCGTTCCAGTGCCTCCACATCCTTCCTATAATATGGCGACCAAAACTGCACACAATATTCCAGATGCGGCCGCACCAGAGTTTTATACAACTGCATCATGACCTCAGGACTCCGGAACTCAATTCCTCTACCAATAAAAGCCAGTACGCCATATGCCTTCCTCACCGCACTATTTACCTGGGTGGCAACTTTCAGAGATCTGTGTACATGGACACCAAGATCCCTCTGCTCATCCACACTACCAAGTATCCGACCATTAGCCCAGTACCCCATCTTTTTGTTATTCTTCCCAAAGTGAATCACCTCACATTTAGCTACATTGAATTCCATTTGCCACCTTTCTGCCCAGCTCTGCAGCTTCTCTATATCCTGCTGTAACCTGCCACATCCTTCCTCACTGTCAACAACTCCTCCGACTTTCGTATCATCCGCAAACTTGCTCACCCAACCTTCTAACCCCTCTTCCAGGTCATTTATAAAAATGACAAACAGCAATGGTCCCAAAACAGATCCTTGCGGAACACCGCTAGTGACGGCACTCCATGAAGAAACTTTGCCATCAACTACTACCCTCTGTCTTCTTCCATCCAGCCAATTCCTAATCCAAACCTCCAACTCACCCTCAATGCCATATCTCCGTATTTTCTGCAGTAGCCTACCATGGGGAACCTTATCAAATGCCTTACTAAAATCCATATATACCACATCTACCGCTTTCCCCTCATCAACCTCCTTCGTCACCTTTTCAAAGAATTCAATAAGGTTTGTGAGGCACGACCTGCCCTTCACAAAACCATGCTGACTATCCTTGATCACATTATTCCTATCCAGATGTGCATAAATCCTATCCCTTACAATTCTCTCTAAGACTTTGCCCACAACAGAAGTGAGACTCACCGGCCTATAGTTACTAGGGTTATCCCTACTCCCCTTTTTGAACAAGGGAACCACATTTGCTATCCTCCAGTCTTCTGGCACTACTCCTGTAGACAAAGAGGACATAAAAATCAAGGCCAATGGCTCTGCAATCTCCTCCCTTGCTTCCCAGAGAATCCTAGGATAAATGCCATCAGGCCCAGGGGACTTATCTATTTTCACCTTTTCCAGGATTTCCAACACCTCTTCTCTACATACCTCAAAGCCATCCATTCTACTTATTTGTGACTCAGTATTCACATCGACGACAATGCCCTGTTCCTGAGTAAATACTGAAGAAAAGTATTCATTCAGTGTCTCCCCAATCTCTTCTGCCTCCACACGCAACTTCCCACTACTATCCTTGACTGGACCTATTCCTACCCTAGTCATTCTTTTATTCCTAACATACCTATAGAAAGCCTTAGGGTTTTCCCTAATCCTACCGACTAAGGACCTTTCATGTCCCCTCCTTGCTGCTCTTAGCTCTCTCTTCAGGTCCTTCCTGGCTACCCTATAACTCTCAATCGCCCCAATTGAACCTTCACGTCTCATCTTGAGATAGGCCGCCCTCTTCCATTTAACAAGGGATTCCAATTCCTTATTAAACCATGGCTCCCTCGCACGACCCTTTCCTCCCTGCCTGACAGGTACATAATTATCAAGGACACTCAATAGTTGCTCCTTGAACAAGCTCCACATATCATTTACACTCTTGCCTTGGAGTCTACTTTTCCAAGCCACACATCCTAAGTCATGCCTCACCGCATCATAATTTCCCTGACCCCAGCTATAACTCTTGCCCTGTAGTACACACTTATCCCTCTCCATCACGAGAGTAAAAATCACCAAATTATGGTCACTATCCCCAAAGTGCTCACCTACCTCTAATTCTAACACCTGGCCTGGTTCGTTACCCAGAACCAAATCCAGTATGGCCTCACCTCTTGTTGGCCTATCTACATATTGTGTCATGAAACCCTCCTGCACACATTGGACAAATACTGACCCATCTAACGAACTTGAGCTATAGCTTTCCCAATCAATATCAGGAAAGTTAAAGTCCCCCATAACAACCACCCTATTACTTTCACTCTTCTCTTGAATCATCCTCGCACATTTAATAGTGGGTTAAAGGGATATAGAGAGTGGGCAGGGTTGTGGCTGGGATGTGCTTGACCATGATTATATTAAATGGCAGACCAAGCTGAAGGAGCTGAAGTGCTGAAGGGTTGGGCTTGGGGATGGGGTCGGGAACAGGGACGGGACAGGTGGGGTTGGGGACAAGCGGGGTTGGACGGGGTTGGGGGCAGGCGGATTGGACGGGGTTGGGGACAGATGGGGTTTGAGACAGACGGGGTTGGATGGGGTTGGGGACAGATGAGGTTGGGGACAGGCAGGGTTGGACAGGGTTGGGGGCATGTGGGGTTGGGGACAGGCAGGGTTGGATGGGGTTGGGGGCGGGTTGGATGCAGGCGGGGTTGGACGCAGGCGGGGTTGGGGGCAGGGTTGACCGGGGTTGGGGACAGGCGGGGTTGGACGGGGTTGGGGGCAGGTGGGGTTGGGGACAGTTGGGGTTGGATGGCGTTGGGGACAGGCGGGGTTGGGGACAGGCGTTGGGGACAGGCAGGTTTGGGGACAGGCAGGGTTGGATGGGGTTGGGGACAGGCGGTGTTGGATGGGGTTGGGGACAGGTGGGGTTGGGGTTGGGGACAGGTGGGGTTGGATGGGGTTGGTGGCAGGTGGGGGTGGGGTTGGGGACAGACGGGGTTGGATGGGGTTGGGGCATGCGGGGTTGGATGGGAATGGGGTTGGGGTTGGGGATGGGTTTGGGCACGGGGTTGGGGGCATGCGGGATTGGATGGGGGTGGATGGGGTTGTGGACAGACGGGGTTGGATGGGGTTGGGGCAGGCGGGGTTGGATGGGGTTGGGGACAGGCGGGGTTGGAAGGGTTGGGGGCAGGGTTGATTGGGTTTGAGGCTTGCGTTGGATGGGGTTGGGGACAGGCGTGGTTGGGGACGGGCGGGGTTGGATGTGGGTGGGGGTGGGCTTGGATGGGGTTGGGGACAGGCGGGGTTGGATGGGGATGAGGGTGAGGGCTGGGTTGGATGGGGTTAGGGCAGGCGGGTTTGGACAGGGTTGGGGACAGAGTTGGTTGGGGGCAGATGGGGTTGGATGGGTTGGGGGCAGGCAGGGTTGGACGTGGTTGGGGGCAGGCGGGGTTGGGCAGGGTTGGACAGGGTTGGGGGCAGGGTTGAACGGGGTTGACGGCTGCGTTGGATGGGGTTGGGGCCAGGCGGGGTTGGGGATGGGCGTGGTTGGATGGGGTGGGGGTGGCGTTAGATGGGGTGGGGGCAGGATTGGATGGGGTTGGGGACAGGCGGGGTTGAATGAGGTTGGATGGGGTTGGGGACAGGAGGGGTTGGATGGGGTTGGGGACAGGCGGGATTGGATGGGGTTGGATGGGGTTGGGGACAGGGGGATTGGATGGGGTTGGGGACAGGAGTGGTTGGATGGGGTTGGGGACAGCGGGGTTGGATGGGGTTGGGGACAGGTGGGGTTAGATGGGGTTGGGGCCAGGCGGGGTTGGATGTGGTTGGGGACAGGCGGGGATGAATGGGGTTGGAGGCTGCTGGGATCGAGGGGTTTGGGGGCGGGGTTGGATGGGGTTGGGTGCAGGCGGGGTTGGATGGGGTTGGGGACAGGTGGGGTAGAATGGGGAGTGGGCGGGGTCGGATGGGGTGTGGGCAGGGTTGGATGGGGAGTGGGCAGGGTTGGATGGGGTTGGGGACAGGTGGGGTTGGATGGGGTTGGGGCCAGGCGGGGTTGGATGTGGTTGGGGACAGGCGGGGATGAATGGGGTTGGAGGCTGGTGGGGTGGACGGATTTGGGGGTGAAGTTGGATGGGGTTGTGTGTAGGCAGGGTTGGATGGGGTTGGGGACAGGCCGGGTTGGATGGTGTGTGGGCGGGGTTGGATGGGGTGTGGGCGGGGTTGGTTGGGGTTGGGGACAGGGTTGGATGGGGTTGGGGGCAGGCGGGGTTGGGGGCAGGGTTGAACGGGTTTGGGGGGGCAGGGTTGAACTGGGTTGGGGACAGGCGGGGTGGGACGGGTTTGGGGACAGGCGGGATTGGACGGGGTTGGGGGTAGGTGGGGGTGGGGTTGGGGACAGGCGGCGTTGGATGGGGTTGGGGACGGGCGGGGTTGGATGGAGTTGGGGGTTGGGTTGGAGGCTGCGTTGGATGGTGTTGGGGGCAGGCGGGGTTGGATCGGGTTGGATGGCATGCGGGGTTGGACGGGGTTGAGGGCTGGGTTGGACGGGGAGGGGGTTGGGGGCAGGCGGGGTTGGGCCAGGCGGGGTTGGACTGGGTTGAGGGCTGGGTTGGATGGGGATGGGGTTGGGGGCATGCGGGGTTGGGGGCAGGCGGGGTTGGACGGGGTTGAAGGCTGGGTTGGACAGGGTTGGACGGGGTTGGGGGCATGCAGGGTTGGGGGCAGGGTTGGAGGCGGGGGTGGGGTTGGGGGCGGAGACGGGGGCGGGGGCAGGGTTGGGGGTGGGGTTGGGGGCAGGGTTGGAGGGGGTTGGGGGCAGGGTTGAACGGGGTTGGGGGCTGCATTGGATGGGGTTGGGAACAGGTTGGGTTGGATGGGGTTGGGAACAGGTTGGGTTGGATGGGGTTGGGGACAGGTTGGGTTGGATGGGGTTGGGGATGGGGACGGGGTTGAGGATGGGTTGGATGGGGACGGGGTTGAGGATGGGTTGGATGGGGACGGGGTTGGGGACGGGTTGGATGGGGCCGGGATTGGGGACGGGGTTGGGGATGGGTTGGATGGGGACGGGGTTGGGTACAGGTTGGGTTGGATGGGGACGGGGTTGGGGACAGGTTGGATTGGATGGGGAGTGGGTGGGGTTGGATGGGGTGTGGGCGGGGTTGGTTGGGGTTGGGGACAGGGTTGGACGGTGTTGGGGACAGGGTTGGATGGGGTTGGGGGCAGGCGGGGTGGGACGGGTTTGGGGACAGGCGGGATTGGACGGGGTTGGGGGCAGGTGGGGGTGGGATTGGGGACAGGCGGGGTGGGATGGGGTTGGGGACGGGCGGGGTTGGGCGGGGTTGTGGGTTGGGTTGGATTGGGCGGGGCTGGGGGCTGCGTTGGATGGGGACGGGGTTGAGGATGGGTTGGATGGGGATGGGTTGGGGACGGGGTTGGGGATGGGTTGGATGGGGACGGTGTTGGGGACAGGTTGGGTTGGATGAGGACGGGGTTGGGGACAGGTTTGGTTGGATGGGGTTGGGGACAGGTTGGGTTGGATGGGGTTGGGGACAGGTTGGGTTGGATGGGGATGGGGATGGTGTTGGGGACAGGTTGGGTTGGATGGGGTTGGGGACAGGTTGGGTTGGATGGGTTGGGGATGGGGATGCGGTTGGGGATGGGTTGGATGGGGTTGGGGTTGGGGTTGGGGACGGGTTGGATGGGGTTGGGGTTGGTGACAGGTTGGGTTGGATGGGGTTGGGGACAGGTTGGGGGGATGGGGTTGGGGACAGGTTGGGTTGGATGGGGTTGGGGACAGGTTGGGTTAGATGGGGTTGGGGACAGGTTGGGTTAGATGGGGTTGGGGGCAGGCGGGGTTGGGCGGGGTTGGAGGCAGGCGGGGTTGGGCGGGGTTGGATGGGGTTGGGCGCAGGCGGGGCTGGGGACTGGCGGGGTTGGGGACCAGTGGAGTTGGATGGGGTTGGGGATGGGATTGGATGGGGTTGTGGACAAGTGGGGTTGGGGACGAGATTGGATGGGGTTGGGGACAAGTGGGGTTGGATGGGGTATGGGACAGGCGGGGTGGGGACAGGCGTGATTGGATGGGGTTGGGGACGGGATTGGATGGGGTTGGGGACAAGTGGGGTTGGATGGGGTTGGGGATAGGCGGCATTGGATGGGGGTGGGGATAGGCGGGGTTGGATGGGGTTGGAGACAGGCAGGGTTGGATAGGTTTGGGGACAGGCAGGGTTGGATGGGGTTGGGGACAGGCAGGGTTGGATGGGGTTGGGGACAGGCGGGGATGGATGGGGTTGGGGACAGGCGGGGATGAATGGGGCTGGGGACAGGCGGGGATGGATGGGGTTGGAGGATGGTGGGGTGGACGGGTTTGGGGGCGGGGTTGGGGTCAGGCGGGGTTGGAGGCAGGCGGGGTTGGATGGGGTTGGATAGCAGGCAGGGTTGGGGCAGGCGGGGTTGGATGGGGTTGGATGGCAGGTGAGGTTGGATGGGGTTGGATGGCATGCGGGATTGGACGGGGTTGAGGGCAGGCGGGGTTGAAGGCTGGGTTGGATGGGGTTGGGGGCATGCGGGGTTGGTCGCGGTTGGGGGCATGCAGGGTTGGACGGGGTTGGGGGCAGGGTTGAAGAGGGTTGGGGGCTGCATTGGATGGGGTTGGGAACAGGTTGGGTTGGATGGGTTGGGAACAGGTTGGGTTGGATGGGGATGGGGATGGTGTTGGGGACGGGTTAGATGGGGATGGGGTTGGGGACAGGTTGGGTTGAATGGGGTTGGGGACAGGTTGGGTTAGATGGGGATGGGGTTGGGGACAGGTTGGGTTGGATGGGGTTGGGGACAGGTTGGGTTAGATGGGGATGGGGTTGGGGACAGGTTGGGTTGGATGGGGATGGGGATGGGGTTGGGGACGGGTTGGATGGGGATGGGGATGGGGATGGGGACAGGTTGGATGGGGAAAAGGTTGGGGACATGTTGGGTTGGATGGGGTTGGGGACAGGTTGGGTTGGATGGGGTTGGATGGGGTTAGGGACAGGTTGGGTTAGATGGGGATGGGGGCAGGCGGGGTTGGAGGCAGGCGGGGTTGGGCGGGGTTGGATGGGGTTGGACGCAGGCAGGGTTGGGGATGGGTGGGTTGGATGGGGTTGGGGATGGGATTGGATGGGGTGGGGGCAAGTGGAGTTGGATGGGGTTGGGGACAGGTGGGGTTGGGGACGGGCGGGGTTGGATGGGGTTGGGGACAGGATTGGATGGGTTTGGGGACGGGATTGGATGGGGTTGGGGACAAGTGGGGGGGTTGGGGATGGGATTGGTTGGGGACAAGTGGGGTTGGATAGGGTTGGGGATAGGCGGCGTTGGGTGGGGGTGAGATTGGATGGGGTTGGGGACATGCGGGGATGAATGGGGTGGACGGGTTTGGGGCGGGTTTGGGGGCAGGCGGGGTTGGATGGGGAGGGGGCAGGGTTGGATGGGGTTGGGGCAGGCAGGGTTGGATGGGATTTTGAACAGGCAGGGTTGGATGGGGTTGGGAGCAGTGTTGGACGAGGTTGGCAGCTGGGTTGAATGGGGTTGGGGTCAGGTGGGGTTGGAGACAGGCAGGATTGGATGGGGTTGGGGACAGGCGGGGTTAGACGGGGTTGGGGGCAGGCGGGGTTGGATGAGGTAGGAGGTGTGAGTGGATGGTTTGGGGGCGGGATTAAGATGGGTTTGGAGCAGTTGGGGATGGATGGGGTTGGGAGCAGCATTGAACGCAGTTGGGAGTGGGCGGGGATGAATGGAGTTGGGGCAGGAATGGATGGGGTTGGGGGCAGGCGGGGTTGTGGGCGGGGTTGGATGGGGTTGGGGACAGGCGGGGTTGGATGGGGTTGGGGGCAGGGTTGTACGGGGTTGGGGGCAGGGTTGTACAGGTTTTGGGGGCAGAGTTGGACGGGGTTTGGGACAGACGGGGTTGGAAGGGGTTGGACGGGGTTTGGGACGGATGGGGTTGGACGTGGTTTGGGACAGACGAGGTTGGACGGGATTTGGGGCAGGTGGAGATGGACGGGGTTGGGGACAGGCGGGGTTGGATGGGGTTGGGGACAGAAGGGGTTGGATGTGGATGGGAATGGGGATGGGGACAGGTGGGGTTGATTGGGGTTGGGGGAAAGTTTGGGGGCTGGGTTGGATGGGGTTGAGGGCAGGTGGGGTTGGATGGGTTTGGGATAGGCGGGGTTGGATGGGGTTGGGGATGGGGCAGGTGGGGTTGGATGGGGTTGGGGGCAGGCGGGGTTGGATGGGGAGTGGGTGGGGTTGGATGGGGTGTGGGCGGGGTTGGTTGGGGTTGGGGACAGGGTTGGACGGTGTTGGGGACAGGGTTGGATGGGGTTGGGGGCAGGCGGGGTGGGACGGGTTTGGGGACAGGCGGGATTGGACGGGGTTGGGGGCAGGTGGGGGTGGGATTGGGGACAGGCGGGGTGGGATGGGGTTGGGGACGGGCGGGGTTCGGCGGGGTGTGGGTTGGGTTGGATTGGGTGGGGCTGGGTGCCGCGTTGGATGGGGACGGGGTTGGGGATGGGTTGGATGGGGATGGGTTGGGGACGGGGTTGGGGATGGGTTGGATGGGGACGGTGTTGGGGACAGGTTGGGTTGGATGAGGACGGGGTTGGGGACAGGTTTGGTTGGATGGGGTTGGGGACAGGTTGGGTTGGATGGGGTTGGGGACAGGTTGGGTTGGATGGGGATGGGGATGGTGTTTGGGACAGGTTGGGTTGGATGGGGTTGGGGACAGGTTGGGTTGGATGGGTTGGGGATGGGGATGCGGTTGGGGATGGGTTGGATGGGGTTGGGGTTGGGGTTGGGGACGGGTTGGATGGGGTTGGGGTTGGTGACAGGTTGGGTTGGATGGGGTTGGGGACAGGTTGGGGGGATGGGGTTGGGGACAGGTTGGGTTGGATGGGGTTGGGGACAGGTTGGGTTAGATGGGGTTGGGGACAGGTTGGGTTAGATGGGGTTGGGGGCAGGCGGGGTTGGGCGGGGTTGGAGGCAGGCGGGGTTGGGCGGGGTTGGATGGGGTTGGGCGCAGGCGGGGCTGGGGACCGGCGGGGTTGGGGACCAGTGGAGTTGGATGGGGTTGGGGATGGGATTGGATGGGGTTGTGGACAAGTGGGGTTGGGGACGAGATTGGATGGGGTTGGGGACAAGTGGGGTTGGATGGGGTATGGGACAGGCGGGGTTGGGGACAGGCGTGATTGGATGGGGTTGGGGACGGGATTGGATGGGGTTGGGGACAAGTGGGGTTGGATGGGGTTGGGGATAGGCAGCATTGGATGGGGGTGGGGATAGGCGGGGTTGGATGGGGTTGGAGACAGGCAGGGTTGGATAGGGTTGGGGACAGGCAGGGTTGGATGGGGTTGGGGACAGGCAGGGTTGGATGGGGTTGGGGACAGGCGGGGATGGATGGGGTTGGGGACAGGCGGGGATGAATGGGGCTGGGGACAGGCGGGGATGGATGGGGTTGGAGGATGGTGGGGTGGACGGGTTTGGGGGCGGGGTTGGGGTCAGGCGGGGTTGGAGGCAGGCGGGGTTGGATGGGGTTGGATAGCAGGCAGGGTTGGGGCAGGCGGGGTTGGATGGCAGGTGAGGTTGGATGGGGTTGGATGGCATGCGGGATTGGACGGGGTTGAGGGCAGGCGGGGTTGCAGTCTGGGTTGGACGGGGTTGGGGGCATGCGGCGTTGGTCGCGGTTGGGGGCATGCAGGGTTGGATGGGGTTGGGGGCAGGGTTGAAGAGGGTTGGGGGCTGCATTGGATGGGGTTGGGAACAGGTTGGGTTGGATGGGTTGGGAACAGGTTGGGTTGGATGGGGATGGGGATGGTGTTGGGGACGGGTTAGATGGGGATGGGGTTGGGGACAGGTTGGATGGGGATGGGGATGGGGATGGGGATGGGGTTGGGGACAGGTTGGGTTGAATGGGGTTGGGGACAGGTTGGGTTGGATGGGGATGGGGATGGGGTTGGGGACGGGTTGGATGGGGATGGGGATGGGGATGGGGACAGGTTGGATGGGGAAAAGGTTGGGGACATGTTGGGTTGGATGGGGTTGGGGACAGGTTGGGTTGGATGGGGTTAGATGGGGTTGGGGACAGGTTGGGTTAGATGGGGATGGGGGCAGGCGGGGTTGGAGGCAGGCGGGGTTGGGCGGGGTTGGATGGGGTTGGACGCAGGCGGGGTTGGGGATGGGTGGGTTGGATGGGGTTGGGGATGGGATTGGATGGGGTTGGGGACAAGTGGAGTTGGATGGGGTTGGGGACAGGTGGGGTTGGGGACAGGATTGGATGGGTTTGGGGACGGGATTGGATGGGGTTGGGGACAAGTGGGGGGGTTGGGGATGGGATTGGTTGGGGACAAGTGGGGTTGGATAGGGTTGGGGATAGGCGGCGTTGGGTGGGGGTGAGATTGGATGGGGTTGGGGACATGCGGGGATGAATGGGGTGGACGGGTTTGGGGCGGGTTTGGGGGCAGGCGGGGTTGGATGGGGAGGGGGCAGGGTTGGATGGGGTTGGGGCAGGCAGGGTTGGATGGGATTTTGAACAGGCAGGGTTGGATGGGGTTGGGAGCAGTGTTGGACGGGGTTGGCAGCTGGGTTGAATGGGGTTGGGGTCAGGTGGGGTTGGAGACAGGCAGGATTGGATGGGGTTGGGGACAGGCGGGGTTAGACGGGGTTGGGGCAGGCGGGGTTGGATGAGGTACGAGGTGTGAGTGGATGGTTTGGGGGCGGGATTAAGATGGGTTTGGAGCAGTTGGGGATGGATGGGGTTGGGAGCAGCATTGAACGCAGTTGGGAGTGGGCGGGGATGAATGGAGTTGGGGCAGGAATGGATGGGGTTGGGGGCAGGCGGGGTTGGGGGCGGGGTTGGATGGGGTTGGGGACAGGCGGGGTTGGATGGGGTTGGGGGCAGGGTTGTACGGGGTTGGGGGCAGGGTTGTACAGGTTTTGGGGGCAGGGTTGGACGGGGTTTGGGACAGACGGGGTTGGAAGGGGTTGGACGGGGTTTGGGACGGATGGGGTTGGACGTGGTTTGGGACAGACGGGGTTGGACGGGATTTGGGGCAGGTGGAGATGGACGGGGTTGGGGACAGGCGGGGTTGGATGGGGTTGGGGACAGAAGGGGTTGGATGTGGATGGGAATGGGGATGGGGACAGGTGGGGTTGATTGGGGTTGGGGGAAAGTTTGGGGGCTGGGTTGGATGGGGTTGAGGGCAGGTGGGGTTGGATGGGTTTGGGATAGGCGGGGTTGGATGGGGTTGGGGATGGGGCAGGTGGGGTTGGATGGGGTTGGGGGCAGGCGGGGTTGGATGGGGTTGGGGACAGGCGGGTTTGGATGGGGTTGGGGACAGGCGGCGTTGGATGGCGTTGGGGGCAGGCGGGGTTGGGGCAGACGGGGTTGGATGGGATTTGGGGCAGGGTTGGATGGGGTTGGCGACAGGTGGGGTTGGACGGGGTTGGACGGGGTTGGGGGTGGGAGTGGATGGGTTTAGGAGGGGTGGGATTGAGACGGGTTTGGGGCAGGCGGGGATGGCCGGGGTTGGGGGGCCGCATTGAACGCAGTTGGGGGTGGGCGGGGATGAATGGGGTTGGGGGCAGGGTTGAATGGGGTTGGGGACAGGGTTAGATGGTTCTGGGGCAGGGTTGGATGTGGTTTGGGACAGACAGGGTTGGACGAGGTTTGGGACAGACGGGGTTGGACGGGGTTTGGGACAGGCGGGGTTGATGGGCTTGGGGGCAGGCGGAGTTGGATGGGTTTGGGGACAGGCAGGGTTTGGGGAAGGGTTGGACGGGGTTGGGGCTGGGTTGGATGGGGTTCGGGACAGAGGGGGTTGGATGGGGTTGGGGATGGGACAGGCGGGGTTGGATGGGGATGGGGATGGGGGCCAGCGGGGTTGGGGACCAGCGGGGTTGGATGGGGTTGGGGACAGGGTTGGATGGGGTTGGGGACAGGGTTGGATTGGGGTGGGGGCAGGGGCAGGGTTGGATGGGGTTGGGGGTAGGCAGGGTTGGACAGGGTTGGGGACAGGCGGGGTTGGGGACATGCGGGGCTGGGCGGGGTTGGGCAGGGTTGGGGACATGCGGGATTGGACGGGGTTGGGGGCAGGCGGAGTTGGATGGGGTTGGGACCGGGTGGGGGAGTGGGCTTGCATGCAGTGTGCTGCTGCCTAGTCTCCTGAACAGGGAGTAGACTTCGCAGAAAACCCCGAGCCCCAGAGGAAATTAATTAACCGAATAATCAATTATCGGAACAAAATAATGCCCACCCATCACATTCGGATATTCAAGGTTCCTCTGTATCTACTTTCCTTGTCCTTCTAGATAGAAGTGACTGTGGGTTTGGAAAATACTTTCTAAGGAATTTTGGTGAATTTCTGCAGTGCATCTTGTAGATAGTAGACACTGCTGCTACTCAGTGTGGTTGGTAGAGGGAGTGTATGTTTTGGATGTGGTGCCAATCAAGTTTTGGATGGTGTTAAACTTCTTGAGTGTTGTTGGAGCTGCACCCATCCAAACAACAGGAGAGTATTATATCACACTCTCAACTTGTGCCTCATAGATGATAGACAGGCTTTGGGGTGTGAGGAGGTGAGTTACTCACTGCAATATTCCTAGCCCCTGACCTGCTCTTGCGGCTGTTGTGTTTATGTGTCTAGTCCAGCTGAGATTCTTGTCAATGGGAACCCCCAGAATCTGACAAAGGAGCAGAACTCTGAAAGCTTATAATTTAAAATAAACATGATGGACTGTAGTCAATATTAGAGTGGTGCTGGAAAAGCACAGCAGGTCAGGCAGCATCCGAGGAGGAGGAAAATCAACGTTTTGGGCAAAAGCCCTCCGTCAGGAATAGAGCTTTTGCCCGAAACATCGATTTTCCTGCTCCTCGGATGCTGCCTGGCCTGCTGTGCTTTGCCAGCACCACTCTAATCTAGACTCTGATTTCCAGCATCTGCAGTCCTTGTTTTTACCATGTTGGACTATAACCTGGTGTTGTGTGACTTCTGACCCTATCTACCCCAGTCCAGCACTGGCACCTCCACATCATGGGTATTGGGGCATTCGGAGATGATAATACCATTGAAAGTTAAGGGTGGTTAGATAGTTTCTTCCTGGTGATGGTCATGGCTTGGTAGTTGTGTGACATGAATGTTATTTGCCATTTGTCAGCACAAGCCTGGATATTTTCCAAATCTTGTAGCAGTTGAATCTGGACTGCTTCAGTATTTGAGGAGTCACGAATGGTGCTGAACATTGTGCACTCATTGCGAACATCCCCACTTCTGACCTTATGATGGAGGGAAGGTCATTAATGAACCAGCTGAAGATGGCTGGATCTAGAACAATATCCTAAGGAACTGCTACAAAGATGTCCTGGAGCTGAAATGACTGATCTCCAACAACCTAACTGTCTTCCTATGTGTCAGGTATGACTCCAACCAGCAGAGAGTTCGCCCCAAAACCCATTGATTCCCATTTTGGTATGGGTCCTTGATGTCACACTTGGTCAAATGCAGGCTTGATGTCAAGGTTGTCACTCTTTAAAGGGAGAATAGGACTATTGTGACTTTACCTTACTGGAGGATTATACAATTGTTCAAGAAAAGGAAGCAAGATAAACCCATCAGCACAACATTGACAGTGGGAAATTACTGGAATCCAACAGTAGAAGAAAACTAAATTTTTTTGTAAAGACTCAGCGTGGATTTGTTTCAAGCAAATCATGTCTGGAAAGCCAGAATTTAGTTCCCTGATAAGGTAACAGGGAAAATCAATCAACATAGAGTCATAGAGATGTACAGCATGGAAACAGACACTTCAGTCTAACTCATCCATGCTGACCAGATATCCTAAATATATCTAGACTAATTTGCCAGCATTTGGCCCATATCCCTTGAAACCCTTCCTATTCATATACCGATCCAGATGCCTTTTGAATCATACTAACCTCCATCACTTCCTGTGGCACTTCATTCCATACATGCACCACTCTCTGCATGGAAAACGTTGCTCCTTTCATCCCTTTTAAATCTTTCTCTTCTCACCTTAAACTTATGCCCTCTAGTTTTGGATTCTTTCATCCTGGGGAAAAGGCCTTGCCTATTTACCCTATACATTCCCCTCATGATTTCATTAACTTCTGTAAGATTCTCCTCCAGAGAAAATATGCAGTGTCTCCCTATAGCTCAAACCCTCCAACTCTGGCAACATCCTTGTAAATCTTTTCTGAACTCTTTCAAATTTCACAACATACTCCCTATAGCAGGGAGACCAGAATTGCACACAATATTTCAAAAGTGGCCTAACCAATGTCCTGTACAGCTGCAACATGACCTCCGAACTCTTACACTCAATGCACTGACCAATAAAGGCAAGTATACAAAACATCTTCACAATCTTATCTACTTGCAATTCCACTTTCAAGGAAGTATGAGCCTGCACTCCAAGGTCACTTTGTTCAGCAACACTCCCCAGGATCGTACCATTAAGTGTTTAAGTCCTTCCCTGATTTGCCTTTCCAAAATGTAGCACCTCACATTCATCTAAGTTAAATACCATCTGCTACTCCTCAGCCCATTGGCCCATCTGATCAAGATTCTGTTGTACTCTGAGATAACTTTCTTTGCTGTCCATTGCAAACTTACTAACCATACCTCCGATGTTCACATCCAGTTCTTTTGTTTATTTGAATAGGGCAACAAATGCTGGCTCAGTCAACATCACCGACTTCCCATGAACAAGTTTTTAAAAAGTGGAATCTGATTGGCACAGATGTTGCTATGGGAATGCAGCCATTAATGCTGCATGGCAGTTAATAGCCAGGCATTGTTTAAATATTAATCCAAGGAGTTTGTCCTTGACTCATCAGAACATTGCCCTGAGAAATGAGCCTGCTTATTTTGTTGAGTTTAAACTGGTGAAGTGTATTTACATGTTCTTTCTGCCTGCAAAGCACAGGGCCCTATATATTAATGTATGGCACTTACACACAGCATTGTGCTACATTGCATGCCAAACTGACAAATCTTAAACTTGTTGTCAGCATAATTCCTCACACATTCAAAATTACCCTGAAAATGTTGTCCAGTTGCAGAATCACATATAACGTTAGACACAGGGTTGAGAGTTTTGCAAGCATCAGCTGGTTGGGAATAGTCATTATGTTGCTTAGTGTTAAAGGCTTTTTGATATAATCTGCCAGTCTTGAGATGTATGGTTGACATACTTGGTATCACCTTGGCACTGAAATTTGTATACTTCATTACTCATTTGTGTAATAGACAGAATGTATTTTTGTCTTGATAACAGGAAGAGGAAGGTAATGGTGTTGTGACACAGTATGTAGACAAGCCAGAGGTGAGGCCACATTAGATTTGGTTATGGGTAACGAACCCAGTCAGGTGTTAGGTTTGGAGATAGGTGAGCACTTTGGTGATAGTGACCACAATTCAGTTATGTTTACTTTAGTGATGGAAAGGGATAGGTATATACTGAGGGCAAGAGTTATAGCTGGGGGAAAGGCAATTATGATGTGATTAGGCAAGATTTAGGATGCATAGAATGGGGAAGGCAACTGCAGGTGATGGGCACAATTGAAATGTGGAGATTATTCAAGGAACAGCTACTGCGGATTCTTGATAAGTATGTACCGATCAGGCAGGGAAGAAGTTGTCGAGCGAGAGAGCTGTGGTTTACTAAGGAAGTTGAATCTCTTGTCAAGAGGAAGAAAAAGGCTTATGTCAAGATGAGACATGAAGGCTCAGTTAGGGCGCTTGAGAGTTACAAGTTAGCCAGGAATGACCTAAAGAGAGAGCGAAGAAGAGCCAGGTGGGCACATGAGAAGTCATTGGCAGATAGGGTCAAGGAAAAACCTAAGGCCTTCAATAGATATGTCAGGAATAAAAGAACAACTAGGGAAAGATTAGGGCCAGAGTTTAGATCAGTGTGGTGCTGGAAAGGCACAGCAAGTTAGGCAGCATCCGAGGAGCAGGAAAATCGACATTTCAGGCAAAAGCCCTACAAAGGGAATTCCCACAAGTGATTACTGACTTTAACATTTTCCATTTCTACTCAAGTTGTTTCCACATCTTGGTTTCCTGAACTCAGGCGTTCCTCCTCTATTGTACTAATACCATCATCGACTTTCAGACCCATTGCTCCACCTTTCCTTCTTACCTGTCATTCTTAAATATCTTATAACCTTCAAGACTCAGGCCCCAAACTACGTCTTTGAAGCCATATCTTTGTAATAGCTATTAGAACAGATTTATACATTTCTATTCACAATCTCAGTTAACTTGTTTTGTTTTGAATGCAACGTGCATTTAGAAACAGAGCCTTTAGTCTGAGCCTGTTATTTCCTCGTAAATTCTAGTTGTATCTCTCAGTTGACTCTTAGATTTACACTCTCTATCCCTAGCTATTATTGTTTGTCATTTCCTGCAATGAATACCTTCTTCTTTGGCCTTGGGTCTACTCTAGTACTACTACTACTAAATTATTTTATTGTTTTATATTTGGCTTTTTTTTATATTTTACGAACTTGACCATCAATGGTATGGTGTTATGAGCCTTAAGAAAAGACTAAAGCTGAAAAGTTACTGGATGCTTGCCAATTAACCAGCTTCTTCTCCTGTAAGTAAGAACAGTTATGAGGGCATGAAAGCAGATCTGGCTCAAGTGAATTGGTAAGCTAGCTTAAAGCATAGGTTAATGGAGATGCCGTAGCAGACACTTAAGGGAATATTTCAAAATATTTAACCAGTTAAAACAGAAATTCAGTGATCTCTCATCTCTTAGAGAGAATTCTTTTCACTTTATAAGTCTTTGGAACTCTCTTCCTGAAAAGGTGGTGGAAGCAGAGTTCTTTGAATCTTTAAAGACAGATAGTTTCTTTTTAAGCAAAGGGTTGAAAGATAATCAAGGATAGGTGGAATATGGATTTGAGGTTAGGTTAAGATCAGCCATTATTTTGTTGAATGATGGAACAGGCTTGAGTGGCTGGATGGCCGACTGATTCATATGTTTGTATGAACACATTGCCTTTTCTGGCCATTTCAGAGGGGAATTAAGTGTTCAACTACATCACTGCTTGCTTAGAATCACATGTAGGCTAGATCAGGTGAGGAAAGCAGTTTTCCTTACCCAAGAAACAGCAGTGAACCAGATGAGTTTCTATGACAACATACTATGGTTATGTGGTCACTATTGTACATCTATCTTTTAATCCCAGATTTCATTGAATTCAAATTTCACTAGCTGTCTTGGTTGGACTTCAGTCCATGTTAGAACATAGAACATAGAATATTACAGCGCAGTACAGGCCCTTCAGCCTCGATGTTGCGCTGACCTGTGAAATCAATTTGAAGCCCATCTAACCTACACTCGTACATATGCCTATCCATTGACCATTTAAATGCCTTTAAAGTTGGCGAGTCATTTACTGTTGCAGGCAGTCCATTCCATGCCCCTACTACTCTGAGTAAAGAAACTACCTCTGACATCTGACCTATATCTATCACCCCTCACTTTAAAGCTATGTCCCCTCGTGCTAGCCATCGCCATCCGAGAAAAAAGGCTCTAACTGTCCACCCTATCTAATCCTCTGATTATCTTATATGTCTCAATTAAGTCACCTCTCAACCTTCTCTCTAATGAAAATAAGTCCTCAAATCCCTCAGCCTTTCCTCATAAGACCTTCTCTCCATACCAGGCAACATCCTCGTAAATCTCCTCTGAACCCTTTCCAAAGCTTCCACATCCTTCCTATAATGCGGTGACCAGAAATGTATGCAATACCCCAAGTGCAACTGCACCAGAGTTTTGTACAGCTGCAGCATGCATCTATCTTCTTTCAGCTAGCCAATTTCTGATTCAAACTGCTAAATCACCCTCAATCCCATGTCTCAGTATTTTGTGCAATAGCCTACCATGGGGAACCTTATCAAACCCCATTACTAAAATCCATATACACCACATCAACCGTTTTACCCTCATCCACCTGTTTGATCACCTTCTCAAAGAATGCAATAAAGTTTGTGAGGCAAGACCTACCCTTCACAAAACCGTGTTGACTATCCCTAATCAACTTAGGGATGATAAGAAATCCCTCTCGAGATGATAAGAAATTGTATCACTTATAACCCTTTCCAACACTTTACCCACAACCGAAGTAAGGCTCACTGGTCTATGATTACTGGGTTGTCTCTACTCCCCTTCTTGAACAAGGGAACAACATTTGCTATCCTCCAGTCTTCTGACACTATTCCTGTAGACAATGACAACATAAAGATCAAAGCCAAATGCTTGGCAATCTCCTCCCTGGCTTCCCAGAGAATACTAGGATAAGTTGTATCTGGCCCAGGGGACTTACCTATTTTTTACACTTTCCGGAATTGCTAACACCACCTCCTTGTGAACCTCAATCCCATCTAGTCTAGTAGCCTGTATCTCAGTATTTTCCTCAACAACATTGTCTTTTTCTAGAAAAAGACACTGATACCTTCCCTCTGAAAACATTAATTCATCCTATCTCATTGCATGAAATAAGGTTGACTAGTCAGCTCTCTGGTCAGCTCCAGAATATGCTGTTATAAGAACCATTTTATGAACTCCTTATCTAGGTTACCTTTGCACATCTGACATTTTCAGTCACAAAATATCCAATTATTCCTATCTTTATTCCTTTTGGGGAGAAGGGGATCTGTATGTCACTCCCACAAGTGATTACTGACTTTAACGTTTTCCATTTCTACTCAAGTTGTTTCCACATCTTGGTTTCCTGAACTCAGGCGTTCCTCCTCTATTGTACTAATACCATCATCGACTTTCAGACCCACTGCTCCACCTTTCCTTCTTACCTGTCATTCTTAAATATCTTATAACCTTCAAGACTCAGGCCCCAAACTATGTCTTTGAAGCCATATCTTTGTAATAGCTATTAGAACAGATTTATACATTTCTATTTGTAATCTCAGTTAACTTATTTTGTTTTGAATGCAACATGCATTTAGAAACAGAGCCTTTAGTCTGAGCCTGTTATTTCCTTGTAAATTCTAGTTGTATCTCTCAGTTGACTCTTAGATTTACACTCTCTATTCCTAACTGTTATTGTTTGTTTGTCATTTCCTGCAATGAATACCTTCTTCTTTGGCCTTGAGTTTACTCTTCTACTACTACTACTACTACTACTAAATTATTTTATTGTTTTATATTTGGCTTTTTAATATATTTTCTAACTTTACCATCAATGGTATGGTATTTTGAGCATTAAGAAAAGACTAAAGCTGAAAAGTTACTGGATGCTTGCCAATTAACCAGCTTCTTCTCCTCTACAGAGCAATGATCAATTTTTTCAGGCTCTTTAAGCAAAAACAACTGAACACCTCTTTCACTCTATCCACTTAACTCCCTGAAATACTTAACTCTGGCATTTTATTGTAAGTTGCACTCAAGAACTAAGTTGGCCAGTTTTATGTGCTCCTAACATAAAAGGCCCATCTGAGACACATTGCAAGGATCCAATTTCCGAATTAGATTGCTCTTTCACTAGAAACCTTGAAACAAAATCCTGCTGGCAACTATATAATTTAGACTGCAGATTTCAATTTAATGCCAACTAAATTAGATTTCTACAAAATAAACGCTTATCTTTCTCAACCTACAACTGATACATTCAGGCTTACAAAGTTCAAGGGCAACTACAGATGGACAACAAATTCTGGCCTTACCAGCGATGCCCACATCCATGTAGGAATAAACTAAACCAATCTGGTTAGTGGCAAGCACCGTTCAGGTAGCTGCAGTATGGTAGTGGCATGAAGCAGTTAGCTCCACTTGCTACTCAAAATCTTACTCAAATGAGCTTCCTTTCCTCAATGTCCAGGATTCAGGGAGTAGCCATAAAATAATCACTTTCTGGTTACGAAAATATAACAAGTGGTGTGTCACAACAGTTTATAATTTATATAATGATTTGAATGATGGGACTGAAAGTATAATTACTAAATTTTTGGATAAGCAGGAAAGTTAGCTGTGGAGAGGGTTTCGGGGGGTTACAAAGACATATGCATTGGTTAAGTGACTAGGTAAAGATGTGACAAATGGAGTGTAATGTGGAAAATTGTGAAATGGTCAAGTTTAGTAGGAATAAAAAGAAAGTGTATAATCTGAATGATGTGAGTTTGCAGAACACTAGATGCAGAGAGATTTGGGTGTCCTACCATAAGAGTCATTAAAGGGCCATAACTAGCAGAGCAGGTAATTTGGAAAATGAATAAAATATTATCAATCATTACATAATTTATGTCAACTACAAACTAAACTAGATTTTTACAAAATAAGCATTAAATATTTCTTAACCTATGCATTCAGCCTTACCAAGCTCAAGAGCAGCCACAGATGGACAACAAATGCTGGTCGACACCCATATACATACAGAAATAAACAAAGTAAATCCTGTTAATGCCGTGCAATGTTTGTGTGGTGACAGTAATAGCGTTAGGATTGGAGTGAGGCTATCACAAAAATAATTGAATGCAGAAATAAGGAGGCTTTGGTTTGTGACTCTTCAGTTACTAAAGCAGTCCATGTTCAAATGCAATAAGATTAGATTACTTACAGTGTGGAAACAGGCCTTCAGTCCAACAAGTCCACACCAACCCTCTGAAGAGCAACCCACCCAGACCCATTTCCCTACATTTATCTCTTCACCTAACACTACGGGCAATTTAGCATGGCCAATTCACCAAACCTGCACGTTTGGACTGTGAGGAAACCAGAGGAAACCCACGCAGGCATGGGGAGGATGTGCAAACTCCACACAGACAGTTGCCTGAGGCAGGAATTGAATCCAGGTCTCTGGAGCTGTGAGGCAGCAATGCTAACCACTGTGCCGCCCACAGATCTGGACAATATCCAGGCTTAGGCTGACAAGTAACAAGTAACACCACAAAAAAGGCCAGACAATAAATATTTCCAATGATATGCAAAGTAACATGACATTCAATGGTGCTATCATCACTAAATCCCCCATTATCAACATCCTCCGGGTTACCATTGACAAGAAACTGAACTGGACAAGTCACATAAACACAGTGGCTAAAAGGGCAGATGAGAGGGTAGGAATACTGCAGCAAATAACACACCTCCTGACTCTTCAAAGCCTCTCCATCATCTACAAGGTACAAGTCAGGAGTGTGGAAGAATGCGAGGAAGAATACTGGTCAACAGAAACTCACCAAAGATGCTTAGACAGCACCTTCCAAACCCAGAACTACATCCATCCAGAAGGACAAGGGAAGTAGATCTTCATACAATCCCTACAGTGTGGAAGCAGGCCATTTGGCCTATCTAGTACATATTGACTATCCAAATGCATCCCGCCCAGTTCCATCTTCTTACCCTATCCCATGGCTCATCCACCTAGCCAGCATATCATAGAACATAGAACATAGGACAATACAGTGCAGAACAGGCCCTTTGGCCCTCGATGTTGCGCCGACCTGGGAACTAATCTAAGCCCATCCCCCTACACTATGCCATCATCATCCATGTGCTTATCCAAGGATTGTTTAAATCTCCCTAACGTGGCTGAGTTAACTATGTTGGCAGGTAGGGCATTCCACATCCTTACCACTCTCTGAGTGAAGAACCTGCCTCTGACATCTGTCTTTAAATCTATCACCCCTCAATTTGTACCAATGCCCCCTTGTACAAGCTGATGTCATCATCCGAGGAAAAAGACTTTCATTGTCTACCCTATCTAATTCTCTGATCATTTTGTATGTCTCTATCAAATCCCCTCTTAGCCTTCGTCCTTCTAATGAGAACAGTCCCAAGTCTCTCAGCCTTGCCTCATAAGACCTTTCTTCCAAATCAGACATCTGGTAAATCTCCTCTGCATCTTTTCCAGTGCTTCCACATCCTTACTGTAATGGGGCACTAGAACTGTACACAATATTCCAAGTGTGGTTGCACTAGCGTTTTATATAGTTGCAGCATGGCATTACCGCTTTGGAACTCAATCCCTCTACCAATTAAAAACCTAACACACCGTATGCCTTCTTAACAGCACTATCGCCCAGGGTGGCAACTTCCAGGGATCTATGTACATGGACTCCAAGATCCCTGTACACATCCACACTACCGAGAATCTTTCCATTGACCCAGTATTCTGCCTTCCTGTTATTCCTCCCAAAGTGAATAACAAGTAGTATCCCTGGACACTATGGCCAATTTAGCATGGCCAATACACCTAACTTGCACATCTTTGGGCTGTGGGAGGAAACAGATGCACTTGGAGAAAACCCACACAGACACAGGGAAAATGTTGGCAAAATCAACACCGACAGTTGCCGAAGGGTGGGATTACCTGGATCCCTGGCACGGTGAGACAACACTGCTAACCACTGAGCCACCATGCGGCCCCAAATAGAAATTCGGAACACCACCTGCAAGTTCCTTTCCAAGCACCATTCCCACTTGGAAATAAATCACTATTCCTTTACTGATGCTGGATCAAAATTCTAGAAGAGTCTCCCTAACAGCATTGTGGGTCCACCTGAAGCACATGGACTGCGGTGGCTCAAGAAGACAACTCACCACCAGCTTCCCAAGGGGCAGAAAATAAGTGTTGACCAGCCAGCGATATTTACATCCCATGACTGAATTGCAAAAAAAAGCAATACAGAGTTTTGGTGAGACCACGTCTGGATACTGTATATGGTACTAGTCACTTTCCTTATACTAGGATGTTAATGTATTGGAAGAAATTTAGAGTTTGCTTACAGGCCTAATATCTGGAATTGGGGGTTGCCTTACCAGGAATAGTTCGACAGGCTACGCTTATATGCTGGACTCTAGAAGAGCAAGAGGCTGTGTGATTGAAATATAGTTAAAAATCACACAGCACCAGGTTATAGTCCAACAGATTTATTTGGAAGTATATGCTATTGGAGCACTGCTTCTTCATCAGGTAGCTAATTTGATTGAGAAAAATATCACAGCAGTACTTAGAGAGGATATTCCTGGGGGATCATCCAGTAAAGCTTTATGGGTGGAATTGAAAAATAAGAAGGGGTGATCACTTTGATGGGAATGTACTATAGGCTACCAATAGTCAGCAGGAAACTGAGGAGCAAACATGTCGGGAGATTGCAGATAGCTGGAAGAATAATAGTTGTAATAGTAATTGTAAGGGATTTTAATTTTCCAAACATAGTCTGGCACTGCCAGTGTTAAGGGCTTGGATGGGGAGGGATTTGTTAAGTGTGTTCAAGAAAATCTTGTCATTCAATATTTGGATGGCCCTACTAGAGAAGGGGCAAAATTCGACTTCCTCTTTACTCAGGGAGTAGTAGGGGCATGGAATGTCCTGCCTGCAACAGTAGTAGACTCGCCAACTTTAAGGGCATTTAAATGGTCATTAGATATACATATGGATGAAAATTAAATAGTACAGTACAGATGGGCTTCAGATTGGTTTCACAGGTCGGTGTAACATCGAGGGCCGAAGGGCCTGTACTGCGCTGTAATGTTCTATGTCCTATGTTCCTCTTGGGAAATAAGGCAGGGCAAGTTACTGTGGGAGCAAGTTAAAGGGGCAGCACTTTAGGATTGGTGACCAGAATTCTATTAGTTTTAAGAAGTTTTAGTTACAGAAAAGGATAGGCCTAGTCCATAAGCTAAAATTCTAAATTTGGGCAAAGTTAATTTTGATAGTATTAGGAACTTTCAAAAGATGATTAGGGGAGACTGAATTGAATTGAATTGAATTGAATTTAGTGTCACATGTACTGAGGCATAGTGAAAAGCTTTGTCTTGCAAGCAATATAGGCAGATCACATAGTTAAGTAGCACAGATAGTAAATAATAGTAAAGAGAAGTAAAAACAAAACACAGGTACAGGCGAATGTTAAAAGTTTGTGAATCCATTCAGTATTCTAACAACAGTAGGGTAGAAATTGTTGCAAAACCGGATGGTGCGTGTGTTCAGGCTTCTGTACCTTCTCCGCAATGGTAGAGGTTGTAGAAAAACATTGCCAGGGTGGATGGAACATCTGGCAAGTGGGAAGCTTTCAAAAGCAAGATACCAAGAATTCAGGGACAGCATGCCCCTGATAGTACGAAGGGCAAGTCTGGCAGGAGTATGGAACATGGATGCCTGGAGATATTGAGGCTCTGGTCAAGAGAAAGAAGGAGGTATATGACAGGGTACAGACAGCTGGGATCGGCTTTTTGTGTAGAAAAAGGGAACATGAGATAGCTTTGACAGATAAAGATCAACGAGGCCACCTGTGTGTGGAACCACAGGGGATGGGTGAGATCCTAAACAAATACATATCGTGGAGAAAGACATGGAAATGAAGGAACTAAGGGAAACAAAGAGTGATGTTTTGAAAAGTGTCCACACTACACAAGAGGAAATGCTGGATGTCTTAAAACACAAAGGTAGATAAATCCCTAGGACCTGATTAGGTGTAACCCATTGTGGGAAGCTAGGGAGGAACTGTGGGGCCCCTGGCACAGGTACTTGTATCAGCGACATCCATGGGTGAGGTGCCAGAAGACTGGGGAGTGGCTAATGTCGTGCCATTACTTCAAAATGCTACAGGGAAAAGCCAGAGAACTACAGACCAATGAGCCTAACTAATTAGGTATAGTCAGCATGGCTTTTTGCATGGGAAATCCTGTTTCACAATCTTGATTTGGTTTTTTGAAGAGGTGACAAGAAGATAGATGAAGATAGAGCAGTAGACATTGTCTACATGGACTTTAGCAAGGCCTTTGACATTATTGTACATGGTAGACTGGTTAGTGGGGTAAGGTCATATAGGATCGAGGGAGAGGTAGCCAATTGGATACGAAATTGGCTTCATGGTAAGAGACAAAGGGTAGTGATAGAGGGTTATTGTTCAGACTGGATACGTTTAACCAGCGGTGTGCTGCGAGGATCAGAACTAAGTCCCCTGTTGTTTGTCATTAATTTAAATAACTTAGATAATAATTTAGGAGGCGTGGTTAGTAAGGTTGCAGATGTCACCAAAATTGGTGGTATATAGTGGACAGCGAAGAAGGTTATCTAAGAGTACAATGGTATCTTGGTCAACTGGGCTGGTCGGCCAAGGAATGGCAAGTGGAGTTTAATTTAGATAAACACAAAGTTTTCATTTTGATAAGACAAATCAGGGTAGGACTTACATGGTTAATGATAGGGCCTTGGGGAGTTTTATAGAACATTAGAACAATACAGCACAGAACAGGCCCTTCGGCCCACGATGTTGTGCCGAACATTTATCCTAGCTTAAGCACCCATCCATGTACCTATTCAATTGCCGCTTAAAGGTCACCAATGATTCTGACTCTGCCACTCCCACAGGCAGCGCATTCCATGCCCCCACCACTCTCTGGGTAAAGAACCTACCCCTGACATCCCCCCTATACCTTCCACCCTACACCTTAAATTTATGTCCCCTTGTAACATTCTGTTGTACCCGGGGTAAAAGTCTCTGACTGTTTGCTGTATCTATTCCCCTGATCATCTTATAAACCTCTATCAAGTCACCCCTCATCCTTCGCCATTCCAATGAGAAAAGGCCTAGCACTCTCAACCTATCCTCGTACGACCTATTCTCCATTCCAGGCAACATCCTGGTAAATCTCCTCTGCACCTTCTCCAAAGCTTCCACATCTTTCCTAAAATGAGGTGACCAGAGCTGCACACAGTACTCCAAATGAGGCCTTACCAAGGTCCTATACAGCGACAACATCACCTCACGACTCTTGAATTCAATCCCTCTGCTAATGAACGCTAATACACCATAGGCCTTCTTACAAGCTCTATCCACCTGAGTGGCAAATTTCAAAGATCTATGAACATAGACCCCAAGATCCCTTTGCTCCTTCATCTTACTAAGAACCCTACCATTAACCCTGTATTTCGCATTCTTATTTGCCCTTCCAAAATGGACAACCTCACACTTGACAGGGTTGAACTCCATCTGCCACTCCTCAGCCCAGCTCTTCATCATATCTAAGTCCCTTTGCAGCCAACAACAGCCCTCCTCACTATCCACAACTCCACCAATCTTCATATCGTCTGCAAATTTACTGACCCACCCTTCGACTCCCTCTTCCAAGTCATTAATAAAAATTATAAACAGCAGAGGACCCAGAACTGATCCCTGCAGAACTCCACTTGTAACTGGGCTCCAGGCTGAATATTTACCATCTACCACCACTCTCTGACTTCGACCGGTTAGCTCGTTCTCTATCCAACTGGCCAAACCTTCCACTATCTCATGCCTCCTGACTTTCCGCATAAGCCTACCATGGAAAATCTTATCAAATGCCTTACTAAAATCCATGTACACTACATCCACTGCTCTACCCTCATCCACATGCTTGGTCACCTCCTCAAAGAGTTCAATAAGACTTGTAAGGCAAGACCTACCCCTCACAAATCCGTGCTGGCTGTCCCTAATCAAGCAGTGTCTTTCCAGATACTCATAAATCCTATCCCTCAGTACCCTTTCCATTACTTTGCCTACCACCGAAGTAAGACTAACTGGCCTGTAATTCCCGGGGTTATCCCTATTCCCTTTTTTGAACAGGGGCACAACATTCGCCACTCTCCAGTCCCCTGGCACCACCCCCATTGACAGTGAAGACGAAAAGATCGTTGCCAACGGTTCTGCAATTTCCTCTCTTGCTTCCCACATAATCCTAGGATATATCCCGTCAGGCCCGGGGGACTTGTCTATCCTCAAGTTTTTCCAAATGCCCAACACATCTTCCTTCCTAACCAGTATCTCCTCTAGCTTACCCGTCCGTTTCATACTCTCCTCTTCAACAATATGGTCCCTCTCATTTGTAAATACTGAAGAAAAGTACTCATTCAAGACCTCTCCTATCTCTCCCGTCTCAATACACAGTCTCCCACTACTGTCCTTGATCGGACCTACCCTCGTTCTCGTCATTCTCATGTTTCTCACATACGCATAAAAGGCCTTGGGGTTATCCTTGATCCTACCCACCAAAGATTTTTCATGCCCTCTCTTAGCTCTCCTAATCCCTTTCTTCAGCTCCCTACTGGATATCCTGTATCCCTCCAACGCTCTGTCTGAACCTTGTTTCCTCAACCTTATGTAAGCCTCCTTCTTCCTCCTTACAAGACATTCAACCTCCCTCGTCAACTAAGGTTCCTTCACACGACCATCTCTTTCCTGCCTGATAGGTACATACATATCAAGGACACGTCATATCTGTTCCTTGAAAAAGTTCCACATTTCAACGACATCCTTCTCTGACAGCCTATGCTCCCAATTTATGCTACTCAGATCCTGTCTTGCAGCATCATATTTACCCTTCCCCCAATTGTAAAACTTGCCCTGTTGCACGCACCTATCTCTCTCCATAACCAAGGTGAAAGTCACAGAATTGTGGTCACCATCACCAAATTGCTCACCCACTAACAAGCCCATCACTTGTCTCGGTTTTGTCGAACACAGAAACCTAGGGGTACAGGTACATTGTTCCTTGAATGTAAATGTCACAGATAAACAGGATGGTGAAGAAGGCATTTGGCATGATTGCCTTCATCAATCAGAGCACTGAATACAGGAGTTGGCTTGTCATGCCACAGGAGGTGTTAGAAGCAGGCACGTTGTCGGCATTTAAGAGGTATCTGGGTGGAGGGAATAGAGGTATATGGACTGAATAAGGGCAGAAGGTTTGTTTTTAGTTTAGTTATGGCATGACAATCGGCACAGGCTTGGAAGGCCAAAGGGCCTGTTCCTGTGCTGTACTTCTCTTTTGTTGTTTTGTCATGTTACAGCTGTACAAGACCTTGGTAAGGCTACATTTGAAGAGCTGAAAATGTGTTGCTGGAACAGTGCAGCAGGTTAGGCAGCATCCAAGGAATAGGAGAATCGACGTTTCGGGCATAAGCCCTTCTTCAGGAATGAGGAAAGTGTGTCCAGCAGGCTAAGATAAAAGGTAGGGAGGAGGGACTTGGGGGAGGGGCGTTGGAAATGCGATAGGTGGAAAGAGGTCAAGGTGAGGGTGATAGGTCAGACTGGGGTGGGGGCGGAGAGGTCAGGAAGAAGATTGCAGGTTAGGAAGGCGGTGCTGAGTTCGATGGATTTGACTGAGACAAGGTGGGGGGAGGGGAAATGAGGAAACTGGTGAAATCCGAGTTCATCCACTGTGGTTGAAGGGTTCCTAGGCTGAAGATGAGGGGCTCCTCCTCCAACCGTCGTTTTGTTGTGGTCTGGCGATGGAGGAGTCCAAAGACCTGCATATCCTTGGTGGAGTGGGAGGGGGAGTTGAAGTGTTGAGCCACAGGGTGGTTGGGTTGGTTGGTCCGGGTGTCCCAGAGGTGTTCCCTGAAAAGCTCCGCAAGTAGGCGGCCTGTCTCCCCAATATAGAGGAGGCCACATCGGGTGCAGCGGATGCAATAGATGATGTGTGTGGAGGTGCAGGTGAATTTGTGGCGGATATGGAAGTTTCCTTTGGGGCCTTGGAGGGAGGTGAGGGGGGAGGTGTGGGCGCAAGTCTTGCACCTCCTGCGGTTGCAGGGGAAGGTGCCGGGAGTGAAGGTTTGGTTGGTGGGGGGTTGTGGATCTGACGAGGGAGTCACGGAGGGAGTGGTCTTTACGGAACGCTGATAGGGGAGGGGAGGGAAATATATCCTTGGTGGTGGGGTCCGTTTGGAGGTGGCGGAAATGACGGCGGATGATACGCTGTACATGGAGATTGGTGGGGTGGTAGGTGAGGACCAGTGGGGGTTCTGTCCTGGTGGCGGTTGGAGGAGCGGGGCTCAAGAGCGGAGGAGTGGGAGGTGGAAGAGATGCGGTGGAGGGGGGGAAATTGCGGTCCTTGAAGAAGGAGGCCATCTGGGTTGTACGCTTTTGGAACTGGTCCTCCTGGGAGCAGACGCGGCGGTGACGAAGGAATTGGGAGAATGGGATGGCGTTTTTACAGGGGCAGGGTGGGAGGAGGTGTAGTCCAGGTAGCCGTGGGAGTCGGTCGGTTTGTATAGATGTCCGTGTTGATTCGGTCGCTTGAGATAGAAATAGAAAGGTCGAGGAAGGGGAGGGAGGAATCTGAGACTGTCCAGGTGAATTTGAGGTCGGGTGGAAGGTGTTAGTGTAGTGGATGAACTGTTCAACCTCCTCGTGGGAGCACGAGGCGGTGCCGATACAGTCATCGATGTAGCAGAGGAAAAGGTGAGGGGTGGGGCCAGTGTAGTTGCGGAAGATGGACTGTTCCACATATCCTACGAAGAGGCAGGCATAGCTGGGGCCCATGCGGGTGCCCATGGCTACTCCTTTCGTTTGGAGGAAGTGGGAGGATTGGAAAGAGAAGTTGTTCAAGGTGAGGACCAGTTCAGTCAGTCGAAGGAGGGTGTCAGTGGAAGGGTACTGGTCGGTACGGCGGGAAAGGAAGAAGCGGAGGGCTTTGAGTCCTTCGTGATGGGGGATGGAGGTGTACAGGGACTGGATGTCCATGGTGAAGATAAGGCGTTGAGGACCGGGGAAGTGAAAATCATGGAGGAGGTGGAGGGCATGGGTGGTGTCCCGAACGTAGATTGGACTATATGGGACTATATGGACTATATGGGACAGGACCGTGTTGAGGTATGCAGAGATGAGTTCGGTGGGGCAGGAGCAGGCTGAGACAATGGGTCGGCCGGGGCAGTCAGGTTTGTGGATTTTGGGCAGGAGGTAGAAGCGGGCGTTGCGGGGTTGTGGGACTATGAGGTTGGAGGCGGTGGATGGGAGATCCCCTGAGGTGATGAGGTTATGGATGGTCTGGGAGATGATAGTTTGGTGGTGGGGGGTGGGGTCATGGTCAAGGGGGCAGTAGGAGGAGGTACCTGTGAGCTGGCGTTTGGCCTCAGCGGTGTAGAGGTCGGTGCGCCAAACTACTACCGCGCCTCCCTTGTCTGCTGGTTTGATAGTGAGGTTGGGGTTGGAACAGAGGGAGTGGAGGGCTGCGCGTTCCAAGGGTGAGAGGTTGGAGTGGGTGAGAGGGGTGAGGGAGTTCAGGTGGTGGTTAATATTGTGGCGGCAGTTGGCTATGAAGAGGTCGAGGGCAGGTAGGAGGCCAGCACGGGGTGTCCTGGTGGATGGGGTGTGTTGGAGGCGGGAGAAGGGGTCGTCAGAGGTAAAAAAAAATTTTTCACGCCGCGTGTTGAACTCATTAATCCGAGAGCGTAGGGGAATGAAGGTGAGGCCTCTGCTGAGGACTGATCTTTCATCCTCAGAGAGGGGTAGGTCTGGAGGGATGGTGAACACATGGCAGGGCTTGGAGTTGGGACCTGGTGTGGGGCTGGAGCTGGGTGTGGGGGGCGGGGTTAGGCTTGGGGGCGGGGACGGAGATCGGCGTGGTGATGGAGATCGGCGGAGGGGCGGGGTTAGACGTGGTGACGGAATCGGCGGAAGGGCGGGGTTAGGCATGCTGTCGGAGATCGGCGAAGGGGCGGGGTTAGGCATGGTGACGGAACTCGGCGGGGGGGCGGGGTTAGGCGTGGTGACGGAACTCGGAGGGGAGACGGGGTTAGGCGTGGTGACGGAACTCGGAGGGGAGACGGGGTTAGGCGTGGTGACGGAGATCAGCTTAAAATTTGTTTTCACGCCGCGTGTTGAACTCATTCAGAAACATATACAATTCTGGTCGCCCTGTTAGAGGAATGACGATATTAAACTGGAAAGGGTGCAAAAATGATGTACAAGGATGTTACTGACAATGGACGGTTTGAGTTATAAGGAGAGGCTGGATAGGCTGGGATTTATTTCTCTGGAGTATTGGAGGCTGAGCAGTAGCCTTCTAGAGGTTAGTAAAATCATGAGGGGCACAGATAAGGTAAATAACCATGGCCTTTTCCCCAGGGGTAGAGGAGCCTAAAACTATAGGGCATAGTTTTAAGGTGGGAGGGGTAAGATTTAAAAGAGATATGAGGGGCAACTTTTTCACGCAGAGGGTGGTGCATATATGGAATGCGTTGCCAGAGGAAGTCATAAACTGGTAAAGAATCCCTACAGAGTGGAAACAGGCCATTTGACCCAACAGGTCCACACGAGCCTCTGTAGAGTAATCCACTTAGACCCACTCTGATGCAGCAGTACATTTACTCTGACTAATGCACCTAACTTACACATCCCTGAACACTATGGGCAACGTAGCACTAATTCAATGGCTAATTCACCGAACCTACACATCTTTGTATTGTGGGAGGATTTACAAGGATGTTACTGACACTGGACGGTTTGAGTTATAAGGAGAGGCTGGATAGGCTGGGATTTATTTTTTTGGAGCATAGGCTGAGCAGTGACCTTCTATAGGTTAGTAAAACCATGAGGGACACAGGTAAGGTAAATAACCAACTTGTGCACCCAGAAGAAACCCACGCAAACACAGGGAGAATGTGCAAACTCCATACAGACAGTTGCCCGAGGTTGGAATTGAACCTGGGTCCCTGGTGCTGTGAGGCAGCACTGCTAACCACTGAGCCACCGTGCTATCTGCAAAGTGGTAGATGCTGGTACAAGTACAACATTTAATAAATATTTGGATAGATACATGTATAGAAAAAGTGTAGAAGGAGATGGGCCAAATGCTGGCAAATGGGACTAGTTCAGTTTAGGAAATCTGGTTAACATGGACGAGTTGGGACGAAGGATCTGTTTCCATGCTGTATGACTCTACGCTGAAAGATTTTGATCAGTTAGGAGATAAATTAAAAAGCAAAACCTACAAGGTAATATAAGAACCTACAAGAAAAAGAGGAGGGGGTGCATCACAGCTACAGAAACAAAGGTTGTTGAGGAAGGTTTGTCTACTTGAGCCAATATGGGTGGAAGTTAGGAACAGCTACCTCATTGGGAGTTTTCTACAGACTCCCTAACAGCAATAGAGAGATTGAAGAACTCATAGGTGTGCAGATTTTGGAAAAATGCAGATGTAGCAGGTTTATTGTTATGGGTGATTTCAGCTTTCCCAATATCGACTGGAACGTCCTTAGTGTGGATGGTTTGGATGGAGCCGTTTTTGTCAGGTATGTTCAGGAGGGTTTCCTTACTCAGTAAGTAGACAGGCCGACAAGGGGAAAGGCCATTTTGGATTTGGTGCTCAGCAATGAGATGTGACAGGTGTCAGATCTTGCATTGGGAGAACACTTTGGTGACAGTGATCACAAGTGCCTCACGTTTACCATAGCCTTGGAAAGGGAAAGGAGCAGTTGTCTAGGGAAGGTATTTAATTGGGGAAAAGGAAATTATGACGCTATCAGACAGGAGTTGGGAATTACAGACTAGGAGCAATTGTTCCACAGAAAGGACACAGCAGACATGTGGAGACTGTTTAAGGAGCAGTTGTTGAGAGTGATGTACGAATTTGTTCCTATGAGACAGGCAAGAAGAGGTAAGATTAAGGAACCTTGGATGACGAGAACAGAGGAGCTTCTCGTCAAAATGAAGAAGGCAGCTTACATATGGTGTAGGAAACAGGGATCTAGCACAGCTTTAGAGGATTACAGGCTTGCTAGAAAGGAGCTCAGAAATGGACTGAGGAGAGCCTGGGGGGGGCACAAAAAAGGCCTGTTGTGGTTCTGTTCGCTGAGCTGGGAATTTGTGTTGCAGACGTTTCGTCCCCTGTCTAGGTGACATCTTCAATGCTTGGGAGCCTACTGTGAAGAGCTTCTGTGATGTTTCCTCCGGCATTTATAGTGATTTGTATCTGCCGCTTCCGGTTGTCAGTTCCAGCTGTACGCTGCAGTGGCCGGTATATTGGGTCCAGGTCGATGTGCTTATCCACTCATCCACAGATTCAATCAATCAATAAGCACACAGAGCCTCTGCTCTTTTAGTTTTGAGAAATGACTTGGATGAGGAGGTTGAGGGGTGGGTTAGTAAATTTGCAGATGACACAAATGCTGGAGGTGCAGTTGATAGTATCGAAGGCTATTGCAGGTTGCCGTGCGACATAGACAGGGTGCAGAACTGGGCTGAAAATGGCAAATGGAGTTCAATCTGGATAAATGCAAAGTGATGCATTTTGGAAGGTTGAACTCGAATGCTGAATATAGGATTAAAGACAGGATTCTTGGTAGTGTGGAGGAACAGAGGGATCTTGGTGTTCAAGTATATAGATCCCTCAAAGTTGCCACCCAAGTGGATAGGGTTGTTAAGAAAGCACATGGTGTTTTGGCTTTCATTAACAGGGGGAATTGAGTTTAAGAGCTGCAAGGTTTTGCTACAACTCTACAAGACCCTGGTGAGGCCAGACTTGGAATATTGTGTCCAGCTCTGGTCTCTCAACTATAGGAAAAATACAGAGGCTTTGGAGAGGGTGCAAAGATTTACTAGGATGCTGCCTGGACTGGAGAGGTTGACTAAGGTCGGACTTTTCTCCCTGGAGAGAAGGAGAAAGAGAGGTGACTTAGTCGAGGTATACAAAATAAGTGTGCTTCCAATTAAACCTGTTGGACTATAACCTGGTGTTGTGTGATTTTTAACTTGGTGCACCCCAGTCCAACACCGGCATCTCCAAATCAAGATAATAAGAGGAATGGATAGAGTCAATAGCCAGAGACTTTTCCCCAGGGCAGGATTGACTGGCATGAGGGGTCATAGTTTTAAGATATTAGGAGAAAGGTATAGAGGGGACGCCAGAGGAAGGTTCTTTATACAGAGAAGTATGAATGCATGGAATGCGTTGCCAGCGGTGTTGGTGGAAGCAGAGTTATTAGGGACATTTAAGCGACTGCTGGACATGCACATGGATAGCAGTGAATTTAGGGGTGCATAGGTTAAGTTATTTTATTTTATATTAGCATTAATGCTTGGCACAACGTGGGACAAAGGGCCTGCTCGGTGCTGTACTTTTCTATGTTCTAATATCTGCATTACTACCTGAGCCACAGGAAGCTGGCATAGGGTAAACAATAACCAGAGTAGGATAGAAAGTACGCAAACACAGAAAAACAGTAGTACATCGGATCAAAGTGGGAAAAAATAGCAAAAAGGCAAAATTAATTACTCTTTACCTGAATGCACATAGTATTTGAAACAAAATAAATGAATTAATAGCTCAATACAGCTTAATGGATAAGATCTTACAGCCATTATAGAAACATGATGACATGAAATCGAAGCTAGGAACTAAATATTCAGGGGTATGTAACTATTTGAAAGGACAGGCAGGAGAAAAGGGTGAGTGGGTGGCATTGCTATACAAGGTAAAAAATGTATGACAGTAAGAAATGATCTTGGATCAGACGATGTAGAATCCATACACATAGAGCTAAGAAACAAAAAGTGAAAGAACACTGGTAGAATTTGTCAACAGGTCCCCTAAACATGGAACACTGAATAAATCAGGGGGTAATTCGGGCAAGTAAAAAAGGCAGTCCATTAACCATGGGTGATTTTAATCTTCGTGTACACTGAAATGGTTAGGTTGGAAAAGGTAGTCACAAAGAAGAACTCATCTCTTGTATTTGGGACATCTTCCTACAATATTTTGTATATCCAACCAGGGATGAGGCTATTTTGGATCTGGTAATGTGTAATGATGCAGATTTAGTAAATTATGTCAGAGTAAAAGATCCCCGAGAAACAGTGATATCATAACATGGTAAAATTTATCATTCAATCTTAGAGAGAGAAACTTGGGTAAGAAAAAAGTGTGTTAAACTTAAATAAAGGTAATTACCAAAGGAATAAGGGTAGAGCTCGCTGAAATCGACTCAGAAAGGCATTCAGCAGCAAAAATGGTTGACAATCTGTTACTGGAAAAATGTTAGAGTATTATACAATAAAACACTAGGATATAATAGCAGAGCATTTAGAAATACATATGATCAAGCAGAGTCAACATGGCTTCACGAAGAGGAAATCAAGCCAACATATTGGTTAGAATTACTTGAGGAGTTAACAAGCAGGATGGATGAAGGGAAAGCAGTGAATACAACATATTTGGACTTTCATATGTTATGCTAATAAAAAGATAAAAGCCCATGTTGTTGAAGGGAGCACATCAGCATGGACAGAGGATCCCCTCAGTTGGGATAAGGAGGAGGCATTTTCAGGGTGGCAACCTGTAACTGCAGTGTCTCAGGGATCAGTGCTGTGGTCACAATTATTTACAACATATATATTAATTATTGGATAAGAACAGGGAATCTACTATTGCCAGAATTTTCAGATACACAAAAATGGGTGGGAAGGCAAGAGGTGAGGATGACACACTGAGTCCTCGGACGAATACAGACAAGCTAAGAAAGTGAACAAAAAAAAAACCTAGCAATTGGAATATAATGTGGGAAACTGTACTTTGGCAGGAAGAACAGAGGAGCTGAATATTATTGAAATTGAGAAAGATAGCAGAAAGCTACATACCACTCTGAATATTATTGAAATGGAGAAAGATAGCAGAAAGCTAAATACCACAAAAGAATTTAGGAGTTCTTGTGCATAAATCACAAAAAGGTAGCATACAAGTTAATCTGGAAGTAGGGAGTTAAGTAGAAGGTTAGGCTTTATTTCAAAGGGAATGGAATATAAATAAAGACCATAAAACATAGGAATAGAAATTAGGCCTTTCAGGCCATCAAATCTGCTCCACCATTCATGAGATTGGCCAGGTCGTTAAGTACATTCAAGATGAGATAGAGAGATTTTTAATCATTGAGGGAATCAAGGGTTTTTTCATTCAAGCAATGGGAAGTGTGCATTACTAGCTGGTCTGCATTTATCGTCTGTCCCTAATTGGCTGTCCTTAATTAGATTTTCAACATACCTGTCCACTCTCTAACCTCCAGGGCTTTTCTATTCAAATTTCCTTCAAAATGTTAATTGAAGTGGAACACTTCAGATGAAAGGGATTATTTACTTAGATACCTTTGTATCAATAATAGAAGCAAAGGTCTTTACTCCTAGGGCTGTTATAATCTGGAATGTATTGCTTGTAAATAAATGAACCTTTTCAGAAGGGCATTTGATTCCTCAAAAAGGAATTTACAAGACTATGGGGAACAGAGAAAAGGTAAACTAATTGGAGAGTTGAAATAATTAGAATCAATCTCTTGCATGTTGTCTAATTCATTGAATATTACTTTAAAATCATGGAGCACTCTATACACAGATAAAATGTTTACAAATTGTATAAGCTATAGAATAAAAACTGACGTGTAGGAAGAGGTAGGGAGAAAGAAAAGTTACAGAACTGACTGATTCCTAATCTTCAGAGATAATTCAATAAAGGAAAAATCTAGAATGTTAAATACTCACAGTACATGTTGTATTGCTGAAGCTGTTTTTGTGGTTTGACCCAACTGAAGCATATTTCTTACAATTGAGAAAATTCCAGAACTTATTTCCTGGCTGTCATTCAGATCAAATATCGTCTTAATTTCCATACCAAACTGCACCAATGCAAATTCACACTGTCAAAAGAAATGAAATAATTTTTGTGACTACCTAAAATTGATGTCTAATTTTTTGGGAAATGATTACAGTATTCCACTATTTTTTAGATTCTTAAGATTTATACAAAACTGAATTTTAAAAAAAATTATGGCCCTGGAAACCTGAAATAAAAGCAATAAATGCTGAAAATCCTCAACATGTTGAGTGGCCTCTTATATTCTTATGTGGACAGGGAAATGAAATTAGTTATCCTGCGCCTGGGATAGTGGATGAAGGGCTTTTGCCTGAAATGTTTTTTTTGTTTGTAATGTTTATATTTGTTTTTTTTGCTGCTCCTCGGATGCTGCCTGAATTGCTGTGCTCTTCCAGCACCACTAATCCAAAATAGTGGAATAGGAGTTGGAGATGGTGATGAGATTGGTTGGGGATGATTAACCAAACAGGCAGTTATGTGACACAGACCTCCTACAGGGTGATGTAGATTTTTTGCCTGTCAAATGGAAGTAGGCAGTAATTTAAAGAGGGAAGACCATAAGACATGGAAGTGCAAATTAGGCCATTTGGCGCATCAGGTCTACTCCACCATTCAATCATGGCTGATAAGTCTTTTCTACTGCTTTCTCCCTGTAACCTTTGATTCTCTTGATAATCAAGAACCTATCTATCTCTGTTTTAAATACACTCAATGACCTGGCCTCCACAGCCTTCTGTGGCAGTGAATTTCACAGATTCACCACTCTCTGGTGGAAGAAGCTTCTCCTTATCTCCGTTCTAAAATGTCTCCCCTTTAGTCTAAGGATGTGCCCTTGGGTCCTCATCTCTCCAGCCAATGGAAACATTTTCCCAATGTCCACTCTGTCCAGGCCATTCAGTATTCTGTAAGTTTCAATTAGATCCCCCTTCATCGATTATACTCCCAGAATCCTCAAATGTACCTCATATGTTAAGCCTTTCATTCTGGGATCATTCTTATAAATCTCCTCTGAATCTGCTCTAAGGCCAGTATGTCTGTCCTGAGGTATAGGAGCCCAAAATTGTTCGCAATACTCTAAATGTGGTATGGTCAGAGCCTTATAAAGCCTCAGAACTACATCCTGCGTTTATTTTCTATTCCTCTCGAGATGAATGACAACATTGTATTTGTCTTCCTAAATACCTACTCAACCTGTAGTTTACCTTAAGAGAAACCCGGACTAGGTCTCCCAAAGTCCCTTTGCACTTCAGATTTCTGAATTTTCTCTCCATTTAGAAAATAGTCCATGTCTTTATTCTTCCTACCAAAATGCATTACCTCTTACTTTTCCACATTGTATTCCATCCGCCACTTCTTTGCCCACTCTCCTAACCTGTCTAAATCTTTCTACAGCCTCCCCGTCTCCTCAGTACTACCTTCCTCCACCTACCTTTGTATAACTGCAAACTTAGCCAGAATGCCCTCATTTCCTTCATCCAGATCATTAATCTATAAAATGAAAAGTTGTGGTGCCAATACGGACTCTTGCAGAACACCACTAGTCACTGGCTGCCACCGTGAAAAGCACCTTTTATTCCGACTCTCTGCCTTCTGGCAGCCAATATTTTATCCATGCGAGTACCTTGCCTCCTCTGTAATATGGACATTTTTTCAAGATGTCTCCATCTATCTCCTTACATTCTACATCTTCCATGTCTTTCTCCATAGTAAATATTGATGCAAAATACTCGCTTAGTATCTCCCCCATCTCCTGTGCTGATCTTTGAGGGGCCCTATTCTCTTTCTAGTTACCCTTTGTCCTTAATGTATTTGTAAAAACCCTTTGGATTCTCTTTGCCAAAGCCGTCTCATGTCCTCTTTTTGCCCTCCTGATTTCCCTCTTGTATACTCCTACTGCCTTCATACTCTTCTAAGGATTCACTCGATCTATCCTGTTTACACCTGACATATGCTTCCTTATTTTTCTCAACCAAATCCTCAATTTCTTTAGTAATCCAGCATTCCCTATACCTATCAGTCTTTCCTTTCACCCTAACAGGAATATACTTTCTTTGGACTCTTGTTATCCCACTTATGAAGGCTTCCCATTTTCCAGCCGTCCCTTTACCTGCGAACATCTGTGCTCAATCAGCTTTTGAAAGTTCTTGCCTAATACCATCAAAATTGGCCTTTCTCCAATTTAGAACTTCAACTTTTAGACCTGGTCTATCCTTTTCCATCACTATTTTAAAACTAATAGAATTATGGTCACTGGCCCCAAAGTGCTCCCCCACTGACACCTCAGTCACCTGCCCTGCCTTATTTCCCAAGAGTAGGTCAAGTTTTGCACCTTCTCTAGTAGGTATGGTTCTTGATTAGTAAGGACATCTAGGGTTATGGCAAGAAGGCAGGAAAATAGTGTTGAGAAAAATTTCACCCATGATGGCAGAACAGATTCAAAAGGCCAGAGAGCCTAATTCTGCTCCTATACTTTATGGCATTTTGATAGGTGACTCCGTGCCGCGTAGGAGCACTGTCAATTGTTTCACTTTGCTGTTGATTGAGCATACTGATGGGTACCAATTGGCTTAATTAGATTTGTTTTGGTTTTTGTGTACTATTATTTCTTTTAATATCTCATAGCTATTTTGATTCCTTCAAATTAGGCATTTTATATTCATTTATTTTGAATTGGCTCAGATTCTGAAAATACACCAATGCTTCTGATAGTGTTCATCATTTACCTCAAGACATCGTTTCCAAATGTTTTTGGCAATGTTTATAATAAAATCTTTTGCTTTTTGGAAGTCAGGTTCTTCAATGCTTCCTGATCCATCCAGAACAATTGCAATCTCAGTGCCTGCAGAAACACAAACATTAAATCAATAATATTGAAATCAACCATAGACTACACAACTTATTCTTAAATGCATCAGCTTCCAATTTCAGATTACAGATTTGAAGATGCATTAGACAGGGATTGTTGGTGCTTAAATAAAAGCTTAAAATGCTGGAAATAATCATAAAAGCAAAGAGAAAAAAAATCAAATGAGGCAAGGACTATGAATTAATATTATTTTCCTCAATATTGAGTCCAGAAGGCTATAATGTATCCAGCTGAAAGATGAAGTGCTATTTCATGAATATAAATTAGTAATTACCATCTGTCTACTTGAGTTCCAGTTTCATTTGCATAGGCCTTAAATTAACATCAACAGTGAGTTATGTAGTCCGAAGTGGAATTTCCACCATCAACTGGAATGGATGGATAACAGAAACTACGACTAATCAAGATTTCCCAAGGTTTGATTTTGCACATACTCCAGGCATGAGATTGAAGGAAAATACAAGGACTGTAGCATCATTTGAATTTTGTACATGAAACTGAGTGAGCAGAAAGAAGAGAACTTGTGTTCTTTCATTGAATGTAGGCATCTCTGGCGAGGCCAACATTTATTAACCATCCCTATTTGCCCTGCAGAAAATGGAGGTGAGCTTTCTCGACCACTGCAGACATGCACTATAGATGCATCCACATTGTTATTAGGAAAGAAACTCAAGGACTTTGACCAGCAATAGTGATGAAACAACAACATAGCTCCAAGTCAGGATGGTGTGTGGTTTGGGAATGTGGAAACAAATGTATGCTATTCAGTCCATTGAGTCTTCCCTCTCACTCTAGGTTCATGGCTGATCATCCCCTCAATACTGCTTGCTTGCATTTCTCCATATCCTTTAAAGCCTAGTCACGGAAACAGCAACTTTCATCTTGAATCTGCTGAATGATTGGGTTTCCACAACCCTCTTTAGTGGAGAATTTCAACGTTTCACCACCCTGAGTGAAGAAATTCCTCCTCATTACAGTCTTAGTTTGCCTGCCACTTTTCCTGTGATCATGTTCCCTGTCATATAATCAACAATTATGGGAAACATCTTATGTACATCCAACCTGTCATGCCCTGTGGGAATTTTGTAAGTTTTGATGAGATTGCATTTCAAGTATGGCTGCCAAATTTTCTGATGGCTCAAGGATAGGTAGAAAAGTAAGTAGTGAAGAAAATATGAAGAGTCTACAAAAAATATATTGATTGGTTAAGAGAGTGAGCAGATTTGGCAAATTGAGTATAATGTGGGAAAATGCGAAACTGTCCATTTTGCAAGAGAAATGTAAAGAAAAAGCATATTATTCAAATGGTGAAAGGTTGCAAAGTCTGAGATGTAGAAGGATCTGAGTATCCTAATGTATGAATTACAAAAAGACTAGAATGCAAATATAGTACGTAATTAGAAGGCTGATAGAATGTCATCATTTATTGTGAGAATACAGAAGTGGGGAGGTTATGCTTTAGTTCAACAGGACACTAGTGAGATGATGTATGGTGTACAGTGTATGGTATTAAAGTTTGTGAGAAGATTTAGAGCTCGGATGCATGTTGTTGAGGTTCTGTTCACTGAGCTGGGAATTTGTGTTGCAGAATTTTTGTCCCCTGTCTAGGTGACATCCTCAGTGCTTGGGAGCCTCCTGTGAAGCGCTTCTGTGATGTTTCCTCCGGCATTTATAGTGGTTTGTCTCTGCCCCTTCCGGTTGTCAGTTCCAACTGTCCATTGCAGTGGTCGGTATATTGGGTCCAGGTCGATGTGCTTATTGATTGAATCAGTGGATGAGTGCCATGCCTCTAGGAATTCCCTGGCTGTTCTCTGTTTGGCTTGTCCTATAATAGTAGTGTTGTCCCAGCCGAACTCATGCGGCTTGTCATCTGCGTGTGTGGCTACTAAGGATAGCTGGTTGTGTCGTTTCGTGGCTAGTTGGTGTTCATGGATGCGGATTGTTAGCTGTCTTCCTATTTGTCCTATGTAGTGTTTTGTGCAGTCCATGCATGGGATTTTGTACACTACATTGGTTTTGCTCATGCTGGGTATCGGGTCCTTGGTTCTGGTGAGTTGTTGTCTGAGAGTGGCTGTTGGTTTGTGTGCTGTTATGAGTCCTAGTGGTCGCAGTAGTCTGGCTGTCAGTTCGGAAATGCTCTTGATGTATGGTAGTGTGGCTAGTCCTTTGGGTTGCGGCATGTCCTCGTTCCGTCATCTTTCCCTTAGGCATCTGTTGATGAAATTGCGGGGCTATCCGTTTTTGGCGGATACATTGTATAGGTGTTCTTCTTCCTCTTTTTGCAGTTCTGGTGTACTGCAGTGTGTTGTAGCCCTTTTGAACAGTGTCTTGATGCAACTTCTTTTGTGTGTGTTGGGGTGGTTGCTTTCGTAGTTCAGGACTTGGTCTGTGAGTGTGGCTTTCCTGTATACCTTTGTGGTGAATTCTCCGTTAGGTGTTCTCTATACCATCACGTCTAGGAATGGGAGTTGGTTGTCCTTTTCTTCCTCTCTAGTGAATCGGATTCCTGTGAGTGTGGCGTTGATGATCCGGTGTGTGTTCTCTATTTCTGTGTTTTTAATGATTACAAAGGTGTCATCTACATATCTGATCCAGAGTTTGGGTTGAATTTGCGGTAAGACTGTTTGTTCTAATCTTTGCATTACCGCTTCTGCTATGAGTCCAGAGATGGGTGAGCCCATGGGTGTGCCGTTGATTTGTTCATATATTTGGTTGTTGAATGTGAAGTGTGTTGTGAGGCACAGGTCCAGTAGTTTGAGTATGCCGTCTTTGTTGATAGGTTCACCGTCCTGTTGTCTGTTGTGTATGTCCAGCAGGTTGGCTATTGTTTCTCTGGCTAGGGTTTTGTCGATAGAGGCGAACAGTGCCGTTACGTCGAATGAGACCACAGTTTCTTCCTTGTCTATGTGTATATTTCTGATGATGTCCAAGAATTCCTGTGTTGTCTGGATCCGCTGATCAGGTGTTTCAGTTTATGCTGTAGTTCTTTAGCAAGTTTGTGTGATGGTGTCCCTGGTAGTGATACTATTGGTCTGAGTGGGATGTCTGGTTTGTGCACTTTAGGTAGTCCATAGAATCTGGGGGTGTTGTTGCTTTCAGGTTTCATTCTTTGTCGGTCAAACCTGGTTATCTGTCCGTTTTTTTGTAGGTTCCTCAGTGTGTTGCTTATCCTATTGGTGAGCTGTGGGGTGGGGTCAAACTCCCTCTTTTGGTAGATGTTGGTATCTGCAATTAGTTGTTGCGCTTTTTGGATGTACTCTGCTTTGTCTAGGATGACCGTCATTCTGCCTTTGTCTGCTTGTAGTATGATTATGTTCTTATCGTTTCTTAGTGATTTTAGTGCTTCCCTCTCCTTGATATTGAGGTTATGTGTTTGTCTTTTCCTTGTTATCAGAGGTATGATACTTTGTCTCACAGTTTGTTGTGTCTCTTCTGTCAGTCCATTGTTCCTGAGTGTGCATTCTAGTGCTGCTAGGAAGTCTGCTGTCTTGGCGTCCCTGTGGTTGTAGTTGAGTCCCTTGGCCAGTATTGTTCCTTCCGTGACTATGAGCTGTCTGTGGGAGAGGTTTCTAACCCAGGTGTTTGTTGTGGTGTCCTCTCTGTTGTGTGTTAGTTTGGCCATTTTTTCTTTTACTGCCGTTTTTTTGCGGTGTGTGGTCCTCTTCTGTCCTATGGTGACAGCCTGTTCTATGGTGGTTTTTGAAATTAACGATTTTGGCGCGCAATTTCTTGTCTGTATTTGTGAAGTCTGTTGTGAGCATCTGTAATCATTACCTGGATCATCCTGAATCCGTTCTGTCTGGCTGTGTCCCTGGCTTGGGGGTTGTTGACTCGTGGTCTGTATCTGACACATGTGGAAGGATTCAATTCTTTCGGCATTCGTGCAGGAACCGGAGTTGTTCTTTTGCGGAATCCTGTGCCAACCGCTTAAGCGCCACATACGAACAACTCCGGTTCCTGCACGAATGCCGAAAGAATCACATCCTTCCACCATGTGTCAGATACAGACCACCAGTCAACAACCCACAAGCCAGGGACACAGCCAGACAGAACGGATTCAGAATGATCCAGGTAATGATTACAGACGCTTACAACAGACTTCACAAATACAGACGAGAAATTGCGTGCCAAAAATCGTTAATTTCAAAAACCACCAATCAGGAATGGACCCGGACCATAGAACAGGCCGTCATCATAGGACAGAACAGGACCACACACCTTAGGCATCTGTTGAAACACCTGATCAGCAGATCCAGACACTCTATACAGTCAACACAGGAATTCTTGGACATCATCAGAAATATACACATAGACAAGGAAGAAACTGTGGTCTCATTCGATGTAACGGCACTGTTCGCCTCTATCGACAAAACCCTAGCCAGAGAAACAATAGCCAACCTGCTGGACATACACAACAGACAACAGGACGGTGAACCTATCAACAAAGACGGCATACTCAAACTACTGGACCTGTGCCTCACAACACACTTCACATTCAACAACCAAATATATGAACAAATCAACGGCACACCCATGGGCTCACCCATCTCTGGACTCATAGCAGAAGCGGTAATGCAAAGATTAGAACAAACAGTCTTACCGCAAATTCAACCCAAACTCTGGATCAGATATGTAGATGACACCTTTGTAATCATTAAAACCACAGAAATAGAGAACACACACCGGATAACCAACGCCACACTCACAGGAATCCGATTCACTAGAGAGGAAGAAAAGGACAACCAACTCCCATTCCTAGACGTGATGGTATAGAGAACACCTAACGGAGAATTCACCACAAAGGTATACAGGAAAGCCACACACACAGACCAAGTCCTGAACTACGAAAGCAACCACCCCAACACACACAAAAGAAGTTGCATCAAGACACTGTTCAAAAGGGCTACAACACACTGCAGTACACCAGAACTGCAAAAAGAGGAATGTATCCGCCAAAAACGGATAGCCCCGCAATTTCATCAACAGATGCCTAAGGGAAAGACAACGGAACGAGGACATGCCGCAACCCAAAGGACTAGCCACACTACCATACATCAAGAGCATTTCCGAACTGACAGCCAGACTACTGTGACCACTAGGACTCATAACAGCACACAAACCAACAGCCACTCTCAGATAACAACTCACCAGAACCAAGGACCCAATACCCAGCATGAGCAAAACCAATGTAGTGTACAAAATCCTATGCAAGGACTGCACAAAACACTACATAGGACAAACAGGAAGACAGCTAACGATCCGCATCCATGAGCACCAACTAGCCACGAAACGACACAACCAGCTATCCTTAGTAGCCACACACGCAGATGACAAGCAACATGAGTTCGACTGGGAAAACACTACTATTATAGGACAAGCCAAACAGAGAACAGCCAGGGAATTCCTAGAGGCATGGCACTCATCCACAGATTCAATCAATAAGCACATTGACCTGGACCCAATATACTGACCACTGCCACGGACAGCTGGAACTGACAACCGGAAGTGGCAGAGACAAACCACTATTCATGCCGGAGGAAACATCACAGAAGCGCTTCACAGGAGGCTCCCAAGCACTGAGGATGTCACCTAGACAGGGGACGAAACGTCTGCAACACAAATTCCCAGTGTACGGTATTAGTCCACATAGTTAAAGATGGATGTAAATGAACTGGAAGCAGTTCAGAGAAGACTTAGAATCACAGAATTATAGAATTACACAGTACAGATGGAGGCCATTCAGCCCATCATGTCTGTATTGGCCCATTACCAGATCTTGGGTGCGTTGCCTTACAAGGAAAGGTTGGACAGGCAAAGCTTGTATCTGCTGGAGTTTAGACAAGTGAGAGGTAAATTGATTGAAACATATAATAACTTGGGGGGGATGTGGAAGGGATATTTCCACTTTTGGCAGAATCTGGACTAACAGTCATTTTTTTGAAAATAAGGATCACCTCTTTAAAACATAAATTAGGCAAAGTATTTTCTCTCAGAGGATTTAGAGTCTTTGGAACTCCTTTCCTGAGAAGGTGATGGGATCAGAATTCTTGAACATTTTTTAAAGCAGAGGTAGGTAAATTTTTGTTAAGTGAAGGAATTGATGGGATAGATGAGGATATGGATGTGAAGTCAAAATCAAATCGGCCAAGACACTATTAAATGCTGGAAAAGGCCCAAGGGGCAGAATAGTCTCCTGCTCCTGACCTAATGATAATATGCTTGGCATGTCCTGGGCTTTCCCATTATTGAGGATGGAGTATCTGCAAAGCCCTCTGCTCCAGTTAATCGCTTAGTTGCACACCATCAGTCTTGGCTGGATGTCACGGAATGCAAAACTTTAATCTGAACCATTGACTGCTTGCTGCATGCTGCTTCCACTGTTTGACAGTCCTGTGTTCTGTTTTTACTGTTTTGCAAGTATTTTGTCATCCACAATTCTGAAACTTAACTTGCACACCAAGATCTAAATCATCCATATATATCAGGAAAAGCAAGGCGCCCAATATCAACCCCTGGGTAACTCCACCAAAATCCTTCTTACAGCCTGAAAAATAGCTATTAACCATTACTCTGTTCCCCATCCCTCAATGTTGTGACAAAATTGTTGCTGTAACCTTTTATTCCATGAGATATAATTTTCCTCACAAGTTTAGTGTGACACTTTATCATGTGCCTTTTGGTAAGTACACCACAATAACAATCCTCAACAAATAAAAGCAAAGTATTATGGATTCTAAAGATCTGAATTATGAACAGAAATTGTTCGATGAACTCAGCAAATCTAGCAGCATCTATGAAGACAGAAACAGTGTTAACATTTGAGTCCAATATAATTCCACTCCAGAAGTGAAGGAGGCAACATATTCATTTAATGCCTCAGCCATGCTTCTTGCTTCTATATGTAAATGCATTTTTTGGTCCCTCATCAGCCCTATTCCTCTTTTACCACTCCTTTACTGTTAATATGCTTATCAAAGTTCCTGGGACTGTCTTTTCTCATAATACCTTTTTGTTTCTCATATGTGCCTTTTCACTTTCCTTCTGACTTTCTTTTTCATTTTGGCTCTTGATTATATTTACTCCATGATACTTGTTACAACCCGAAGATCCCTCTGTTCCTCCACACCGCCAAGAATCCTGCCTTTAACCCTATATTCTGCATTCAAATTCGATCTTCCAAAGTGAGTCACTTCACACTTTTCCAGGTTGAACACCATCTGCCACTTATCAGCCCAGTTCTGCATCCTGTCAATGTCCCGTTGTAATCTACAACAGCCCTCCACACTATCCACCATTCCACCAACCTTCATATCATTGACAAACTTACCAACTCATCCTTTCATTTCCTCATTCAAGTCATTTATAAAAATCACAGAGAGCAGAGGTCCCAGAACAGACCCCTACAGAACACCAGTGGTCACCAAGCTCCAGGCTGAATATTACCATCTACTACCACCCTATGATCTCGTCTTTGATCTTAGCCCATTATTCAACTAATGTTATTCCCAATAACCTTTGATTCCAATCTATTAAGCCCAACTCTGCTCTTACTCCATTGAATCCACTCTCCAACAGTTGATTTTTCACACTCTTATCTGACCAATGTAATTTTCCACCGTCATCTTAAATACAAAATAATTCACCCTGTCATTTGATCTCCTTTTCCTACTTCATTCCAAACATCCAGGCAGAGTAATGTTTGTTGGATTGGATATATAATATCGTGGAAAATTCTCCTGAACAAAACCTAGGACTCCCTGCCCTTCATTGCCCCTTATGCTACCACTATCCCAGTCTATGTATGAGTCTCCCATTATAACATCCCTATGACATTTACACCTTTCTGTAATGAATCTCTTGCAATAATTAGTTTTTTAACTGCTTCTGTAACTATCTACAATAAATAATATAGAAATAAAGCTATTACCAAAGTTTAAGTGGCTTTAGTCCCGTTACAGTTAAGCACTTGCTTTAGCTTATGGTTTTTACTGGAAATACAAACAGCAACTGGCCTTAAAACATACTAGGAGCTCTTGCATACTGTTAGATAATCATTCAGCTGTTACCTGGAAATTCATCATCATTCTCTTTCTTGTCTTTGTTGTTATTGCTGTTCTCATTGCTTTGCTTAACTTTTTCTGAAATTATAACAACCATATAATTAGAGGCACTTCAGCAATTGCTGGACAAGCGCATGGACAGCAGTAAATTGTAGGTTAGGTTAGGTTGTTCTTAGATTAAGATAAATGTTCTGCACAACATTGTGGGCCAAAGGGCCTGTACTGTTCTATGTATTATAGTCAGTACGAGAATCCTTCGGCAAACAAGTCCTTCACTGTATTACTAGGAGAAAGTGAGGACTGCAGATGCTGGAGATCAGAGTCGAAGAGTGTGGTGCTGGAAAAGCACAGCAGGTTAGGCAGCATTCAAGGAGCAGGAGAGTTGACGTTTCGAGCATAAGCCCTCAACCCTCACACTCCTCGACACTTCACTCTATTACTTCCTATATTAAAGAATTATTGTTTATGTGAACTTTATCCATTACCATCACCCCTTAAGATACTTTAGACAACATCAGTTTTTACAAGTATTTCAATTTATGAAACTTTATTTTCCCCTAGTTCATTCCTTTAGTGGCACAGCAGGAAAACATAACTGCAACAACAACTTGAATGCTGCTGAAAAGAAATTGGGAAGTTGAAGCCTTTTGTCTTGCATTCATTAGACTAGGGCACAAAATACACACTCGAGAAAAGCTACATATATTTAAACTGCCTGAGAAGGGGATACTGATATTGGTTGAGCCATCATTGGTGTGGAGATGGAGTACAGCAAGAACAGTTAACTGAATTCTCAGACTAAGCAGATAAAACCATAAAACAATTGAGCAGAAGGAGGTCATTCAGCTTATCAAGTCTGTTCCACCACTCAATTATCATGGCTGATTTGATCATCCTTAACTCCATTTTCCTGCCTTTTCCCAATAATCCTTGTTTCCCTAATTGATTAAAAATCTAGCTCTGCCCTGAATATATTTAATGACCCAGCCTCGACAGCCTAACTCTAAATTTTCAATTTGTTGCCATGGGAATGCAGCAGAAATTGGATGTCTCTTTTTATGAGAAAGGTGCAATGTGTGCACAAATTCTTTTTGTCTACATTAATCAGGGTCCTATGTATTTATATGTACATATAGTTACTAGCCCATGCGAAGGCATTACACTGCATGTCTGATTGATGATCTTAAATTGTTTCCAGTGTAATTCTTAGCACAGTAAGGATTATTTAATAAATCACCTCTAATGGCAGATATACTTTTCTGAGGCTTACAAGTAGCTGGTTGAGCACAGTCAGCATGCTGCCTGCTCAATGGGTGTATGAATACCACTAGACTCCAGGATCAGACCACACTCATCAAAACAAACACAGACATATGTTGTTGAAGTAAAATGTAGAAAAATGAAGAATCCTTTTACTCATAAATATTTAACAAAGGATTCTTTCCAGAGTGAAAAAGAAAAGAGATAAAGTAAATCTTCATATATCAGTTGTAAAGTGTCATACACAAGTTGACTAGATAAAAGTTAACAACTTCAGCAAGTCTTTAACAAGAAGTTAAGGAATAATGTTAAATGATACAACATCACATAAGATTGGGAGGAACCTATACAGAGGGTTAACAAACACATTTGAAAAGCATGGGGAATGCGAACAATATAAAAATATGACCTTTTCATTGATGATTTGAGAAGTATTATAAACCATCAGATAATACTTTTCAAAAGATATTTTTTTCTCGCTGGGAGAAGGAATTTTACTCACATAGGACTTTAAGGTAAAAAGACACCTTAAATGTTGATGGAAATTCAATTTTTAGGTATTCCAAGATATTTTTGTTATCCTTAGATATACTTAGATATTCTTGAATAGTTAGAATACAGTTTTATGTTATTTATATTAGATTTGGTATCACATTTTTGCACAGCAGTTTACATGTATGTTAATTTCAATTAATAAAATTGCAACATTAGTAAACTTTCTCTAAGTCTGTCTGTTACAACTTAATTACATCCTATTTCTTATTTTCTTTAAGTGGATTTCCTGAAGCGAGAAATCTCGACCTTTAAAATATCTGGGGCACTTATAGCATGCCATAGTCTTACAAAATTAAGAAGGCTGTTTGGAGGAAGGTTTCATTCCTGGATAGATTTTTCCCCTTGCCAATGTTTGGGTGAATCCCATAGACTCAAGATTAAGTGTCTGTAGGCATGGGCAACTTATACGACAGAAGCAATTAGGGAAATACTCATCAAGTCATAGAGTCATTCAGCACAGAAACAGGCTCTTTAGTCCTTTACATTCATATTGACGAGGTTTGCGAAACTAAACAAGTCCCATTTGTCTGTGTGCCGTCCATAATCCTCTCTTTCCTATTCACATACCTATCCAAATAGCTTTTATATGTTGTAACTGTATGGGCATCTATTACTTCCTCTTGCAATTCATTCCACATATGCACCACCCTCTGTGTGAAAAGGTTGCCCCTCAGGCCTCTTGTCTTTCCCCTCAGACCTTAAACATATGCCCTTTAGTTTGAACTCCACTACCATGGGGAAAGGGCACTTGCTAGTCACCCTATCTATGCCCCTCATGATTTTATAAACCTCTATAAGATCACCCCGCAACCTCCTACACTCCAGTGAAATAAGTCCCAGCCTATCCAGCCTCTCCTTTTCACTCCAATCCCAAAAGTATCCCTTTAAATCTGCAGCCTCTCCATTTTAATAATATCCTTCTGATAGCAGGGTGACCAGAACTGTACACTGTATTCCAAAAGTGGATTCACCAATGTCTTGTACAGGTGCAACATGACATTCAAACTTCTATACTCAATGCTCTGCTCAATGAAGGTATATGCCAAACACCTTCTTCACCACCCTCTCTACCTGTGACAACACTTTCAAAGAACTATATACCTGAACCCCAAGACCTACCATTAACTGTGTAAGTCCCACCCTGATTTGTCTTACCAAAATGCAACACCTCACATTTATCTGTATTAAACTCCATCTACCACTCCTCACCCATTGGCCCAGCTGATCAACATCCTGATTTAATTAGTTTTAAATAAGAGTTGAAAGCCATGAATCACTTCACTATGATGAAGCAATATTGCTATACTTTGAAATCCATTGTGGGGTCAAATAAGGCTATATTCTGGCCCTGACACTTTGGAATATTCTTTACTTTGCTGCTGCCATATACAAAGAATGTCTAGAATACCACAATTGATGGAAAGCTGTTCAGCCTTAATCACCTAAGATCCAAGACAAAGGGGGTCAAGATATCATCAGAGGCTATGGTGATGCTATACTAACAGTTAATACAGTCACAACAGCTAAAGGACTAAATATCATGATTGTCGAGAATTTTATTTTAACTGTCAGCATCGTAAGATGCCCCTTGCCCACCAGGGTGGCACGGTGACTCAGTACTTAGCACTGCTGCCTCATAGCACCAGAGACCAGTGTTCACTTCTAGCCTTGGGCAACTCTATGTGGAGTTTGCACATTTTTCATGTCAGCGTGGGTTTCTGCTGAGTTCTCCAGTTTCCTCCCACAGTCCAAAGATGTGCAGGCTAGGTGGATTGGCCATGGGACATGTGGGGTAATGGGAATAGGGTAGGGGCCTGGGTCTCTTTGGGATGCTCTTTGGAGGATTATTGAAATCTCGTTGGGCAAATGGCCTCTTTCTGCACTGTAGGGATTCTATGGTTCTAAAACAAATGTCACACTGAGGAAGAACTTCTTCGCCCAAAGAGTTGTGAATCTGTAGAATTCCCTGTCCAGTGAAGCGTTTGAGGTTACCTCGTTGAATGTTTTTAAGGCAATGATCGATTTTTGAATAGTAAAGGAATTAAGAGTTATGATGAGTGAGTAGGTAAATGGAGGTGACTCCACAAAAAGACCTTGTGGAGCAGGTTCGAGGGAACAGGTGGCCTACTCCTGCTCCTATATTTTATGTTATTTTCTTATATTGCTATACCACCATCAATTAGCATTGATAATGTGATGCTGGATTTTTTGATATTTTCACATACTTAGGCTTCACAATCACCAGCATGCCATTGTCTTTATTATTTGCTCACAGGATTTGGGCATCACTGGCTTAGCCAGCATTCATTTCCCTTCGTTAATCACTCTTGAGAGGGTGGTGGTGGTGAGCTACCTTCTTGAAGCACACAAGTCTTTGGCAGTAGGTGCAGCCACAGTGCTATTTCAAAGATATTTCCAGGATATTGGGCGGCACGGTGGCACAGTGGTTAGTACTGCTGCCTCACAGCGCCAGAGACCTGGGTTCAGTTCCCGCCTCAGGCGACACTCTGTGTGGAGTTTGCACATTCTCCCCGTGTCTGCGTAGGTTTCCTCTGGGTGCTCCAGTTTCCTCCCACAATCCAAAAATGTTAGGTTAGGCAAATTGGCCATGCTAAATTGCCTGTAGTGTTAGGTGAAGGGGTAAATGTAGGGGAATGGGTCTGGGTTGATTATGCTTCGGTGGGTGGGTGTGGACTTGTTGAGCCGAAGGGCCTGTTTCCACACTGTAAGTAATCTAAAAAAAAAATTGACTCAATAACATTGAAGAAATAGCAATATATTTCCAAGTTCCAAGTCAAGGAGGCATGGGGTGGTGGTGGTGTTCCCATGCATCTGCTGCCCTCGTCCTTCTAGGTGGTAGAGGTCTCAGTTTTGGAATGTGCTATTGAAAGAGCCTTGGTGATTTACTTATGTACATTTTGCAGATGGCGCATACTGCAGCTACTGTGCCTGACTGGTGAATAGAGTGAATGTTGAAAATGATTGATGAGGTGTCAGTTAAGCAGATTGTTTTGTACTAGATGCTGAAATCATCACAGAAATTGCAAAAGTTGCAGCTGTTAGTTTAAATTGTGTAATACAGTCTGGACCAGCAACCTGACTGAAAGCACCAAACTGCAATCTACCAAACCTTTCCTCAGTGGATTCCTCTACAATGTTGATACCTGGAATACATACTCAGAAATAGAAAAGGCTGATCTATTTCCACCTTTGTTGCCTCAGATGCACTCTCTGCATTGTTTGGCAGGACAAGGTGAGCAACTCAGAGGTCCTGAAGTGAGCTAATTTCACCAGCATATATCAGTTTGCTAAGCTAATATTTGAACTGGCTTGGTCATGTTGATCAGGTGGACGATGGTTGCATACACAAAGACCTTCTGAACATCAAATTGACCACTGTGTCACAATCTCATGGCATCTATACCTCTGCTACAGAGTGGTGAATATTGACACTGACATACAATCAGAATGGGACTGCTGAACTACACAAGGCATTGGTTAACAAAGATTTGACCATCATAATGCAAATCATCATCTGACCAGAAATAAGGCTAATGGAACTAAATTTTTAAAAAAATTCTGGAGAAGCTCAGGAGGACTGGCAGTATCGGTGAAGCGAGAAACAGAATTAACGTTTTGAGTCTGATATGATTTTTCTTCAGAACTGCCAGTCTGAAGAAGTCATATTGGACTCAAAAACTTAATACTGTTTTTCTTTCCACAAAAGCTTATAAACCTGTTGAATTTCTCCAGCATTTTCTGTATTTGTATATGATATCCAGCATTTTGCTTTTACGTAAGACTGCTGCAATAATGTCTAGGATTGCAACATTTAAAAGGCATCTGGATGGGTATATAAATAGGAAGGGTTTGGAGGAATATGGATCAGGTGCTGGCAGATGGGACTAGATTGAGTTGGGATATCTGGTCAGCATGGACGAGTTGGACTGAAAGGTCTGTTTCTGTGCTGTACATCTTTATGACTCTATGACTCTAATGATTCTTTTGAACTTTACAAACACTACAGTCCCGCCTATGATCACCTTGGTACAATAATCCAACTTTGACTTGTGGGTGGCACAGTGGTTAGCACTGCTGCCTCACAGCGCCAGAGACCCGGGCTCAATTCCCACCTCAGGTGACTGACTGTGTGGAGTTTGCACATCCTCCCCGTGTCTGCGCCGGTTTCCTCCGGGTGCTCCGGTTTCCTCCCACAGTCCAAAAATGTGCAGATTAGGTGAATTGGCCATGCTAAATTGCCCGTAGTGTTAGGTGTAGGGGAATGGGTCTGGGTGGGTGCACTTTGGTGGGTCGGTGTGGACTTGTTGGGCCAAAGGACCTATTTCCACACTGTATGTCATCTAATCTATACTCGAATTAATGACTTTTCAAATTGTGCATTTATATTCAATGCCATTATAAAGAAGAATATTTTATGACCTTTTCGATCAGGACTTACACCTTTAAATATGTGTTTTTGTAGACTTCAATTTCACAGGCCTCAACTCTGAAAAGATTTTATTATGCAGGATCAATGCCCCTTCAATGTTTACTTTTTAAAAATGTGTTACCTCATATTATTTTGCATTTAACTATATGTGCTGTCTGCTACCAATTTGCTGACCTATCAATGCTCTCCTGAAAACTCTTGCCCTCATTGTCAGTTTGAATAGCTAAGAAAATAACAGATAACTTTAAGCTATAGTTCCTCACCTTTTTCTAAATCCTTGTTCTTGTCATTATTCCCATTGTTGTTGTTGTTGTTGCTGTTATTCCAACTGTTGTTGCTGACTACAGATTTAAAAAAAATATTATTTTGGTCAAGTCAATCTTGTAAAATAATAATGTAATCAACTTTAAACTCCGTAATATGGAAGGGTGAAATGACAACAAAATAAGCAAAAGTATAAAATGGATAAAAGTCTGATGAAATGTACAGGAATGATTCAGTGTGAATTTCCCTCACTTTGCTCCTCTGTAAGTAACAGAACTGAAATTTCAAACTTTTCTCAGCTGGAAATATCAAGACAATGTCTTTTTTTTCAATACCAAGGTAAAGTAACAAGACTTCTGTCTAAATACTAATAGTAAAAACTGTACAGTGATGCTCTCCTTGGCCCAATGGTGGATGGGCCAGTGTTGCAATTCAGTCACTGTCCCAGTTCTGGTGGGAACTGTATAATGACTCTCTGCTGTTTCAATGTCAGTGAGAATTGTATAGTGAATTTCTTTCTGTCTCAGTGTTGATAAACCCAGCAACTACCGACCAGTCAGTTTAATCTCAACAGTGGAAAAACTGTCAGAAACAATAAGTCGAAGAGTGTGGTGCTGGAAAAGCATAGCCAGTCAGGCAGCATTCGAGGAGCAGGAGAATCGATGTTTCAGGCATAAGCCCTTCATCAGGACTCTTCGACACTGACCTCCAGCATCTACAGTCCTCCCTTTCTCCTGTCAGAAACAATAAGTATTGAATCTCTACTGTGTGGAAGCTGACCATTCAGCCTATTGAGTCCACACTGGCCTTCTAAAGAGAATCCCACTCAAATTCACCCCCTATCCTATCCCTGTAACCCTGCATTTTCAGTTTCTAATCCAGCTAGCCTGCACAGCTTTAGACTGTGGGAGGAAAGCCCCGCTGACACAGGGAGAATGTGAAAACTCCACACAGACAATCGCTCAAGGCTGGAATCAAAGCGGGGTCCCAGGCATTGTAAGGCTGCAGTGCTAACCACTGAGCCACCATACCACCCCAGAATACAATGGGAATAGTTATTTGGACAAGTGTAGATTAAATAAGGGAAGCTAACATCAATATAGTAAAGGCATGCCCAAAAATGAAAGGAAGAACTGAGGATGCTGAATCTCTAAAACAAAAACAGAAATTGCAGGAGAACACGGTCTGGAGAAGGGTCACTGGATATGAAACATTAACTCTGCTTTCTCTTCACAGATGTCATTCTCTTTGGAAGGGGTAACAGGAATGCATGTACTGGGCTAATGTTAAGATTCGTGGTAGTGCAGATGAGCAGAGGGATCTTGGTGTCCGGGTACATAGATCCTTGAAAGTTGCCACCCAGGTTGATTGGGTTGTTAAGAAGGCATGCGGTGTGTTTGCTTTTATTGGTTGAGGGATTGAGTTTCGAAACCATAAGGTCATGCTGCAGCTGTACAAAACTCTGGTGTGGCAGCACTTGGAGTATTGCATATAGTTCTGGTCACCGCATTATAGGAAGGATATGGAAGATTTGGAAAGGGTTCAAATGAGATTTACCAGGATGTTGCCTGGTATGGAGGGGAGGTCTTGCGAGGAAAGCCTGAGGGACCTGAGGCTGTTTTCTTTGGAGAGAAGAAGGTTGAGAGGTGACTTAATTGAGACATACAAGATAATCAGAGGGTTAGATTGGGTGGACAGTGAGAGCCTTTTTCCTTGGATGGCAATGGCTAGCATAAGAGGACATAGCTTTAAATTGAGGGATGTTAGATATAGGACAGATGTCGGAGGTAGTTTCTTTACTCAGAGAGTAGCAGGGCAGTGGGAGGCACTGCCTGCAACAGTAGTAGACATGCCAACTTTAAGGACATTTAAATGGTCACTGGATAGGCATACGGACGAGAATGGAATAGACTGGTTTCACAGGTCGGTGCAACATCAAGAGTCAAAAGGCCTGTACTACACTGTAATGTTCTATGTTGTCAGACCTGCTGAGTTTCTCCAGCAATTTCTATTGAAGGCATACCATTTGTTTGAGTTTTTTGCCAAAACAATTCTGCCAAAATGAATCACTTCACATAAGACCATAAGATATAGGACTATGTACTACTGTATATACCTCAGTAATAGTCAATTTTTTTTTACTACTTTTTAAGGTTAAATTCATGGGGTCGACTGTTACATGGATGCTACTTTTGAGGGGCTGAAATACAAGCCCGTCAAAATTTATATAATTGCATTAGCAGATGTCCAATTGATTTCTAAATGAAAACAAAATGAATTACGGTAGTTCTGAAAACCCGGAGTGGAACACAACCTCAGTGCTTGGGAGCCTCCGTGAAGCGCTTCTGTGATCTTTCCTCCGGCATTTATAGTGGTTTGAATCTGTCGCTTCCGGTTGTGAGTTCCAGCTGTACTCTGCAGTGGCCGGTATATTGGGTCCAAATCGATGTGCTTGTTGATTGAATCTGTGGATGAGTGCCATGCCTGCAAGAATTCCCTGGTTGTTCTCTGTTTGGCTTGTCCTATAATAGTAGTGTTGTCCCAATCAAATTCATGTTGCTTGTCATCTGCGACACGCCCAGCTATCCTTAGTAGCCACACATGCAGATGACAAGCAACATGAATTCGACTGGGACAACACTACTATTATAGGACAAGCCAAACAGAGAACAGCCAGGGAATTCCTGGAGGCATGGCACTCATCCACAGATCCAATCAATAAGCACATCGATCTGGACCCATTATACCGGCCACTGCAGCGTACAGCTGGAACTGACAACTGGAAGCGACAGATTCAAACCATTACAAATGCCGGAGGAAAGATCACAGAAGTGCTTCACAGGAGGCTCCCAAGCACTGAGGATGTCACCTAGACAGGGGACGAAACGTCTGCAACACAAATTCCCAGCTCGGCGAACAGAACCACAACAAATATTAGAGATACTGGCTCTATAATGCCTCACTCGGTATGAAGAAGTACTATACTCAAGGACTTTTCATGTGTAAACAAATAATGACCTGGGGATAGGATATTGGGGTTATTTCAAAAATAGTGATAGATTTTAAGACAGCATAGACAAGCTGGTTGCATATGCAAACATATCAGATTAAATACCATATGAACTCAAGTAATAGCCGATCTCATGTAAAGTCCAGCCCCTATTTTTGGTAAAATAACCTGGAATTTTCCATATATCTCATGTAAAAGTGAACGCTAGTTCTTCACAGATAACAGTTAAACATTTATGAGTCAGTGTGCCAGCCATCACGTCCCAGTCCAGCTTTCCAGTATGCCAGTTGTTCCGCTCTGTTCCCGGTCTTCCAGTCTGCTGGCTGTTGTGTTCCACTCCGCGTTTTCAGAACTACTGTAATTCATTTTATTTTCATTTAGAAATCAATTGGACATCTGCTAATGCAATTATATAAATTTTGACGGGCTTGTATTTCAGCCCCTCAAAAGTAGCATCCATGTAACAGTCGACCCCATGAATTTAACCTTAAAAAGTAGTAAAAAATAATTGACTATTACTGAGGTATATACAGTAGTACATAGTCCTATATCTTATGGTCTTATGTGAAGTGATTCATTTTGGCAGAATTGTTTTGGCAAAAAACTCAAACAAATTGAACATGGTATGCCTTTAATAGAAATTGCTGGAGAAACTCAGCAGGTCTGACAACATAGAACATTACAGTGTAGTACAGGCCTTTTGACTCTTGATGTTGCATCGACCTGTGAAACCAGTCTATTCCATTCTCGTCCATATGCCTATCCAATGACCATTTAAATGTCCTTAAAGTTGGCATGTCTACTACTGTTGCAGGCAGTGCCTCCCACTGCCCTGCTACTCTCTGAGTAAAGAAACTACCTCCGACATCTGTCCTAAATCTAACACCCCTCAATTTAAAGCTATGTCCCCTCATGCTAGCCAGATGGGTGCAGTGATTATACCGGGTCAGTCAGGTGTACCTAATAGAATATGAGTTCCCTGATTGTGGCTTTTAGTCTGAAAGAATCAGGAGCCCTGGCTGACAGATATAAACAGGACTGTCGGACTTCCTGTTCACTCTGAGACTTGGCTCTGCGACAGCTGGATTAGTGTCAAGGTCTCTCCATTGTAAATAAAGGATGACTTGGTGACGGGGATACCAGCCCCTATGAAGTTTTTTTATAGATATTTTTATTGAAAACTTAACATGTTTTTACAAGTTTACAAATAAAAAAATACAAGTACAAACACTAATATACAATTAAATCTTAAATAAATAATAGCCAAAACCTGTCAAACAAAAAGAAGAGATACAGAGAAGAAAACGAAAAAGACAAAACTCAACTAACTACTAATCTAACTTATAACTAACCAGCATGCATGATCAAATATCTTACATTACTCATGAGAAAAAAGAAGGATAACATAGTAATTAACTAGTGAAGTACATGCTCTGAATGAGTTAACATCAAGTTGTAACAAAACCTGTATTCATGCGGAAATCCTCTCCCAAGGAGCCCCGGACCAGCCAGAACCATTACCTCAACTAGATGAAAGCCCTTGATAGAATGGCCAAAATATCTGCAACTATGTAATTCAAGAAGGGCTGCAATATTTTATAGAATAATTCAGTTTTTTGGTGCACCATATTTGTAAGGAAGTCAAGGGGAATACATTCCTTGATTAATCTGTGCCAATTCGGAAGTCCTGGAGGGCCCTCAGCCACCCAGTTTACTAAGATATTTTTCCTTGCACAGAAGGAGAGAATGGAAAATAATTTCCTCCTGTGCACATCTAGAGAAGGTAAGCTCAAGAAGCCCAGAAGAAAAGATACTGGATCTACTGTAATTTCTGTTCCCAGGATTTCTGCCAGGGCATTTACTACTTTGGTCCAGTATTTGCGAATCTTATGGCATGTCCATAAGCAGTGTGTAAGAGTGCTCACCTCTATTTTACATTTGGAACACATTGGAGATGCTTCTGCCCTAAATTTTGCAAATCATTCCGGTGCCAGATGGGCCCTATGAAGTACCTTTAACTGAATGGCCTGGGTTCTGTAACAAATGGAGATTTTTCTGGCATTTTCCCAGATGTCATTCCACATTTCTGTAGAAATTTCCAGCCCCAAATTCTGATCCCATGTTCTAAGCAGACGGTCCATATCTTCCAACACTTCTTCATGTAATAAATGACAACGAGTGCTGATCGAGGGTACACCCATTGGCCACAACACTCTACATTCTCTATCTGATTTATAGAGACTATCTAATAGCGTAGTCTTCTTCTGTATGTAATCTCGAAAATGGAAGTATCGAAAGAGGTCTCCATTGGGTAATCCAAATTTCTGATGCAGCTGTTCAAAAAGACATCAGGACCCCATCCTCAAATAGATCCCCAAAACAGGAGATACCCCTGGATCTCCAGGATTTGAAAGTGGCATCTGTGAGCCCCGGTTGAAAACCCCATGCCCCCACTATAGGAGTATAGGGGGATGTTTTATGTGAATTACCCTTGTTTTGCCGAATTATATTCCAAGCTTTAATTGTGTTTAGTACTATAGGATTTTTAACAGTGGTCCATAATGATTTTCATCTTATTTCAAAATAGGAGGTTAATACGAGGGCACTTAACTTGAGAAGCCTTAATGTCCAGCCAGATTGATTGTGGGTCAGATGAGACCAATCAGCTATGTAGCTTAACAAGGAACTTAACTGATACTTCCTAAAGTCTGGAAAATCCAGCCCTCCCTTTGCCTGTGGAAGCTGTAGCTCCCTTAACTTAATGAGAACCCAGCCAACCATACAATTTGCGCAGTACCGGATTCGGCAGCATCACCGGGAGCATTCTCATAGGGTATAAGAAACAGGGCAAGACATTCATTTTAATTAGGGCTATTTTACCTAGCCAGGAAATTGGAAGGTCTACCCAACGTTGAAGGTCCTGCCTTATCCTTTCCAATACATGGCCTTGTATAGCTGGCCAAATACTGGGGTGATAAAAATGCCTAAGTATAAGAAACCCTCCAGAGACCACCAAAAGGGGAAGTGGGATCCATCCAATAAATAGGATATACTAGCGAGGCCACCCATCGGCATGGCCTCTGATTTTGAAAAATTAATTTTGTAGCCTGAAAATGCACTAAATGTATTATTAACTTGGATTAAGCGAGGCACTGACATCAGAGGATTACTAAGAAAAAGGAGAACATCATCTGCATAAAGGGTAATTTTATGTTTACCTGTACCAACCCATTATACTAGAGTCAGCCCGTATAGCTTCCGCTAGTGGCTCAATTATTAGCGTGAATAGCAACGGTGAGAGGGGACATCCCTAACGGCAGCTCCTACCCACACTGAAGCTATCCGAGCCTAATCCGTTGGTGATCACAACTGTTTTGGGATCATTATACAGTGTTGAGGCCCATTTGGCAAATACCTTTCCAACACCAAACCTTTCCAATGTATAGAACAGGTATGACCATTCAACCCTGCCAAATGCCTTCTCCGCGTCCAATGAGACTACTATTCCCGGTATTTTTTCTGATGACAGACTTGAATCACATTCAAGACCCTTCTAATATTATTAGATGATCTACGGCCCTTGATAAACCCTGTCTGGTCCTCTTTTATGATATATGGCAGTACCCTCTCTAGCCTCAATGCTAATGATTTAGAAAGAAGTTTAAAATCTACATTTAGCAAGGATATTAGTCTGTATGATGCATAATCTTCTGGGTCACCGAGTATGAAATGATCAGAACTCACACATAAGCTTTAATAGTCTCCCACATCATTGACGGATTACTAGCCGTACCTGAATTAATTTCCAAGAAAGTTTTAAATTCTTGAGAAAAATATTTTACAAATTTACTATTCTTCATTAAGAAGGAATCCATACGCCAATGTCGGGGATGCCTCAATTGTTCCTAGCCTTGATTTCCTGAAGAAGGGCTTATGCCCGAAACGTCGATTCTCCTGATCCCTGGATGCTGCCTGACCTGCTGCGCTTCTCCAGCAACACATTTTCAGCTCTGATCTCCAGCATCTGCAGACCTCACTTTCTCCTCATTGATTTCCATATATACAGCAGCGTGATCTGAAATTATTATATTACCTATTTTGCAGGATGATATGGAATTTTAAAAAGTCGAGGGGGCAAAAAACATGTCAATTCTAGTGTGACATTTATGTGGATTAGAGTAAAAAGAAAAATCTCTGCCTTGCGGGTGGAGGCACCTCCACACATCTACTAATCCTAATTCTTTATTCAAATCCGCCAATTGTCTGGATCTGGGGGATACACCCGCAGTACTCTTGGGTATCCTGTCTATTTCCAGGTCTATAATGCAATTAAAGTCTCCCCCTATAATTGTAGACGAGCACCGAGAGCCACCAGTTTGGAGAAGTCTTCCGTTATAAATTTGAAAGGATGCGCCAGGGGACAATACAGATTTAAAATCCCATATTCCTCTCCATTTATAAGGGCTTTAATTAGTATATATCGTCCAGATTCATCTTTTATCTGACTTAGGATTTTGAAAAGGAGATTCTTCCAAATAAGAATGACTACTCTCTTACTTTTTGAGCTGAAGGAAGAAGGCCTAATAAAATCCACCCTGTTGTAATTTCAAATGTTCTTTATCCATTAAATGTGTCTCCTGTAGGACAACTATATCAACCCTTTTTCTTTTTTGAGGTTTGATAATATTTTCTTCCTTTTGATTGGTAAATTACTCCCCTTGACATTCCAGGTGCACCATTTAATCAAATGACTAACCATAATCGTCCAGGCTAGTCCGGGACGCCCCCAGGAGGAGAATCCCCATCCAAAACACCCCGAGCATAGACCAGAGAAAATTCACAAAAATAGAGATTCTTTAATACACTCACACCAATATAATAAAAACTATTTCTAAATTTTAAAAAAACATATTTAAACAGAGATTTTCCACCTTGTTTCCAGGGGGCATCACTTACTTTCCCATCATATCCTCTCCCAACCAGTGCCCAACCCTCGACCCAGGCACCCCATAATAAAATAAAGAAAATTCAAGTGTACTACAAAGCTAAAGTTAACAGTGAGTACCCTACCCACACACCCCCCCACCCACCACCCACACCAACACCTAGATATATTTGGTGATGTTAATACCACGTATGAATATATAAAACTATAAAATTATAGTCTCAGTAGATAATAATTAAGTATAGTAATACAAAATAACAGGGGAAAACAACCCTGCTTTAAGAGAAAGAGAAAAAAATAAGACAAAGCAGAGACCCCTCCTCACCTAAATCGACTAGACCACCCGGACTATATATATTTTTTAAAAAAGGGGAAAATCGCAGAGTGGAGAACAAATAAGCCCCCCTCCCTACCCCCCAGAGATAATATTAAGCAATAAAGTAATAAAAGAGAATAAAGGGTGAACCGGGGAAGGGGGAGGGCAGAACAACATCATTCCACACATGAGTTAACTCTTACAATTCATCTAAGAGAGTCCAAAACTTCCTTGGCTTTCTCCGGCGATCCGAAGTTATACATGGACCCTTCATTGCTAAAGCGTGGCGTCGCTGGGTAGTGCAGGGAGTACTGAATGTTTAAATCCCTTAAACACGTCATCATTTCCTCAAACGCCCTTCTCTTTTGGACCAGAGCTGGGGAAAAGTCCTGAAACAGCATAATCTTGGATCCTTTGTAAGTCATGGCTTGGGGATCTTTCCCGAGATTTCTGGAAGCTTCCAGGAGCATCTGCTTCTCCTTGTAGCACTGCAGCTGGAACAGAACCGGGCGGGGCATTGGCCCAAGCCTGGCCTACATATTGCAACCCGGTGGGCCCATTCTACCCTTACCTGGCCTGATCCAGCCTCCAGCTTCAACAACTGCGGAAGCCATTGCTCCAGAAACATTGTAAGCTGTCCTTCCTCTTGCGCTCGGGAAGGCCCAGCAAATGAATATTTTTTTGACAACCTCTTGAGGTCGTCGATGTGATCTTCTAAGGCCCGGACTCGCTGTTCAAGAGTCCGGACCCGACCCACAGCCGATTCTGTAGCAGCCTCAGAGGTCGCGGCCTTTAGCTCCGCCCCTCCGACTCGAGGTCCGTTTTTTTCTATGTCTCGGTTGTGTTTCTGAAGCGCAACCGACAACGATTCCCTCCTGCTCCTGGACTCTTCTATGAAGGCATCGATCTTCGCTTCAAGCTTGGAAATCACTGCATCAAGGCTTGCCACCGTGGGTAAATCCCCCGGGGCGGCTGTGGATGCCTCTGCTGCAGCTAGAGACGGTGGGGGAGGGGTTCCTGTGTGCTCTGAGCTGTAGACATTCTTTCCTTTAGTCATTTTAACGGGGCACTAAACTACTCAAGTTTGGTGCAAAATAACTAGCTGTATTAAATAAAAGCTATTTTAGATGGTTTGGCAGGTATGGTGGAGGCGGGCACCCCACTTTGCCTGAGTCTTGGGCAGAACACTACAGAGTCAGACTTGCTGGATCGCCGCCATCTTGGATCTCCATGAAGTTATTTTAATGACAACAAGAGAATAGCATGCTCCTGAAGAAATTTGTTCGCAACAGTCATCTTTGAGTGGGGGCAAGCATTTCTGGCATCATGCCATTATTTGGGAAGCTTGACTTGTTTGATCTTGCTATTGAAGACCTGTCTGAAAATGTGTTGCTGGAAAAGCGCAGCAGGTCAGGCAGCATCCAAGGAACAGGAGAATCGAAGTTTCGGGCATAAGCCCTTCTTCAGGAATGAGGAAAGTTTGTCCAGCAGGCTAAGATAAAAGGTAGGGAGGAGGGACTTGGGGGAGGGGCATTGGAAATGCGCTGTTTGAGAACGTGGCTGAAGAGCTTCTGTGCAGAGGAGATGACCTGGGGTGTACAGTGAGAGAGGGACTCACTGAAATCCTTGTAGAGGGAGGAAGAGAGCTTCTTCAAGGAAGGCATCCTTGCAAGAGGATTCGCAGTAGGTTAAAATCTCCTATATGTGGCAAGATTGCGTTATCTTTTCCAGGCAAATGACATTGGAGCAGATGTAAAGCAACGAGTAATTCTCCTGACAGATTGTGGACCCGCAGCTTTCTCGATTATATGGAGCTTAATGTTCCCTGAAGAATCAGATACCAAAATCTTTCATGTGTTCATGGATTTAATCAAGGAATATTACGACCCTAAATCTCTTCTAATTCTGAGACATGATTGGTTTTACTTGGCAGTTCGAAAACCAGGAAACTCTATGTTGGTATTTTTGAATACGTTAAAACAACTGGCAAAGGCATGTGATTTTGGTTTAACCCTTAATGCGAATCTGAGAGGCCATTTGGTATGTGGGATTAATGATAAAACTATGTTAATGGCCCACTAGCTAAAGCTGAACTGGACTTCAAACAGGCATTACAACTGGCTTTATCATTTGAAAATGCAGCAAGTGGAGCAAATGAGTTGCAGGGTATTCCAATGAAAAGAGACACCCTCGCCAGTCAAACTGAGCTTAGGGGACACCATTCAAGTGGAGGCAAAAGAGTCCCACCAAACCTAAATTGGTAAAAGAACTCAAATGTTTGTATCCGGACAATGCACAACTCTGACAAGTTCGCCACCATCTGGTCTGGAACAGTTACATTGCTCAAAATATAGAACATGACAGTGCAATACAGACCTTTCGGCCTTTGATATTGCGCTGACTTGTGGAACCAATCCGAAGCCCATCTACCGACACTATTCCATTATCATCCATATGTTTTTCCGATGGCAATTTAAATGCCCCTAAAGTTGGCGAGTCTACTACTGTTGCAGGCAGCACATTCCACACCCCTACTACTCTTTGAATAAAGAACCTACTTCTGACATTTGTCCTATATCTATCACCATTCAATTTAAAGCTATGTCCCCTCATGCTAGCCATCAGCATCTGAGGAAAAAAGCTCTCACTGTCCACCCTATCTAACTCTCTGATTATCTTGTATGTCTTAATTAAGTCACCTCTCAACCTTCTTCTCTCTAACGGAAACAGCCTCAAATCCCTCAGCTTTTCCTCGCAAGACCTTCCCTCCGTACCAGGCGACATTCTAGTAAATCTCCTCTGAACCCTTTCCAAAGCTTCCACATTCTTCCAACAATGAAGTGACCAGAATACTCCAAGTGCACCGCACCAGAGTTTTGTACAGCTGCAGCATGATCTTGTGGCTTCGAAACTCAATTCCTCTACCAATAAAAGCTATGCCTTCTTAACAACCCCAGCAACCTGGACAATGATGACATGAAGATAAAAGTCAAAGTTGCAACCTTCAGGGATCTCCGTACATGGACACCGAGATCTTTCTGCTCATCTACACTACCAAGAATCTTACCATTAGCCCAGTACACTTTATTCTGTTGCTCCTTCCAAAGTGAATTACCTCATACTTTTCCGCATTAAACTCCATTTGCTACCTCTCAGACCAGCTTTGCAGCTTATCTATGTCCCTTTGTAACCTGCAACATCCTTCAGCACTATCCACAACTCCACTGACCTTAGTGTAATCTGCAAACTTACTAACCCATCCTTCTATGCCCCCATGCAGGTCATTTATAAAAAAGACAAACAGCTGTGGACCCAAAACACATTCTTGCAGTACAACACTAATAACTGAACTCCAGGATGAATATTTCCCATCAACCACTACCCTCTATCTTCTTTCAACTAGCCAACTTCTGATCCAAACCACTAAATCTCCTTCAATCCCATGCCACTGTATTTTGTCCAATAGCCTACCATGGGGAGCCTTATAAAATGCTTTACTAAAATCCATATACACCACATCAACCGCTTTACCCTCATCCACTGTTTGGTGACCATCTCAAAGAAAAAAGGTTTGTGAGACAAGACCTACCCTTCACAAAACCATGTTGGCTATCCCTAATCAATGTATTCCTTTCTAGCTGATTAGCAATCCTTTCTCTTATAATCCTTTCCAACATTTTACCCACAACCGAAGTAAGGCTCACTGGTCTATAATTACCAGGGTTGTCTCTACTCCCCTTCTTGAACAAGGGGACAACATTTGCTATCCTCTAGTCTTCTGGCACTACTTCAGTAGGAGAAAGTGAGGACTACAGATGCTGGAGATCAGAGCTGAAAATGTGTTGCTGGAAAAGCGCAGCAGGTCAGGCAGCATCCACGGAACAGGAGAATCGACATTTCGGGCCCTTCTTCAGGAATGAGGAAAGTTTGTCCAGCAGGCTAAGATAAAAGGTAGGGAGGAGGGACTTGGGGGACAGGCGTCGGAAATGTGATAGGTGGAAAGAGGTCAAGGTGAGGGTGATAGGTCAGACTGGGGTGGGGGCGGAGAGGTCAGGAAGAAGATTGCAGGTTAGGAAGGCGGTGCTGAATTTGATGGATTTGACTGAGACAAGGTGGGGGGAGGGGAAATGAGGAAACTGGTGAAATCCGAGTTCATCCCTTGTGGTTGGAGGGTTCCTAGGCGGAAGATGAGGCGCTCTTCCTCCAACCGTCGTGTTGTGGTCTGGCGATGGAGGAGTCCAAAGACCTGCATATCCTTGGTGGAGTGGGAGGGGGAGTTGAAGTGTTGAGCCACAAGGTGGTTGGGTTGGTTGGTCCGGGTGTCCCAGAGGTGTTCTCTGAAACGCTCCGCAAGTAGCCGGCCTGTCTCCCCAATATAGAGGAGGCCACATCGGGTGCAGAGGATGCAATAGATGATGTGTGTGGAGGTGCAGGTGAATCTGTGGCGGATATGGAAGTTTCCTTTGGGGCCTTGGAGGGAGGTGAGGGGGGAGGTGTGGGCGCAAGTCTTGCACCTCCTGCGGTTGCAGGGGAAGGTGCCGGGAGTGGAGGTTGGGTTGGTGGGGGGTGTGGATCTGACGAGGGAGTCAGATCCACACCACCCTCGTCAGATCCATACCCCCACCAACCTAACCTCCACTCCCGGCACCTTCCCCTGCAACCGCAGGAGGTGCAAGACTTGCGCCCACACCTCCCCCCTCACCTCCCTCCAAGGCCGCAAAGGAAACTTCCATATCCGCCACAGATTCACCTGCACCTCCACACACATCATCTATTGCATCCTCTGCACCCGATGTGGCCTCCTCTATATTGGGGAGACAGGCCGGCTACTTGCGGAGCGTTTCAGAGAACACCTCTGGGACACCCGGACCAACCAACCCAACCACCCTGTGGCTCAACACTTCAACTCCCCCTCCCACTCCACCAAGGATATGCAGGTCTTTGGACTCCTCCATCGCCAGACCAGAAAAACACGACGGTTGGAGGAAGAGCGCCTCATCTTCCGCCTAGGAACCCTCCAACCACAAGGGATGAACTCGGATTTCACCAGTTTCCTCATTTCCCCTCCCCCCACCTTGTCTCAGTCAAATCCATCAAATTCAGCACCGCCTTCCTAACCTGCAATCTTCTTCCTGACCTCTCCGCCCCCACCCCAGTCTGACCTATCACCCTCACCTTGACCTCTTTCCGCCTATCACATTTCCAACGCCCCTCCCCCAAGTCCCTCCTCCCTACCTTTTATCTTAGCCTGCTGGACAAACGTTCCTCATTCCTGAAGAAGGGCTTATGCCCGAAACGTCGATTCTCCTGTTCCCTGGATGCTGCCTGACCTGCTGCGCTTTTCCAGCAACACATTTTCAGCACTACTTCAGTAGGCAATAACAACATGAAGATCAAAGCTAAAGGCTCTGCAATCTCCTCCCTGACTTCCCAGAGAATCCTAGGATAAATCACACCCAGCCCAAGGGGCTTATTTATTTTCACACTTTCCAGAATTGCTAACACCTCCTCCTTGCGAATGTCAATCCCTGGTAGCCGAGATTTCAGTATTCTCCTCAACAATATTGTCTTTTTACAGTGTAAATGCTAATGAAAAATATTCATTAAGCATTTCCACTATTTCCTCAGACTTCACACACAACTTCCCACTACTATCCTTGACTGGTCCCAATCTTTCTCTCATCATTCTTTTACTCCTGACATACCTATGGGAAGCTTTAGGGTTTTCCTTTGATCCTACCTAACAACAACTTCTCATGTCTCCTCCAGGCTCTTTTTAGCTCTCTCTTTAGGTCTTTCCTGGTTAACTTGTAACTTGCAAGGGCCCTAACTGAGCCTCATCCTAACATAAGCCGTCTTCTTCCTCTTAACAAGAGATTCAGCTTTTTTAGTAAACCATGGATCCCTTACTACATATCAAAGACACATGGTTGTTCTTCCTTGCTCCACATTTGAAGCGTGCCCATGCCCTGCAGTTTCCTTCCCCATCCAATGCATTCTAAATCTTGCCTAATCACATCATAGTTGCCTTTTCCCCAGCAAAAACTCTTGCCCTGTATTTTCTCCCTTTCCATCACGAAAGTAAACATCACCAAACTGTGGTCACTGTCACCAAAGTGCTCACCTACCTCCAAATCTAACACCTGACCCGGTTCATTACCCAGTACCAAATCCAATGTGGCCTCGTCCCTTGTTCGCTCGTCTATATACTATGTCAGGAAACCATCCTGCACACAGTGGACAAAAACTGTCCCATCTAAAGTACTCAAACTATAGTATTACCAGTCAATATTTGGAAAGTTAAAGTCCCCCATAACAACTGCCCTGTCACTCTGGCTCCTATCCAGAATTATCTTTGCTATCCTTTACTCTATATCTCTGGAACTATTCGATGGCCCGTAAGAAACTCCTAACAGGGTGACTTCTCCTTTCTGTTTCTAACCTCAACCCATACTACCTCAGCAGACGAGTCCTCAAACGTCCTTTCTGCTTCTGTAATACTGTCCTTGACTAACAAAGCCACACCTCCCCCTCTTATCCCATTTCCTCTGTTCTTGTTGAAACATCTAAGTCCTGGAACCTGCAACAAACATTCCTGTCCCTGCTCTATCCAAAATGGCCACAACATCGAAGTGCCAGGTGCCAATCCACGCTGCAAATTTACCCACCTTATTCCAGATGCTCCTGGTGTTGAAGTAGACACACTTCAAACCTCCTTCCTGCTTGCCAGTGCATTCTTGCAACCTGGAAACCATATTTCTGACCTCACTACTCTCAACCTCCTGGACACTGGAATTCCAGTTTAGGTTTCCATCCCCTTGCTGGATTAGTTTAAACCCTCCCAAATTGCATTAGCAACATCCCTCCTAGGATATTGGTACCCCTCTGGTTCAAGTGTAGACCATCCTGTTTGTAGAGGTCCCACCTACCCCAGAATGAGCCCCAAATATCCAGGTATCTGAAACCCTCCCACCTTCACCGTCCCTGTAGCCATGTGTTCACCTCCTTTCTCTCTCTCCTGCTCACCTCGCTCGCATGTGGCATGGGCAACAAACCAGAGGTAATAACTCTGTTTTTTCTAGCAATAAGCTTCCACTCTAGCTCCCTGAATTTCTGCCTTAAATCCCCATCTCTTTTCCTAACTATGCTTACCAAAATCCAAATCAGAACCTAGGACAGTTTCTTGAAACAGTATGTAGGTTTCTGGATCAGAGTGGTCTTGGAAAAGCACAGCAGTTCAGGCAGCATCCGAGAAGCAGGAAAATTGACGTTTCGGGCAAAATCCCTTCATCAGGAATACAGGCAGAGTGCCTGAAAGGTGGAGAAATAAATGAGAGTGCTCCTCTCATTTACCTCTCCACCCTTCAGGCACTCTGCCTGTATTCCTGATGAAAGGCTTTTGCCCGAAACGTCGATTTTCCTGCTCCTCGGATGCTTCCTGAACTGCTGTGCTTTTCCAGCACCACTCTACTCCAGAATCTGGTTTCCAGCATCTGCAGTCATTGTTTTTACCAGTATGTAGGTATCAACTGACATTTTCTAAATTCATGGCAAGGGACAGGAGCATATGGTATGGGAAAGTATTTAATTAGAGGAGGGTGAATTACAATGCTATGAGGCAGGAACGGCGTCACCTAAATTGGGAACAGATGTTATCAGAAAAATGCACAATATAACTGTGGAGGTTGTTTAGGGAGCACTTGCTGATAGTGCTGGAAAGGTTTGTCCCACTGAGGCAAGGAAGGGATGGTAGGGTGAAGGAACCTTGGGTGACAAGGGAAGAAGGAAGCTTACGTAAGTTTGTGGAAGCAAGGATCAGACAGGGCTCTGGTGGGTACAAGGTAGCCAGGGAGGAACTGAAGAATGGACTTAGGAGTGCTAAAAGGGGGCATGAAAAAGCTTTAGCAGGTAGGATTAAGGAAAACCCTAAGACATACTAGACTTATGTGAAGAACAAGAGGAAGGTCAGGGTGAGGGTAGGGCCAATCAGGGATAATGGAGGGAACTTGTGCCTGGAGTCAGAGGAAGTAGGGGAGGTGCTTAATGAATATTTTGCTTCAGTATTCACTACTGAGAGCGACTTTGTTGCTTGTGAGGACAGAGTGAAACAGGCTGAAATGCTTGAACAGGTTGATTTTAAGAAGGAGGATGTGCTGAAAATTTTGAAAACCATGAAGATAGGTAAGTCCCCCGGACCAGAAGGGATATACCCAAGGTTACTACAGGACATGATGATCTTTGCGCCCTCACTGTCCACTGGAGTAGTAACAGATGATTGGAGAGTGGCACATGTTATTCCTTTGTTGAAGAAGGAGAATAGGGATAGTCCTTGGAATTTCATAGCAGTCAGTCTACGTCTGTGGTGGGCAAATTATTGGAGAGGATTCTGAGGGACGGGATTTATGATTCTTTGGAAGACCATAGCTTGATTAGAGATAGCATGGCTTTGTGAGGGGCAGGTCATGCCTCACAAGCCTTACTGAATTATTTGAGGATGTGACAAAACACATTGATGAAGATTGAGCAGTGGATGTGGCATACATGGATTTTAGCAAGGCCTTTGATAAGGTTCCCCATGGTAGGTTCATTCATGAAGTAAGGAGGCAAGGGATACAGGGAAATCTGGCAGTCTGGATACAGAACTGGCTGGCCCTTAGAAGACAGCGGGTGGTAGTAGATGGAAAGTATTCACTGGAGCGCGGTGACCAGTGCTGTTCTACAGGGATCTGTTCTGGGACCTCTTCTCTTTGTGACTTTTATAAATGACTTGGATGAGGAAGTGCAAGGGTGAGTCAGTAAGTTCGCTGATGACACGAAGATTGGTAGAATGGTGGATAGTGTGGAGGGTATTGCAGGCTGCAACAGGACATTGACAGGATGCAGAACTGGACTAATAAGTGGCAGATGGAGTTCAACCTGAAAAAGTGTGAAGTCATTCATTTTGGAAGGTCAAATATGAATGCAGAATACAGGGTTAAAGGCAGGATTCTTGATAGTATCGAGGAACAGAGAGATCTTGGAGTCCAAGTTGCCACCAAGTTCATAGGGTTATTGAGAAGGTGAATGGTGTGTTGGCTTTCATTAGCAGGGGGATTCAGGTTAAGAGCAAGGAGGTTACACTCTCTAGAGCCCTGGTTAGACCATACTTGGAATATTGTGTTCAGTTCTGCTTGCCTCATTATAGGAAGGATGTGAAAGCTTTAGAGATGGTGCAGAGGAGATTTACTAAGACGCTGCTTGGACTGGAGGCTATGGCTGATGAAAAAAGGTTGAGGGAGCTAAGGCTTTTCTCATTGGAGTGAAGGAAGGTGAGAGGCGACTTACTAGAGGTGTACAACATGATGAGAGGCATAATAGTACGAATAGTCAGACTTTTTCCCAGGGCAAAATTGGCTATCACAAGGGGGCATAATTTTAAGGTATTTAGAGGAAGGTTTAGGAGAGATGTCAAAGGTCAATTCTTTACACAGAGTAGTGGGTGCGTGGAATGCACTGTCAGCGGTGTTAGTAGAGTCAGATATATTAGGGACATTTAAGCAACTCTTGGATAGGCAAATGGATGATAGTAAAAAGAACAGTATTTAAATTAGTTTGATCTTAGAGTAGCATAAAAGTTCGGCACCACATCAAGGGCTGAAGGGCCTGTACTGTGCTGCACTGTTCTATGTTCTATGTTTAGGAAACTGAAAGCAGACAAGACACTTGCAGAACATAAAAGAAGCAGGAAAGAAATTAAATAATGAATTAGGAGTGCTAAAAAGAGTCATGAAATGTCCTTAGCAAGTAAGATTAAGGAGAATGCCAAGGCATTTTACATGTGTGTCATATGTATATTATAATACAATTGCAACATTTAAAAGGTATCTGGATGGGTATATGAATAGGAAGCGTTTGGAGGGATATGGACCAGATGCTGACAAATGGAACTAGACTAGGTTGGGATATCTGGTCAGCATGGATGAGTTGGATCGAAGTGTCTGTTTCTGTACTGTACATCTCCATGACTCTATGACTCTATGTGGGTCTTTGCCAAATGTCTTCTATTGATGTACCGTACATCAACAGGCAACCTTTATTTGAACTGGAGACCTGTGACCAACAGTGTTCCACAGGGATCAGTGCTGGGTCCATTTTGGTTTGTTATTTATGTAAATGATTAAGATGAGAAAATAGAAAGCATGGTCACTAAGCATAACACCAAGATTGATGGTATAATGGACAGTGAAGGTTTTCTAAGTTTACAAAAAGATCTTTCTCAAAAAAGGGGACATGAGATAACTTTGACAAAGAGAGGTAAGGACCATCCAAAGAGTTTTTACAAATACATTAAGGACAAAAGAGTAACTAGGGAGAGAATAGGGTCCCTCAATGATCAACAAGGCGGCCTTTGTGTGAAGCTGCAGAAAATGGGGGAGATACTAAACGAATATTTTGCATCAGTATTTACTGTGGAAAAGGACATGGAAGATATAGAATGTAGGGAAGTAGTGGATACATCTTGAAAAATGTCCACGTTACAGAGGAGGAAATGCTGGATGTCTTGAAAATGCATAAAAGTGGATAAATCCCCTAGACCTGATCAGGTATATCCTAGAACACTGTGGAAAGCTAGGGAAGTGATTGCTGGGCCTCTTACTGAGATATTTGTATCAGCAATAGTCACAGGTGAGGTGCCAAAAGATTGCAGCCACTGTTAAGAAAGGTGGTAAGGAGAAGCCAGGGAACTATAGACCAGTGAGCCTGACGTCAGTGATGGGCAAGTTGTTGGAGGGAATCCTGAGGGACAGGATGTCCATGTATTTGGAAAGGCAAGGCAAGGGATAGTCAACATGGCTTTATGCATGGGAAATCATGTCTCACAAACTTGATTGAGTTTTTTTAAGAAGTAACAAAGAGGATTGATGAGGGCAGAGCAGTAGATGTGATCTATATGGACTTCAGTAAGGCGTTCGACAAGGTTCCCCATGGGAGACTGATTAACAAGGTTAGATCTCATGGAATACAGGGAGAACTAGCCATTTGGATGCATAACTGGTTCAAAGGTAGAAGACAGAGGGTGGTGGTGGAGGGTTGTTTTTCAGATTGGACGCCCGTGACCAATGGAGTGCCACAAGGATTGGTGTTGGGTCCACTACTGCTTGTCATTTACATAAATGATTTGGATATGAGCACAAGAGATACAGTTAGTAAGTTTGCAGATGACACCAAAATTGGAGGTGCAGTGGACAGTGAAGAAGGTTACCTCAGATTACAATGGTATCTTGATCAGATGGGCCAATAGGCTGAGGAGTGTCAGATGGAGTTTAATTCAGATAAATGCGAGGAGCCACATTTTGGGAAAGCAAATCTTAGCAGGACTTATACACTTAATGGTAAGGTCCTAGGGCGGACCTAAGAGACTAAGAGACTTACTGAACTAAGAGACCTTGGAGTGCAGGTTCATAGCTCCTTGAAAGTGGAGTTGCAAGTAGATAGGATAGTGAAGAAGGCGTTTGGTCAGAATATTGAGTACAGGAATTGGAAGGTAATGTTGCGGACGTACAGGACATTGGTTAGACCACTGTTGGAATATTCCGATCAGAAGGATATTGTAAAACTTGAAAGAGTTCAGAAAAGATTTACAAGGATATTGCCAGGGTTGGAGGATTTCAGCTATCAAGAGAGGTTGAATAGGTTAGGGCATGGATAGGATAAATAGACAAAGCTTTTTCCCTGGGGTGGGGGAATCCAGAACTAGAGGGTATAGGTTTAGTGTAAGAGGGGAAAGATATAAAAGAGACCTAAGGGGCAACTTTTTCACGCAGAGGGTGGTATGTGTATGGAATGAGCTGTACAGGAAGTGGTGGAGGCTAGTACAATTGCAACATTTAAAAGGCACCTTGATGGGTATACGAATAGGAAAGGTTTGGAGGGATATGGGCCGGGTGCTGGCAGGTGGGACTAGATTGGGTTAGGATATCTGGTTGGCATGGACAAGTTGGACTGACGGGTCTGTTTCCATGCTGTATATCTCTATGACTCTAATTGGGTCAATGGGCGAAAGAGTGGCACGTGGAGTTTAATTTGGGTAAATGCAAAGTATTGCATTTTGGTAAAACAGGCAAAGACAAGACTTATCCAATTAAAAATAGGGCCTTGGGCAGTATTGTTGAACAGAGATCTAGGAGTTCAGGCACATTATACTTTGCATCACACATAGATAGGGTGGTTAAGAAGGTGTTTAGTATGCTTGCCTTCATTGCTCAGATCTTGAGTAAAACATTTGGGACATTATATTGAAGTTGTAAAGGATGCTGATGAGGCCTCTTCAGAGAGCTGTGTCCAGTTCTGGCCTTCCTGTTATCAGAAGAATATTATTAAGCTGGGGGGAGGGGGGGAAGATGAGATTTACCAGGATGTTGCTGGGAATGGAGGGCTTGAGTTATAAGGAGGGGCTAAATAGGCTGGGATGTTTTCCACTGGAGAGGGGGGTTTGGGGGTGGGACATGTGGTGTTATCGCTGTATTACTACTCCAGAAACCTAGGTAATATATTGGGAACTTCTCACGGCAGGTGGTGGAATTTGAATTCAATAAAAATCTGAAATTAACAGTGTAATGTTGACCATGAATCCATTGATAATTCTTGGAAAAATCTACCTGGTACATTAATGTCCTTTAAGGAAGGAAATTCTGTCCTTACCTTGTCTGACCTACATGTGAATCTAGACCCATAGCAATGTGGGTGACTCTTAACTGCTCTCTGGCTAATTATAGGTGAGCAAGAAATGTTGGCCTAGTCAGCAATGCCCATATCCTGCTTCGCTGGTAATTAGAATTTCACCAAGTTCCTCTTTCTCTTCCACTTCCTGATTTACAGTTATTATTCGGCTGCTTTTTGAATCCTCTATAGTGAAGACAGAGCAAGATATTTCTTCATTTCATCCACTATTTCCTTATTATTTTCTACTAGTTTTCCATCCTCTCTGGAGGATCAACTCTCACTTTACTTTTCCTTCTTTTAAGATGCCTGTTTAAAAAAAAACATGCTGACTGTACACTATTCTTTATACAACAATAACTGGCCCAGAGAGTCTGGAATTTCTTTTGATCTGTTGACAGACAATACATGAGTCATGTAGTGGTCAAATTACCTGGGAATTCATTGTCTTTCTTGGTGGTGTTGTTATTCTTCTTCTTGCTGTTGGTAGTAATTAGTTTGATTTTTCCTGAAACAACAAGAAATAAGTATAACCATCAGAGTCTTCAGCTCAAGTTTGCATGCTTGTTATCCATGTCAGCCTTACATCAATGGCAGCACTGTCACTTCTGAATCAAAAATTGAGTGGTTCAACTTCAGTTGTCCAGATTGACGATTGGACTGCAAGAAATGCAATAGAAAATGTGCACAAAACAAGAAGTCGCAAACAACCAAGCAAAAACATTTTTGTATTGCACATTGATTGAGGGTTCAGGATATCAGGAAGACCTCCACTGTACTTTTCAGATAATGACTGTGGGAGCTATTACATCCACGTGAGAGTGCAGATAGGACTATGGATTAGCAGATAGGACTATGGATTAGCATCTCATACAACAAATGGAACCTCAGGCAAAGCAAGGCTCCCACAATATTGCTGAAGAATGTCAGACTAGTTTAATGCTAAGGTCTCTAGAGTAGCGCTTCAATCCACAGCCTTCTGATTCAGAAGCAAGACTGGTGGCAATTGAAAAATGCTGTCATCTTCTATGAAGCATTTTGGATGCTTTCCAACAAAGTTAGACAACAGCTAAGCATAAATTATTGGTGATTCTACAGTCAGATAAAAAGCCAGAGTTTGCAATTAGAAATATAGGAGCATGAGTAGATCATGTAGCCCTTTAAGTTTGTTCCCCCATTCTACATTATGGCTGATTATATTTTTATAAAGCTATTTGTGTCCACAGGACACCTGTTAATGAAGTAGTTTTGAAATGTCATTGTTATAGTGTAGGGATAGACATATAGTTTAGTGAGCAGAGGTAAGTCAATCACCAAGGCAGTGTGCCTTCTGGGAGCTGAAGTTTAGGGTATAGATAGGAAATTGGATGCTTGGCTAAAGACAAATGTCAGGTATCTGGACTTGCTTTACATACTATTATTTAGATAGTGAAAAGATCTTAAACTGATTTTATCTTATTTAAATTATTTTTCTAAAATGGATGCTTGCAGATTTTAAAATGGCTACTATTGAATATGGAATGAACAGTTAACTAAATCCAGAAATGTCCAGCAATTACCAGGATAAAAACAAACTCATCACCCCATGGAATATAAGCATATGAATTCGAAGCAAGATCAGGTCATTAAGTCCCTTGAATCTGCTCTGCCAGTTAAAATCGTCACGTTTGATCTGACTTTAACTTCAACACCATATTCTTGCCAATAATGTGACACTCTTTGCAACACACCTTGCTTTATTTGAACATTTTACCTAAGCCAACATGGAGGTCTTGTGGACAAGATGTTTACCTCAAAAATGACAATCAAAATCCAAAGTGTTCAGTTTTCCTTTAAATTCATGGGATGTTGGTATTACTGGTGAGGTCAGCATTTATTGCCCAGACAGTAATTAAGAGTCAATCACATTACTATCTGTTGCAAACACAATGGTTTCTGATAAGGAAGCATCAAAACCACAGTGTTGAATGAGTGTCTCACTTTAATACCCACTCACATGATTGAAACTACTAGTTTGCTTGAAAATACAGCTTTGCTTTTTGTTTATCAATCCACTTCTAGCATCTGAAGAACAAACAGTTCCATGCTCTAAGACTACATCTGATCTCAATGTATCCCCAAAAATCTGATTCCAGAAAGAAATCTGTGATCTGCCTGTGAAGTAAACCAAGTAAGCAAGACAACTGAAAGAACCTCAACTGCATACTGACTTAGAGTTTTTAATTCTCATAAGCTACTTATATCTTTGGTTTAAGTCATTTAAAAATTTTTAATTTCTTTCCTTTCTCTTTTGTTTCTTTGTTAAATGCATATGTTTGTGAATGTACATAATGTCATAGAGATGTACAGCACGGAAACAGACCCATCGGTCCAACTTGTCCATGCCTACCAGACATCCTAATCCAATCTCGTCCCACCTGCCAGCACCCAGCCCATATCCCTCCAAACCCTTCCTAATCATATACTCATCCAGATGCCTTTTAAATGTTGCAATTGTACTAGCCTCCACCACTTCCTCTGGCAGCCCATTCCATACACGCAACACCCTCTACGTGAAAAAGTTGCCCCTTAGGTATCTTTTATATTTTTTCCCCCTCACCCTAAACCTATGCCCTCTAGTTCTGAACTTCACAAACCCAAGAAAAAGATCTTGTCTTATTTACCCTACACATGTCCCTCATGATTTTCCTCTGGGTTTTGATTGCATTATTAAAACTTACTTTATTTTATCCCTATAGAATTTGATCTGAGTCATTTTAAATTGGACTTCACAAATTGGGTTCAGTGAAACAAATCCTTGCCTATTTTTTAAAAGTAAAGAAGAAAATTAAAAACCAATCTCTTGTTATGTACAGGAGAGGTAGATAGTTAAATATAATTATATTCATCTGTCCATCTTCTCTGAACAAAATAGGTACAAATGATACACAGGTAGTTTGTCCCATGAGAATATAATGATCAGTATTGTTAAGATTAAAGAACCAGAGATGAGCTTCCCACCCATTGCCTGATCCCCTTCTATGGTGGGAGTAGTGACATTAATATCAATGTTATAACCTGTGTTTTGTCAGGAAGGATAAGCAAATCATTGGCTTCACTGACTCCCCAGAGATTCAGATACAAAACATGTGTTTATTAACAACCAGAAAATATTTGGTGGAGAATGCAAATGTTTGAAGATGGATGAATACGTAACTTTGGATTCAGTACTTGCTCCTTGTTTAGATGTGATAATGTTTAATGATGATGTATTGGCTGGATTTAATAGGCTGCCAAAATCACTGATCACCTGGCTAAAAGGTCTGAGGGGATGCTGTACACAAGAAAAACAGTTACCCAATTCTTCACTCCTCATTACAAATTTATTGATATCTAGGAAATAACCTGACACGTTTACCTGTGAAATCTTCATGTTTTTCCAACTTGTTGTTGTTGTTATTGTTGCTGCTGTTATCCCCAGTACTGAATTTCACTGCAATGAAATCAGATCGATTATTTTCTTATTTATTTCCATAACATTAATCAAAAGTTTAACAACATATCAAAGTAGAAGTTTAAAGTCATAGCTGATCAGGAAACTATTTGACAACAGAACCTAATTCAGCACCAGCTCTTCAACTACAGCAAGCTACTAGTTTTCTTTTCTCACTAGAATTTAGGGACTATTTAGGGGCAGCCAGCAGGGCTAACTGTCCTTCGATCAGTTAGCATGAAAATACGAGATATCTAACAAGGACCTCTGTTTTTTTTCAAGTTAGGTATTTTATTCAAAAAAATTAAACACTTCACAGCCCGTATCAAATTACAAATATGATTAGATTAGATTAGATTGCCTATAGTGTGGAACAGGCCCAACAAGTCCACAGCGACCCTCCGCAGAGTAACCCACCCAGACCCATTTCCCTTTGACTAACACTATGGGCAATTTAGCATAACCAATTCACCTGACCTGCACATCTTTGGACTGTGGGAGGAAACCAGAGCACCCAGACATGGGGAGAATGTGCAAATTCCACACAGACAGTCGCCCGAGGCTGGAATCGAACCTGGGATACTGGTGCTGTGAGGCAGCAGTGCTAACCACTGAGCCACCATGCCATCTCATGATCATCACAGATGTCACATATTTCTCAGAAATTCTCCCCAGATATTAATGACATGATGTGTCATCAAGTCTCACTTTTGCTAATCTGTCATTAAAATTCCCTCTTAAGAACCATATCATCATGGACTGTGAAAGCTTCTCGCCCGTACTTAAGCAGATTCAACTCCAGCTTGGCACTGACAGCTAGGTTGGGTTTTGCCTTGAGCTTCAATTTTATTCAGTTGCATCAAACAAATATGTTTGAAGGCTATTCAACCACCAACCTCAGCTATACTGAACTTTAAATGGCACATGGCTTCCTCTGAGCTCTCACATTTCTTCTGATTTTTCCAAAGCTCTGACCCAAACATTTATCTACACAATAACTCAGAACTTTGGTCTAAGTTGTAAAAGCAAGGAGATATTCAATTTGTCTTGATTTCCCACTAAATGTCCTGTGTAATTTAGTTGCCTTCCCAGCAGTACAGCTAAAAATAATACTGCCTATCACAGTCTACTTCTCTCTCTCTCTCTCTGAATAGCTCCTTGCTTTTTAGTGAACCCTGAAGTATAATGAATGATCTATTGAAACCTTTCCACAAATCTGACCCCTATTGCAAAGCAAAATTGAATGCAGCTGAAGGAATAATTAAATGTAGCAAACACTTAGAACTCTCTAGTCCTTACCTATTATCATTTTCACATAATGCTTGCTCGCAGTACAAACTGAATACAATTTAAAAAGGATTCATCAAGCAATTTAAATATTTTAGGGGTAGCCAGCAGGGCTGTCCCCTTTCGCCACTTTTTAAGTTGGGGATTGAACCATTGGCAGAGGCCATTCGTAGGGATCCTAATATATCAGCTCCAGAAGTGGGGTTAAAATTATATGAGTTCATTGTGTGCAGGCAATGTCTTAATTTTTTTGTCAAATCCAGCAGTTTCAGTTCCTCATGTATTTGGCGCCTTTTCAGGGTACAAGATTAATTTTGCAAAATCAGAGGCTATGCCTATGGTGGTCTTATGAAAGTGCTAGGTATTTAGGGCGAATATTGATTCCCATTTAAGTGGTCACAGGGGTGCTTTGTGTATTTGGGCATATTCATTACTCCAGTTCTGGATCAGCTGTTCAGATGGGAGGCACTTCCGGTCTCGTGGTTGGGTCGGATAGCGCTTATTAAGATGAATATTCTCCCCCGTTTGCTATACCCTATACGGATGCTCCCCCTGATTTTCAATAAGCAAACATTCAGGAGACTGAATGGCTGGTTCAGCTCCTTTATTTGGCATCGTAAGCGGCACCTCATTAAATTAGCTAAACTGCAACTGCCTCACAGATTGGAGGGAAATGAACCTTCTGGACATTAAAAGCTACCAACTAAGCTCGCTTTTATCCTACGTGAGTGATTGGGCTTGTGGGGACCCTCTTTCAATATAGTTAGATATCAAAGCCTCCCAGGCAAGGTTTCCCCTTAATAGCTTGCTGTTTTTGGACAAAATGAGGACAGTTAGGGAATATTGCCATAACCCAATAGTTATCAATACTGTTAAAGCATGGAGGACAATTCAGCAGAGGGAAAGCAATATTGGCAAAATACCTTCTTTTGCACCTATTGTGAGTATGTGGAGTCTTCAACCGGGGATGAAAAATTCAGGATTCAAATGTTAGGCAGCTAGAGGTGTGTCTTTCATGGGCAATTTATTTGAGGAAGACACAATGATGTCCTTCAATCACAGAAATACGAGCTATCTAACAGGGACATCTTTTGTTTTTTCAAGTTTGATATTTTATTCAAAAACAGACTACACTTTTGACTGATCCATACAAATCTGATATAGAGGAGAGGATGCTCAGTATACTTTCTGCCAGCACTTTATATCATCAATTGGGGGGTGCCCCCTCAGATGAGTTCAATTGACTTTGCAGTGTGTGGGAGACAAAGCTAAGTGTTAAAATCTCCTCCGAGGCATGGGATGATATTTGGGAATACACAAGAAAGATATCAATTTGCAATAGGACCCATGCTTTATAGTTGAAGATCCTCCACAGGGTCCACTTGACTCCAGACTGATTGTCAAAATTTAAACCAGGATGTCTTCAACATGTCCCGAGTGTAATGTTTGTACGAGCACTCTTACCCATTGTCTCTGGTCTTGTGGTAGGCTTCAAACATACTGGAGTGCTGTGGCAGGTGCAATGGAGAGGAATTTGGGTGAAAGGGTGGAGAAGGACCTGATCTCTCTTCTTCTCACAACCACATCTGCTTCAAGCCCATCCCCTCCCATTTGTCTCTTTACCCCGGAGGATCCCAGCCTCATTCCTGATGAAGGGGTCCACAAGGTGGCAATACAAGTAGATAAGGTGGTCAAGAAAGCATACAGCATGGCTGTATTCATCAATTGGGGCGTAGAGTATGACAATTGGCAAGTCATGTTACACCTGTAAAGAACCTTAGTTAGGCTACATTTGGAATATTGTGTACAGTTCTGATTGTCACTTGACAAGAATGATGTGGAGGCTTTGGAGAGGATATAGAGATGGTTTACCGGGATGTTGCCTGGTTTGGAGGGTATTAGCTGTGAGGAGAGATTGGACAACCTTGGTGTGGTTTCACCAGAACATTGAAGGCTGAGGGGCAACCTGATCAAAGTTTACAAAATTACAGAGGTATGGATGGAGTGAACAGTCTTTTACCCAGAGTAGAAATATCAATTGTAGAGGTTTAAGGTAAAATGGAGAAAGCTGAAAGGAGAAGTGAGAGGCAAGTTTTTTTTGCAAGTGTTTGGAATGCGCTGCCAGAGGAGTTGTGGAGGTGGATACAAAAGCAATGTTTAAGAGGTATCTTGACAAATATATGAATAGACATGGAATAGAGGGATCTGGACTGGCTTTTCGTTTCCAAAGGCATCATGTGTTGGTGCAGTCTTGGTGTGCTGAGGGGCTTATTCCTGTGCTATATTGTTCTACGACCCACCCTCCCATCCTGGCACTTTCCCCCGCCACCGCAGGAACTGTAAAACCTGTGCCCACACCTCCTCCCTCACCTCCATCCAAGGCCCTAAAGGAGCCTTCCACATCCATCAAAGTTTTACCTGCACATCCACTAATATCATCTATTGTATCCGTTGCTCCTGATGCGGTCACCTCTACTTTGGGGAGATTGGGCGCCTCCTAGCAGAGCGCTTTAGGGAACATCTCTGAGACACCCGCATCAATCAACCAAATCGCCCAGTGGCTCAACATTTCAACTCCCCCTCCCACTCTGCCGAGGATATGGAGGTGCTGGGCCTCCTCCACCGCCGCTCCCTCACCACCAGACGCCTGGAGGAAGAACGCCTCATCTTCCGCCTCGGAACACTTCAACCCCAGGGCATCAATGTGGATTTCAACAGTTTCCTCATTTCCCCTTCCCCCACCTCATCCTAGTTTCTAACCTCCAGCAACTCGACTTGTCCGGACTTGTCCGACCTGCCCAGCTCCTTTTCCACCTATCCACTCCACCCTCTCTTCCCTGACCTATCACCTTCATCTCCTTCCCCACTGACCTATTGTACTCTATGCTACTCTCTCCCCACCCCCACCCTCCTCTAGCTTATCTCTCCATGCTTCAGGCTCTCTGCCTTTATTCCTGATGAAGGGCTTTTGCCCGAAACGTCGATTTTGCCTGTCCTCGGATGCTGCCTGAATTGCTGTGCTCTTCCAGCACCACTAATCCAGAATCTGGTTTCCAGCATCTGCAGTCATTGTTTTTACCTCGTTGATTTTAACCCTACTGCGAATCCTCTTGCAAGGATGCCTGCCTTGAAGAAGTTTTCCTCCTCTCTCTACAAGAATCTCAGGGAGTCTCTCTCTCACTGCAACTCCCAGGTCATTTCCTCAGCCTTGAAGCTCTTCAACCATGTCCTGAAACAAACTCGCTATCACAGCCACATCTGCTTCCTCAGTGCCTGTCTCCGTAACCAACTCACCCCACACGGACTCCGGACCAACCTTAAACCAGCAGAGTTCGGACCCAAACAGGACAAACAGTACAGACTACAGATTCAAAAACACCAGCAACGGTTCTCCATCAAGATCCTCCGCTCCACGCTTGCAGCAATGCGCCGGTACCTAACCTCTCTACAGTCTGCCCTGCCTCAGCTGAGGGCCACACTCTCTCAGAATTGCAAAGGACCCACTCTGTACTACATCCTCAGGAGAATTCATACTCTCAACAAACAGTATTTCAATTCCATCTCAAACATCAAAAACTGTAAGTACAACAAACTTTTATCTACTCACCTCCATAACCAGCGCTCCTCAAACATTCCAGAAGATTCCCCTGGCCTCGGAAACAACATTAGCCATGTGGCTGATGCAGCTACCACCCCCACGCTGATTGATGATGTCACTTCTGCCCCCATCATGGTCACTCCCACAGCCACTTCCGGCCCTCACATCATCACTGATGCCACACGCTCAGTGACTTCCGTCACCCCTACTGCCATGTCTGCCACCACCTCCGCCCCCACCAGCGCCACTCACCTGCATTCTGCTGACACGCCCCCCACAGACCCCACTGTCACTATCCCCACCCCCCAGAACCCCGAGGGGAACACTACCCCTGCTCATGACTCTACCCCCATTCCTCTCACCACCACACCCACTCCAGGTACTGGCTCCGACCCCACTCCCAGCTCTACACCTACACCAGCTCCCGGCTGCCAGCCCTGCCGAGTTTTCACCATCCCCCCAGACCTCCCCCTCACTGAGGACGAACGATCAGTCCTTAGCAAAGGACTCACCTTTGTCCCCCTCCGTCCACGCATCAATGAATTTAATACACGCCGTGACTTCGAACAATTCTTCCGTCGCCTCCGCCTCCGAGCTTACTTTCACAATCAGGACTCCCGCCCACCTTCCGAGGACCCCTTCGCCCACCTCCAACACACTACATCCACCTGGACACCCCGCGCTGGCCTATTACCTGCCCTCAACCTCTTCATTTCCAACTGCCGCCGGGACATTAACCGCCTCAACCTGTTGACCCCCCTCCCCCACTCCAACCTCTCACCCTCACAACGCGCAGCCCTCCAATCCCTCTGCTCCAATCCTGACCTCACCATCAAGCCAGCGGACAAAGGGGGCGCAGTGGTAGTCTGGCGCACTGACCTCTACATCGCTGAAGCCAAACGCCAACTCGAGGACACCTCTTCCTACCGCCCCCTTGACCATGACCCCACCCCCCCATCACCAAACCATCATCTCCCAGACCATACACAACCTCATCACCTCAGGAGATCTCCCACCCACAGCTTCCAACCTCATAGTCCGGGAACCCCTGCCCGGTTCTACCTCCTTCCCAAGATCCACAAGCCTGACCACCCTGGCCAACCCATTGTCTCAGCATGCTCCTGCCCCACTGAACTCATCTCTACCTATCTCGACACTGTCCTATCCCCCCTAGTCCAGGAACTCCCCACATACGTTCGAGACACCACCCACGCCCTCCACCTCCTCCAAGACTTCCGTTTCCCCGGCCCCCAACGCCTCATCTTCAACATGGATATCCAATCCCTCTACACCTCCATCCGCCATGACCAGGGCCTCCAAGCCCTCCGTTTTTTCCTCTCCAGACGTTCCCAACAGTACCCCTCCACCGACACTCTCATTCGTTTGGCCGAACTGGTCCTCACCCTTAACAATTTCTCCTTTGAATCCTCCCACTTCCTCCAGACCAAAGGGGTAGCCATGGGCACACGTATGGGCCCCAGCTATGCCTGTCTCTTTGTTGGCTACGTAGAGCAGTTGATCTTCCGTAATTACACCGGCACCACTCCCCACCTCTTCCTCTGCTACATTGATGACTGCATTAGCGCCACCTCGTGCTCCCGCGAGGAGGTTGAGCAATTCATCAACTTCACCAACACATTCCACCCTGACCTTAAATTTACCTGGACCATCTCTGACACCTCCCTCCCCTTCCTGGACCTCTCCATCTCCATCAGTGACGACCGACTTGACACTGACATTTTCTACAAACCCACCGACTCCCACAGATACCTGGATTACACCTCTTCCCACCCTACCTCTTGCAAAAATGCCATCCCGTATTCCCAATTCCTCCGCCTCCGCCGTATCTGCTCCCAGGAGGAGCGGTTCCACCATAGAACACACCAGATGGCCTCCTTCTGTAGAGACCGCAATTTCCCTTCCCACGTGGTTAAAGATGCCCTCCAACGCATCTCATCCACATCCCGCACCTCCGCCCTCAGACCCAACCCCTCCAACCGCAACAAGGACAGAACGCCCCTGGTGCTCACCTTCCACCCTACCAACCTTCGCATAAACCAAATCATCCGCCGACATTTCCGCCACCTCCAAACAGACCCCACCACCAGGGATGTATTTCCCTCCCACCCCTCTCCGCCTTCCGCAAAGACCGTTCCCTCCGTGACTACCTGGTCAGGTCCACGCCCCCCCTACGACCCACCCTCCCATCCTGGCACTTTCCCCTGCCACCGCAGGAACTGTAAAACCTGTGTCCACACCTCCTCCCTCACCTCCATCCAAGGCCCTAAAGGAGCCTTCCACATCCATCAAAGTTTTACCTGCACATCCACTAATATCATCTATTGTATCCGTTGCTCCCGATGCGGTCTCCTCTACTTTGGGGAGACTGGGCGCCTCCTAGCAGAGCGCTTTAGGGAACATCTCAGAGACACCCGCATCAATCAACCAAATCGCCCAGTGGCTCAACATTTCAACTCCCCCTCCCACTCTGCCGAGGATATGGAGGTGCTGGGCCTCCTCCACCGCCGCTCCCTCACCACCAGACGCCTGGAGGAAGAATGCCTCATCTTCCGCCTCGGAACACTTCAACCCCAGGGCATCAATGTGGATTTCAACAGTTTCCTCATTTCCCCTTCCCCCACCTCATCCTAGTTTCTAACCTCCAGCAACTCGACTTGTCCGGACTTGTCCAACCTGCCCAGCTCCTTTTCCACCTATCCACTCCACCCTCTCTTCCCTGACCTATCACCTTCATCTCCTTCCCCACTGACCTATTGTACTCTATGCTACTCTCTCCCCACCCCCACTCTCCTCTAGCTTATCTCTCCATGCTTCAGGCTCTCTGCCTTTATTCCTGATGAAGGGCTTTTGCCCGAAACGTCGATTTTGCCTGTCCTCGGATGCTGCCTGAATTGCTGTGCTCTTCCAGCACCACTAATCCAGAATCTATATTGTTCTTTGTTCATTTACCCACTTCTACATCAGGAATTCAGGTACTGACCTTTTTAAACATATTTGATCAGGAATTCATATACAGTCAGTTTTGATAAAACAAGATAGTTCCGTTCTGGGGCGATCTTGCGATATAAGAGAATTGCACAATAGCGTGCCATTTAAACCAATGGGGCTGGAATCGCATTATTGTCAACATGGATAAGGAAAGTTTGCATTATATAAATAATGATCTAATTTCTTCAATTGCATTAAAGCCAATTCACATTGGAGAAACATGCATTATAGCAGAACTGATTGTATTGAATTCCTGGATCAGTGGTGCTGGAAGAGCACAGCAGTTCAGGCAGCATCCGAGGAGCTTTGAAATCGACGTTTCGGGCAAAAGCCCTTCATCAGGACGAAGGGCTTTTGCCCGAAATGTCGATTTCGAAGCTCCTCAGATGCTGCCTGAACTGCTGTGCTCTTCCAGCACCACTGATCCAGAATCTGGTTTCCAGCATCTGCAGTCATTGTTTTTACCTGTATTGAATTCCTTTCAAATCTCCTGAATCTGCAGTTGTACAGGGCCCTGAGACCGCATCTGGAGTATTGTGTTCAGTTTTGGTCTCCAAATTTTAGGAAGGACATTCTGGCTATTGAGGGAGAGAAGCGTAGGCTCACAAGATCATTTCCCGGAATGGCAGGACTATCATATGATGAAAGATTGGAGCAACTGGGCTTGTATACACTTGAGTTTAGAAGGATGAGAGGGGATCTGATTGAGACATATAAGATTATTAAAGGATTGGACACTCTGGAGGCAGGAAGCATGTATCTGCTGATGGGTGAGTCCAGAACCAGAGGACACAGTTTAAAAATAAGGGGTAGGCCACTTAGCACAGAGTTGAGGAGAAACTTCTTCACCCAGAGAGTGATGGATATATGGAAAGCTCTGCCTAGAAGGCAGTGGAGGCCAAGTCTCTGGATACTTTCAAGAAAGAGATGGATAGAGCTCTTAAAAATAGTGGAATCAAGGGTTATGGGGATAAGGCAGGAGCAGGATACTGATTGTGGATGATCAGCCATGATCATAATGAATGGTGGTGCAGGCTCAAAGGGCCTACTCCTGCACCTATTGTCTAATTGCCTATTGTCTATTGTTCCCCATTTGGTAAGCCTTTCATTCCTGGGATCGTTCTTGTGAATCTCCCATGAACCCATTCCAGGACAATACATCTTTACTGAGGTATGGTGCCCAAAACTGCCACAATACTCTAAATGTAGTCTGATCAGAGCCTTATAAAGCCTCAGAAGTACATCACTGTTTTATATTCTAGTCCTTTCAAAATGAATGACAACACTGTATTTGTCTTCCTAACTACCGACTCAACCTTCAAGTTTACCTTAAGAGAAATCTGGACTCCCATGTCCCTTTGCACTTCAGATTTCTGAATTTTTTCACCATGTAGAAAATAGTCCATGCTTCTCTTCTTCCTACCAAAGTGCATGACCTCATACTTTCGCAAGTGATAGTTCATCTGCTACTTCTTTGCCCACTCTCCTAACCTGTCTAAATCTTTCTGCAGCCTCCTCGCCTTCTTAATGCTACCTGCCTTCCACCTATCTTTCTATCATCTGCAAACTTAGCCAGAATGCCCTCAGTTCCTACATTCAGATCATTAATCTATAAAGTGAAAAGTTGTGGTCCCAACACCGACACTTGTGAAACACCACTAGTTACCGGCTTCCATCCTGAGAATGTCTCTGCATTCTGCGAGACAGCCAATCTTCTATCCATGCTAGTACCATGCTTCTAACACCATGGGCTCCCATCATGCTCTGCAGCTTCCTGTGTGGCATCTTATCAAAGATCTTCTGAAAGTCCATATAGATAACATCCATTGGTTCTCCTTGGTCTAATCCGCTCATTACCTCCTCAAAGAATTCTAGCAGACTTGTCAGGCATGACATCCCCTTGATGAAACCATACTGAGTTTGCCCTATTTTACCATGCACTTCCAAGTATTCAGAAATTTCATCCTTCACAATGGACTCCAAAATCTTACCAACGACTGAGGTCAGGCTGATCGGCCTATTATTTCCCGCATTTTGCCTTACTTCTTTCTTAAATAGCGGGGTTATATGAGCAATTTTCAAGTCCTCTGGGACCCTCCCTGAATCCAATGATATCTGAAATGGTTCTGCAACATACTCTATACTTCCCACTTGCATTCTGGATAATTCTGGATAGGAGCAAGTGTAACAGGGTAGTTATTATGGGGCCTTTCCAAATATTGACTGGAAATACGATAGTTCAAGTACTTTAGATGGGTCAGTTTTATTCCAATGTGTGTCAGGATAGTTTCCTGACACAGTATGTAGACAAGCCAGAGGTGAGGCCACATTAGATTTGGTACTGGGTAATGAACCTGGCCAGATGTTAGATTTGGAGGTAGGTGAGCACTTTGGTGATAGTGATCACAATTTGGTTATGTTTACTTTAGCGATGGAAAGGGATAGGTATATACCGTAGGGCAAGATTTATAAATGGGGGAAAGGTAATCATCATGCAATTAGGCAAGATTTAGGATGCATAGGATGGGGAAGGAAACTGCAGGGGATGGACACAATTGAAATGTGGAGCTTTTTCAAGGAACAGCTACTGCATTTCCTTGATAAGTGTGTACCTGTCAGGCAGGGAGGAAGTGGTCGAGTGAGGGAGCCATGATTTACTAAGGAAGTTGAATCTCTTGTCAAGAGGAAGACAAGGCTTATATTAGGATGAGACATGAAGGATCAGTTAGGGTGCTTGAGAGTTACAGGTTAGCCAAGAAAGACCTAAAGAGAGAACTAAGAAGAGCCAGGAGGCGACATGAGAAGTAGTTGGCAAATTGGATCAAGGAAAACCCTAAAACTTTCCATAGGTATATCAGAAATAAAAGAATGACTAGAGTAAGATTAAGGCCAATCAATGACAGTGGTAGGAAGTTGTGCGTGGAGTCTGAGGAGATAGGAGAAGCGCTAAACGAATATTTATTGTTGGTATTCACACTGGAAAAAGACAATGTTGTCAAGAAGAATACTGAGATCCAGGCTACTAGACTCAACGAGATTGAGGTTCGCAAGGACAAGGTGTTAGCAATTCTGGAAAGTGTGAAAATAGATAAACTCCCTGGGCTGGATGGGATTTATCCTAGAATTCTCTGGGAAGCCAGGGAGGAGATTGCCGAGCCTTTGGCTTTGATCTTAATGTTGTAATTGTCTACAGGAAAAGTGCCAGAAGACTGGATCATAGCAAATGTGCCCTTGTTCAAGAAGGGGAGTAGAGACAACCCTGGTAATTATAGACCAGTGAGCCCTACTTCAGTTGTGGGTAAAGTGTTGGAAAATGTTATAAGAGATAGGATTTATAATCATCCAGAGAGGAACACATTGAATAGGGATAGGTAACATGGTTTTGTGAAGGTTAGTTCGTGCCTCACAAACCTTTTGAGTTCTGTGAGATGGTGAACAAACGGGTAGATGAGGGTAAAGCAGTTGATGTGTTATATCTGGATTTCAGTAAAGTGTTTGATAAGGTTCCCCATGGTCGGTTATTACACAAAATATGGAGGCATGGGATTAAGGGTGATTTAGCGGTTTGCATCAGAAATTGGCTAGCTGAAAAAAGACAGAGGGTAGTGGTTGATGGGAAATGTTCATCCTGGAGTTCATTTACTAATGGTGTACTACAAGGATCAGCTTTGGGGTCACTGTTTTTGTCATTTTTATAAATGACCTAGATGGGGCTGTAGAAGGATGGGTTAATAAATTTGCGGATAACACTCAGGTCAGTAGAGTTGTGTATAGTGCGGAAGGATGTTGCAGTTTACAGATGGTCTTAGGTAAGCTGCAGAGCTGGGCTGAAAGGTGGCAAATAGAATTTCATGTGGAGAAGTGTGAGGTGATTTGTTTTGAAAAGAGTAACAGGAATTTAGAATATTGGGCTAATGGTGAGATTCTTGGTAGTGCAGATGAATATAGGGATCTCAGTGTCCATGTACATAGATCTCTGAAAGTTGTCACCCAGGTTGATAGGACTGTTAAGAAAGCATACGGTGTGTTAGCTTTTATTGGTAGAGGGATTGAATTTCGGAGCCACGAGGTCATGCTGCAGCTGTACAAAACTCTGGTGCAGCCACACTTAGATTATTGCGTACAGTTCTGGTCACCGCATTTTAGGAAGGATGTGGAAGCTTTGGAAAGGGTTCAGAGGACATTTACTACGATGTTGCCTGATATGGAGGGAAGGTCTTTACGAGGAAATGTTGAGGGACTTGAGGCTGTTTTCTTTGGAAAGAAGAACATTGAGAGTTGACTTAGTTGAGATATATAAGATAATCAGATAGGGTGGACAGTGAGAGCCTTTTTCTGAGGATGGTAATACCTAGAATGAGGAGACATAGCTTTAAATTGAGGAGTGTTAGATATAGGGGAGATGTCAGAGGTAGTTTCTTTACTCAGAGTTTTAGGGGCATGGATTGCACTACCTGCAACAGTAGTAGACTTGCCAATCTTAGGGCATTTAAGTGGTCATTAGATAAACATATGGATGAAAATGGAATAACATAGGTTAGAGAGGCTTCAGATTGGTTCCACAGGTCAGTGCAACATCAAGGGCCGAAGGGCCTGTACTGTGGTGTAATGTTCTATGTTCTATGCATTTGATCTTCCAAAATGCATCATCTCACATGTGTTTGGATTAAACTCTATGTTCCATTTCTCTGCCCAAGTCTCCAGCCTGTCTCTATCCTGTAGTATCCTCTGGCAATTCTCCCACTATCCACATCCCCCCCAACCTTTGTGACACCTGCAAACTTACTCATCAGGCCAACGACATTCTCCTCCAAATTATTAATGTATATTATGAACAACAGGGCACTCAGCACTGATCCCTGCAGAAGATCACTGGTCACAGACCTCTAGTCAAAAAACACCCTTACACTGCTATTTTCTGCCTTCTATGACTCAGTCTGTTCTGTATCCAACTTACTAGTTCACTATGGATCTCATGTGACGTCAGCTTTTAGACAAGCCTGCCATGACGGACTTTGTCAAAGGCCTTGCAAAAGTCCTTGTAAACCACATCCATCACCCTGACCTCACCATTCATCTTTGTTTTTTTCCGCAAAAAACTCAGTCAAGTTTATGAGACAAGACCTTCTCCACACAAAGCCTTGTTACCTATCTCTAATAAGTCCATATTTTTCAAAATGTAACTAAATCCTATTCCCAAGAATCTTCTCCAATGATTTCCCTGCCACTGATATAAGGCTCAGCACATCGTAGTTTCCCAGATTATCCCTGTTCCTCTCCTTCAACAATAGAATAAAGTTGGTTATTCTCCAGTCATCTCATACCTCCCCTCTGACTAAAGAGGATACAAAGTTTTTGTACAAGGTCTCTGCAATTTCCTTATCTGCCTCCCTCAGCATTCTGGGATAGATCCCATCAGGTTGTGGGTCTTATCTATCTTAATAATTTTCAAAACACCCAACATCACCTCTTTTTTTAAATATTGACATGCCATAGAATATCAATATACCCCTCTGGAATCACACCGTCCACCAAGTCCATTTCTTTTGTGAACACTGATGCAAATTTAACATTAAGGACCTCATCCAATTCTTCTGGCTCCATACATAATTTCCCTGCTTCGTCCTTACATGGTTGTATGCTTTCCCAAGATATCTTTTTGATCCTTATGTATGTACAAAACATCTTGGGATTTTCCTTAATCCTGTTTGTCAAAGATATTTCTTGGTCCCCTTTAGCCCTCCTAAAATTCCTTGTTTGAGTTCATTCCTGCTATCTTTGTATTCTTCAAGGGCTTTGTCTTTCTTCTGTTTCCTAAACTTTACATATGCCGCCTTTTTCTTTTTGACTAAGATCCCAATTTCTCTGGTCATCTCAGATTTGAGATCCTTGCCATACTTTTCCTTCATTTTCACAGGAACATGCTGGTCCTGAACTCTAATCAACTGGCCTTGAAAAGATTCTCACATGCCAGGTGTGGATTTAGCCTCAAACAGCTATCCCCAATCTGAAATAACTCCACAGAGTCCGGTATCCCATTACCAAGTCACCCTTTATTTACACAAGAACAGTCCTTCTCTCCAGTACTTCAGAGTCAGCTCTCAGAGTGCCAGAATCTCTGACACATCTTTTTAATCTGTCAGCCAGGACTCCCTGATTGGGTTTGTTAATCTAGTCCAATCAGAGAACTCATATTATATGAGATCCAGCTGGTTGACCTCATGATAATCACTATGGACTCTACATTTTCCTGTTCCGGCCTAAAATTGTGGTAGTTAGCCTTTCCCCAGTTTACAACCTTCACAGTGGACTACTCTTATCTTCATCCATAAGTAGTTTAGAACTGATAGAATTATGGCCACTATTGACAAAATGTTACACCACTGAAACTTCAAAAACCTAATTGGGCTCATTCCTGAATAATGGGTCTCGTATGGCCCCTTCCCTATTTGGACTATTTACATATTTTTTCAAGAAACCATCCTGGACACACCTAACAAATTCTCTCCATCTGAGCCCTGACACTAAGCAAGTCCCAGTCAAAATAGGGAGAATTAAAATCACACACCATAACAACCCTGTTTTATTTACATTTTTCCACAATCTGTCCACATATCTGTTTCTCTATCTGCCACTGGTTGTTGGGAGGGCTGTAGTACAGCACCATTAAAGAGGTTGTACCTTTCCTATTCCTGAGCTCTACCCATATTGGCCTTACTGGATGAGTCCTCCCTCAGTACAGCTGTGGTATTCTCCTGTATTAGTAACACATATTCTGCATAGATTGGGAGGAAAGCCCACCTCCCAACCCTCATCCTCATCACATTCTACAGAGAATTTATTGAGAGTATCCTGAGCTGCTGCATGACTGTTTGGTTCAGGAATTGCTCAGTCTCGGATCATAAGACCCTACAATGGTTCGTGAGGACAGCTAAGAAGATCATTGGGGTATCTATTCCCTCCATTATAGACATTATATCATACCTTGCATCAGAAAGGCTAAGAGCATTGTGGAAGACCCTACACACCCCTCACTCAAACTCTTCTCCCTCCTGCCATCTGGCAGAAGTTTCTGGAACATTTGGTCTCTCATGGCCAGACTGCAACAGTTTCTTTTCCCAAGTCATCAGGCTCCTTAACACTGTAAGATCAGACTCTTTTCCAGCTGAAATTCTTTGTGCGACTTTGAATTGCTGTTAGAACAATGTCTATGAATTAGCATTCTTTTATTACACGGTAATTTGTGTGTTTTGCATTTCTATGCAATTTATGGTGCCCTTTGCATGATAATGTAGCACCTTGGTCCTGGAGGAAATCTGTCTCATTTTTTTACTGTACCAATATATGATAGAAATAACGAATGAAATCTACTCTACTCTACAACTCACCCAAATCTTTGACACCCCCTCTACCTCACCAGAAACATCTAAATTCCAGAACGTTAAGCTGCAAGCTTTGTTCCGTTCTCAACTTCAAGTCTCTGCAATAGCTACAACATCATAGTTTTATGCATTAATCCAAGCTCTAAATTCATCTTCCTTACCTGCCATACTCCTTGCATTGAAAATAATACACCAAGACCGCCAGTCCTGCCACATTCAGTAACCTCTCCCTGTCTCTTCTTCCTCTTAGCCTTAATCTCTGATGATTGCTCAGTCATTTTACTTGCTGACCGACTGCTCTGGTTCTTGGTTTAAACTATCCCAATTGGTACTGGCAAATCTCCCTAAGTGCAACCTATCCTTCTTGTACAGGTCCCACCTGCCCCCCAAGACATCCCAATGATCCATATACCTGAAGCATTCCCTCCTGAACCAACTCTTTAGTCATGTATTTCACTGTTCTATCTTCCTATTCCTAGTCTCACTGGCACATGGCATAGGAAGTAATCCTGAAATTACAACCCTATAGGTCCTGCTTTTCAACTTCTTGCCTAATTCCCTGAACTTCCTTGGCAAGATCTCATCTTTCTTCACCTGTGTCATTATTACCAATACAGACAATAACCTTTGGCTGCTGGGGAATCTTTGACCTGGCACTGGGGAATCAACACATGATGATTTAAAAAACCTACTGTTTCTTCTGTCCAATAATGCTACAAGCTTGAGAATGCTTAGTCTCAAAATATAAATCCCTTTTACATTCCACTCATCATTAGAAAGTTGAATGACACTCCCCCTTTCTCGGTGTCTGTTCAAGTTTTTATGTTGTTTTTGGGGCATTCAGAAAGAAACTTCTTGGTACAGAACACCTAGTAACTGACCTCGATTATAAAAGATTGTTCAATCCAAAAATCCAATTCACTCAGAAAACTTGTATACCATATACGGTATACTCGAGTAGTAGTCAAATCTTTTGAATTTATGGAGCCTACATGGATACTACCTCTGAGGGGCTTAAATTCATGCCTGTCATTAGCAGAAGCCCAACTGATTTGTAAACGAATAAAGAGAGAAAAAAAGCTAATTATGGTAATTCTGAAAACCTGGAGCAGAGCGGAACAGCCAGAGGACTGGAAGATCAGGAACGGAACGGAACAACAGCAGATTGGAAAGCTGGAGTGGGATGTGACATCCGGCACACTGACTCAAACATTGACCTGTTATCTGCGAAGAACTAGGGTCAACTTTTACATGAGATATATGGAAACTTCCAGGTTATTTGGCCAAAAAAGGGAGTTGACTTTAACATAAGATCGACCATTACTCAAGTATATATTGTAATTGCTGAAAATGTGTTGCTGGAAATTCGCAGCAAGTCAGGCAGCATCCAAGGGACAGGAGAATCGACGTTTCGGGCATAAGCCCTTCTTCAGGAATCCTGAAGAAGGGCTTATGCCCGAAACATCGATTCTTCTGTTCCTTGGATGCTGTCTGACCTGCTACGAATTTCCAGCAACACATTTTCAGCTCTGATCTCCAGCATCTGCAGCCCTCACTTTCTCCTCCTATATATTGTAATTGTCTCCAAATATGATCTCCACTTATTTATCTCCCAAGGGACATTGCATCAAACCACTTCTTAGCCCCCAAAAATGATCAAGGAAAATAACAGATCAGCCATTCATTCTGACTCAGGGATTTTCAGAAGTTTTTTAACAGTCAAGAAGATTCAGAACTTGAAACAGAAATTGCTGGAAAAGCTCAGCAAATCTGGCAGTGTCTGTGGAGAGAAATAGTTAATACCTCAGGTTCAATGACCCTTCCAGCGATTTCTGTTTTTGTTTCTGATTTCTGGCATTCACAGTCCTTTTGGTTTTTATTTTGAATTCAGAACCAGTTGAGTGTAATCTTTAATTAATATGCAAGAGAGATGTACAACTGATTTATACACACCCAAAGAGACAGGCTCAAAAGAATGGGTTTCTTGCAGTTCTGGAGACAGGATTGTGCAGACTCCATTCAAATTTTCACTGTTCTTACTAAGCCTTTTCTGATGTTGTCGACACACCTGTAACATTATTATCGTTGTTAACTCTCAGTCATTATCACAGTAAAATCCATATTATAATGATGTATTTTAACTGGGTTCTTTACTGTTCCAACAATGTGATGAGTCCCTCAGCTAACCATAAAAATGAGGCTGAGGAAGAGTAACAGAAAGCATAAATTCAACATAATAGGCAATTAAAGCACAGTAAAAGGCAATTCAGACTATTGTATTGTGTCAATTCTATTGTAGAGATCTTTAACTTATTCTAGTCCTCTGACAGTGTAGGAGTGAGAGAGGATTGTGGTGAGATAGCAGTGTGGAGGCACAGGGATCGAAAGATCAAGCCCAGTGTGGGACAGAGATCGTGCCTGAGTGGGGAAAGCCCACCGTGGAGCGACTGCAGGACCATAGCTAAAGAAGGGCTGTGATTTGTAACTTTTAACTTTATTTCTTGTTTACTGCTTTATACTGACAAGAACCGTAATGTTGAACTTTTAACTTATTTCTTTATTTTTCTACTCATTAACTAAGATTTGTACCTAGGTACCTTATACCTAAGATGGCACTGTGTGGTAACATTGTAGACTTTTGACTGTACTCCTGTATCACTGCACTTGAGTACACGTAAAAACAAAACCTAATTCTAGTTCTAATTTGCCTGTAATCCTGCACATTTTTTCCTTCTAGTATGAAAAATTACATGGAAGTTAAAGCACAGAAACAGGAAATTCACTTCAGCCAAAGCAACAAAAACAGAAATTGCTAGAAAAACCCAGCAGATCTGGCAACATCTGCGGAGAGGAATCTGAGTTGATCGTTCAGGTCCAGTGACTCTTCTCAAGGACCTCTAGCATCCGCAATTCTTGTCATTTTGTAATTCAGGCTAGCCTACATTTAATATTTGGTGTACTTGTAGCACCAATTCCCTTTGCTCCTTGAATTTAATCAATCTCTGGGTGATGGAGTGTAAGGAGTGAAGACTGGCAAAACCAATGTCTTTCTGCCATCATATCTAACCAAAAAAAAGATCTGTGAGCCGGATTGACAAGGTGACTAATCTTTTTTTCCCCTCTGTTTTAGTTTTCAGTACGCTCGTTGGGAATTTAGAGTAGTGGAAATGGAGGTTTGGGCAGTTGAATGTTCCTCCTGCAGAATGTGGGAGGTATGGGTCACCACCAATGTATCCTGCTAACTGCATCGGCGGGGAGTGCACCCAACTTCAGCTCCTCAAAACCCCGTTAGGGAACCGAAGCTGGAGTTGGATGAACTTTGGATCATTTGGGAGGCAGAGGGGGTTATTGAGAGGAGTTACAGGGAGGTAGTCACACCGCAGGTACAAAAAGGAAGTAGATGGGTTACTGTTAGGGGAGGGAAAGGGAGCTGGTAGGCAGTGCAGGGATCCCCTGTGGACGTTCCCCTCAACAACAAGCATACCGTTTTGAATACTGTTGGGGGGATGACTTACCAGGGGTAAGCAATGGGGCACAGGTCTCTGGAACAGAGTCTGTCCCTGTTTCTCAGAAGGGGAAGAGGAGCACCGCGTTAGTCATTGGGGACTTCAAAGTTAGGGGGACAGACAGGAGGGTCTGTGGGAATGACAGACTCACAATTGGTGTGTTGCCTCCCAGGTGCCAGGATTCGTGATGTTTCTGATCATGTTTTTGGGATCCTTGTGGGGGAAAGGGAGCAGCCCCAGGTCGTGGTCCACATAGGTAGGAAGACAGATGGGGATTTTATGCAGAAATTCAGGGAGCTAGGGTGAAAGCTTAGAGCTACGATAAACTGAATTATTATCTCTGGTTTGTTGCCCGTGCCATGTGCTAGCGAGCCGAGGAATAGGGAGAGAGAGAGAGGAGTTGAACACGTGGCTCGAGAGAGGGTTTTGGATTGCTGGATATTGGGGCTCTTTCTGGGGTAGGTGGGGTCTCTACAAACAGGATGGTCAACACCTGAACCAGAGGGGTATCAATATCTTTGGGGGAGGGGAAATTTGCTAATGCTCTTTGAAACTAATTCAGCAGGGGGATTGGAACGCAAACTGTAGTTTGAGTATACAGGAGGATGAGAGGAGGGAGATCCAACGTAAGGTTTCAGGGTTGCAAGAGGGCACCAGCAAGCAAGAGTGAAGTGTATCCATTTCAACACTTGGAGCATCCAGAATAAGGTGGGTGAACTTGCAGCATGGGTTGGTGCCTGGGATTTCGATGTTGTGGCCAATTCAGAGACATAGGTAGAGTAGGGACAGGAATGGTTGCTGCACATTCAAGGACTTAAATGTTTCAGTAAAAACAGAGAAAATGGTAAAAGAGATGGCGGTGTGGCATTGTTAATCAAGGACAGTATTACAGCTGCAGAAAGGACGTTTGAGGACTCATCAACTGAGGTAGTATGGACTGAGATTAGAAACAGGAAAGGGGACGTCATCCTGTTGGGAGTTTCTGTAGGTCTCCAAATAGCTCCAGAGATTTAGAGGAAAGGATAACAAGGATGATTCTCGATAGGAGCAAGAATGACAGGGCAGTTGTTATGGGGGAACTTCAACTTCCCAAGTATTGACTGGGAACACAATAGTTCAAGTACTTCAGGCTGGTCAGTCTTTGTTCATTGGGTGTAGGTGGATTTTCTGACACAGTATGTAGACAGGCCAACAAGGGGCAAGGCCACATTAGATTTGGTACTGGGTAATGAACCCCGCCAGGTATTAGATTTGGAGGTAGGTGAACACTTTGGTAACAGTGACCACAATTCACTTATGTTTTAACTCTAGTGATGGAAAGGGATTGGTATACACCGCAGGGCAAGAACTCCAGCTGGGGGAAAGGCAATTACAATGCAATTAGACAAGATTTAAGATGCACAGGATGAGGAAGGAAAGTGCAGGGCATGGGCACAATAGAAATGTAGAGCTTATTCAAGAAACAGCCACTGTCAGTCCTTGTTAAGTATGTACTTGTCAGACAGGGAGGAGGTTGTCAAGCGCACGAGCGGGATTTATGAAGGAAGTTGATTTTCTTGTCAAGAGGAAGAAGAAGGCATGTTCGGATGAGATGTGAAGGTTCAGTTAGGGTGATTGAGAGTTACAAGGTAGCCAGGAAGGACCTAAAGAGAGAGCTAAGATGAGCGAGATGGGGACATGAGAAGTTATTGGCGGGTAGGATCAGGGAAAACTCTAAAGCTTTCTTTAGGTATATAAGGGATAAAAGAAAGACTAGAGTAAGATTAGGGCCAATCAAGGATAGCAGTGGGAAGTTGTGCATGGAGTCAGAGGAGATAGGGAAAGCACTAAATGAATATTTTTCATCAGTATTCACACTGGAAAAAGACAATGTTGTCAAGGAGAATACTGAGAAACAGGCTACCAGACTAGATGGGATTGAGGTTCACAAGGAGGAGGTGTTAGAAATTCTGTGTGAAAAAAGAAATGTCCCCTGGGCCAGATGGAAATTATCCTAGGATTCTCTGGGAAGCCAGGGAGGAGATTACAGAGCCTTTGGCTTTGATCTTTATGTTCTCATTGTCTACGGGAATAGTGCCAAAAGACTGGAAGATAGCAAATGTTGTCCCCTTGTTCAAGAAGGGGAGTACATACAACCCTGGCAATTATAGACCAGTGAGCCTTACTTTGGTTGTGGGAGAAATGTTGGAAAAGGTTATAAGAGCTAGGATTTATAATCATCTAGAGAGGAGTAAGTTGATTAGGGATAGTCAACACAGTTTTGTGAAGGGTAAGTCATGCCTCACAAACCTTATTGAGTTCTTTGAGGTGGCCAAACAGATGGATGAGGGTAAAGCTGTTGATATGGTTTGTACGGATCTCTGTAAGGTGTTTTATAACGTTCCCCATGGTAGACTACTGCACAAAATAGAGAGGCATGAGATTGAAGGTGATTTAGAAGTCTGGATCAGAAATTGGCTAGCTGAAAGAAGACAGAAGGTGGTGGCTGATAGGAAATGTTCATCCTGAAGTTCAGTTATTAGTGGTGTACTGTTTTGGGTCCAGTGCTGTTTGTCATTTTTATAAACGACCTGGATGAGGGCGTAGAAGGATGGGTTGGTAAATTTGCGGATGACACTAAGGTCGGTGGAGTTGTGGATAGTGCTGAAGGATGTTGTAGGTTACAGAGGGACACAGAGATAAGCTGCAGAGCTGGGCTGAGAGGTGGCAAATGGGGTTTAATGCAGAAAAGTGTGAGATGATTCACTTTGGAAGGAGTAACAGGAATGCAGAGTACTGGGTGAATGATAAGATTCTTGATCGTGGAGATGAGCATAGAGATCTCAACGTCCAAGTACACACATCCCTCAAAGTTGCCACCCAGATTGATAGGGCTGTTAAGAAGGCAAACGGTATGTTAGCTTTTATTAGTAGAGGGATTGAGTTTCGGAACCATGAGATCATGCTGCAGCTGTACAAACCTCTGGTGTGGCCACACTTGGAGTATTGCATATAGTTCTGATCACCACACTGCAGGAAGGATGTGGAAGGTTTGGAAAGGGTTCAGAGGAGATTTACTAGAATGTTGCCTGGTATGGAAGGGGAGGTCTTGCGAGAAAAGCTGAGGGACTTGAGGCTGTTTTCATGAGAGAGAAGAATGTTAAGAGGTGACTTAATTGAGACATATAAGAAAATCAGAGGGTTAGATCAGGTGGACAGTGAGATTCCTTTTCCTCAGACGGTGATGGCTAGCATGAGGGGACATACCTTCAAAATGAGGAGTGATCAGATATAGGACAGATATCAGAGGTAGTTTCTTTACTCAGAGAGTAGTAGGGGCGTGGATCACCGCCTGCAATAGTAGTAGACTCGCCCACTTTACAGGCATTTAAATAGTCATTGGATAGGCATATGGATGAGAATGGAATAGTTTAGGTTAGATGGGCTTCAGGTTGATTTCACAGGGCAGTGTAACATTGAGGGCTGAAGGGTCTGTACTGCGCTGTAATATTCCATGTTCTATTTGAAAATAGAAAACTTTATCAAAAGGATGTGGACACTTTGGAGAGGGTGCAGAGAAGGTTTACGAGGATGTTGCCTGGTATGGACGGTGCTAACTATGAAGAGAAGTTGAGTAGGTTAGATTCATTATAAAAAAGGAAATTGAGGGGGGACCTGATTAAAGTCTACAAAATCATCAAGGGTATAGACAGGGTAGATAGAGATTTTTCCCAGGATGAAGGATTCAATAACGAGAGGTCACGCTTTCAAGGTGAGAGGTGAAAAATTTAAGGGGAATACACGCTGCATGTACTTTACACAGAGGATGCTAGGTGCCTGGACTGCATTGTTAGCAGAGGTAGTCGAGGCAGGCACGGTAGATGCATTTAAGATGTGTTTGGACAGATGCATGAGTAGATGGAGAGCAGAGTGATACAGATGTTCAGGAATTGGGCAATAGGTTTAGACAGTGGATTTAGATCGGCTCAGGCTTGGAGGGCTGAAGGGCCTGTTCCTGGGCTGTAAATTTTCTTTGTTCTTTGAAGTAAAAGCTGATGGATAGACCAGACAGAATGAGTCCAACTAAGCCATTTTTTAAAATAATTAATTCATAGGAATTAGGTGTTGTTAGCTGGGTCATCATTTTTTGCCCATCATTAATTTCCCTTAAAAAGGTGGTGGTGAACTGTCTTCTTAATTTGCTGCAATCCCCGTAGAGCAGGAAGACCCAAATTTCTGTAAGGGAGGAAGTTATTGTTGTGGATATGTTCGCCAAGCTGGGAAGTTGATTTGTCCCCTGTCTTGGTGACATCTTCAGTGCTTTGGAGCCTCTTGTGAAGAGCTGCTGTACTGTGCCTTCTGGAATTTATTTGGTTCTGTTCTTGCTGCTTCCAGTTGCCGATTCCAATTGTTCATTGTAGTGGCTAGTATATTAGGTCTGAGTCTTTGTGCTTGTTGATGGAGTACTTGGATGAGTGCAATGCTACTAGAAATTCTCTGGCCATCCTTTGTTTGGTTTGTCCTATGATAGTTGTGTTGTCCCAGTTGAATTTGTGGTCCTGTCATCTGTGTGTCTGTGTGGCTACTACAGACAGCTGGTCGTGGCATTTAGTGGCTCGTTGGTGTTTGTGAATGCAGATTGCTAATTGTTTGCCAGTTTGTCCTGTGTAGTCTTTCATGCAGTCTTTGCATGGAATCTTGTAAATTACTTGCACATAATGGGCACAGGTCTTTCATCCTGGTGAGTTGTTGTCTGAGTGTGGCTGTCAGTTTATGGACTGTCAGGAATAAAAGAATGACTAGGGTAGGAATAGGTCCAGTCAAGGATAGTAGTGGGAAGTTGCGTGTGGAAATGAAGAGATTGGGGAGACACTGAATGAATACTTTTCGTCAGTATTCACTCAGGAACAGGACATTGTTGCCGATGTGAATACTGAGTCACAATTAAGTAGAATGAATGGCTTTGAGGTATGTAGGGAAGAGGTGTTGGAAATTCTGGAAAGGGTGAAAATAGATAAGTCCCCTGGGCCTGATGGCATTTATCCTAGGATTCTCTGGGAAGCAAGGGAGGAGATTGCAGAGCCATTGGCCTTGATTTTTATGTCCTCTTTGTCTACAGGAGTAGTGCCAGAAGACTGGAGGATAGCAAATGTGGTTCCCTTGTTCAAAAAGGGGAGTAGGGATAACCCTAGTAACTATAGGCCGGTGAGTCTCACTTCTGTTGTGGGCAAAGTCTTAGAGAGAATTGTAAGGGATAGGATTTATGCACATCTGGATAGGAATAATGTGATCAAGGATAGTCAGCATGGTTTTGTGAAGGGCAGGTCGTGCCTCACAAACCTTATTGAATTCTTTGAAAAGGTGACGAAGGAGGTTGATGAGGGGAAAGCGGTAGATGTAGTTATATATGGATTTTAGTAAGGCGTTTGATAAGGTTCCCCATGGTAGGCTACTGCAGAAAATACGGAGATATGGCATTGAGGGTGAGTTGGAGGTTTAGATTAGGAATTGGCTGGCTGGAAGAAGACAGAGGGTAGTAGTTGATGGTAAAGGTTCATCTTGGAGTGCCGTCACTAGCGGTGTTCCGCAAGGATCTGTTTTGGGACCATTGCTGTTTGTCATTTTTATGAATGACCTGGAGGAGGGGCTAGAAGGTTGGGTGAGCAAGTTTGTGGATGATACGAAAGTCGGTGGAGTTCTTGACAGTGAGGAAGGATGTGGCAGGTTACAGTGGGATATAGATAAGCTGCAGAACTGGGCAGAAAGGTGGCAAATGGAGTTCAATGTAGCTAAGTGTGAGGTGATTCACTTTGGTATGAGTAACAAAAAGATGGGGTACTGGGCTAATGGTCGGATACTTGGTAGTGTGGATGAGCAGAGGGATCTTGGTGTCCATGTACACAGATCCTTGAAAGTTTCCACCCAGGTAAATAGTGTGGTGAAGAAGGCATATGGCGTACTGGCTTTTATTGGTAGAGGAATTGAGTTCCGGAGTCCTGAGATCATGTTGCAGTTGTATAAGACTCTGGTGCGGCCGCATCTGGAGTATTGTGTGCAGTTTTGGTCGCCATACTATGGGAAGGATGTGGAGGCACTGGAACGGGTGCAGAGGAGGTTTACCAGGATGTTGCCTGGTATGGTAGGAAGATCGTATGAGGAAAGGCTGAGGCACTTGGGGTTGTTTTCATTGGAGAAAAGAAGGCTTAGGGGTGACTTGATAGAGGTGTACAAGATGATTAGGGGTTTAGATAGGGTTGACCGTGAGAACCTTTTTCCACATATGGAGTCAGCTATTACGAGGGGGCATAGCTTTAAATTAAGGGGTGGTAGGTATAGGACAGATGTTAGGGGTAGGTTCTTTACTCAGCGAGTCGTGAGTTCATGGAATGCCCTGCCAGTAGCAGTGGTGGACTCTCCCTCTTTATGGGCATTTAAGCGGGCATTGGATAGGCATATGGAAGATAGTGGCTAGTGTAGGTTAGGTGGGCTTGGATCGGCGCAACATTGAGGGCCGAAGGGCCTGTACTGCGCTGTATTCTTCGATGTTCTATGAATCTCAGCAGTCGGAGAAGTCTGGCTGTCAGTTACGAGACATTTTTTGTGTAAGGTAGCGTGGCTAGTGAGTTAGTTCATGGTATGTCCTTGTCGTGTTGTTTGTCTGTAAGGCACCTGCAGATGAAGCTGCGGGGACATTTGTTCCAGGCAAATACTCTCGAGGTGTTCCCTTCTTCCTTTCATAGGTTGGGTGTACTGCAGTGTGTTGTAGCCCTTTTGGAGATGGTCCTAATGCAGCTTCTCTTCTGTGTGTTTGGGTGGTTGCTATTGTCGTTCAGGACCTGGTTTGTGTGTGGCTTTCCTGTACATTTTTGTGGTGCATTCACTGTTATATGTTCTTTCTACCATCACATCCAGAAATGGGAGTTGATTGTTGGTTTCCTCCTCTCTCGTAAATCTGATCCCTGTGAGCATGGTGTTGGTTTTAGATTTAGATTAGATTCCTTACAGTGTGGAAACCGGCCCTTCGGCCCAATAAGTCCACACTGACACTCGTGTGTGTTCTTGATTTTTGTTCTCTTAATGATAACAAAAGTGTCGTTCATGTATCTGATCCAGAGTTTGGGTTGGATTTGTGCGAGGGCTGATTGCTCTAGTGTTTGCATCACTGCTTCTGCTATGAGCCCAGAGATGGTGAACCCATAGATGTCCCATTGATCTGTTCAGACATTTGGTTGTTGAATGTAAATTGTGTTGTTAAGCACCAGTCTAGTAGTTTGAGTATGCAGTCCTTGTTGATAGGTTCCCATTGTGTTGTCTGTTCTGTTTGTTCAGGAAATTGGCTATTGTCTCTCTGGCTAGAGTTTTGTCAATTGAAGTGAACAGTGCCATTACATCAAATGAGACCATTATTTATTCTTGTTATGTTTATGTTCTTAATGTTGTCTAGGAATTCCTGTGATGAGTGGATTGAGTGTTTGGATCCGCTGATAAGCAGAAGTTCCAGAATTGTGACCCTGCGACACGGAAGGAAAGGCAATATATTTCCAAGTCAAGATGGTGACTGGCTTGGAGGTCAATTTGCAGATGTTCACATGTATTTACATGCCTTTTTCTTCAAGACAGTACTGGTTGTGGGTTTGGAAAGTGCTGACTAAGGAGCTTAGATAAATTTCTGTAGTGCATCTTGTAGATTGTACACAACTGCTGGTATGTAATATCGGTGCTAGAGGGATTGCTGTGGATGTGCTGTCAATCAAGCAGGCTGCTTCATCCTGAATGGAGTCCAGCTTCTTCAGTGCTGTTTAAGCTGCACTCACTTCTTTACGCAGAGAGTTGTGAATGCATGGAATGCATTGCCAGCTGAGGTGGTGGAAGCGAAGTCATTGGGGACATTTAAGCGACTGCTGGACATGCACATGGATAGCAGTGATTTGAGGGGTGCGTTGGTTGTTATTCTATTTTACATTAGAATTAAGTCTCGGCACAACATCGTGGGCCTAAGGGCCTGTTCTGTGCTGTACTTTTCTTTGTTCTATGTTCATTCAGGCAAGTGAGAAGTTGAGTTACTTGCTACAGGATTTCAAATATCTGCCCAGTTTTTATAGCCACAGTACTTAATGGCTACTCCAATTCAGTTTCTGGTCAGTGGTAACCCCTAGAATGTTGATCATATTGCATTGAATGGCTGGCAACATTTAAAGGCAACTCTCAAATAATTGCAATTAGTTAACCACAACAGGACAAATGCTTCTCTGGGTCTCCTGCTAGCCAAATTAGGGTTGCCACCTGTTTGTGGCGCCAGCTTTGCATCTTCAGCCTCTAGGATAAAGTTCAGCTCTTACTTTCTAAAGTATTATGTGACTCCTAATCCATCAAACCAATAGATATTTCCTTGCACTTAATTGTGCTGAAGTCCTTTTATTCATTACATCCCATTCTTCAATGAATCCATTAATATGTTGTAGTCCTTCTCAGTACTGACCGTACACATCTACCTGACATCTCCCACACCACTACCACCAGCCAATTTGATACCCTTGGTAAATTTTAAATATTATAAGAAAGGTGGCTCTTATACTTTGACCCAGCAATAGTGATATAGCTGTGATGCAATTCTATGTCAAGATGTGAGTGACTTGTAGGTGGCAGCGTTTCTATGTATCTACTGCCCTTGTTCTTCAAGATGTTAGAGTTCACACTGCAGACATTTTTTAGAAGGGCAGCTTTGTGGTTGAAGTACTGCTGGAGGTTTAGGTGAATGTTGGGTTTCAGTGAGGAGGGCGAGCAGCAGCAAGGTAAGGCAGTCGGAGAATGTACAAACTACTGTAGCTGCTAAAGACACAAGGGTAAAGGAGAAGTAGAAGGAAGTTTAACCATGAAGTCACAGGCAGCAGGTAAGTGAGTGGTAAGTAGTTTTTCTTCTCTCTTATTTTCTCTTTGCTTTTCTACTGTTGTTAACTTAAAAGTTAAGTCATGGCAGGAGATCCCAGACCTGTGTCATGCTCCTCTGTGTGATGTGGGAATTCAGGGACAGTTTCGATGTCCCTGACTCCTTTGCATGCAGGAAATGTGTCCAGCTGCAGCTCCTGCCTGACCGCTTGACAGCTCTGGAGCTGTGAATGGATTCACTTTGGAGCATCCATAAGGCTAAGGGAATTGTGGATAGCACGCTCAGTAAGTTAGCCACATCACAAATAAAATTACTGAGGAAGATAGGGAATGGGTGACCAACAGACAGAGGAAGGCAGTCCCGTGGTCCCCTGCAGTCAACTCCTTCCAAAACAGGTATACTATTTTGGATACTGTTAGGGGAGATTGCTCACCAGGGAAAGGTAGCAGCAGCAAGGTTCAGGGCACCATGACTGGCTCTGCTGCATAGGAGTGCAGGAACTACAGTGATAGTGGAATAGATGTAAGGGGAATCGATAGGCATTTCTGCGGCTGCAAACGAGAGTCCAGAATGGTATGTTGCCTCCCTGGTGCAAGGGTCAAGGATGTCTCGGAGTGGCTTCAGGACATTCTGTGACTGGCGGACGGGTGCAGGGTGAGGGGGCTGTGCTTTTCCAGTACCACACTTTTTGACTCTGATCTCCAGCATCTGCAGTCCTCACTTTGTCCCTGTGGTGCATGATGTAGGTATGAATGATGTAGGTTAAAAAAAAGTGATGAAGTCCTAGAAGCTGAATTTAGGGAGTTAAGAGTTAAACTAAAATGTAGGATCTAAAGATAGTAATCTTAGGATTGCTACCAGTGCTATGTGCTAGTCAGAGTAGGAATGGCAGGATAGTGAAGATGAATACGTAGCTTGAAGGATGGTGCAAGAGAGAGGGACTCAAATTCCTGGGACATTGGAAGCAGCTCTGGGGGAGTTGGGACCAGTAGAAACTGGATGGTCTGCACCTGGTAGAACTGGAACCAATGTCCTAGGCGAAGTGTTCGCTGGTAATGCTGGGGAGGGTTTAAACTAATATGGCAGGGGAATGGGAACCACTGCAGGAAGTCGGAGGAAAGTCGAGTAGGGACAGAAACAAAGGACAGTAAAAGGAAAAGTGAAAGTGGAAGGCAGAGAAACCATAGACAATCAAATAGGCCACTTTTCACAATGACTTTAAGAGGGCAATAAATGTCAAAAAATTTAGCCTGAATGCTCTATGTTTCAATGCATGGAGCATTTACAATAAGGTGGATAAATTAACTGTGCAACAGTTGTTAATGTATATGTTGTAACAGGGATCACAGAGACATAGCTCCAGCGCAACCAAGGATTAGAATTTAACATTTGTGAAAGACAGACATAAAGAAAAGGGTGGTGGGGTAGTGTTGCTGGTTAAGGAGGAGATTAATACAATAGCAGGGGAGGACATTAGCCTGGACAATGCGGAATCTGTATGGGTGGAGCTGCAGAACACCACAGGGAAAGAAATGTTAGTCGTGTTGTGCACAGACCATCAGACAGTTGTTGTGATGTTGGGAACTGTATCAAACAGGAAATTAGATTTGCATGGAGCAGTTATTATGGGTGACCTCGATCTACATATTGATTGGACTAATCAAACTGGTAGCAATGCCATGAAGGAGTATTTCCTGGAGTGTATGAGGGGTGGTTTCCTTTACCAATATGTCAAGGAACCAACTAGAGAGCAAGTCATCCTAAACGGTGCTGTGTAATGAGAGCGGATTAATTAGCAACATTGTGATATGAGATCCTTTGGGGAAGATTGACCAGAATATGGTAGAATTCTTCATTAAGATGGAGAGTGATGCAATTAAATCTGAAACCAGGGTCCGTAATTTAAAGAAAACTAACTTTGATGGTATGAGGCATGCATGGGCTACAACAAACTGGCCAAGGATACTTAAGAGGTTGACAGTTGATAGGCAACGGCAGACATTTAAAGAACACATGGATGAACTACAACAATTGTACATCCCTGTTTGGTGTAAGAATAAAACAGGGAAGGCGGTTCAATGATGACTAATAAGGGAAATCAGGAATAGTGTTAAAGTCAAAGAGGAGGCATTAAAATTGGTCAGAAAAAGCAGCAAACCCGAGGACTGGGAGAAATTTAAAATTCAGCAGAGGAAGACAAAGTTTTTCAGTTGGAAAGAAAAATAGAATATGAAGGTAAGCTTGCTGAAAACATAAAAACTGACTGCAATAGCTTCTTTAGATCTGTGAAGAGTAAAAGACTGGTAAAGACAAATGTTAGAGTTAAAATCTTATAGTTAAAATCAGGTGAAATCATAATGGACAACAAAGAGATGACAGACCAGTTGAAAATATAGTTTGGGTCTGTCTTCACTAAGGAGGACATAAATAATCTTCAGGAAATGCTACGGGACAGAGGGTTAAACATGAAGAAGGAACTGAAGGAAATCCTTATTAGTCAGGAAATGGTATTGTGGAAACTGATGGGATTAAAACCTGATAAGGCCCCAGGGCCTGATGCTCTGCATTTAAAGTACTTAATGAAGTGGCACTAGAAATAGTAGAAGCATTGATCATTATATTCCAGCATTTTCCACTCTAGAAGAGTTTATCTTCCAATGGACTCAATGGTAGCTAATGTAACTCCACACTTGAAAAAAAGAAGAGAGAGAGAAAAGGGGGAATTATCAGCCAGCTAGCCTGACAGTGGTGGTGGGGAAAATGCTTAATCATTAAGGATGTAATAACTGAGTATTTGGAAAGCGGTGGTAGAATTGGCCAACTAAAGGGAAAACATGCTTGACCAAAATTCTGGATTTTTTTGAGGATGTGAGCAGTTGAATAGACAATGGTGATTTAGTAGATTCTGTGCATCTGGACTTTCAAAAAAGGTCCCAAAGAAGAGAATAGTAAGGAAAATTGAAGCTCATGGTATCGGAGGTGAAGGATGACATGGACAGACAGGAAGCAGAGAGTTGGAATAAGTGGGTCCTTTTCAGAGTGACAGGCAGTGATGATTGGAGTGCCACAGAGTTCAGTTCTGCAAGCTCAGCAGTTCACGATTTGAACAAAGGAATTGAATGCACAATCTCCACATTTGCAGGTGACACTAAGCTGGGTGGCAGTGTGCGCTGTAAGGAGGATGCTAAGAGGCTGCAGGGTGCCTCGGACAGACTAGCTAAGTAGGCAAATACTTGACTAATGCAATATCATATAGATAAATGTGAGGTTATCCACTTTGGTGTCAAATTTAGGAAGGCAGATTATTATCTGAATGGTGGCACTTTAGGAAAAGGTGAGGTGCAACAAGACCTGGGTATCATATTTAACAGTCGCTGAAGGTTAGCACACAGGTGAGGCAGGCAGTGAGCAAAGATAATGGCATGGTTTCCTTCATAGCGAGAGGATTTGAGTATCGGAGTAATTGAATTTAATTTATTGTCACATGTACCGAGGCACAGTGAAAAGCTTTGTCTTGCGAACAATACAGGCAGATTACATAGTTAAGTAGCATAGGCAAGTAAATAATAGGTAAATAGCAGTAAAAACAAAAACACAGGTACAGGCAAATGTTAAGAATTTTGTGACTCCATTCAGTATTCTAACAACTGTAGGGTAGACACTTTATGAAACCAGCTGGTGCGTGTGTTCAGGCTTTTGTACCTTCTCCCTGATGGTAGAGGTTGTAGAAAAGCATTGCCAGGGTGGGATGGATCTTTGAGAATGCTGGTGGGCCTGGTAGCTGGATTCTATAAATGGGAGGTTGGCTTTTATGATTGTCCAGGCCGAGTTCACCACTCTCTGTAACCATCTCCAATCTTGAATGGTACAGTTGCCATACCAGGTACTGATACATCCAGACAGAATGCTCTCGATGGCACACCTATAAAAGTTAGCAAGGGTATTCGCAGTCGTGCCAAATTTCCTCAGCTGCCTGAAGAAGAAGACATTGTTGGGCCTTTGTAACCAGTGTGTCCACATGAAGAGTCCAAGAAAGTTTGTTGTGGATAACCACTCCCAGAAGCTTGACACTCTCCATTCGTTCCACTTCTGTGCTGTTAATGTGTAGGGGGCATGAATAACATCCCACCGAAAGTCAATAATGAGTTCCCTGGTTTTGCCGGCATGAGAGCTAGGGTGATCTCAGTGCCCCATTTTTCTAGGTCTTCCATCTCCCGTCTGTAGTCTGTTTCGTCGCGATCTGAGATTCGACCGACTATGGTGGTGTCATCAGCAAACTTGTAAATGGCATTAGTCTGGTATTTGGCGACACAGTCGTGGGTGTACAGTGAGTACAGTAGCGGGCTGAGTACGCACCCCTGGAGGGTTCCAGTGTTGAGTGTTAGTGAGAATGAAATATTGTCCCCAATCTTCACTGATTGTGGGCTGTGGGTCAGGAAACTAAAGGTCCAGTTGCAGAAAATGGGGCTTACTCTGAGATGACTAAGTTTAGTAATCGGTCTTGAGAGGATAATAGTGTTGAAGGCTGAACTGTAGTCAATGAGGAGGATTCTTACATAGCTGTTCTTGGTGTCAAGATGTTCTAGGGAGGAGTGAAGGGCAAGTGATATGGTATCTGACGTGGATCTGTTGGTCTGATAGTGGAGTGGGTCAAGAATAGTGGGAGGCTGGAGTTGATTAATGCCATGACCAGCCTTTCAAAGGACTTCATGACCGCCGAAGTTAGGGCCACTGGGCAGTAGTCATTGAGACATGCTTCATGAGCCTTCTTAGGCACAGGGATGACGTTGGCCCTCTTGAAACAGGCAGGGACAGTGGCCTGCTGCAGGGAGAGGTTGAAGATGTCTGAGAAGACCTCTGCCAGTTGATCTATGCATGCTCTGAGTGCACAGCTTGGTACTCCATCTGTTCCCATCGCTTTCCTTGGATTCACACGAAGGAAAACTGATCTGATCTCTGATGCAATGACTGTTGGGATAGGATCGTCAGGACTTGTCGGAATAGGTGTTATCTCTCCACTGAAATTCTGCTCAAAGTGACCATAGAAGGCGTTGAGATGATCTGGGAGGGATATGTCATCGTCTGATATCTTGCATTGTCTCTTTTTAGAACCTTTGATGTCATTCAGTCCTTGCCATAAGGCAAGGTAAGGGAAGAATATCTTGTTGCAGTTACACAGGGCCTTGGTGAAGCCACAACTTGAGTATTGTGTGCAGTTTTGGTCTCCTCGTCTGAGGAAAGGAATCCTTGCTATTGAGGGTGTCTAGCGAAGGTTCACCAGACTGATTCCCAGGATGGCTGGATTGACATATGAGGAAAGGTGAAAGTGAGGACTGCAGATGCTGGAGATTAGAGTCAAGGTTAGAGTAGTGCTGGAAAAGCATAGCAGGTTAGGCAGCATCCAAGGAGCAGGAAAATCGACTTTTCGGGCAGGAGCCCTTCATCAGGAATGAGGTTGGGAGCCTCCAGGGTGGAGAAATAAATGGGAGGGGGGGTGGGACTGGGGAGAAGGTAACTAGGAGTGCAATAGGTGGATGGAGGGGGGATAAAGGTGATAGGTTGGAGAGGAGGGTAGAGTGGATAGATGGGAAGGAAGATTGGCACGTAGGACAGGTCATGTGGATGGTGGTGAGCTGGCAGGTTGGAACTGGGGTAAGATGCGGGATGGGGAAATGAGAAAACTGGTGAAGTCCACAGATGCCCTGGGGTTGAAGTGTTCCTAGGCAGAAGATGAGGTGTTCTTCCTCCAGGCGTCGGGCAATGAGGAAGTAGCAGTGGAGAAGGCTCAGGACCTGCATGTCCTCGGCAGAGTGGGAGGAGGAGTTGAAATGTTCAGCCAATGGGCGGTGGGGTTGATTGTTGCGGATGTTCTGGAGATGTTCCCTAAAGCGCCCTGCAAGAAGGCGTCCAGTCTCCCCAATGTAAAAGAGACTACATCGGGAGCAATGGATACAATAAATGACATTGGTGGATGTGTAAGTGAAACTTTGGTGGATGTGGAAGGCTCCTTTGGGGCCTTGGATGGAGGTGAGGGGGGAGGTGTGAGCACAGGTTTTATAATTCCTGTGGTGGCAGGGGAAGGTGCCAGGAGGGGAGGGTGGGTTGTTGGGGGCGTGGACCTGACAAAGTAGTCACAGAGGGAACCATCTTTCCAGAAAGCAGATAGGGGTGGGGAGAGAAATATATCCCTGGTGGTGAGGTCCGTTTGTAGGTGGCGGAAATGTCGGCGGATGATGTGGTTTATGCGGAGGTTGGTGGGGTGGAAGGTGAGGATCGGGGGTTCTGCTCCTCGGATGTTGCCTGACCTGCTATGCTTTTCCAGCACCACTCTAATCTTATCATATGAGGAAAGATTGGATCAACTGGGCTTGTATTCACTGGAATTTAGAAGAATGAGGGAGAATTCATAGAAACATATAAAATCCTGATGGGACTGGACAGGCCCAATGTGGGAAGAATGTTCTCAGTGTTGGGCAAGACCAGAACAAGGGGTCTCAGTCTACGAATAAGGGGTAAGCCATTCAGGACTGAGATGTGAACCTGTGGAATTCTCTCCCACAGGAAGCTGTTGGGGCCAGTTCATTAGATATATTCAGGAGGGAGTTGGACAGGGCCCTTCGAGTTAAAGGGGGCAAGGGGTATGGGGAGAGGGTAAGAATGGGATACTGAGATTGCATGATCATCCATGATTGTATTGAAAGGTGGTGCAGGCTCGTAGGGCCGAATGGCCTACTCCTGTACCTATTTTCTATGTTTCTATGTTTCATGGGTTTAAAAGATGCTATCAAAGGAGTCTTGGTGAGTTGCTGCAGTACATCTTGTAAATGGTACACACTGCTGACACTGAGCATCAGTGTTGGAGGGAATGGATGTAATGCCAGTCCAATGGGCTACATGTCCTGGATAGTGTCGTGCTTCTTGAGTGCTGTTGGTACTGCACTTATACAGACAAGTGGAAACTATTCCATTACACTCCTGACGTATGTCTTGTAAATGCTAGTCAGGAAATGAGGAGACAGGAAGTGAGTTGCAGAATTCGAGATCACTTACCCTCAGGAGGTTGATCATCGGGGATTCAATGGTAATAGCATGTCTGAATCCCCTACTTTTCATGATTTCCTCCTTCCATTTCAATTCCTGACTTACAACTATTTATGGAATGCTACTCAAATCCTCTCTAGCGATGACTGACACAAAATATCTGTTCAATTCATCTGCCATCTCTTTATCATTCATTACTAATTTCCCAGACTCATATGTGTAAGAAGAGGACTGAATAGGGTGGATTTCTGGAGGACATTTCCTCTTGTGGTGGAGACTGGAATGTGGTGTCACAATTTGAGAATAAAAGATTTCCGTTTTATGATGGAGATGATATTTTTCAGAGCCTGTGGAATTCTCTTCCTTGGGACACAATGGAGTATGAATCATTGATTTTTTTTTCAAGGCTAAGTTGAATAGATTTTTGATAGACAAGTCAGTCAAGAATTATGGGTGAGGGAGTAAGACAATATCAGGAAGTGAGGAGGGGAACTCAGGATTGTGGAGTTCAGGCCATAATCCGATCAGCCATGATATTATTCAGTGGCAGAGCAGGCTTGAACATTCAAATGACTTTCTCCTGTTCCTAAATCCTATGTTCTTATGTTTTATGCTGTGGTTCTGTTCACCGAGCTGGAAGTTTTTGTTGCAAACGTTTCGTCCCCTGTCTAGGTGACATCCTCAGTGCTTGGGAGCCTCCTGTGAAGCGCTTCTGTGGTGTTTCCTCCGGTGTTTATAGTGGCCTCTCCCTGCTGCTTCCGGTTGTCAGTTTCAGCTGTCCGCTGTAGTGGCCGGTATATTGGGTCCAGGTCGATGTGTTTGTTGATGGAGTTTGTGGATGAGTGCCATGCTTCTAGGAATTCCCTGGCTGTTCTTTGTTTCACTTGCCCTATAATGGTAGTGTTGTCCCAGTCAAATTCATGTTGCTTGTCGTCTACGTGAGTGGCTACTAGGGATAGCTGGTCGTGTCGTTTTGTGGCTAGTAGATGTTCGTGGATGCGGATCGTTAGCTGTCTTCCTGTTTGTCCTATATAGTGTTTTGTGCAGTCCTTGCATGGGATTTTGTACACTACATTAGTTTTGCTCATGCTGGGTATCGGGTCCTTCGTTCTGGTGAGTTGTTGTCTGAGTGTGGCTGTTGGTTTGTGTGCTGTTATAAGTCCTAGTGGTCGCAGTAGTCTGGCTGTCATTTCAGAGATGTTCTTGATGTATGGTAGTGTGGCTAGTCCTTTGGGTTGCGGCATGTCCTCGTTCCGTTGTCTTTCCCTTAGGCATCTGTTGATGAAATTGCGAGGATATCCGTTTTAGGCGAATACCTTGTATAGGTGTTCCTCTTCCTCTTTTTGCAGTTCTGGTGTGCTGCAGTGTGTTGTGGCCCTTTTGAATAGTGTCTTGATGCAACTTCGTTTGTGTGTATTGGGGTGGTTGCTTTCATAGTTCAGGACTTGGTCTGTGTGTGTGGCTTTCCTGTGTACCTTAGTGGTGAATTCTCCGTTTGGGAGTTGGTTGTCCTTTTCTTCCTCTCTCGTGAATCGGATTCCTGTGAGTGTGGAGTTGATGATCCGGTGGGTCAAATACGTTGATGACACCTTTGTAATCATTAAAAACACGGAAATAGAGAAAACACACCGGATCATCAACTCCACACTCACAGGAATCCGATTCACGAGAGAGGAAGAAAAGGACAACCAACTCCCATTCCTAGACGTGAGGGTACAGAGAACACCAAACGGAGAGCCACACACACAGACCAAGTCCTGAACTATGAAAGCAACCACCCCAATACACACAAACGAAGTTGCATCAAGACACTATTCAAAAGGGCCACAACACACTGCAGCACACCAGAACTGCAAAAAGAGGAAGAGGAACACCTATACAAGGTATTCGCCAAAAACGGATATCCTCGCAATTTCATCAACAGATGCCTAAGGGAAAGACAACGGGACGAGGACATGCCGCAACTCAAAGGACTAGCCACACTACCATATATCAAGAACATCTCTGAAATGACAGCCAGACTACTGCGACCACTAGGACTTATAACAGCACACAAACCAACAGCCACACTCAGACAACAATTCACCAGAACGAAGGACCCGATACCCAGCATGAGCAAAACTAATGTAGTGTACAAAATCCCATGCAAGGACTGCACAAAACACTATATAGGACAAACAGGAAGACAGCTAACGATCCGCATCCACGAACATCAACTAGCCACGAAACGACACGACCAGCTATCCTTAGTAGCCACACACGCAGACGACAAGCAACATGAATTTGACTGGGACAACACTACCATTATAGGGCAAGCGAAACAAAGAACAGCCAGGGAATTCCTAGAATCATGGCACTCATCCACAAACTCCATCAACAAACACATCGACCTGGACCCAATATACCGGCCACTACAGCGGACAGCTGAAACTGACAACCAGAAGCGGCAGGGAGAGGCCACTATAAATGCCAGAGGAAACACCACAGAAGCGCTTCACAGGAGGCTCCCAAGCACTGAGGATGTCACCTAGACAGGGGACGAAACGTTTGCAACAAAAACTTCCAGCTCGGCGAACAGAACCACAGCAACGAGCACCCGAGCTACAAATCTTCTCACAATCTTATGTTTTATTCCCATCCTGCTTTTCCTTTTTGTTTATTTATGTGTCAGCAGAGTATTTTACATCTTTTGTCTTTTTTATTAACTTTTCTAATCTGTTTGCATTCTCTCTTGTCGTGCTCATGCCCACTTTGTGAACACCCTCAATTTTGACCATAAGTCTTTATTCACACTCTCCTGATTCTTCTTATCAAATTAATCGTATCACACTTTTCTGCATTAAATTTCATCTCTGTATGTCTGCCCTGCATAATGGACCTGCATCTTACTTTGTTACTACAATGGTTTCATTGCTCACTACATTTTAGAATTGTGTTTCACCTGTAAGTTTTAAAATCATCCAATTCACACCCAAATCCTGACCATTAATATTTAATCAAAAAGGGAAGTATTCTCATACCAAGCTCTGGTGAACACCACATTTCCCAGTCTAAAAAAGCAACAATTCACCACCATAGTTTATTTCTGTCTGAGCCAAAATTTGTAACTTTGCTGCTACAATCCCATTAATCTATATTAACAAGTGTATTATGTAGTATTTCATATTTACCAAGAATTGTGAGGGCAAAAAGCTGATAGCCATGGTGAAGCCAGGCCTGATACGAGATTTCTCAGCTTCTGGAAAAGACAAAACAAGAGATTGTCACTTTACAGTATAGGAACATAGAACATAGAACAATACAGCGCAGAACAGGGCCTTTGGCCCTCGATGTTGCGCCGACCTGTGAACTATTCTCAGCTCGTCCCCCTACACTATCCCATCATCATCCATGTGCTAATCTAAGGATTGTTTAAATCTCCCTAATGTGGCTGAGTTGACTACATTAACAGGTAGGGCATTTCCACACCCTTACCACTCTCTGCATAAAGAACCTGCTTCTGACATCTGTCTTAAATCTATCACCCCTCAATTTGTAGTTATGCCCCCTCGTACAAGCTGACGTCATCATCCAAGGGAAAAGACTTTCACTGTCTACCCTACCTAATCCTCTGATCATCTGGGATGTCTCTATCAAATCTCCTCTTAGCCTTCTTCTTTCCAATGAGAACAGACCCAAATCTCTCAGCCTTTCCTCATAAGACTTTCCCTCCAGACCAGGCACCATCCTGGTAAATCTCCTCTGCACCTTTTCCAATGCTTCCACATCCTCCCCGAAATATGGCGACCAGAACTATACACAATTTTCCAAGTGAGGCCGCACCAGCGCTTTGTATAGTTGCAGCATGATATTGTGGCTCTGGAACTCAATCCCTCTACAAATGAAACTTAACACACCGTATGCCTTCTTAACAGCACTATCCACCTGGGTGGCAACTTTCAGAGGTTTATGCACATGGACTCCAAGAACTCTCTGCACATCCACACTACCAAGAAAACATGCATAAAAGAGATAAACATTATTTTATCTGTTCCAAAGCTGTCCACAATTCTTCCCATTGTTCATGATTGACCCTACAATGTGGAAAATTGCCCAGCAGTTCGCTGTCACGAAATGCAGCATAAACTGAGCAGTCAATCACCTTAATTCTGAATAGGGCCTTAATCGGTGGTGATTACTATGGAAGCTTAACAAATGTGAGTCATCTTAACTCACCTCAGTTCTTTTTGAGAGAGGATCTGTTGAAAGCACATGACAAATAAGCTATGCGTGGTCAGGAATGAGTGAACACATCTGCAGTGAGACACAGCCTGAGTGAATATTTAGCTCAGGGAATTTGGTGGCAGTGTGGGAATTCACTGCACAGGGCAATAGATGCTTAGCACTAAGCCAATACCCTTCCACCACTTGCAAGCTATTCCTAAAGCTGCTCTCTTTCCTTTCTACATTATTGACATCTCTGTCCTGACTTTCAGTTTCTTCTGACAAACTTTAGTGGCTTTATCATTTTCATTTTAATCTTTCACTGATCTTCGATAGGGTCCCAATTCCAGTCCAAAGGTCCTCCCATCTTACCTCATAACAACCATCCATCGGGCTCGCCAATGCTCTCTATCATGACCTCCCCTTCCCAAATATTACCATTACTGCAAGCTCTACTGGTTATCCTTGTCCTCATTTGTTTTTAAATCTCTCCAAATGTTGTCAGCTTCTCCTTGATGATGTTATCCTCACCTGTATTCCTACAGGAAACCTTCAGTCCTCTAAAACAAGATTTCTATTTAATCTTGTAATGGAAAATCTGTAATTCAGAACTGGCAATTGCTTGCAATCAAATGTACTCTCTGCTCTAAAACCATAAGACCAAAAGAGATAGGAGCCATTGAACCCCGCAAACATGGTCATTAAATAGAATCATGGCTGATCCAACATTCCTCATGTCAACTTGCCTGCCAATTTCCCATAATCCTCGATTCCCCAAATGATTAAGAATCTATCTGCCTATCTCCACCTTAAATTTACACAAGCATTCTGCTTTCACACTTCTCTGAGGTAAGGAGTTCCAAAGACTCAAAACCCATGTTGTTTCAGTCTTAAATTTGCACCCCTTTATTTTGAGACTATGCCCTCTGATCCTAGACTATCCAATGTGAGAAAACACCCTCAGCATTTACCCTGTCAAGTCGCTTAAGAACCCTATATTTTTCAATGGGATTGCCTCTCATTCTTCTAAACTCCAGTCAGTACAGTCCCAACCTGTTTAGCCTTTGCTTGTAAGACAATCCCTCCATGCTAGGGATCATCCTAGTGAACAGTCCTTGTACTGCCTTCGAGGAAACAATATCTTTCCTTCAATAAAGGGACCAAAATTACAGTTCTCCATTTGTTGTCTCACCAGCACCTTTTGCAGTTGCAGTAAAACTTCTTTATTTTTATACTCCAATCTCCCCTTGAAATAAGGGCCAACATTCCATAAAAGCCTTCCTGATGACTTGCTGCACCTGTATGTTGGCTTTCTGTGTTTTGTGCATATGTATCCCCAAGGCCCTTTAAGTTGCAACTTTCTGCAGTTTTTCTCCGTTTAAGTAATATTGTGTTCTTTTTTCCTCCTTTCCAAAATGAACAAATGCGCATTTTCCCACATTGTACTCCATTTGTCCGCTTACTTATCTGATAAATAACTCACAGCAAACGTTTTGTATTCATCTCAACTTGCCTTTTTACATATTTTTGTTTCATGTGTAAATGTAGCTACAGTACATTCTCTTCCTTCCTTAAAGTCATTAATATATACAGGGAACCTCAATTATCCGAATATCAATTGTCCGAATATAAGATTATCCGAAGGAGATCTTGAGGTCCCGATAGAAATATTATATCAAAGACGTGTTTCCAACACTGATCATGTCTTTTGTTTACAATGATTAAACAGGCACTGTCTCCAAATGACTGATCTCCTGCCCTCTCTCTCTCCCCACACTTTCCCTGGAGTTCTACATAGGGGTTAATCCTAAACTCACTTTCCCCAGATAATCTCTCCAAGTTGTCCTGTACAGGATAAAGGTGGAACCTGTCAAAAAGTTGCAGTAAAATGTTGTGTGTGTGAGACTTACCCCACAAAAGGCAGCAGCAGCAGTCTTGTTGTCAGTGACCAGTCCGGCTGCCCCAAAGAGGGTGGGGGGGGGGGGGCGCAGTGTTGGACGGGGTTGGGGGGGTGGGCAGGGGTGGTGTTGGTCAGGGTTGGGGGGCAAACAGGGGAGCGGTATTGGAAGGGGGCAGGTGGAGGGCAGTGTTGGACAGGGTTGGGGCGGCGGGGGCGGTGTTGGATGGGGGTGGGGGCGGTGTTGAACGAGGTGGGGGCACGGGCAGGGGATGGGGGCTTGCGCACAGTGTGCTGCTGCCTAGTCTCCTGAACGGGGAGCAAACTTTACAGAAAACTCCAAGCCCCAGAGGAAAGGCATTTAATCGATTAACCAAATAATTGATTATCTGAACGAAATAGTGCCCACTCATCTCGTTCGGATAATCAAGGTTCCTCTGTATTGTAAACAGTTGCAATCCCAGCACCAATCACTGAAGAACCCACTGGTCATGGTTTACTAACTTCAAAAAGAACTCCTCATCCCCATTTGCTGTTTCCTGCCTGTAAGCCAATTCTCTATCTAGTATACTACCTCCAACACCTATGAGTTCTTTTCTTATAACTTAAACTTTTGTGAAGTACCTTGTCAATTGCCTTGTCGAAGTCCAAATACAACACTCCTACTGGGACCCATCTATCCACATCTCTTCAAAAAACTCTAATAAATTAGTCAGATACAAATTCTCTTTCATAAAGCCATGCTGTTTTATTAGATTATGATTTTCCAAATGTTTTGCTATCACTTCCTTAATAATTGATTCAAATACTTCTCCAACAATAGATGTTAGATTAATCAGCATACAGTTATTTTTGCCTTCGTCCCTTTTTGAAAATGGGTATCACATTAGCAGTTTTCCAATCCTATGATACTTCTCCAGGATCCAAGGAATTTTGGAAAATTACAGCCAATGCATCCACTATCTTTGTAGCTACCTCTTTTAGGATCATAGGATGCAAATTATCAGGGCCAAGGACTTTTTTGCCTTTAACCCATTAGCTTGTCAAACACTATTTCTCCAATGTTGATGATGATACTTAATTCCTCCATTTTATTCTTTAGTATTAATGCAATGTTCGACTTATCCCCCACAAAAAAGACTGATGCCTAATATATAGTTAGATCCATTATCATTCCTGGTTCCCCTAGACAGTGTCCCCAGATTCATTTTCTAAAGAGGCCTATGTTCACTTTGACTTCTCCTTTCTTTTTTATATGGTTAAAGAATCTCTTATTGTCAGTTTTTATATTTCTCTCTAGTTTGCCCTCATTGTTTATTTTCTCTCTTTTTATTATCTTTTGAATCCTCCTTTGCTGGATTTTGAATTTATCCCAGTCTTTGGAACTATCACTGACTTATGCCTCCTTATATGCTTAATCCTTCAATTTAATACTCTCCTTAACTTCCTTGGTTAGCCTTCGTTGGTTTATCAATTCTTCCTCCTTACAGGGATGTATTTTTGCTGAGAGTCATGAATTACCTTTTTAAATGTTTGCCACTATTTGCTGTCATTCCTGCTAACCTACCCACTCAATTCACTTTAGCTAACAGCATTCTCATTTCATTGTAATTCCCTACATTTAAGTTAAATATAGTTGTTTCTGACCCAAGTTTCTCACTTCCAAACTGAATATTAAATTCCTTCCTGTTACGATAATTTCTTCTTGGGGGATGTTTTTACTCAGAGGTCATTTATTAAACCTGCCTCATTACCCATTACCAGACTTCTTCCTGGTTGATTCCATGACATATTGCTCACATGGCATGACATCTGGAACTCCCTGTCCAGTTTCCTCTGCCTTGACTCTCCTCTCCGACTATCAAAAACCTTCCATTAATAATGTTGTTAGATTCCCATTCTAGCCTCTATGTTTTCCTCCCATGTTTACATTTTCAGAATTACCATTTTATTCTTTGTTACAAATATTCCAAAAAGTTTTCTCGTTCACGATGAACATTAGATTAATTGTTGGACACTTTCTTGAGTCTCACAAAAGTCTTGCAACATTAAAAAGCTTTTAAATCGTTCCAAAAGTTTTAAGTGCATAATTTAATAACAGTAAACTGTAAACATGTTCTGATAGGGATTACCTGTGAGTTTGATAGCTTCACATAATTTTCTTTTTAGATCGCATTTCTCTATTCTCCCATAATGTCTGTTGTCAGTGGTATATAGGGGAGAACTTACCAATATCCTAATAAAAAAAACACAAGCATATAAATAAGATGTCAAGTTTCAGCATGCTCTAAACAAAATCAGAATTATTCCTGCATTTTGTGTCAGTAGTTAAATTTAGACTGGAGCTCACCAGTAACAATCTTTATATTCTGTTCTTGGTGTTCCAGTCTACGTAAGAAATTATTGCGTGAATTGCCTTCTTCAAAGATCAGTTCTATTGTCTGAAAGGTGACAGTGCAAATTATTGGTACAGTAGGGGGAGGCAAAAGGACACTAGGTAGAGACTCCAATACACTACAGCCTGTGAATTGCAACGATGTGTTGCCAGTGTCTACTATATTTTCATGACATACTCCAGAAGATAGGAAAAACAGTTTCACAGAGTTCTTAGGCTGTAAAGAAATTGAAAACTTTCAAATTATGACATAATGGAGTTGTTAGCAGAAATAAAGCCTTTGGCATTAAAAGGACAGTGGCATTGCAGATACATTGTATATGGGCCAACAGACAGGAAGACGTACATATAAAATATAAAATAAAATAAAACAGATTGGCAGAATTTTCCCACCCTTGTGGTAAGAATAAAGGCAACTGAGTTGAGTAAACAGGGTGAGTATTTTTCATAGTTACATCCTCAAAACATTCCAGAAGATTAGTCAAGCATGACTTCCCCTTCATAAATCCATGCTGACTCTGACCTATCTTGTTACTGCTATCCAAATGAGTCGTAATTTCATCTTTTATAATTGCCTCCAGCATCTTTCCCACCACTGACGTCAGGCTACTGGTCGATAATTCCATGTTTTTTCTCTCCCTCCCTTCTTCAAAAGTGGGACACATTAGCCATCCTCCAATCCACAGGAACTGATCCTGAATTGATAGAACATTGGAAAATGATTACCAATGCGCCCACCTCCTTAAGTACCCTGGGATGCAGACCATTAGGTCCCATAGACTTTTCAGCCTTCAGACCTAACAGTCTATCCAACACCATTTCCTGCCTAATATAAATTCCCTTTAGTTCATCCATTACCCAAGGTCCTTCAGCCATTATTACATCTGTGCTTATAATTGCTTGTGTCTACCCCACCTATTCAACTCTTCTGCCATTTCTTTGTTCCCATAATAAATTCACCCATTTCTGTCTTCAAGGGCCCAATTTTAGTCTTAATCATTTGTTTTCTTTTCACATACCTAAAAAAGCTTTTACTATCCTCATTTATGTTTCTCCAGTTTCCTCATTTCCCCTCACCCCACCTTGTCTCAGTCAAATCCCTCGAACTCAGCACCGCCTTCCTAACCTGCAATCTTCTTCCTGACCTCTCCGTCCCCACCTCACCTTGACCTCCCTCCACCTATTTCATTCCCAACGCCCCTCCCCAAGTCCCTCCTCCCTACCTTTTATCTTAGCCTGCTGGACACACTTTCCTCATTCCTGAAGAAGGGCTTATGCCCGAAACGTCGATTCTCTGTTCCTTGGATGCTGCCTGACCTGCTGCGAATTTCCAGCAACACATTTTCAGTTCTGATCTCTAGCATCTGCAGCCCTCACTTTCTCCTCATTTATGTTTTTGCCCAGTTTGCCTTTGTATCTCATTTTTTCTCCACGTATTGCCTTTTTAGTTATTCGCTGTTGCTCTTTAAAAGTTTGCCAGTCTTCTGGCTTCCTGCTCACCTTTGCTATGTTATACTTCTCTTTTATCTTTATACAGTCCTTAACTTCCCTCATCAGCCACAGCTGCTCCTGCCTCCCCTTAGGATCATTCTTCCCCTTTGGAATGAACTGATCCTGCACCTTTTGCATTATATACTGAAATACCTGCCATTCTTGTTCCACTGTCAAGATATTGGACCATTGAACTTTGGCCAGGTCATCCCTCATAGCTCCATACTTCCCTTTGTTCAACTGTAATACTGACACTTCTGATTCTCTCTTCTCCCTCTCAAATTGCAGATTAAAACTTATCATATTATGGTCACTACCTCCTAATGTCTCTTTTACTTCGAGGTCCCTGATCAAATCTGGTTCGTTGCACAACACCAGATCCACAAACTCCATCAACAAACACATCGACCTGGACCCAATATACCGGCCACTACAGCGGACAGCTGAAACTGACAACCGGAAGCGGCAGGGACAGGCCATTATAAATGCCGGAGGAAACATCACAGAAGCGCTTTACAGGAGACTCCCAAGCACTGAGGATGTCACCTAGAAGGGGACGAAACGTTTGCAACAAAACCTTCCAGCTCGGTGAACAGAACCACAGCAACGAGCACCCGAGCTACAAATCTTCTCACAAACTTTGAATGAATAGTTATATATAGCTCACAAGATTCTCATTGCACCTCCAATTGTCCTTTCCTTTAGTAAGAAGTTAACAAAAAATCCAATAGGTAAAACAGAGCGGGTACTTTACAGCTGCAGCTCATTGAAAACCACTCTCTGCCATCATCCAACTGTTTCTTCTGCTCAAGGTCCCTCATCCATCAAGGCCACCATTGTCCTTGACCTTTCATCACGAAAATCAGCATCTGCAAAGCACCAGCCTCGTCACATTATTATGGCTGACTAACTCAGCCACCGTTTCTGACATTCAACACTCTACTTTGGAGTAAAATATCTCATACTACAAGACTGCCATGCATCTACACAGGTTGCTTTAGGACTTGCATAGACACTGGCATCTTATGGCTCTTAGTTTGCTTTGTTAACACTCATTGACTTTAGTGCTTAGTTGGATACATTTTTTTAGTCCACCATGCCTCAAACTCTGCCTTACAGGATTCAAACCTTTGTAGTTTAGCCCTCTTTTTACTGCAGAGAGAGACAAATGCTAGCAGATTATGATATAAATGTGTCGGTCAAACTGTGCATATATGCCACTGTATGGTTCTGGACCAGGTCAACATCAGAGTTGCAGCACGTGCCTGCAGATACATGGCAATAGATTACAGGTAGCAGAGAAATAAAATGTTGCAATTACTCTTATGGAGCACAAAAAGTCACTTCACATGGTAAACAACACTGACTAGTGTTGCAGTTTCTGTCCCCACTGGCTGTGTCTGATGTCATGACCTACAGTAGCAGTCTGCAAGGAAGATGAATGAACCCCTCTCCAACAACAACATCAAATTTCTGTCCACAAAGCAGAGAGTGAAGTTATCATTCTTTTGGGCCATTTCTTTGATTATTAGGGCCTAAATATCATAGTGAGGATCTGAAGTGGTATCCAGCTAGGTTTTAAATCTGGTACTAGAAGCATGATGATTGGAAGGAATTTGAGGAACACACATCCAACATCCCTCTTATATAAATATTAAGGTGAAAACCAGAAGATGCTGCAGGAAAATCTGACCTTGGCCATGGTGGAGAGGACATCATGAAACTCAATTGTCACTGTAGTTTAACTGCCAATGTGAAAATTCAGCCATTCTTTCACCCTACACTAGATCTGCTGGGCATTTCCTAAATTTTCTACTTTATTTATGCATTTGTTCTTGTCAAATTATTTAACACTTACTTTTCAGATTGGAGGCAAGTACACAGAAGTATTTGGAAAGGTCATTATTAAGAGTCTTCTTTTTAACATGCTTTAATGGTTTCAACATGGATGTACAGTGAATAATTTCGAAGACTGCAAGTGATAAGAATCTGATTGGTGAGTACTGTAAGATTTTCTACCCTGTTAATCAAAACAAATGGTTTTAAAAGTTACAGGATGGCAGGTTAGTATCAAGTTGGGTATACAGTCTGAAGTATGTGTAAATCATGGACACACATGTGTACCATATGAACATATCTGAAGAAAATGTCACCAGCCGCACAAGCTTAAGCTCCAGGTTTTCAAATTTGAGCAATGGCTGCAGTCACTCATGCATTTGTAAGGCAGAGGACTTGCATGTTAGCTTGTTTAGGGAGGTGATCGTACTGCAAGTAGAAGTCTTTAGGCAACAAGACAATGGGTGATCACCCAGTAGTTTAAGTCTGGGAGAAAGTGAGGACTGCGGTTGCTGGAGATCAGAGTCGAAGAGTGTGGCGCTGGAAAAGCACAGCTAGTCAGGCAGCATCCGAGCAGCATAAGCCCTTCATCAGGATGCCTGAAACACAGACTCTCCTGTTCCTCAGATGCTGCCTGACCAGCTGTGCTTTTCTAGCACTACACTATTTGTAGCAGTTTAAGTCTACCAGGCAGGCAGTGCAGAAGTCGTTTCAGTGAATCTTGCTTGCTAATTAGTATTCATTTTGGATACTGATGAAGGCGATTGATCCTCAAGCAATTACAGCCAAAGCTAAGTCAGTGCCACCATATCTGATTTAGCTGCATAGGGAGGAGAAAGAATCATAGAATATTACAGTAGAGAAGGAGGCCATTCAACCCATTGTGTCTGTATCAGTTCCCAAAAGAGATACCCAACTAGCCCTACTCTCCAGCCTTATCTCAGCAGCCCTCTAACTTAAGCGTTTTCAAATATATATCCAGCTCCCTTTTGAAACCTCCTTTGGAGTCCACCTGCACCACTCTTCCAGGAGGTGCAAGTGCATTGCAAATCCTAACAACTCTGAGCAAAGAAGTTTCTCCTCATCTCACTCATACCTCTCTTGCAGACAGTCTTGGAACTGTGACCCCAAGTTACTGACATGTCAACAAGTGGAAACAGAATATCCTTCTTTACCCTGTCAAAATTGTTCACAATTTTGAATGTGTCAATAAGGTCACCCCTAATCTTCTCAGCTCCAAGAAGAATAAGCTCAATTTCTCTAATCTTTCTTTCTGACTAAAATTTTTAATTCCTGGTATCATTCTAGTAAATCTCCTCTGAACTCCCTCCAAAGCTTTAACATCCTTCAAGAATGAATGAGTATTAACGATAGGGTATTCCATAGTCAGGGGATCACAGGGACATTTCTGCAGCTATCAACTTGACTCCAGGATGGTACATTGTCTCCTGGTGCTACAGCACATTCTTCTCGGGAGGCTAACTGGCCAGAGGTCATAGTCCTCATATGTTTTACAGGTTTGTTTTGGCAAAGTGTGAGTCACATTGCACTTGGTGGATTTTGGGAAGTTTGATTTCTGTTTTTTTTTTAACCAAACTGGGCACATTAATTGGTATTAGCGAGTTTTGAGAAGATTTGCAGCTCAGGTTGAGGTTCAAGATGTAAGTTTGCTCATTGAGCTGGAAAGTTCATTTTCAGGTAACATCTTCAGTGAGCCTCTGGATGAAGGTGATAAAATGTCTGAAAACGAACCTTCCAGCGAGCAAACCTACATACATCAATTGATATTTCAGTCCTTATGGCAAGTACTGTGTCCAATTTCCACCGTATCTTACCATGCGCTGTTCCTGGAGCAATTTGCCAATTACTGGAGATCCCTAAATTGACCAGCATCCCTTGCATTCATGCCATACTTTGAAGGCTGTTGTATACCTGGACAAGCTCTGTCAGTCCAGAACTGCTCTTTATGTTCTTGACATTTGTCCGGATATGGCAGATAAGGGGAAATTGGCAACCCAAGGCATAGCATTGAAATGCAGATGCATCCTGTAAATAGTTCAGAGATATATCCAAAATATTGATGCCCAATGTCTAATGTGGAGATATTTTGGAGCAAGCAATGAGGTGAACCCAGCAAGAAGCTGCTCTGGGTTCCATGTTAAGTCTTCCCAACAGCTAGCTTGTATGGTGAATTTGGTATTGTTGCAAATTATGGGGAGTTGGGTAGCACACAAAGCATTTAACAAGTAATAATCATTGTCAATTAGGAATTCACTACTCCCGAGTGAGATTCCTGCCACTTGAGACAAGCATACAACAAGATGATCTTGATGTCAAAATGGGGCTCACCAAACCTCTTGCCTGATTCTACCACTCACCTAACCATTATCCCATGTCTCTGACCCTGATAAGATTCCACCCAATGTCTTAAGTAGGAATGAGGATGAGAAAGCAGATTTCAAGCAGTTAGAAGATTGAAAGGGAGGACTTCTAAAGTAGTGGTCTCAGGATTATTTGCTCTTGAGCAAAGAAATAGGAGAATTGAACAATTGAACATGACTGAAAAACTGGTGTAGATGGTTGGGAATCAGATTTCTGGGGCATCAACACCAAATCTTGAGAAGGCGGGAGCTGAAGAAGTTGGTTTTCTACACTTGAATGAGATGAGGATAAAAATCATTATAGGGAAATTTGCTAGCAGTGTTGAGGATGATTAAACGAGATTGGCAAGAGGATGGGAACCTGAGGGAAAACTCAGAACAGGAAACAGCTGGCAGAAACATAAAAAGTCTCTCTGAACGACAGATGAAGCAGAGGTTTAAAAATCCATAGCACAGAGAATTTGCAATATTAAAAGGTCTGTATGTATTTTATATATATATATATATATAAACTCAAGGAGGATAATGAATAAAGCTGATGAGGACGTGCATAAACTCATGGTGTCAATATATTATTGCTATAAAGAGGGACAAGGATGGCAGCTCACTATCTCTGGATAAAGAGTTTTCAGGAACTAGGAGGAAGTGAGGACCGCAGATGTTGGAGAGTCAGAGTCGAAAGGTATGGCACTGGAAAAGCACAGCCAGTCAGGCAGCACCCGAGAAGCAGGAGAGTCGACGTTAATAGAGATAAATAGGGGAATAATGAGGTCTAAAGTGGGTAAGAGGCCTGCAACGGAACACCACCCCTCCAACCGTAATATGGATAAAACCCCTCTCCAGAGACAGCTCATTATCCTCCGCCATTTCCATCATCTACAATCAGACCCCACCACCAAAGCTATTTTTCCCTCCCCACCCCTATCTGCAATCCACAGAGACCTTTCCCTCCGTGACTCCCTCATCTGTGGTCAGCAAGGTTTTGGAAAGAATTCTGAGGGATAGGATTTGTGACTATTTGTAGAAGTATAGTGTGATTAAAGGCAGTCAGCATGGCTTTGTGAGGGGCAAGTCATGCCTCACAAATTTTATTGAGTTCTTTGAGGTGACAAGACAGGTCAATGAAGGTCAAGCAGTAGATGTGGTGTATATGGACTTCAGCATTTGATACCGTTCCCCATGGTGGATTCATTCGTAAAGTCAGGAGGTACAGGATGCAGGGAGATTTAGCTGTCTGGATTCAGAATTGGTTGGCTGACAGAAGACAGGGAGGGTTATAGGTCGAATGTATTCTGCCTGGAAGTCAGTGTTGAGTGGTGTCCCGCAGGGCTCTGTTCTAGGGACTCTGCTCTTCATAGTTTTTATAAATGACTTGGATGAGGAGGTTAAGGAGTGGGTTAGTAAATTTGCAGATGACACAAATGTTGGATGCACCGTTGATAGTATCGAGGGCTATTACAGGCTGCAGCGCGACATAGACAGGATGCAGAGCTGGGCTGAGAAATGGCAGATGGAGTTCAACTTGGATAAATGCGAAGTGATGCATTTTGGAAGGTTGAACTTGAATGCTGAATATAGGATTAAAGACAGAATTCTTGACAGTGTGGGGGAACAGTGGGATCTCGGTGCTCAAGTGCCGCCTCAAAGTTGCCTCAAAGTTGCCACCCAAGTGGATATGGTTGTTAAGAAAGCATATGATATTTTGGCTTTCATTAACAGGGAGATCGAGTTCAAGACCACGAGGTTTTGCTGCAGTTCTACAAAACCTGGTGAGGCCACACTTGCAATATTGTGTCCAGTTCTGATCGCCCTAATATAGGAAAGATTCAGAGGCTTTGGAGAGGATACAAAGAAGGTTTACCAGGATGCTGCCTGGACTGGAAGGCTTGTCTTACGAAGCGAGGTTGACTAAGCTCGGACTTTTCTCTCTGGAGAGAAGGAGGAAGAGAGGTGACCTGATCGAGGTATACAAGGTAATGACAGGAATGGAAAGAGTGGATAGCCAGAGACTTTTTCCCAGGGCAGGATTGACTAGCACGAGGGTTTATAGTTTTAGGGTGTTAGGAGGAAGGTATAGAGGAACTGTCAGAGGTAGGTTCTTCACACAGAGAGTTGTGAATGCATGGAATGCGTTGCCAGTGGTGGTGGTGGAAGCAGAGTCATTAGGGACATTCAAGTGACTGCTGGACATGCACATGGACAGCAGTGAATTGAGGGGTACGTAGATTAGGTTATTTTATTTTAGATTAGGAATAATCCTCAACACAACATTGTGGGCTGAAGGGCCTGTTCTGTGTTGTACCTCTCTATGTTCTATGTCGAGTCCATGCCCCCCCACCCACGGACTAACCCTCCACACCCGGCACCTTCTCTTGACACTGCAGAAGGTGTAAAACCTGTGCCCAAACCTCCCACCTCACCTCTATCCTAGGCCCCAAAGGATATTTTCACATCTGGCAGAGATTTTCCAGCACATCCACCCACCTCATCGACAGTGTCCATTGCTCTCGATGTGATCTCCTCACCATTAGGGAGACAGGATGCCAACTGCAGTATTTCAAGGTACACCTGTGGGACAAATGCACCAAACAGCCCCACTGTCCTGTGGCTGACCACTTCAACTTCCTGCTCCCACTCCCCCAAGGACATGCAAGTTCTGGGCCTCCTCCACCGCCACATCCAAGCCACATATCAACTGGAGGAATAACGCCTCATCTTCCTCCTTGGGACCCTTCAACCACACGGCATCAACATTGACTTCACTAGTTTCAAAATCTCCCCTCCACCCACCTCATCCCAGATTCAACCCTCCAACTGTCCTCATGCCCTTTTCTACCTGTCCATCTTCCTTCCCACCATCTGCTCCACCATCCCCACTTACCTATCACTGTTACCTTATCGAGTTTTGAGAAGATTTGTAGCTCAGGTTGAGTTTCTGGATGTAGGTTTGCTCGCTGAGCTGGGTGGTTCATTTCTAGACGTTTTGTCACCCTACTCGGTAACATCGTCAGTGGGCCTCAGGTGAAGCAATGTACATGATTCCTATTTATATGTTTGGGTTTCTTTGGGTTGGTGATATTATTTCCTGTGGTGATGTCTTTCCTGTGGTGATATCATTTCCTGTTCTTTTTCTCAGGGGGTGGTAGATGGGGTCTAACTCAATGTGTTTATTGATAGAGTTCTGGTTGGAATGCCATGCTTCAAGGAATTTTGTAGGAATATCACTATTACCCTCCACGTGCATCCACCTAGTGCCTTCCCAGCTCCCTTCCCCTCAACCCCCACCCCCCTATTTATCTTCAGCCCCCTTCACCCTCCACATTCCTGATAAAGGGTTTATGCCCAAAATGTTGACTCTCCTGCTCCTTGGATGCTGCCTGACCTGCTGTTCTTTCCCAGCACCACACTTTGACTAGAAAGGTTTCAGCCAGGAATGAGAAGGGAATAAAAAGATGGGGGTGTAACATTATTAGTTAAATCAGTTATGAGGAGGAATGATATATGAAAGGAAGCATCAAACAAGGCTGTGTGGGTTGAACTCAGAAAAGAAAAAGGGTAGCTACACTTCTAGGCATTTGCCATAGATCCCCAAATACTTGTAGAAAGTTAAAGAAGCATATATGTAGGCACATTTCTGCGTGCAAAAACAATAGTATAGTCATAATTGTAGATTTTTGGGACACAAGCAGTTTGAAAAGAGCAGACAGAACAAAATTCTTGAATAAGATCAAGTTATACCTTCTTTTCCTACAAAGGAATGCAAATGAAAAAGTGGCTCAACCGTAGCTAACAAAAGAAATTAAGGACAGTATTTAATTCAAAGACAGGTCATATAAAGATGTTACTCAAGCCCCCCGCAACACATTAATAGCACAGAGGTGGAACAAGTGGAGAGTGTCAAGCTCCTGGGAGTGCTCATCAACAACAAGCTTTCTTGGACTCTTCATGTGGATGCACTGTTACAAAGGCCCAACAATGTCTTCTTCCTCAGGCAGCTCAGACGGCGAATACCTTTGCCAACTTTTAGAGGTGCGCCTCTGAGAGCATTCTGTCTGAATGTATCACTACCTGGTATGGCAACTCTACCATTCAAGATTGGAGATGGTTACAGAGAGTGGTGAACTCGGCCTGGACAATCACAAAGGTCAACCTCCTATCTATAGAATCCATCTACCAGGCCTGCTGTCAAGGGAAGGCCGCCAGCATTCTCATAGATCCATCCCACCCTGGCAATGCTTTTCTACAACCTCTACCATCGGGGAGAAGGTACAGCAGCCTGAATATGCACCAGCTGGTCTCGAAACAGTTTCTACCCTACTGTTGTTAGAATACTGAATGGACTCACAAACTCTTAGCATTGCCGCTGTATACCTATTATTTAATTACTACTTTAATATTTAATTAATATGCTAATTTTAACTCTGTGATCTGCTTGTATTACTCGCAAGACAAAGCTTTTCACTGTGCCACAGTACACATGACAATAAATTCAATTCAATTCAAAGTTGCTAGAAAATGTAGCTAGTCTGAGGGAGCAGTTTATAATTCAGCAGAAGAAGACCAAGAGGTTAATTAAGAGGCGAAAAATAGAGTTCAAGGGTAAACTTGCAAGGAACATAAAGGCAGACTGCAAGAGTTTCCATAAGCATGTGAAAAGAAAAAGATTAGTGCAGATGGATGGGGGTCCCTTACAGTCTGAAACAGGATAATTGATAAGGGAGAACAATAATGGAGAAAAATTAAAGAGCTACTTTAGTTATGTCTTCCCAGGAGAAAACACAAATAATTTGTTAAAAATGCTTGGGAAGCAAGGTTTTTTTTAGAAAAGAAGAATTGAAAGAAATTAATATTAACTTTTTGAAAAGTGCTGCAGAAACTAATAGGATTGAAAACTGGTAAATCCTCAACACCTGATAATCTATATCTTCGATACTAAAGCAGATGACTGAGGAAATAATAGATGCATTGGTTATCATCTAAAATTCTACAGACTCTGGAACAGTCTCAGCAGATTAGAGTGCAAAATATAATCCCATTTTTAAAAATTTGAGGGAGGTAGAAAAACTGGAAATTATACACTGTTTAGCCCAGTATCAGTAGTCAGGAAAGTTGTAGAATCTATTATAAAGGATGTGATAACAGGATACTTGGAAAATATCAACGGGGTTACACAACGTAAAGTTGGAGTTATGAGAAGGAAATCACATTTGACATAACTGCTGAAATTTTGGAGGACATAACTAGTCGAAAGAATGTAGTGCATTTGGATTTTCACAAAGCTTAGTGAACAAAGTTAAAGCACATGGATTGAGAGTAATATACTGGTGTGGAATAAGAATTTTTTTAGCAGACAGGAAACAGAGTAGGAGTAAATGGGTTATTTTCTGAGTGGAGTACCAGAGGAATCAATGCTTATGCCTCATGTATTCATAATGTAGATCAAGGATTTGGATAAGGGAATCAAATGTAATATTTTCAAGTTTGCTTACAGTATAAAACTGCATGGGAATGTGAGTGTTGAGGAAGATGTAAAGAGGCTTCAGGGCAATTTAGACAAGCACAGTGAGTAGGCAAATAAATGGCACAAGCAGTATAACATGCTCAATTGTGAAGTTATCCATTTCGGTAGAAAAAAACAGCATGATAGTGTGTTATTTAAATTATGATAGATTGGAAAATGTTGTTGTACAAAGAGACCTTAGTGTCCTCGTACATCAGTTACTGAAAGTAAGCAAGCAGGTGCAGCATGCAGTTAGGAAGAAAAATGCTTTACAGTCCTTTGTTGTAAAATTGTTTAAATACAGCTGTACAGAGCCTTGGTAAGACTGCACTTGGATTATTGTGTGCTGTTTTGATCTCTTTATCTGAAAAAAGATATACTTGCCACCGAGGGAGTGCGGCAAAAGTTCCCCAGACTGATTCTTGGGATGGCAGGTCTGTCCCATGTATGAGAAGAGATTGGTTGGACCTATATTCACTGGCATTTAGAATAATGAGAGGGTTTCACAGTGGAGCATATAATATACTGACAGGGCTGAGTAGGCAAGATGTGGGAATAATGTTTCCCCTGGCTGGGGTCCATTGCATGAGGTCACACCTGTAGGCCATTTCAGACTAAGACGAGGAAAGATTTCTTCACTTAGAAGGTGGTAAACATGTGGAATTCTCTACCATTGAAGACTGTGAAGGCCAAGCTACTAAATATATTTAAAAACAGAAATAGATTATTGGAGTAAATATGTCAGCGGGGTATGCAAGAGAGCAGGAATATAATGTTGAGATGCTGAATGGTACAGTGGGTTTGAGGGGCCAATGGCTTAGTCCTCCTCCTATTTTATGTTTCTATTCAAAATACTGTTTCTGGTGAGCATAGAACAACCCAACAAAGGAGAGTTTAATTTTAAAATTAGTATTGGTGGGGATCCAAGATGGCGGCGACCCAGCAAGACTGAGTCTATAGTGCTCCTCCCAAGACTTGGGTACAGTGGGTCACCCACCCCCTACCACGCTCACCAAATCATTTATAATAGTTGTGTAATTTAATTAGTTGTGTAATATTACATTTAAACAATTTAATCCTAAGTAAAAATGACTAAAGGGAAGGGAGCCAACAGCTCTCAGCAAGCAGGAACCCCTCCCCCACCCTCTCCAGCTGCAGCAGAGGCATCCACAGCCGCCCCGGGGGACTTACCTACAGTAACAAGCCTTGCAGAAATGATTTCCAAGCTGGATTCGAAGATCGATGCCTTTATTGCAGAATCCAGAAATCGTTGGGACTCGCTCTCGGCCGCGAAGCACCACCGAGAAATCCAAGAAATTGAGCGCCGAGTCGGAGGGGCGGAGTTAAAGGCCGCGACCTCCGAAACTACCGCTCAATCGGCCGTGGATCAGGTCCGGACTCTCGAACAGCAAGTCCGGACCTTGGAAAATCATATTGAGACCTCGATAATCGAGGTCGTCGAAAAAATATTCGTTTGCTGGGCCTTCCCGAACGGGAAGAGAAAGGCCAGCTTACAGCATTCCTGGAGCAGTGGCTGCCACAGCTTTTAAATCTGCAAGCTGGATCAGGGCAGGTAAGGGTGGAATGGGCCTACCGGGTCGCAATACGCGGGCCCGGCTCGAACCAGCGTCCACGCCCGGTCCTGTTCCGGCTGCTGAGCTACAAGGAGAGGCAGATACTCCTAGAAGCCCCTAGAAGTCTCGGAAAAGACCCCCAAGCTATGATCTAAAAAAGATCCAAGATCATGCTATTTCAGGACTTTTCCCCGGCTCTGGTTCGAAAGAGGAAGGCATTCGACGAGGCGAAGAAGCATTTAAGGGACTTAAATATTCAGTACACCTTATGCTACCCAGCGACGTTACGCTTTAACCATGAAGGATCCGTATATAACTTTGGATCACCAGAAAAGGCTAAGGAATTCTTGGACTCTCTTAGATAAACAGTAAGACATAATGGATGTTGGTTTGCCTTTCCCCCCGCTTTGGTTTATATCCCCCCTTTTTTTTTTCTCTTACCTTACTGTTTAATATTATCATGGGGGGTGGGGAGAGGGATTTGATTTTCTCTCCCCCCCCCCCCCCCCTCCCGGGGTTGTTTTCTGTTATTATTTTATGTATATATGAGGGATGTATGTATATGTGTGTGTATATGTATATATATATATATATATATAAAAGCTGGGGGGTTTGGTTAATGTTGGTGGGGGAAGGTGGTTACCTTATTCAATTTTACCTTTGTCTCTAGGAGAGGGGTTGTTTTCCCCTTGTTATTTTGTATTATTATATTTAATTATTATTTGTTGAGGTGGTAATTTTATAGTTATATGTTTATATATGGTATTAACATTACCAAATATATCCAGGTGTTGGTATGGGTGGGATAGGGTGCTCACTGTTAACTCTAGCTTTGTATTATATTTGAATTCTCCTCATTTTATTGAGGAGTGCCTGGGTCAAGGGTGGGGCATTGGTTGGGAGAGGATATGATGGACTTTTGGAGAGGAAGTGACACCCCCTGGGAACAAGGGGGAAAATCTCCACTTAGATACGTTTTATTTTTTTTTATTTAGAAATAGATTTTTATTGTATTGTTGTGGGTGTATTAAAGAGGTTTTATTTTTGTAAATTTTATATGTTTTACGCTCAGGATGTTCTGGATAGGGTTCCCCCTCCTGAAGGGTCTAGGAGTGGCCCAGAGGATTATGGTTGATCAGTCGGTTAAGTGGTGCACCTGGAATGTCAAGGGGAGTAATTCGCCAGTCAAAAGGAAGAAAATATTATCAAATCTTAAGAAGGAAAGAGTTAATATAGCTCTCCTACAGGAGACACACCTGTCGGATAAAGAACACTTGAAATTACGACAGGGCGGATTTGATCAGGCCTTTTTTTCTTCTTTTAGCTCAAAAAGCAGGGGAGTTGTTATTCTTGTTCGGAAGAATTTCCCTTTCAAAATCCTAAAGCAGATAAAAGACGAATCTGGACGATATATCTTGATTAAAGCCCTCATAAATGGAGAGGAATATGGGATTTTAAATTTGTACTGCCCCCCGGCACACCCCTTTAAATTTATAACGGAAGCCTTTTCAAAATTGATGGCTTTTGATGCCCGTCATATAATTATAGGGGTAGACTTTAATTGTATTATGGATCCGGAAATAGTTAGGATTCCCAAGAGTACTGCAGGAGTATCTCCCAGATCTAGACAATTGATGGATTTGAACAAAGAATTAGGATTAGTAGATGTATGGAGATGTCTTCATCCACAGGGCAGAGATTTTTCTTTCTACTCTAATCCACATAAATGTCATACCAGAATTGATATGTTTTTTGCCCCCTCGATTTTTTAAAATTCCATATCATCCTGTAAAATATTTCTGATCACGCTGCTGTATATATGGAAACTAAGGCGAGGAACAATGGGACATCCCCTCGCATTGGCGTATGGACCCCTTCCTAATGAAAGATAGTAAATTTGTAAAGTACTTCTCTCAAGAATTTAAAACTTTTTTAGAAATTAATTCAGGTACAGCTAGCAACCCGGGAGACCATCAAAGCTTACACACGAGGTTTGATCATCTCCTACTCAGCGACCCAGAAGAAATTGAAGGGAGAACAACAGCGTCTGCTTGAAGCCCGCTTAAAAGTGGCTGAAACAGCATACACTGATAGACCTTCTATTATTAAATTGCAAAGGATTACAGCTCTTAGGACAGCTCTAAACACTACGCTTACTCAAATGGCTAAGAGGGAAATATTATTTGCAAAACAAAGGTTATATGAATATGGCGACAAACCGGCTAGATACTTAGCATTTCTTGCAAAGAAAAAAAAGGCCCCTCAGACTATTACGTCTATCAAGGAAAGTACGGGTATTTTGACTCATGATCATAAAAAGATTAATGCGATCTTTAGAGAATTTTATTCTGAGTTATATAAATCACAGGATTGTGAAGATAGGACGAGGAGGATGCAGTCATTTTTAAAAAGTTTGACCTTTCCAGGCCTAACTCCGGAACAAGTATCGGTCCTAAATGCTCCTCTTACAGTCCAAGAAATACTTGATGTAATTAGGCAACTTCAGAATGGTAAGGCGCCAGGCCCAGATGGTTTTCAAGCTGAATTCTATAAAGAATTTACAGAAATATTGGCTGGTCCACTTATGGACATGTATAACTATGCATATAGTCAGGGCTGTCTCCCGCCTTCGCTGAAAGAGGCAAATATCTCTCTTATCCTTAAAAAAGGAAAGGACCCAGAAGATTGTACATCATACAGACCAATATCCTTGCTAAATGTAGATTTTAAAATCCTTTCTAAAACGTTAGCACTGAGACTAGAAAGGATACTGCCACATATTATAAAGGAGGATCAGACGGGGTTTATTAAGGGCCATAGATCATCCAATAATATTAGAAGGGCTCTGAATATGATTCAAGCCTGTCATCAGGGAAAGATATCAGGAGTAGTGGTTTCATTAGATGCGGAAAAGGCATTTGATAGGGTAGAATGGTCATATTTGTTTTACACATTGGAAAGGTTTGGCATTGGACAGGTGTTTACCAAATGGGTCTCAACATTGTATAGTGATCCCAAAGCAGTTGTGGTTACCAATGGATTAGGTTCGGATAGCTTCAGTGTGGTTTGGGGCTGCCGTCAGGGATGTCCCCTCTCGCCATTGTTATTTACGCTAATAATTGAACCACTAGCAGAAGCTATATGAGCTGATCCTAATATAGTGGCCCCAAGGATTGGTACAGGTAAACATAAAATTACCCTTTTTGCAGATGATGTTCTTCTATTCCTCAGTAACCCTCTGATGTCCATACCTCGCCTAATCCAAGTTATCAATACATTTAGTGCATTCTCAGGCTGTAAAATTAATTTATCAAAATCGGAGGCTATGCCAATGTGTGGTCTTGCTATGATACCCCGCTTAGCGGATGGATCCCTTTTTCCCTTTCGTTGGTCCCTGGAGGGCTTCTTATATTTAGGCATTTTTATTACTCCAGTATTTGGTCAGTTGTGTAAGGCTAATTTTGTGTATTTACTGGAAAGGATAAGGCAGGACCTCCAGCGATGGGGAGACCTACCAATTTCCTGGTTGGGTAGAATAGCACTAATCAAAATGAATGTCCTGCCCCGTCTCCTATATCCTATGAGAATGCTTCCGGTGATGCTGCCGAGGACGGCTTTATGTAAATTATATGGCTGGCTGGGTTCCTTTATATGGAATCATAGGCGGCCCCTCATTAAGCTGAAGAAGCTACAGCTTCCACAGGCAAGGGGTGGATTGGACTTCCCAGACTTTAGGAAATATCAGTTAAGTTCCCTATTAAGTTACATAGCTGATTGGGTCTTGTCTGATCCACAATCAATCTGGTTGGACATCGAGGCCTCTCAAGTAAAATACCCACTTATTAACCTTTTATTCTCAGACAAGAGGAAAATCATTACAGATCACTGTAAAAACCCTATAATACTAAATACAATCAAGGCTTGGAATATAATGCGGCAAAATGAGGGCAATTCACATAAAACATTCCCCTATGCACCGATAGTGGGAGCATGGGGATTCCAACTGGGGTTAACAGATGCCACTTTTAAACACTGGAGATCCAGGGGTATCTCATTTTTAGGGGATCTATTTAAAGATGGGGTCCTGATGTCTTTTGAACAGCTGCGTCAGAAATTCGGATTACCTAATGGAGACCTCTTTCGATACTTCCAAATTCGAGATTATATACAGAAGAAGACTACGTTATTAGATAGTCTTTATAAATCAGATAGAGAATGTAGTGTCCTACGACCAGTGGGGGTATCTTCCGTCAGTACTATTTATCATTTACTACATGATGAAGTATCGGGAGATATGGATAATCTGCTTAAAACATGGGATCAGGATTTGAGACTAGAAATCTCTATAGAAATGTGGAATGATATTTGGGAAAATGCTAGAAGAATTACTATCTGTAACAGAACCCAGGCTATCCAGCTGAAGATACTTCATAGGGCCCATATAGCACCGGTTCAATTGGCAAAATTTAAGGCAGGAGCATTTCCAATGTGTCCTAAATGCAAAATAGAGGTGGGCACTCTTGTACGTTGCTTATGGACCTGTCATAAGATCCGTAGATATTGGACTAAAGTAGCAAGTACCCTGACAGAAATTTTAGGAACGGAAATTAAAGTGGACCCTGTATCTCTCCTCTTTGGCTTTTCGAACTTTCCCTCCCTGGACACGTACAGGAAGAGACTATTTTCTATTCTTTCTTTCTGTGCAAGGAAAAATATTTTGGTGAACTGGGCGGCTGAGGGCCCCCTGGACTTTCAAATTGGCACAGATTAATTATGGAATGTATTCCCCTTGACTTCCTTACAAATATGGTGCACCGAAAGACCGAATTATTTTATAAAATATGGCAGCCCTTCTTGAATTACATAAATACAGATATTTCGGCTATCCTAACAAGGGCTTTTATTTAATTGAGATTACAAACCTGGCTGGTCCGGGGCCCCTCGGGGGAGGAATCCCGCACGAATACGGGTTTTATTACATCTGATGTTAACACATTCCGAGCATGTAAGAGACTTAAATATACACTCTGGTTAGTTGTAGGTTAGATTAGTAGATAGTTGAGTTTTGTTTTTTTTTCTTCTTTTTCGTTTTTTTTTTGTTTTTTTTGTTAAATTTTGGCTATTGTATATTTGAGCTAATTGTATATCAATGTTTATATCTGAGAGTTTTGTTTATTTTTGTAAACTTGTAAAAATGTTAAATTTCTAATAAAAATATCTATTAAAAAAAATTAGTATTGGGAAATAAGTAGTTAGTTGGGTGAAGTAGCAGTGGGTGACTATTTTGGACACAGTGATCATAATTATGTTAGATTTTGCATTATTATGGAAAGAGAAAAAGATAGATTGAGAGAAAACGTTTTAATTTGAGAGATGGAAAATTTTGCAAAGTTGTGGGATTATCTGGCAAAAATGGGCTGGTTACAGCTTCTTTAAGTAATTTCAGTTACAAATCAGTAGGAGGCACTCAAAAGTGAAATTCTGCTAGTACAGTGTAAGTATGTACCCACAGTAAAAATGATGACATTGCCAAATCTAGAGCACCCAGTTATCCAGAAGCATACAGGGTAAGATAAAAAGATAAAAATGGAGCTTACAACAATCTCAAAAAAAAATTAATGAAACTTAGATAAATACAGGAAGTACAGGTTGAACTGAATAATGAAACTTGGAATACCATAGGACCATAACATGTAGGAGCAGAATTAGGTAATTTATCCCATCAAGTCTACTCCACTATTCAATCATGGATCATGTGCTTCTCAAACCCGGTCTCCTACCTTCTCCCTGTATTCTTTGATCCTCTTACAAATTAATATTTTCTGTGACGTTAAGAATCTCACCCATTTTCTCTAACTTTCTCTGACTAAATGACAGTTAATTCCACAGATTAACCATCCTCTGGCTGAAGAATTTCCTCCTCATCTCAGTTCAAAAGGATTGTCCCCCCAGGTCCCAGCCTCTCCAACTAGTGGAAACATCTTCTCCATGTCACTCTATCCAGGCCTCTCAGTATTCTTTAAATTTCTATGCGATCCCCCTTCAACCTTCTAAATTCCAGGTAGTGACCCAGTGTCCTTAACCTGTCCTCAAATGACAAGGATTTCATTCATGGGATCATTCTTGTGAAACTCATCTGGATCCCCTCCAATGCAAGCACATCCTCCCTTAGATACAGGGCCTAAACTGCTCACAATATTTCAAATAATGTCTGACCAGAGCCTCATACAGCTTCAGTAGTATGTCCTTGCTCTTGTATTCTGATCTTCCCAAAATGAATGCGAGTCCTGAAATAGGACTCCCAAGTCCCTTTGTGCTTCAAATTTCTAAGTCTTTTCCCATTTAAAAAATAGTCTAAGCTTCTATTCTTCCTATCAAAGTGTATAACCTCATCCATTCCACAGTGCATTCCATCAGCCACTCCTTTGCCCATATGCCTAGCCTTCCCATTTTGTTAATACTACGTACCCCTCCTTCTTTGTGTCATCTGCAAACTTACTAATAATGCCGTTAATTCCTTTGACCAGATCATTAATGTATAACATGAGTAAGACCATAAAATCCTAAGACATAGGAGCAGAAATTAGGCCATTCAGCCCATTGAGTCTGCTCCACCATTCATTCATGGCTAATAAGTTTCTCAACCCCACTCTTCTGCTTTCTCCCTGTAATCATTGATCCCCTTGATACTCAAGAACCTATCTATCTCAATCTTAAATATACTTAATGACTTGGTTTCCACAGCCTTCTGTAGCAATGAATTCCATAGATTCACCACTCTCTGGCTAAAGACGTTTCTCCTTATCTCAGTTCTAAAAGGTCTTCCTTTTAGTCTAAAGCCATGCCCTCGAGTCCTAGTGTCTACTACCAATCTTTCCAACATCTACTCTGTATTGACCATTTCCCAACATCTTCCCAACATCTACTCTATATGTTTCAATTCGATCACCCCTTATCCTTCTAAACTCCGAGTATTAACCCAGAGTCCTCAAACGTTCCTATGTTACGTTTTTCATTAGAACACAGAACACTGCATATAGAACTAGCACAGTACAGGTCCTTCGGCCCACGATGTTGTGCCGAGCATTTATCTTAATCAAAGATCAACATAACCTACACACCCCTCAATTTACTGCAGTCCATGTGCTTGTCTGGCAGTCACTTAAATGTTCCTAACATCTCTGACTCTACTACCACTGCTTAAAATTATGAACCCGTGTGACAGTCATTTCTGCCCTGGGGAAAAGTCACTGGCTATCTACTCTACCTATGCCTCTTATTACTTTGTACACCTCTATCTCTTCTTTCTTCTCTCCAGTATGAAAAACACTAGCTCACTCAACCTCTCTTCATAAGACAAGCCCTCCAATCCAAGCAGCATCCTGGTAAATCTCCTTTGCACTCTTTCTAAAGCATCTACATCCTTCCTATATTGAGGCCACCAGAACTGGATACAAAACCATGCTGCCTATCAGTGATAAGCCCATTTTCTTCCAAATCAGTATATATCCTATCCCTTAGTATCTTCTCCAGTAGCTTCCCTACCACTGACGTCAGGCTCACAGATGTATAATTACCTGTTTTATCCCTGCTACCCTTCTTAAACAAGGGGACAACATTAGCAATTCTCTGCTCTGGGATCTCTCCCATTTTCAAGGATACTGAAAAGATATCTGTTAAAGCCCCAGCTATTTCCGCTCTTGCTTCCCTCAGTAACCCAGGATAGATCCTATCTGGACCTGGGGACTTGTCGACCTTAATGCCTTGTAGAATAACTGGTCACAGGTCTCCATTTGGAGAAGCTCCTTTCCACTACTACTCTCTGAAGCATGTTCTCTATCCATCTAGCAAGAACACCTTGGACTCCATGCGACTTCTCCTTCCCCATCAGCCTACCATGGGGAAACTTAGCAAAACCTTAACATGTGTATGACATCTACATCCCTTCCCTCATCAATACCTTTACCATCTCCCATCTCTTCAAAGAATTCTATTTGGTTTGTAAGACATGACCTTCCCTGCACAATATTCCAAGTATGGTCTAACCAGGGTTTTATCGAGCTGCAACAAAACCTCATGGTTTTAAACTCAATCCCACTGCTAATGAAAGCCAAAACACCATATGACTTGTGAACAACCCTGTCAACTTGGATGGCAACTTTGAGGGATCTATGTACATGGACCCCAAGATCCCTCTGTTCCTCCACACTGACAAGAATGCTGTCTTTAACCCTGTATTCAGCATTCAAATTCAACCTTCCAAAATGAATCACTCCACATTTATCTAGGTTGAGCTCCATCTGCCACTTCTCAGACAAGCTCTGCACCTGTCAATGTCTTGCTGTAGCCTGTAACAGCCCTCGACACTATCTACAACACCACTGACATTTATGTCATCAGCAAACCTACTAACCCATCCTTCCACTTCTTCATCCAAGTCATTTATAAGGACTACAAGAGAATGGCCCAAGAACAGATCCCTGCAGAACAACACTAGTCACCGACCTCCAGGCGGAATACTTTCCACCCACTATCACTTGCTATCTTTTTTTTGGTCAACCAATTCTGTATCCAGACATCCACATTTCCCTGTATCCCATATCTCCTAACTTTCTGAATGAGCCTATCGTGGGGAACCTTAACCAATGCCTTACTGAAATCCATATACACCACATCCACTGCTCAACTTGTCTCGACACATCCCCAAAGAACTCAATAAGACTTGTGATGCATGACCTGCCCCTCACAAAGCTATGTTGACTATCTTTAATCAAACTATGTTCTTCCAAATAGTCATAAATCCTATCTTTCAGAATCCTTCCCAGTAGCTTGCTTACCACAGGCCTATGACTGACCGGTCTGTCGTTCCCAGGGATTTCCCTATTCTCTTTCTTGAACAAAGGAACAACATTCGCCTCTCTCCAATCATCCAGTACTACTCCTATGGAGAATGAGGATGCAAAGATCATCGCCAGAGGCACAGCAATCTCATTCTTTGCTTCCCATATATTTATCTATCGTGATGCTTCCCAGAATTTTTAATACATTCACTTTCTTGATATCAATCTGTTCAAGCCTATTAACCTGGTCCACGGTAACATCACTATCAACAAGGTCCCTCTCTCTCGTGAACACCAATGTAAAAACTCATTTAGGGCCTCCTCTACCTCTTCAGATTCCAGGCACAAGTCCCTCCACTATCCCTGATTGGCCCTACCCTCTCTCTGATCATTCTCTTATTCCTCATGTAAGTGGAGAACGCCTTGGGTTTTCCCTAATCCCTCCCACCAAGGCTCTTTCATACTCCCTCCTAGCTCTCCTCAATCCATTTTCGAGTTCTTTTGTAGCTACCCTGCAATCCTCTAAAGCTGTGCCAGTTCCTTGCTTCCTCAACCTTAAACTCCTCGTGAACCTCCACTGCACACACTCCAGGGTCAGTTCATCTTTCCTGAAATTTTGGGCCAAAACTGCACACAATTCTCCAAATGTGGTCTGACCACAGCATTATAGATCCTCAGAAGTACATCCCTGCTTTCATATTCAAGTCCTCTCAAAATAAATGCCATTACTGCATTTGCCTTCTTCACTACTAACTAAACCTGTAAGTTTACTTTGAAAGAATCCTGGATTAGATTTTACAAGTCTCTTTGTACTTCAGACTTCCGAATTGTATCCCCATTTAGAAAATAGTCCATGCCTTTTTTGCTTCCTACCAAAGTGCATCCCACATTGTATTCCATCTGCCACTCCTTTGCCCACTCTCCTAACCTGTCCAAATCCTTCTGCAGCCTCCCCACCTCCTCTGTGCTACCTGTCCTTCTACCTATCTTTGTATTATCTGCAAACTGAGCCAGAATGCCCTCAGTTCTTTCATCTAGATCATTAATATATAAAGTGAAAAGTTGTGATTCTAACACTTACCCTTGCAGAACCTTACTAGTCACCAGCTGCCTTTCTGAAAAAGAACCCTTTATCCCCACTTTCTGCCTTCTGCCAGTCAGCCAATCCTCTATCTAGTGACTTGCCCCTAACACAAATGAGATCTTATTTTATCTTACAGTCTCCTGTGCAGCACCTTATCAAAGGCCACCTGGAAATCGAAATGGATCACATCCACTGGCTCTCCTTTGTCTAACAGATCTGTCAGGCATGACCTCCCCTTGACGAAGCCATGCTGACAGAGCCTAATTTTACCATGTACTTCCAAAAAGGCTGCAATCTCATCCTTATTAACGGACTCTAAAATCCAACCAATGTCCAAGGTCAGGCTAACCAGCTTATAACCATCTTTTGCCTCCTTCTTTCTCATACAGGTGTTACATAAGTCATTTTCCAGACTTCAGGGACCCTCCTTGACTCCAGTGATTCCTGAAAGATCACCATCAATGCCTCCAAAATTTGCTCAGTTATCTCCTTCAGAACTCTGGGTATAATTCATCTGGTCTGAGTGATTTATCTACGTCTGACCCTTCATATTCCCCAGCCCCCTTCTCCTTAGTGATGGCCATTACACGCACTTCTGTCCCTGTCTCTATTGAAGTCCTGTTATGCAGCTGGTGTCTTCTACTATGAAGACTGATGCAAAGTACCTATTCAGTTCCTTCACCATTTCCTTGCTCCCGATGACTACTTCTCCAACCTCATTTTCCAGCAGTCTCATGTCCACTCTTGCCTTTCGCTTCCCTTTTGTATACCTCAAAAAACTCTTGCAACATTCTTTGATATAACAAGCCAGCTTACCCTCATATTTCATCTTCTCTGCCTTTTATTGCTTTTTTAAGTTGCCCTCAGCTACTTTCTGAAGGCATCCCAATCTGTGATAGTGAAGTGGTTTGCTGACTGCAGGAAGACATCAATGGTTGATTGAGTAGGTGGGAAAGTAGCAAATGGAATTTAAACTGGAGAAGTGTAAAGTCATGAATTTGGGGAGGGCAAACAAAGCAAGGGAACACATAATAAATAAGAGGGTTTTGAGTGGGCTTGAGTACATGAGAGACTTGAGAGCAGGGAACTGAAAGTGGCAGGACAGGCAAGTAAAGTTGCAAAACAGACATATTGGATGCTTTCCTTCATTGGGCGAGGTATTGGATTTAAAAGCAAATATGTAATGCTGGATCCATATAAGACGTCACTAGGCCACAGCTGGAATTTTGTTCTGTTCTTCACATTACATGATGGACATATTGCTCTGGAGAAGTGAACAGAAGAAATTTACAAGAATATTGCTAGAGCTTAAGACTTGCAGATATGGGGAAAGATAGAAAAGACTTGGGTTGTTTTCCATTGAACAGAGAAGGCTGAGGAGTGACTTAATCAAGATATACAAAATCATGAGAAATTTGAAAAGAGTGGACAGGGATTACCTGTTTCCACTAGCAGAGATCAATTACCAAGGTGCACACATTTAAAATGATTGGTGGAAGGTTTAGAGGTGACATAAGGAACAACCTTTTCAACCAGAAGGTATTTTGTGTCTGGAATTCACTGCTTGATTTAGTGGTTGAGGTGAAAACTTTCAACTCATTTAAAAGGAATCTAGACCTCCACCTGAAGCATTGGATCCTGCAAGGTTACGGACTAAGTGCCAGCAAGTGGGATTAGAATAAGTGGCTGGTTCAATCAATTGTTCACACATAATTGGCTGAATGGCTTTTTTTCTGTGCTGTTTCTATGGTTCTACATTGAAATAAATAACTGTAACTGTACAAATTACTGAATGGGAGAAAGTGAGGACTGCAGATGCTGGAGATTAGAGTTGAGAGTGTGGTGCTGAAAAAGCACAGCAGGTTAGGCAGCATCTGAGGAGCAGAAGAATCAACGTTTCAGGCGTAAGCCCTTCATCAGGTCCTCCTGATGAAGGGTTGGCTCATGCTGAACTTTTCCAGCATCACACTATCGAAATTACTGAATGGGCCATATTGAGATACTTTGTATGTAAATGTAGACGCATTCTGAAAGTGATAAAGTGGTGATGATTTAGAGAGAGGCAACAAGAAACATAGAATCATAGAAAGTCGATGCAGGAATAGGCTATTTGGCCCTTTGAGCCTGTACCACCATTCAATATGATCAAGGCTGATCAATTTCAGTATTCCACTCCCTCTTTCTCTCCATACCCCTCGATTACTTTATCCACAAAGGTCACGTACAGCTCCCTTCTTAATTATATCTAAGAAACTAGCCCCAAGAGCTTTCTGCAGTAGAGAATACTACAGGTTCACAACTGTCTCAGTGAAACGTCCCATCAGTATTTTATGATTCTATGAGATTCCCCCCGACCTCATTCTTCTAAATTCCAGCCAATACAAGCCCAGTTAATCCAGTGTTTCTTATGTCAGTCTTGCCATCCCATGAATCAATCTGGTGAATCTTCACTGGACTCCTCAATAGTAAGAATGTCCTTCCTCAGACCAAGAGACCAAAACTGCACACAATACTCAAGTTGTGGCTCATGTAAATGCAAGAAGACATCCCTATGCTGATACTAAAATCATCTCATTATGAAGGCCAGCATGCCATTAGCTTTCCTTGCCATCTGCTGCACCTGCATGCCAATCTTCAGTGACTGCTCAACCATGACACCCAGGTTTCATTGCACCTCACCTTTTCCTAAACCACCACAATTCAGATAATAATCTACCTTCCTATTTTTGCCATCAAAATGGATAACCTCACATTTATCCACATCATATTTCATTAGTCAGGTATTTGCCCAGTCTGTCCAAGTCACCCTGCAGCCTCTTAGCATCCTCCTCACATCACAGACTGCCACCCAGCTTAGTGTCATCTGTAACTGTGGAGCTTGTGCATTCAATTCCTTCGCCCAAATTGTTAATATATATTGTGAACAGCTGGGGTCCCAGCACTGAACTCTGTGGTACCACACTCATTATTGCCTGTCACTCTGAAAAGGATCCATTTATTCCAACTCACTGCTTCCTGCCTGCAAGAAAAATGTAGTCCAAGACTTTTTTTTTACATTACATTACAGTGTGGAAACACGCCCTTCGGCCCAACAAGTCCACACCGACCCGCCGAAGTGCAACCCACCCATACCCTTACATTTACCCCTTACCTAACACTACGGGCAATTTAGCATGGCCAATTCACCTGACCTGCACAGCTTTGGACTGTGAGAGGAAACCAGAGCACCCGGAGGAAACCCACGCAGACACAGGGAGAATGTGCAAACTCCACACAGTCAGTCGCCTGAGGCGGGAATTGAACCCGGGTCTCCGGCGCTGTGAGGCAGCAGTGCTAACCACTGTGCCGCCCACAAATTTGGATTGGCAGGAGATATGATACAACCTTGAAATTTTTTCGCTGTGTTAATAAACTATTTTATATATGTACCAACCGTTTCCTAAGCTGGGTGGCAGTCTGTGATGTGAGGAGGATGCTAAGAGGCTGCAGGGTGACTTTGACAGACTGGGCAAATACCTGACTAATGAAATATGATGTGGATAAATGTGAGGTTATCCATTTTGATGGCAAAAATAGGAAGGCAGATTATTATCTGAATTGTGGTGGTTTAGGAAAAGGTGAGGTGCAATGAAACCTGGATGTCATGGTTGAGCAGTCACTGAAGATTGGCATGCAGGTGCAGCAGATGGCAAGGAAAGCTAATGGCATGCTGGCCTTCATAATGAGATGATTTTAGTATCAGCATAGGGATGTCTTCTTGCATTTATATGAGCCACATCTTGAGTATTGTGTGCAGTTTCCTAGCTACAAATAGTTCTGAAGAAGGGTCACTGGATCCAAAAAGTTAACTCTGCTTTCTCTTCACACATGCTGCCAGACCTGCTAAGTTTTTCCAGTAAATTCTGTTTGTGTTTTTGATAAATTATTTCACTTGGAATGTCACTGCAAAAGTGGAAAGCATGGTTTTAAGTAGAGGAAGAAACGTTAGAAGGAATGTTTTCTCTCTACAGAGAACTGCAAATATATGATGACAGGGATCTCACCTGCCAGCTGGACAGCCACCGAGAACCCATATTGTCTCATTTTCAGGAAGGCCATCAAACTATGTGGCACAGTTATAATGTCACCACACTAGTACTCTAGAAGCTAATGCTAATGTTCTGCGGATACAGGTCCAAATCCCTGATGTGGCAAATGATGAAATGTAAAAATTGTCATCCTTACCTAATCTGCCTGCATGTGACTCCAGGCGCACAGCAATTTGACTGACTCTAAACTGCCCTCTGGTCAAATAGAGATGAGCAATAAAATGGCTCAGTCAGCAAGACCAACAGACTACAAAATAATTAATTAAAAATACACAAGGGATTAAATGGCTTCTTCCAGAAACAGGCACCAAGGCAATGCAACAAGGTGATTTGTTTATTTTTGATATAGTTGGTATGGAGTGGTAGTGTCATGGTGAATTTTATTTCAACATTACTGCCAGACTTTAGAACATAAAACATTGAACACTACAGCAAAAAGATGTGAATGAAAATCATAAGGTAAAACAAAATCACTGAAAGGTATGCGATAAATTTTATATAACTGAACTCTGAAGAAGGGTCACTGGGCCTAAACAATAACTCTGAATACTCACCATTGATGCTGCCAGACTTGTTGAGATTTTCTAGCAAATTCTTTTGTTGTTTCAGACCTCCAATATCCGCAGTACTTTTGCTTTAAGATTAATCTTATGTTCAACATACCACTGGTTTACATAATTAACTACATTGGGAATAACTTACTTTTCCCCATGGAAGCTGGCTGTGTGGGTGAGTGGGGTGACTCTATGAAATTGTGATGGAAATTGAGTCATGGAGTGACTGCCACTTCCTTATTGCCTGATTAAAGCAGGGTTGAGATAGCTCATAGTTATCCTTCTCACCTGGTGGCATCCAGAAGTTTGTAAGTGGTTGATTTGTGGTTACATAAAGACCTCATTGAGCCACTGGGTACAATAGCAGCAGAAGGAGCAAGGGAATGATATACCTTGGGGGAAGGCTGCCCAAAGATACCTGGTGGCTTACATGTGGTCTCGATGGGATTGCAGGATTTGTGGGGAATGCTCCTAATGAAGCATTCTTCAGCTTAGAGTGGAGTGCCCCTGCTGATATATGCACCTAACCAACATCTCAGGTCTAAGCAAGTCTGACTTAAATTCATTCCCTGGTCTCTTCTCTGGCCTTGATCATCTGCAGTCCCAACAGCAGCCACTGCTTCTGGAGGTAATGTTGGGCATGATGAGCTGCCAGTCCTCTGACCAGTTAGCAGTTCTTGGAAGAGCGCTCTTTGCCTTTTAACATACCCAAGCTCTGACAGCAAGCAGTTCACCATCTCCTGGGTGCTATTGGATTCCTTCAGAGCTCAAAAATGGCCAACAGCAGTGTTGCCCTGTCTTTTCAGCTGAGTATGGTAGTTAATCAGTTGTTTCTAAAGTCTGTGCAAAGTTTAAAAAGTAAAATCGAATAAATGTTCTTACCCATGACTGTACTGGACAACATTCTGGCCAAACAGAATGCCATCATTATTTTGGAATCGCACTTTTATATTGGTATCAATGTTGAAGGTTCTTGATGTATTCAGGGCTGCAAGATGCACATAGAAAAGGTTAGACAAAGAAATAGTGAGCTTGGTAACACTCTACAATACCTCCTTGTTTTCAAGCAAGCTAACCCAGTTAAGCTTAATGGGAGAAGTGGGGATCAGGTATAAAGCAGGAGGAAGGTGGAAGAGTACAAAACAGGAGAAAGGATACCAGGATGGGTCCGGGGAGGGCAGTGGAGAACAGGGCAGAGAAGTGGTTTGTGTTCAGAACAGGAGAAGAAGTGTCAGGTATAGAGTGGGGTAAGGAGGGTCAGGGTATGGAGCAGGAAAATGAATGCTGAGTGTGGAGTGAGTGAAGGGGGATGAGCCTGGAGCAGAGGTCAGAGGGGGTCAGGTCTAGAGCAGATGAAATCAGGGGAAATTGGACCTGGAGCCGGTGAAAGGAACATCATATCCAGAGCAGGGAGGGGGAGCTTGGTCTGGAGTAGGGGAAGGGAGTTTGTTTTTGGCAACAGGGGAAGTAAAGGGTGAGATTGGGTCCCAAATGATGGGGGCCTTTCAGTTCTGGACATAGAGGAGGTGCATTAGGTCCTGGGGTAGAGGAGAGAGCTGTCAGGTCAGCTACTGGGGTTTGAGGGAGGTATAGCTGGGGACATGTCAGGTAAGGTAGGATTAGTGTAGTTATTCAGTAGTTTAACCATTTCTGAGTAACTTTTTAATTAACTGAAGCAGACCCTCTGAATTCTCTAATTCAAGCAGATGTTTTCAAAGGGCTCCAGTGGGAAGACTTTTGTTGAGCCGAATCTTCAATGTCCTGGACAATTCCCTGTAAGTCTACTACAGTTCCCATGCATAAATCTCAGTTACACTGGAAAAACAATTATCTAGTATTAGAAAATGCATGTCAAAGTTACTTTTTGGGGTACATTGAGTTCAGCCAAAGTGGCACCATTTGTCAGGAGTGCTCAGCATAGCAACAAGCCTCTGATTGATCAGGCTGCACCATAACACAGACTCTGTGAGGGAATTATAATAGAGAGAAAGAGTGAAGAAAGAAGACCCCCAGAGGCACTATCTGCATCGATCATTTTCTCTTCCCTTCCTCTGTAAAGTTGCTCTCTCCTGTCGAAAGAGCAGGGAAATGTCCATTTTCAAATGCGGAAAGAAATTATCTAATCCCCAAAGACACCAGAAAGAATCCAGGTCCAATCAAGCAATCAATGAACGAAAGACAAATCATCACTGCATACATCGAAGAGTTATCAAAGAAAGGAAAAGTATTATGGAAACAATTCATCTAGTTTTGTAATTTTGGACTACTCATTTGGAACTGTGTTCTTCTGATTTTTTTTATTTCAAAGAAGATCATAGAATCCCTACAGTGCAGAAAGAGGCTATTCAGCTCAGTGAGTTTGCACCCACAACAGTATGGCGTAACTACTATGCCATCGTGCCACCCATATAAGGTAAAGTTGCTATAGTCCTAGAAGGCTACTCCCTCATTAGATACCTCAGGAGATATTGAGAATATGGGTCCTTCATTGGTAACCTCAGCTGGTGCAGGGAATGAATCCATGCTGTTCTGTTGGTATCACACTATAACACAAACCAGCCAACCAGCCAGCAGGGCTAACCAACCCTCCAAAAGGAAATGATCCTTTTGACTTACCAAGACCACCTGCTGTTCTATCTTCCTTATTTGTGTTTTGTTGTGTGTGTGTGTGTTTGGGTGGGGTGGGGAAGGAGGAATCGAATGTTTAAAAAGAGTAATCTTTGAGTAAATTAGAAATCTCATGCTTCTTGTTCTTGTTAAATTTAAGAATGTTACAATACATAGCCACTTTTATTTTAATGAGGGAACCTCAGGGACTATGATACTGCACATAAAAATATATTTAAAAGTAAGCTTTTTTAAAATCATTTCGTGGGATATTGGTATCACTGTCATGACCAGCATTTAATTGCTCTTGAAATCAGGGCAAGTTTAGAGTCAACTACTTTGATGTTAAAAATCACATAACACCAGGTTATGGTTTATATGGAAGGAGCAGCACTCCGAAAACTAGTGCTTCCAAATAAACCTGATGGACTATAACTGGTGTTGTGTGATTTTAAACTTTGTCCACCCCAGTCTAACACTGACTTCTCCACATGTTGGTCTGGACTAACGTAGACAGCAGGCAAGGACAACAGATTTCATTCCCTAAATGACATTAATACTGTAAATCAGTTGAGCTTTTATAACAAGTGATCACAGAGGGTGATACTGTAGGTGCTCATAACACACTGCCGGGAAAGTAGTAGAAGCAGATATGATAGCAATGTTTAACAGGTATTTAGACAGTCACATGAACAGGCAAAGAATAGAGCAATAAAGACCATATGCAGGCAGATAGGATAAATTAGAATGGCATCATGGTCGGTGTAGATATGGTAGGCAGAAGTGGCTGTTCCTGCGCTATCCTGTTCTATGTTCATAACCAAGAATCTATCAATCTCTGTCATGAAGACACTCAATGACTTGGCCTCCACAGTCTTCTGTGGCAATGAATTCCACAGATTCACCACCGTCTGGCTCAAGAAATGCCTCCTTATCTCAGTTCTAAATGGTTGTCCCTTTACCCTGAGGTTGGGCCTTTGAGTCCTAGTCTCACCTACTAGTTGGAAACACTTTCTCCACTTCCACTTTATTCAGGCTTCTCACTATTTTCTAACTTTCTCCTCCTTATTTTCTCTAGACTTATCAACATTAGCTATGTTTCCTTCTAGCAAGTACCTGGAGCCCACTATGGCAGATGGTGGAATTTAAATCCAAATAATGAAATCTGGAATTAAAACTAGAATGTACAAATTAAGGGTAGTCAGCATTGCTTTACATAGGGGAGTTCTCATATCACAAACTTGATTGAGTTTTTTGAGGAAAAGACGAAGATAGTTAATGAGGGTAAGATACTGGACATTATCTACACGGGCTTTACTAAAGTATTTGACAAGATTCCTCATGATAGGCTGGTCCAGTAGATCAAATCACATGAAATCCACGGTGAGTTGGTAAGTTGGATACAAAATTGGGTTCGTCAGAGAGGGTAGTTGTGGATAAGTGTTTTTCTGACTATAGATCTGTGAGCATCAGTGTTCCACAAGGACCTCTGTTGTTTGTGATGTATATAAAAGGTTTGGGTGAAAATGTTGATGGTCCAAATAGCAAGTTTGCAGGTGACAGACAAATTAGTGGAGTTGTAGAGAGCAAGAAAGAATATTAAAGGATGCAGCAGAATATAGATCAGCTTCAAAGTTAGGTAAAGAAATGACAGATGGAGTTAAATCCTGACAAATGTAAGGTGATGCATTTTGGGAGATCAAATGCACGAGGAAAGTGTACTGTTAATGGCCAGAACCTTAGGAGCATCGATATACAAAGGGATCTTGGGTACTAAATCCATAGCCGCATGAAAGTTGCAAAACAAGTGGCTAAGGTGGTAAAGAAGACATATGACATGCTTGCCTTCATTGGTCAGGGCACCAAAAATTGGCAAGTCATGTTGCAGGTTTATAAACTTTCTTTAGGCCACATTTGGAATATAACATAGAACATACAATGTTACAGCACAGAAACAGGCTCTTCTGCACATCCTGTGCCAAAGAATCATGTTATTCTGAACTAATCCCATCTGTCTGCACATGGCCTATATCCCTCTATTATCTATCAGATCATGCGTCTAAATGCCCCATAAATATTGCTATAATATCTGCATGTTCAGGCTCACTGGCATATAATTTTCTGAATTATCCCCGTTGCCTTTTTGAACAAAGGAACAACATTGGTTATTAGAACATAGAACATAGAACAATACAGCACAGAACAGGCCCTTCGGCCCACGATGTTGTGCCGAACTTCTAACCTAGATTAAGTACCCATCCATGTACCTATCCAAATGCCGCTTAAAGGTCGCCAATGATTCCGACTCTACCACTCCCACGGGCAGCGCATTCCATGCCCCCACCACTCTCTGGGTAAAGAACCCACCCCTGACATCTCCCCTATACCTTCCACCCTTCACCTTAAATTTATGTCCCCTTATTCTCTAGTCATCTGGGATTTCACCTGTAGCTAAAGGGGATACAAAGATCTTTGCATCATCGATCTCCTCCCTTACCTCCTTCAGTATCCTGAGATTGATCCTGTCAGGTCCTGGGACTTATCAACCTTAATATTTTTCAAGATAAGCAACACCTTCTCCATCTTAATTTTGACACATGTTAGAGTATCAACATATTCCCCCCTAATCTTACCATCATTCACATCCTTCTCCTTGGTGAATACTGATGTTAAGTACTCTTAAGGGCCTCACTCATTTCCTCTAACTCCATGCATAAATTTCCTTCTTTGTCCTTGAGTTCACTTACACTTTCCCTCGCTACTCTCCTATTCCTAATATTAGCATGAGTAAGGGCATAAAAGTTTACGAGGAGAAAGCAAGAGTACTAAGTTGAGAAATTTATCAGCCATGATTGAATGGCAGAGCAGACTCAAGAGGCCAAAGGGCCTAATTCTGCTCCTATTTTACGATCCTATGATTCCCATTCCATTCCTTTCATCTCTAATATGTCATCTCCACCTCCCTTTTTCCATCTCTAAGCTTCCATCCCACCAGAGGAACGATCTGTCTTGCCAAGGTATTTTTATCTTTGGTTTCCCCTTATCATCCATTGTTTTGTTTTCCACCAAATACTTCCTTCTGCAACCACTGACACCAGACACTGCAATCTGCAAACATGTCACATATTCCACCTGCCTCAAGTTCCTCCATGCATGTTAGGACCCACCCACCTAAGAAACCCATGATTAGGCATGTCTTTTAAATTGGGAGAAAGTAAAGACTGCAGATGCTGGAGATCAGAGTCCAGAGTGTGGTGCTGGAAAAGCACAGCAGGTCAGGTAGCATCCAAGAGCAGGAGAATCCTTTAAACTGACCAATCAAAACATTTTGGAGAGACAAAAACTAAACATTATTGTTACAGATTTTATCTGCTTGAGAAATTACAGAAGATGTTTTCCTGTGAACTTATGACTACTAGATGATGTGTTGTTTACCTCGCATGGAATACATATTATTGTTCTAAATGCGAAATACTGGGACCACATCCACAATATTCACTCCTTCACCACTGACTCACCATAGAAACATTGTGCACCATCTAAATGAGCACCACATAAATTCACCAAGGATCCTCAAAAAGCAACTTCCAAACACATGACCACTACCATCTAGAAGGACCAGGGCAGCAGATACACAGGAATATCACCATCTGTAAGTTTCACTCTCAGTTATTCACCATCCTGATTTGGAAATATCATGCTTCTTCAGTATCACTGAGTCAAAATCCTGGACCTCTGCCTCTAACAGCATTGTGGGTGTACCTACAGAAATGGACTGCAGTGATTCAAAAATGTAGCTTGCCATTATCTTTTCAAGGGCAACTAGACATGGGCAATAAACACTGGCCTAGCCAGCAACACTCACATCCCATGAAATCATTTTAAAACTTAAGCCTTATAATAATCCAGATAGAGTGATACAGTCCTACAGCACAGACACAGGCCTTTTGTCCCAAACTGGTCCATGCTAACCAAAACCTCCATACACAGTAACCCCTGTACTTGGCTCAAATCCTTCCAAACCCTTCCTATCCGTGAATTTGTCCAAATGCCTTTTAAATGTTGTTAATGTACCTGCTTCAACAACTTCCGCTGACAGCTCATTCTATATGCATACCACCCTCTGTCTAAAAAGGTTGCTCCCTCAGGTTCCCTTTCATTCTTTCCCCACTAACCTTAAAATGATGCCCTCCTGTCTTCAATTTCCAACCCTTAGAAAAAGACTGAGTGTATTCACCCTGTCCATGACTCTCATAATCTTATACACATCTATAAAATCCCCCTTCAGTCTCCTATACTCTCAAGAAAAAAGTCCTAGCTTGTCCACCTCTCTATAACTCAGACCCTTGAGTTCCAGCAACATCCTTGTAAGTTTCTTCTGCACTCTTTCCAGTTTAATAACATCCTTCCTATAGCAAGGTAACCAAAACTGAAGACAATACTCCAAGTCCGGCCTCACCAATATTCTGTACAACTGCAGCATGACTTCCCAACTTCTCTACTCAATGCCCTGACTGATGAAGGCCCAGTGTGCCGAAAGTCTTCTTGACTGCCCTGTGACTCCAATTTCAGAGAACCGTGCACCTGAACTCCAAGGTCCCTCTGTTCCACTACACTCCTTAATGCCCCACCATTCACCATGAAATTCCTACTTTGATTTGACTTTCCAAAATGCAAAACCTCACACTTGTCTATATTAAACTCCAATTGCCATTTTTCGGTCCACTTCCTCAGCTGATCAAGGTACTGCTGCAATTTCTGGTAACCTTGCTCAATCTGCACGATACCACCTATTTTAGTGTCATCTGCAAACTTAATAATCGTGCCTTGTACATTCTCATCCAAATTATTGATATAGATAACAAACAGCAATGGGCCCAGCACTAACCCCTGAACCACACCATTAGTCACAAGTCTTCAGTCCAACCAGCATCCTTCCACTATTACCTCTGATTCCTACCATCAAGCCAATTGTGTAATCCAATTTGCCAGCTCACCCTGGATTCCATGCAAACTAACTTTCCTGAGCAGCACGCCATGTGGAACCTTAAGAAAAGGCTTTCCTGAAATCCATATAGACTAAGTCTACCACCCTGCCCTTATCAACCCTCCTGGTCACTTCATCAAAGAACTCTAACAAATTTGTGAGGTGTGATCTCCCACTCACAGAGCCATGCTGACTACTCCTAATCGGTAATTAGATAAATTGCAAGAATATGTATGAAAACTGACGCTGAAAACACTTAATGGTCATCCAGTATCTGTCAAGTGAGTAACACAGTTAACCTTTCCACTAACAACTCCCGTCTCAACAGATGCTACCTGGTCCGCAGAGAGTTCTCAGCATTCTTTGTTTAATTCCAGATTTCTAGCATGAACAGTACTGTATTTTTAAACAAAACTTGATGTTAATTTAGCTAGGCATTTTACTGAGCATTTATCCAATCACAAAACAAATATAATTGAATGGTATGTAGTATATGGATATTAGTCTACAATGGTAACACAACCAAAGCAGAAACAGAAATAATGTTAACAGACCAGTAATCCAAGAAGCCTTCCGCTAATAATCCAGATAACATGAACAATTTGAAAATTTTGAATTTTGGAAAAAGAAAACTGCCATCAGTACAAGTTATATGAAGTTTCATCTCAGAGTATTCCAGCACTGCTACATCCAAAAGCATAGGTGAAAGGAACATATATTTAACTCCAGCAAGAGAGTTAGGTACAAGCAAATTCACCTATAGCCAGTGATAACATTTTGTCCTTTCACATCAGCCGAGAAAAAACATTGAAGCATGACATAGAAGCATATAAACTAGAAGCAGCAGTAGGTCATTTGGCCCTCTGAACCTATTGGTCATTCAGTATGATCATGGCTGACCCTCTGCCTGATTGCCATATTCCTGCTTTCTACCCATACCTTTTGATGCCTTTAAACACTAAAACATTATTTATCTCCCTCTTGAATGTATTCAGTGTCCCAGCTCCGCTTCTGAGGTAGGTTCATTACCCTTTGAGTGAAGAAATATATCCTCATTCCAGTCCGGAGGAATCACAATTCTGCCATAACCTTTTTTGTCCTTTTTGAAGTAAAATGAATCTGCTATCTCATATCCCTGGTAACACTACTGTTTCAAATTGTCTGTCATTTTTGGTCTCAGTTTATGTTCAAGATGCTGATTATTTTGGGTGTTGGATTGTTTGTCAGTTTTATTTTACAGGAAAGAGAACTAATAGAATATAATTATATTTAAATATTGTATCTCTCTAGACCCACCAAAATAGGTTTGGCATTGCTGAATAAAATGGATTTGATGTGCTACAGACCATGGTTTCAGCACTTTTCTTAGTGACAGCACAAATTGCAAAACTAAAATCTCAGCTACTTAACTATTCAAAGATTGCAGTTTGTATTCAAGCACCCATAGGAAACATACGAGAATAGCAGACTCAATTCTGGTGAGCAGGGAAGTGGCCTGTTGCAGAATTGACTCAATCTAGCTGCAGCAGCAGTTGAGGTTAATGAGGTAAATGACATTTACAGACTGAAACCCATTATGTAACACAGCTCATTTTTCTCAGTACTTGCCATATTTGGTGATATTTTAAGTAGAATAGTTTATCCAATCAACCTTGGTAGTACAATATTGTAGTCTTAAAGACAATAATCAAACTATATTCTCATAATGTGAAAATGACTCAGTTGAATTCCCTTTCTCATAATTATTAGATTAGATTAGATTAGATTAGACTTAGATTAGACTTACAGTGTGGAAACAGGCCCTTCGGCCCAACAAGTCCACACCGACCCGCCGAAGCGCAACCCACCCATACCCCTACATTTACCCCTTAAACCTAACACTACGGGCAATTTAGCATGGCCAATTCACCTGACCCGCACATCTTTGGACTGTGGGAGGAAACCGGAGCACCCGGAGGAAACCCACGCAGACACGGGGAGAACGTGCAAACTCCACACAGCCAGTCGCCTGAGTCGGGAATTGAACCCGGGTCTACAGGCGCTGTGAGGCAGCAGTGCTAACCACTGGGCCACCGTGCCGCCGTGCCGCCCATTATTGTTTTGTCATTTTAAAATGGACAAAGGAAGCCCTGTTTCTTTCAGAAAATCTAACAGGTTTTTTCCCATTTTTCCCAGACTGCAGAAAATTATAAAAAGTAAGGAATTGACTGTCTGAAACCCTTTAAACATTGCAAATTTCTGTTACCACTTTCAACAACCATGTTGCCAGACTACTAGGTCTAAGTTATAGGAATAGGTTGGCCAGAATAGGACTTTATTCTTTGGAACGAAGGAGAATGAGGATTGGCCTTATTGAGGTATATAAAATCATAACGGGCATATGTAGGATGAATGCATATAGTGCCCAGATGGGGAACTGAAAACTAGAGGATGTAGATTTAAGGTGAGAGGGAAAAAATTTAGGAAGAACCTGAGGGGCAATTTCTTTACACAGAGAATGGTGCATACATGGATTCCTGATGAAGGGCTTTTGCCCGAAACACTGATTTTCCTGCTCCTCGGATGCTGCCTGAAGTGCTGTGCTTTTCCAGCACCACTCTAATCTAAACTCTGGTTTCCAGCATATGCAGTCATTGTTTTTACCATATATGGAATGGGCTATCAGAGAAAGTGGTTGGGGCAGGTACAATAGCAATATTTTAAAAATATTTGGATAGGTATATGGATATAAAATACATAGAGGGATAGGGACCAAATGCAGGCAATTGGAACTAGCTGAGGGGGCACCAGGGTCAGCATGGATTAGTTTGGGCCAAAGGGCCTGTTTCCATGCTGCATTACTCGAGTACTCTGTACTCTCATTTTTCCGTGAAATTAAAATCCTTCACTTTATCATTGTGCTGGATGCCAACTCAATAACAAGCAAATCTCCCCCAGCCTGAGGCATAGTAACCCTAACGTTAGATCACTACCAATCGTCTCTGTAATGAATGAGCAGCCTGATGGTCCTGTAGGACTACAATGACTTCACCTTTATATTTGATACAATAAAATCAATATTTGATATTTTATACCAATACCTAAAATTTGAAAACATTAATGAACAAAGCCATAATGTTAGTCATATGATAATAGAATATCTAAAAAAGCTTTTCATTGTTATCATTCTTTTCATACGAGTTTAGAGCTTGGTGATCCAATTTGAATATAATTATTTCCTAACAATTGATAGTTGGTTACACAGTCATTGCTTAAGTACTATCCCAAGTGGTGGAGATGACCCTTGATTTTTTGATATTAGCAACAGTCATAGAGTCATAGAGATGTACAGCATGGAAACAGACCCTTTGGTCCAACCCGTCCATGCCAACCAGATATCCCAACCCAATCTAGTCCCACCTACCAGCACCCAGCCCATATCCCTCCAAACCCTTCCTATTCATATACCCATCCAAATGCCTCTTAAATGTTGCAATTGTATCAGCCTCCACCACATCCTTTGGCAGCTCATTCCATGCACGTACCACCCTCTGCGTGAAAAGGTTGCTCCTTAGGTCTCTTTTATATCTTTCCCCACTTACCCAAAACCTATGCCCTCTAGTTCTGGACTCCCCGATCCCAGGGAAAAGACTTTGTCTGTTTATCCTATCCATGCCCCTCATAATTTTGTAAACCTCTATAAGGTCACCCCTCAGCCTCCAAAGCTCCAGGGAAAACAGCCCCAGCCTGTTCAGCCTCTCCCTGTAGCTCAGATCCTCCAACCCTGGCAACATCCTTGTAAATCTTTTCTGAACACTTTCAAGTTTCACAACATCTTTCCGATAGGAAGGAGACCAGAATTGCACACAATATTCCAACAGTGGCCTAACCAATGTCCTGTACAGCCACAACATGACCTCCCAACTCCTGTACTCAATACTCTGACCAATAAAGGAAAGCATACCAACGCCTTCTTCACTATCCTATCTACCTGCGACTCCACTTTCAAGGAGCTATGAACCTGCACTCCAAGGTCTCTCTGTTCAGCAACACGCCCTAGGACCTTACCATTAAGTGCATAAGTCCTGCTAAGATTTGCTTTCCCAAAATGCAGCACCTCGCATTTATCTGAATTAAATTCCATCTGCCACTTCTCAGCCCATTGGCCCATCTGGTCTAGATCCTGTTGTAATCTGAGGTAACCCTCTTCGCTGTCCACCACACCTCCAATTTTGGTGTCAACTGCAAACTTACTAATTGTACCTCTTATGCTCGCATCCAAATTATTTATGTAAATGACAAAAACTAAAGTGCCCAGCACCGATCCTTGTAGCACTCCACTGGTCACAGGCCTCCAGTCTGAAAAACAACTCTCCACCACCATCCTCTGTCTTCTACCTTTGAGCCAGATCTGTATCCAAATGGCTAATTCCCCCTGTATTCCATGAGATCTAATCTTGCTAATCAGTCTCCCATGGGGAACCTTGTCGAACGCCTTACTGAAATCCATATAGATCACATCTACTGCTCTGCCCTCATCAATCCTCTTTGTTACTTCTTCAAAAAACTCAATCAAGTTTGTGAGACATGATTTCCCATGCACAAAGCCATGTTGACTATGCCTAATCAGTTCTTGCCTTTCCAAATACATGTACATCCTGTCCCTCAGGATTCCCTCCAACAACTTGCCCACCACTGAGGTCAGGCTCACCGGTCTATAGTTCCCTGGCTTGCCTTTATTGCCCTTCTTCAACAGTGGCACCACGTTTGCCAACCTCCAGTCTTCCGGCACCTCACCTGTGACTATCGATGATACAAATATCTCAGCAAGAGGCCTACAGAGTTCTCCGGTACTCCTGATCAAGTCCTGGGGATTTATCCACTTTTAACCGTTTCAAGACATCCAGTATTTCCTCCTCTGTAATCTGGACATTTTGCAAGATATCACCATCTATTTCTCTACAGTCTATATCTTCCATATCCTTTTCCACAGTAAATACGAATGCAAAATATTCATTTAGTATCTCCCCCATTTTCTGTGGCTCCACACAAAGGCCGCCTTGCTAATCTTTGAGGGGCCCTATTCTCTCCCTAGTTACCCTTTTGTCCTTAATATATTTATAAAAACCCTTTGGATTCTCCTTAATTCTATTTGCTAAAGCTATCTCATGTCTCCGTTTTGCCCTCCTGATTTCCCTCTTAAGTATACTCCTATTTCCTTTCTACTCTTCTAAGGATTCATTCGAACTATCCTGTCTATATCTGACATATGCTTCCTTCTTTTTCTTAACCAAACCCTCAATTTCTTTAGTCATCCAGCATTCCCTATACCTACCAGTCTTCCCTTTCACCCTGACAGGAATATACTTTCTTTGGATTCTTGTTATCTCATTTCTGAAGGCTTCCCATTTTCCAGCCGTCCCTTTACCTGCGAATATCTGCCTCCAATCAGTTTTCGAAAGTTCGTGCCTAATACCGTCAAAATTGGCCTTTCTCCAATTTAGGACTTCAACTTTTAGATCTGGTCTATCCTTTTCCATCACTATTTTAAAACGAATAGAATTATGGTCGCTGGCCCCAAAGTGCTCCCCCACTGACACCTCAGTCACCTGCCCTGCCTTATTTCCCAAGAGTAGGTCAAGGTTTGCACCTTCTCTAGTAGGTACATCCACATACTGAATCAGAAAATTGTCTTGTAACAAATTCCTAATAGCATTGTAATGGTACTAACATGCTCTCTGATCAATGGTGACTCCTAAGATGTTGACATTCAAATTGAATTTCAGGCACAATGGTTAGATTCTCTATTGACAGAGTTGGTATTTGCTTACTTTTCTTTTGTCGGTTCAAGTCGGGCAATATCCAGGTTTCACTGCATTCAGATATCAAATGCTTCAGTATCTGAGGGGGCCGGGAATGATGCTGAGCATTGTGCAAACATCAGTGATCTTGTTGTACATTTGTATAAATCACAAGAAATGGATAAGCTTTCAAGCAGACTAAAAGACAGATTGTGTTCCCCGAGAACATTTTAAAGTTCAGTCCAAATACACAGGCCACTCAACGTGTTTTTTTGATGCGTTTGACAATTACTGCAGTAAGGTTAACATTATTGCATGTGGTTCTGATTAAATATTATCAACGGGCCTTTGTGTATCTTCACCTTCAATTAGAACTAACATGTTCCTTCACCAAAATCTAAGTTGTAAGAGATCTTCTGTGATTGAGAAGGCAAGAATTTACTCTTTCCATCTAATGGTTCACTGGTAAGTTGCCATAAATGAGAATAAAGGGAGATGACTATCTTCCAAAACAAAATCTTGCAAAATTGTGCAGGTAATCTTTATAAACACTTGTATATTGCTGTATGTCTAATGCAGAGCATAAGACTTGTTGACATAATGGGTAAACTGAAACTATTTTCACTGTGTACAGTTGGAATTAGATAATTTGTAGAAAATAAATTCAATATTTTGGAATAAAAGTCAAATATTGAGATGCTTGATTTAAGTACCAAGGGAGGTGACGTGCCACTTCTGGAACACAGAAGATAGAACAATACAGCATAGTACAGGCCCTTTGGCCCTCAATGTTGGCACTGACCTGTGAAACCGATCTGAAGCACATGTAACCTACACTATTCCATCATCATCCATATATTTATCCAATAACCATTTAAATGCCCTTAAAGTTGGCAAATCTACTATGGTTGCAGGTAGGGCATTCCATGCTCATCCTACTCTGAGTAAAGAAACTACCTCTGACATCTGTCCTATGTCTGTCACCCCTCAATTTGAAGCTAAGTCCCCTCATGCTAGCCATCACTATCCAAGGAAAAAGGCTCTCATTGTCCACCCTATTTAACCCTCTGATTATCTTATATGTCTTAATTAAGTCACCTCTCAACCTTCCTTTCTCTAACAAAAACAGCCTCACATCCCTCAGCCTTTCCTCATAAGATCTTCATTCCATGTCAGGCAACATCCTGGTAAATCTCCTCTGCACCATCCTGGAGTATAGAAAAGATGTAGAATTTTGTAGATGTAGAGAAAGTAACAATGCTAGCTTGTGAACTTAAAGAAGTGAGTTATGAGGAAAGTCTGTGAAGGTTTTTGAGGATGAACATAATTTAAAGTTGAAAAAAAGACAAAGAAACTTAGGTTCCGCTTCATAGTAAGAGAATGGTAGAACAGAAAACTAAGGTAAGGTTAAATAAGCAGTGTATGAATTCCCATTAGAAGCGATAAGGAACTGTTAGTTGCAGAATCATAGTATTGAGATTGATGAGAAGTTTAGAAGAACATGCCCAATAGGTCAATGGTACGCTTTGACCAAAATATCACTCATTACCTACATTTTACTATAATGCCTCATTTCTAAAAAACAAGCAGCTGTCAAAGATAAAAGATTTAGATTAATTTTTCAGGGTCTACTCATGTAGAACCTTGCTAAAGTTGAACTTGAGTCCAATAATCTGGGCTACATTATAGCCTTATCTGCTTTGAACTTGACATTTCACAAATGATACACCTTAACTCTAAACATTTTGTGATTAACAAGGTTTACACTGCACAAGAGCCTCACAAAATTATTTACTTAAGGCAGATCTTAAATGCTTGGCGAACAATATTAAAATGAACAATCTAAAGGTGATTATGTTAGTTTTTAAAATCAACATAAAAATAATTATATGTTTTTATACACATTCATAAGTAATTATAATTGACAACTGTAGTTTGCAACTGATTCTAATTTGATATTAATGTCACAAAAGTACTGTAATCTAAAATCATCCTTACAAAGAAATGTAAATGTACTTACATAACAGCAAAAGAAGCAGAGCTACAATCATTTTTTTCATTTTAATGTTACTAAAGACTGTGACAGTAAGTAGACTATTTCAATTCTCCACAGCAATTACAACTGAAAATGTACATCCAAATTAAGGCGCATATGGGCGGTAAGACGACAGATGAGCAACTACTCCACCCCCGCAAAAGTTTTACACATCTTTTTCCCATGTAGTCTGAACTATTTGAAAACCACTATAGCACGAAACTGATGTTAAAGGATGTGGTGTTGGTCACGGAAACTCCATAGTCAGTCTGCAACGGACGGGAGCCTCATGATAATCAAGCAACATGAAGTAAAGCTTGCAAAATGGAGTGCTGCTATGAGCAAAATCAAATTAGAGAAGTTAGCAGCACTTTAAGCCCTCTAAATTCCAAGAAACAGCCATCACTAGGAAATTATCAGTCTTATGCTAAGCAAAAGTATGTGTCATGTGACTGTGGCATTAAAAAACGTAACACAGCAGGTCCCATATGTGAAAAACCTCGACTCAAAAAATTAACCAGCCTTATCTCTTTTCAGATTAATGCATTATTTGTAAATTTATAATATTTCATTTTATTTCTGATTTTAAGATTCCATGATATATTATGTTGTGAGTGGTTAACATGAAATGGTTGCCAATTCTAACTACAGCTTACATTTATAAAGCACGTAAACATAATAATACATTGTTATGATTGAAGTGAGAGAAACAGAAACATAAAACATAAGAGCAGGAGAAGGCCATTTGGCCCTTCCAGCCTGTTCCACCATTCATCACAATCATGGCTGATCATCCAACTCAATAACCTAATCCTGCTTTCTCCCCATAACCTTGATCCCATTTGCCCAAAGTGTTATATTTTGCTGCTGCTTAAATATATTCAACATTTTGGCATTAACTATTTCCTGTGATAATGAATTCTACAGGCTCACCACTCTTTGGGTGAAGAAATGTCCTAAATGGTCTACCCCGAATCCTCAGATTGTGACCCCTGGTTCTGGACAAACTCACCATCAGCAACATCCTCCTTACCCATCTACGCTTCTAGTCCTGTTAGAAATTTATAAGTTTCTATGAGATCTCCCCTCAATCACTTGAAACCCAGCGAAAACAATCCTCAACTAGTCAATCTCTCCTCATACCTCAGACCTGCCATCCCTGGAATCAGCCTGGTAAACCTTCACTGCACTCCCTCAAGAGCAAGAGCATACATCCTCAGAAAAGGATGCCAAATAGCAGACAGTTTCTAGATGTGGCCTCACCAAGGCCCTGTATAACTGCAACAACACATCTCTGCCCCTGTACTCGAAGCCTCTAACAATGAAGGCCAACATATCACTTACCTACTTTACCACCCGCTGCTCCTGCATGCCTACCTTCAGTGACTGATGCACAAGGACTCCCAGGTCCTGCTGCATACTCCCCTCTCCCAATTTACAGTCGTTCAGGTAGTAATCTGCCTTCTTGTTTTTGCTTCCAAAGTGAATAACCTCATATTTATCCAAATTATACTGCATCTACAATTGATTTGCCCACTCATCCAACCTGTTCAGCTCTTGCTGAAGGATCTCTTCGTCACAGTTCACCCTCCCACCCAACTTGGTATCAGTTGCAAACTTTGATGTACTATCCCTCTTTATTTCATTATTCCTACTATTGCACTACTCACTAAATTCTATTAATTTTGCTAATTAAACTAATTAAATTAAACTAATGTTAACTAAATTAACAAAATTTAATTAATTTAGCCAGTTCCTGATATGGCCAAACATATGCTTTTCCACTATTAGACTTAAAGTAAAACAGTCAATGGACCAAGTTCTGTAATAAACACCAAATTATTGATTCATTGAGAAACAAAACTTTTTCAGTAAAGATGCAAAGCTGTTTAACACAGTTAGTTTGCAATAAGAATAAGATAATTATTTACCTCTCTTACTAACGCAACACATGAACAGATTCAAATGCAGACACACCAGAGGGGGGAAAAGCTGATTGACCTCTGTGGAGATTTACATTCAGAAAAGAATAATTTTCACCAATAAGTTAGTTCTTAGTTCTTGAAGAACAAGGGAACAAATGCTCAGACTGCTATCAGTTTGGTGTTCTGGCCCATATGGCTGGGTGTCGCAAACATACGCAGTCATTTCCAAAACCTTGATAATTGCTGCTTCCCCAAGAAACACAGTATAGTTAAGTGTTCCAGTTACTCTGAAACAGGTGACACAAACCAAGCAGCTTACTCTGTAGCAAACTTTCTCCAATTGAAAATCCAAAATCAATCTCCAAGGCTGAAAAGTACACTTTGAACAGAACAGTCATAAATTCCAGTCAGAAAAACAGTCAGGTGTTTTCCCTGAAACAAATTTAAGGAATGAAGACCGGCAAATATCTAGAAACATATCATAAAAGCAAAAGAAAAATGCAATGTGGTGAACATTAGTGGGAAGCCAAAGCATTTAAAAACCAGCAGATGAAAACTAAAAAAGTAATAAGGGGGTTGAGGATGAAATATAAAATGGTGGAGGAACTGAATAGATACTTTGCATCAGTTTTCACAGTTGAAGTCACCAGCAGCATACGAGAACTTCAAGAGTGCCAGTGGGCAAAGGTGAGCGTAGTGGCCATCACTGAGGAGAAGATGCTAGGGAAGCTAGAAGGTTTGAAGGTGAATACATTACCTGGATCAAATGGATGACATACCCCAGAGTTCTCAAGGAGATAGCTGAGATGATTATGGAGGCATTTGTGGTGGTCTTTCAGGATATACTGGAGTCAGGAGGATGCCAGAAGACTGGGAAATGGCTCATGTAAAACCCTTATTTAAGAAGGAGGGGAGGCAGAAGACAGGAAACTCGAGGCCAGTTTGCCTGACATCAGTCAGTTGGTAAAACTTTAAAATCCATTATTTAGATTAGATTCCCTACAGTATGGAAACAGACCCTTCCACCCAACCAGTCCATAGCGACCCTCCAAAGATTAACCCATCCAGACCCATTTCCCTCTGACTAATGCACCTAACATTATGGTCAATTTAGCATGGCCAATTCACCTGACCTGCACTTCTTTGGGCTGGAGTACCCAGAGGAAACCTATACACGAAACAGGGAGAACGTGCAAACTCCACACAGACAGTCGCCCAAGGCTAGAATCAAAACTGGGACCCTGGTGCTGTGAGGCAGCAGTGCTAACCACTGAGCCACCCTGCCGCTCTAGAAATGCAGGCTCGTCTGAAATGAGATCGTCATGTACTTGGAAATACATTGTAAAATAGGGCTCAGTCAGCATAGCTTTTGCTGTTAGAATTTTTTTAGGAAATAACATTAGACAAATGAGAGCCAATGGACGTAATCTACCTGAATTTCCAGAAAGCCTTTGACATGGTGGTGCACAATAAACTGCTAAATAAGAGCCCATAGTGTTGGGATAAAGTCTGGCATAGATAAAGGATTGGCTGACTGGCAGAAAGCAGAGAGAGTCGTTTTCAGGATGACAGCCAGTGAATTGTGGAGTTTCACAGGCTTCAGGGTTGGGACCACATTATTCTTTTTGTACATAAGCAATCTGGATGAAGGAACCGAGAGCATTCCTGCTAGGTTTGCAGATGACAAAAAGATAGGTGGATAGACAGATAGTTTTGAGGAAACGGGAAGGCTGCAGAAGGACATAGAAGATGTTTCTATTAGTAAGGGAGATTAGGACCCAAGAGCACAGCCTCAGAGTGCAGGGTTAGCTCTTTAGAAGTGAAAGGAGGAGGAATTTCTTCAGCCAGAGATGATGAATCTGTGGAACTTATAACCGCAGAAACTGTAAAGGCCAAGCCATTGAAGGTATTTCAGACAGAGATAAATAGGTTTTTGATTAATAAGAAGATCAATGGTTACGGGAAATAGGCAGGAGAAATGGGTTGAGAAACATATCAGCCATGATCAAATGATGGAGCAGGCTTGATGGGCTTTTAGATTAGATTACTTACAGTGTAGAAACAGGCCCTTCAGCCCAACAAGTCCACACCAACCCGCCGAAGCGCAACCCACCCAGACCCATTCCCCTACATTTACCCCTTCACCTAACACTACGGGCAATTTAGCATGGCTAATTCACCTAACCTGCACATTTTTGGACTGTGGGAGGAAACCAGAGCACCCGGAGGAAACCCACACAGACACAGGGAGAATGTGCAAACTCCACGCAGTCAGTTGCCTGAGGTGGGAATTGAACCCGGTCTCTGGCGCTGTAAGGCAGCAGTGCTAACCACTGTGCCGCCCACTAAATGGCCTAATTCTGCTCCTCCATCTTGTGGTGTTATAGTCTACCATATGGTTAAAAAAATGCCTTATTGAAAGAAAATGTTCTTCTATCCTTTAATTGAACTGCTTAAAAATCCATTTACCTACAATCCTTCAAACTCAAGTCCAGAAAAACGATCAAACATGAAACATCTTCATAACAATATCCTTGGCTGCTTCTTCAACTACTTGCTCAAAACTGGCATACTGATAATGTGGTGCTTATCGTCAGATCACATTTTGGCTGAACTCTCTACTCCCTAGACGTATTCTCCCAATTTTTCAGCACCTCACCTTTTAATGTTGACTCCTTTTCATGTTGTCTCTCATCTGAGTTCACTGTCCTCTTTCCATGTAAACACCTGATACATATTCACAACCTCAGCCTTGATTTGCCATTTTACATGACCTTGCGTATCTTACTATATTAATTACATATCAGGACAACTCTGACTTTTCTATTGTATGACTCACCACCTACTTCCCTTTGTACACCTAACAATAACTCCCCCTGCATCTGTCCATGGAGCAAATATCACTCAATTCTCTTACTACAATATTTTTAAAATCCTAACTACTGAGTTTTAGGCCCTTTCACAAACCACAATATTTTTGCAGTTGCTGCTTGGTACAGCAGAACTTGCTGAAAACAGATAGCCTAATCTTTACATCTTATATGCATCAGATCAAATATAAGAATATCAAATTTCAAATAATGACCACAGGACAAAATAGTAGTGACTGGTGGCAAGTTGACTCCAGTTGATTGAGGAACTGCCATGGAGAAAAAAATGGGGACCCATAGGCTTCCCAAGCTGTCTGGCAATTCAAAGAAAGCATAAGGTCTTGAACATATTCATTTTGTTTACAGAGTAAGGATCTCTGTGTATCAATGTACTTTGTTTCTAGCATAAATAAATGAGCAATGTCATGAGCTAGAATCATTACCTTAAGATAGCAGATAAACCCTTTCCAATGGAGAATGTAGGAGGGCATGCTTGAAGCAGCATCAAGCAAAACTAAACATGCAGAGTCAACCTGATGAAGCAACAAAACCTAACTATCTGCATGCCAACAGCAGAAGCAGCAAATGATAGACAGATACCAAAACCAATGGCTCATATCCAAGCTCCACAGTCCTATCAATAATAACAGGGTTGTCATTGTGGGTGACTTTAACTTGCCCAATATTGACTGGGATTTCCTTAGAGTTAGAGGCTTAGATGGGGCAGAATTTGTTAGGTGCATCCAAGAGAGTTTCTTGAAACAGATGCAGATAGATTAACTAGAGGTGGGACTATATTGGACTTTGTGTTGGCTAATCAGCAGGGCCAGGTTACTTACCTTTCAGTGGGAAAGCATTTTGGAAACAGTGATCACAACTCCTCAAGTTTTAAGGTAAGGAATAAGGATAATTCAGATCCTTATGGGAAAGTACTAAATTTAGGGAGGGCAAATTATGAAATTATTAAGTAGGAAGTAGGGAGAGTTAATTTGGAGCAGCTGTTGTCAGGCAAGTGCACATTTGACATGTGGGAGTTGTTTAAAGACCTACTGATCAGCGTTCAGGACCAGTAAGGAAGTAGGACTAGGATGGCAAAGTAAGGGACCCTTGAATAAAAAGGGAGGTTGTGAATTTAGTTAAAAGAAAAAAAGAACCATATGTAAGGTTTAGGAAGCTAAAATTGGACAGAGCCCATGAGAAATATAAAGAAAGCAGGAAAGAATTCAAGCAAAGAATTAGAGCAAGGAGCGGCCATGAAATGACCTTGACGAGTAGGGTTAAAGAGAATCCCAAGACATTCTATATATACATGAGAAATAAAAGGATAACAAGGGAGAAGGTAGGATCACTCAAGGATAAAGGATGGAACTTGTGCTTGGAGGCAGAAGATGTGAGCAAGATCCTAAACGAGTACTTTGTATCAGTACTCACGCAAGAGAAGGACATGAAGGATAGTGAGATTAATGTGGAGCCTGCCAAATATGCTGGGACACTTTGAGATCAAGAAAGAAGTGGTGTTGGGTCTCTTGAAGAGCATTAAGGTGGTTATGTCCCCAGGGTACAATAGTATCTACCACAGGTTATTTAGAGGGGTAAGAGAGGAAATTACTGGGGTCTTAACCAAGATCTTAGTATCCTTGCTTGCCACAGAAGAGGTCTAAGAGGACTGGCAAGTAGCTAATGTTTTTCCTCTGATCAAGAAGAGAAATAGGGATAAACCAGGAGACTCTCGACTGATGATTCTCACATGGTGGTTGGGAACCCTACTGGAGAGAATTCTCAAGGGTAGGATTTACACACATTTAGGAAAGCATGGCCTAGTTAGGGACAACAAACACAGCTTTGTGTGGGGCAGGTCATGTCTTCCTAACTTGATTGAATTTTTTGAGGAGGTGGTGAAGGTGATCAATGAAGATAGAGCAGTGGATCTTGTCTTCAATCTTAGATTTTAGTGAGGCTTTCGACAAGTTCCCTCATAGTAGGCTCTTCCAGAAGATTAAATTGCATGGGATCCACCGTAAGTTGGCTGCTTGGATTCAGAACTGGCCTGCCCATAGAAGGCAGAGGGTGGTGGTGGAAGGGTATTTTTCTGGCTGGAGTCCCGTGACTAGTTGTGTTGCTCAGGGACCTCTGCTGTTTGTGAGTTGTATAAGTGACTTAGATGAAAACATAGATGGGTGGGTTAGTATGTTTGCAGGCGACACAAAGATCTGTGGAGTTGTGGATAGTGTAGAAGGTTGTAAAAGGATATAGTAGAGTATAGATTGGTTGCAGATATGGGTGGAGAAATGGCAGATGGAGTTTACTCCAGGTAAGTGCTGCACTTTGGGTGATCAAATGTTAAGGAAAAGTATTCAGTTAATGGCAGGACCCTGAACAGTACTGATGTACAGAGGGATTGTGGGATTCAATTCCATAGCTCCTTGAAAATGGCTCCACAAGTAGATAGGGTGTTAAAGAAGGTATGTTTGCCATTATTGGTCAGGACATTGAGTACAAGAATCAGGATATCATGTTGCAGCTTTATAAAACATTGGTTAGGCCACGCTTCAGAGTACTGCGTTGAATTCTGGTCGCCATATTGCAGGTAGGATGAGGAGGCTTTGAAGAGGGTGCAGAAGAGGTTTACTAGGATGTTGCCTGGATTAGAGGATGTGGGCTATAAGGAGAAGCTTGTTTTCTCTGGAGCAGCAGAGACTGAAGGAAGACTTGATAGAAAGCAATAAAATTATGAGATGCATGAGTCAGAATCATTTTCCTGAAATGTCTAGAGGCATGCACTTAAGGTGAGAGAGAGAAAGTTCAAAGGAAATGAGAGGGGCAAGTTTTCACACAGCGATGGTAGGTGTCTGGAATGTGCTGCCAGTGTTGGTGGTACAGGTAGATACGATTGGTGCATTTAAGGGGCTTTTAGATAAGCAAGTGATTATGCAAGGAATGGAGGGATATGGACCAAGGGCACGCGGAAGGGAATTGTTTAATTTTGTGTCATATTTGGCACAACAATGTGGGCTGAAGGGCCTGTTCAAGTGCAAGGAGAAAGTGATGTTTGCAGGTGTTGGAGATCAGAGTCGAGAGTGTGTTGTTGGAAAAGCACAGCAGGTTAGGCTGCATCCGAGGAGCAGAAGAATCGATGTTTCGGGCAGGATCCCTTCATCAGGAATGCATCCCGATGAAGTGCACCGGCCCTAAACGTCAGTTCCACTGCTACTTGGATGCTGCCTGACCTGCTGTGCTTTTCCAGCAACACATTCCTGACTCTGTTCCTGTGCAGTACTGTTCTATGTTCTATCTCCAGTCATGAATGGTGATGTACAACTAAAGAACTCATTCGAGGGGGAGGGTCTACAAATATCCCCATCTTCAATGATGGAACAGCCCAGCAAATGTTAACGCTGAAGCATTCGCAATGAACTTTAGCCAGAATGTTGAGCAGATGATCCTCTCAACCTCCTCCAGAGCTCTCCAGCATAACAGATTCACCCCATGAGACCAAGGAATAGTTGGAGGCACTGAACACTGCAAAGGCTGTGACTAGACAACATTCTGACAATTGTGCTAAAGTCATGTGCTCCAGAACTTGCTGTATCCTTACCAAGCTGTTCCAGTACAGTTACAATACTGGTATCTATCCAACAATGTGAAAATTGCTCAGGTATGTCCTGTATATAAAAAGGTCAAATCCAGTTCAGCCAATGACCACCCATCAGTCTATTCTTGATCAAGATAAACTGATAGAAAGAATCATCAACAGTGCCATCAAGCAGAACCTGCTGAGCAATAATTTGCTCACTGATATCCAGTTTGGGTTCTGCTAGAACTACTCATCTCCTGACCTCCTTATAGCCTTGGTTCAAAGATGAACAAAGGAAATGAATTCCAGAGGTGAGGCAAGATGGACAGCCATAGAGTCATATAGCATGGAAACAGACCCTTTAGTCCAACTATTCCATGCTAATCATGTTCCCAAACCAAACTAGTCCTATTTGCCTGCATTTGACGATATCCTTCCAAACCTTTCTTATTCATGTATTATTCAAATGTCTTTTAAATGTTGTAACTGTACCTGAATTCACCAGTTCTTCTGGCAGTTCATTCCACATACGAATCACTTTCTATGTAAAAAACAGGCCCTTCATGTTAAATCTTTCTCCTCTCAGCTTAAACATATGCCCCCTATTTTTGAATTCCACAGCTCTAGAGAAAAGACTCTTGCTATTCAACTTATTTATACCCCTCTTGATTTTATAAACCTCTAAAAGGTCATCCAGAGCCACACCGATTGTGGCTGAAATCAATGGGAATAGAAGTAAAACTTTCCATTGGTTGAAGTCATACCTGGCACATAGGAAGATAATTCTGGTTGTTGGAGGTCCAGGATATATCTGTAGGAGTTCTTCAGGGGAGAGACCTCGGTCCAACCACCTTCAGCTATTTATCAATGACCTTGCCTCTATCATAAGATCAGAAATGGGAATGTTTGCTGATGATTACACAATGTTCAACATGACACGTAATTCCTCAGATACTGAAGCAGTCTCTGTTTAACTGCAAAAATAACTGGCAATAGTTTGGGCTGAAAAGTGACCAATGACATTCACACTGCATAAAAACCAGGCAATGACCATCTCCAATATGAGTCAGTCTAACCACTGCCCCTTCACAGTCAATGTTGTCACCATCTCTGAATCGCCCACTGACATCCTGGGGGTTATCATTAAAGAAACTCAATTGAACTCGTCACATGAACACAGTGGCTATAAGAGTAGATCAGAGGCTAGGAATTTACCAAAGATGCTTAAAAGCATCTTCCAAAACCATGAGTACATCCATCTATATGGATAAGGGCAGCAGGTATATTGGAACACTATCACCTCCAAATTCCCCTTTAAGCCTGACACCATCATGGCTTGGAAATATAAAAACAATGACTACAGATGCTGGAAACCAGATTCTGGATTAGTGGTGCTGGAAAAGCACAGCAATTCAGACAGCATCCGAGGAGCAGTAAAATTGACATTTCGGGCAAAAGCCCTTCATCAGGAATACAGGCAGAATGCCTGAGGAGTGGAGAGATAAATGAGAGGAGGGTGGGGTTGGGGAGAAAGTAGCAGAGAGTTCAATAGGTGAGTGGGGGAGGGGATGAAGGTGATAGGTCAGGGACGTGGGTGGAGTGTTTAGGTGGAAAAGAAGATAGGCAGGTAGGACAAGTCATGGGACAGTGCTGAGCTGGAAGTTTGGAACTGGAGTGAAGTGGGGGAATGGGAAATGAGGAAACTGTTGAAGTCCACATTGATGCCCTGGGGTTGAAGTGTTCCAAGGCGGAAGATGAGGCGTTCTTCTTCCAGGCGTCAGGTGGTGAGGGAGCGGCGGGGAAGGAGGCCCAGGTTGGTGGACTTCAACAGTTTCCTCATTTCCCCTTCCCCCACCTCACCCCAGTTCCAAACTGTCCCCATGACTTGTCCTACCTACCTATCTTCTTTTCCACCTATCCACTCCACCCTCCTCCCTGACCTATCACCTTCATCCCCTCCGCCACTCACCTATTGTACCCTTGGAAATATATTGCCATTTCTTTGTGTTACTGGGTCAAAATTGTGGATTTCTTCTCTAACAGTGCTGTGGGTCTATCTACAGTTCAAGAAGGCAGCTCACCACCACATTCTCCAGGACAACTATGAAAGGGGCATAGCGACACCCTCATTCCAAGAAAATAACTACAAGTTAAAATAATAATGATGGATTGAATTGTGTTGCTGTGTTCTCAGTAACTCCATTATGTGTATGAAAGATTGATTTATTATCACAAGTACTGAGATATAGTGAAAAGTGTTGTTTTACATGCTATGCAGGCAGATTGTACCATACAACGCCCATCAGGGTAGCAGAACAGAACGCAAAATAGTGTTACAGCCACAGAGAAGGTACGGAGAGAGAGAAAGAGAGAGAGAGATCAGAATTAACACTTGAGAGTTGCATTCAAAAGTCTGATAACAGTAGGGATCAATCTATTCATACGTGTATTCAAATTTTATATCTTCTGCCTATGGAAGAGAGCATAACTGGGGTGGGAGAGATCTTTAATTATGTTGATTGCTTTTCTGAGGAGTGAGAAGTATAGATGGAGTCAATGGATGAAGGGCTGGTTTGAGTGATGGATTGGGCTGTATTCACAACTCTCTGTAATGTCTTGCAGTCTCGCAAAGAACAGTTGCCATACTACGCTATGAAGCATCCAGATAGGATGCTTTCTATGGTGCATCTATAAAAGGAGGTAAGAGTCCTTGTGGACAGGCTGAATTTCCTTAGCCTGCTGTGGAAGTAGAAATGTTGTTGTGCTTTCTTTTCTTTTATTCATTCATGAGATGAGGGCATCGCTGGCTAGATCAGCATTTATTGCCCATCCCTAATTGCCCAGAGGGCAGTCAACCACATTGCTGTGGGTCTGGAGTCACATGTAGGCCAGATCAGGTATGGATGGCAGTTTTCTTCCCTACAGGACATTAGTGAACCAGATGGGTTTTTCTAACAATCGGTGATGGATTTCTGGTTATCATAGACTCTTAATTCCAGATATTTATTGAATTCAAATTCCACCATCTGCTGTGTTGGGATTTGAACCCAGGTCCCCAGAGCATTACCTTGGTCTCCGGGTTAATAGTGCAATGATAATACACAACTAAGCCATTGCCTCCAAACATTGCCATTGTTTCTTGAACGTTGTGTTGACACTGGTGGTCCAGAATAGACCGTTGGTGATCATTGCTCACAGGAATTTGATACTCTCAACCATCTCCACCTCAGCACCAATGATGCAGATAAGTGCATGCCCTCAATTCCGTTTCCTGAAGTCAATGACCAGCTCCTTCGTTTTGCTGACATTAATGGAGAGATTGTTGTCTTTACATAATACTTTTCTGTATTCTGCCTTGTCGTTGTTTGAGATCCGAACACAATAGTGGCATCATAAGCAAACTTGTAAATGGAGTTGGGGCAGAATTTGGCCACACAGTCATGAATGCATAAAGAGTATAGCAGAGGGCTCAGTGTGCAACTTAGCAGGCCATCGATGTTGATGTTTAAAGTGGAGAAGGTGTTGTCGCCTATTCTTACTGATTGCAATCTATGGGTCAAGAAGTTGAGGATCCTAATACAGAGGGGGGGAGCCAAGACCTAGGTGTCAGAGTTTAGATGTAAGTTTGTTTGGAATTATGGTGTTGAAGGTGGAACTGTAGTCAATAAGTAGGAGCCTGACAGAGTCATAGTGGAGATTGTGAGCACTGCAAATGAAGGGTTAAGCCCGAAATGTCGACTCTCTTGCTTCTCAAATACTGCCTGACCTGCTGTTCTTTTTCTAACGCCCTCTTTTATCGACTCATAGAGTCATGCAGCACTTCAGTCCAACCAGTCCATGCCGAACATAATCCCAAACTAAATTAGTCCCACATGCCTGCTCCTGGCCCATATCCCTCTAAAACAGTCATATTCATGTACTTATCTCAGTGCCTTTTCAATATTCTAACTATGCTGACATCCAACACTTCCTCAGGAAGTTCATGCCACAAGCAAACCATTCTGTGTGTAAATAATTTGCCCCTCGTCATTTTTAAATTTCCCTCCTCTCATCTTAAAAATATGCCCCCTAGTTTTGAAATCCGTCTTCCCAGGGAAAAGACATCTACTATTAATCATATTTATACTCCTCATGATTTGTAAACTTTGATAAGGTCACCTCTCAACTTTCAAAGAAAAACGTCTCAGCCTACCCAGCCTTTATTTATATCTCAAACCTTCCATAGCTGGCAACATCCTGGTAAATCTCTTCTGAACCCTCTCTAGCTTAATAATATCCTTCCTATAAGTGGGCGATCAGAACTGGGCACAGAATTCCAAAAGAGACCTCACCAATGTCCTGTACAGCTTCAACGTGATTTCCCAACTCCTAAACTGCAAGGACTGAGCAATGAAAGCAAACCTGCTAAACACACTTAACCACCCTTGTTTATATGTTCTGCAAACTTCAAAGAATTATGTATCTGAACCCCTAGGTTACTCTGTTCAACAACACTACCAAGGCTGTACCATTACTTGTATATGCTCTGCCCATGTTTATTACACCAAAATGCAATACCGTGCACTTATCCAGATTTAACTCCATTTGCCATTATTCAGCCCATTGACCCATTTAATCAACATCCTTTGTAATCTTAGAAAATCTTCTTCACTGTCTACTATGTCACCAATTTTGGTGTTGTCCACAAACTTATTAACCATGCTTATAGATATCCTTGTTATCCAGACGCTCCAGGAATCAGTGTAGGGCCAGGGAGATGGTGTCTGTAGGTAAATTGCAATGTCCTTGGGGGAGTTTTTGCTACTGCTGTTGGGGTGGTTTTAAACTAATGTGGCAAAGGGCTGGGAACCAGAAGACAAGACAAGTAGACAGCGAGGTGGAAACTGGAGACTAAAAGAATCATGAAGATAGCATTAATAAGGGGAAGAGTAGGCAGGGAGCAGATGAACGCAAAAGAACTGGTGGCCTGAAGTGTATCTACTTTAATGCAAGGAGTATAGTGGTAAGGCAGATGAACTTAGGGCTAGGATTAGTACCTGGGAGTATGACATCATTGCAATCACAGAGACTTGGTTGAAGGAAGGGCATGATTGGCAACTAAATGTTCCAGGATAAAGATGTTTCAGACAGGACAGGGAGGGAAGTAAAAGGGTGGGGGGCTGGTGGGGGGAGGTGGAGTTGCATTGATAGTCAGGAATGATGTCACGGCTGTGCTAAAGGAGGACATGTTGGTGGGCTTGAGTAGTGAGGCATTATGGGTGGAGCTGAGAAATAAGAAGGATGCAGTTACATTGGTGGGGTTGTGTTACAGGCCTCCCAACAGTGAGGGTGAGGTAGAAGAATAAATAGGTAAACAGATTATGGAACAATGTAGAGGCAATAGGATAGTGGTGATGGGAGATTTTAATTTTCCCAACATTGACTGGGATACACTTAGCGGCAGAGGTCTGGATGGGGTAGAATTTGTAAGAAACATCCAGAAGAGTTTTCTAGAGCAGTGTGTCAATAGTCCGACGAGGGAAGGGGCCATATTGGACCTGGTGTTGGGGAATGAACCAGGTCAGGTGGCAAAAGTTGCAGTGGGGATTGCTTTGGGAATAGTGACCACAATTCTGTAAGTTTTAGAATACTCGTAGACAAAGATGAGAGTGGTCCTAAGGGAACAGTACTGAACTGGGCTGAAAATGTGTTGCTGGAAAAGCGCAGCAGGTCAGGCAGCATCCAGGGAACAGGAGAATCGACGTTTCGGGCATAAGCCCTTCTTCAGGCTTATGCCCGAAACGTCGATTCTCCTGTTCCCTGGATGCTGCCTGACCTGCTGCGCTTTTCCAGCAACACATTTTCAGCTCTGATCTCCAGCATCTGCAGACCTCACTTTCTCCTCCAGTACTGAACTGGGCCAAGGCCAATTATATCAAAATTAGGCAGGAGCTGGGAAGTGTGGATCGGACACAGCTATTTGAAGGGAAGTCCACTTTTGATATGTGGGAGGCTTTCAGATAGGTTAAAGATAGTGCAGGATAGGCATGTTCCGTTGAAGGCAAAGGATAGGAAAAGCAAGATTTGTGAACCGTGGATGGTAGGAGAAATCGTATGACTAGCCAAGAGGAAAAGGGAATCGTACATAAGATCCAGTCAGCAAAGAACAGAATGAGCCCTGGAGGAATATCGGGAGAATAGGACCAGTCTTAAAAGAGGAATCAAGCAGGCTAAAAGGGGTCATGAAATAGCTTTAGCGAACAGAATTAAGGAGATTCCCAAAACCTTCTATTCTTATATAAGAGGTAAGCAGGTAACTAGAGAAAGGATTGGTCCACTAAAGAATAATGAGGGAAGGCTGCGTGTCGAACCTGACAGAATGGGTGAGATTCTGAATGATTACTTTGCATCAGTATTCACTGAGGAGAGGGACATGATGAATGTTGAGATTAGAGATAGCAGTTTGATTAGTCTGGATCACGTTGACATAAGTAGGGAAGACATATTGGGTAGGTTTGAGGTTATTAAGGCTGACAAATCCCCAGGACTGGATGGGATCTATCCCAGGTTGCTGAGGGAGGCAAGAGAGGAAATAGCTGGGGCCCTAACAGATATCTTTGTGGCATCCTTAAATACAGGTGAGGTGCCGGAGGACTGGAGGGTTGCTCATGTTGTACCCCTGTACAAGAAGGGTAGTAGGGATATTCCAGGTAACTACAGACCAGGTGAGCCTGACGTCAATGGTGCGAAAGTTGCTCGAGAAGGTACTGAGGGATAGGATCTCTTTATATTTAGAAAAGAATGGGCTTATCAGTGATAGGCAACATGTTTTGTGCGGGGGAGATCATGCCTTACCAACTTAATAGAGTCCTTTGAGGAAGTGACCGAGTTGATAGATGAAGGAAGGACTGTTGATGTCATATACATGGACTTTTGTAAGGCGTTTCATATGGTTCCCCATAGTAAACTAACAGAGAAAATAAAGTCACATGGTGTGCAGTGTTCTAGCTAGGTGGATAAAGAACTGGTTGAGCAACAGGAGACAGAGAGTAGTGCTGAAGGGAGTTTCTCGAAATGGAGAAAGGTGACCCAGTAGTGTTCCATACGGATCAGTGCTGGGGCCACTGTTGTTTGTGATATACGTAAATGACCTGGAAAAAGGCACTGTTGGTATGATCAGCAAGTTTGCAGAAGACACGAAGATTGGTGGAGTAGCAGATAGCATAAGGGACTGTCAAAGAGTACAGGAGAATATAGATAGACTGGAGAGTTGGGCAGAGAAGTGGCAGATGGAGCTCAATCCAAGCAAATGTGAGGTAATACATTTTGGGAAGTCTAATTCTAGAGCGAATTATACAGTGTATGGAAGAACTTTGGGAAAAGCTGATGAGCAGAAAGATCTGGGAGTTCAGGTCCATTGTACCCTGAAGTTGTTACACAGGTGGATAGAGTGGTCAAGAAGGCATATGGTATGCTTGCCTTAATCAGACAGGGTATTGAGTATAAGAGCTGGCAGGTCAGTTTAAAATAGTACACAACGTTGGTTCGGCCGCATTTAGAATACTGTGTACATTTCTGGTCACCAAATTACCAAAAGGATGTGGACACTTTGGAGACGGTGCAGAAAAGGGTTACAAGGATGTTGCCTGGTATAGAAGGTGCTAGCTATGAAGCCAGGTTGGGTCTGTTCGGATTGTTTTCATTCGTAAAAAGGAGATTGAGGGGAGACCTGATTAAAGTCTACAAAATCATGAAGGGTGGAAAGAGACAAGCTTTTTCCCAGGGTGAAGGATTCAATAACGAGAAGTCACGCTTTCAAGGTGAGAGGTGAAAAGTTTAAGGGGGATACACGCGGCAAGTACTTTACACAGAGAGTGGTGGGTGTCTGGAACGCATTGCCAACAGAGGTAGTAGGGGCGGGCTCGGTAGATTCATTTAAGATGCTTCTGGACAGATGCATGAGTAGGTGGGGAACAGAGGGATACAGATGTTTAGAAATTAGGCAACAGGCTTAGACAGTACATTTGGATCGGCTCAGGCTTGGAGGGCCTGTTCTCTTTGATCAAAGCAATTTGGAAGACTGGAACTGACGTGAACCATAACTAACCTCTTGAAGCACTTCAAAATTATGGAGGTCAGAGCCACTGGGTAATAGTCATTGAGGCCTGCTGCATAATTCTTCTTTGGTACAGGGATGATGGTGGTCTTCTTGAAGCAGGTGGGGACTTCAAATCATAGTAAGTGGAGGTTAAAGATGTCTGTGAATACTCCTGTCAGCTAGTCCACATAGGATTAGTGCACGGCCAGGGGCTCATAAAAACATAATATAAGAACTTAAAAAGCATAAGAACAAGGAGCAGGAGGAGACCATCTAGCCTTTCAAGACTGCTCCGCCATTTAATAAGATCATGGCTGATCTTTTCGTGGCCTCAGCTCCACTTACCTGCCCTCTCACTATAACCCTCAATTCCTTTACTGTTCAAAAAATTATCTATCTTAGCTTTAAAAACATTTACTGAGGAAGCCTCAACTACTTTACTGGGCAGGAAATTCCACAGATTCACAACCCTCTGGGTGAAGAAGTTCCTTCTCAATTCAGTTCTAAATCTGCTCCCCCTAAGTTTAAGACTATGCCCTCTTGTCCTGGTTTCACCCACAGTGGAAACATCCTTTCTATTCAATCTTATCTATTCCCTTCATAATTTTATGTATTCCTATGTGATTACTCCCTCAGTCTTCTAAATTCCAATGAATATAATCCCAGTCCGCTCAGTGTCTCCTCATAAGCCAACCCTCTCAACTTTGGAATCGATCTAGTGAACCTCCTCTGCACCCTCTCTAGTGTCTGTACATCCTTTCTCAAGTAAGTTTGTCAAAACTGCACTCAGTGCTCCAGGTGTGGCATCACAGCACCCTAGACATCTGCAAGATAACATCTCTGCTTTTAAACTCAATCCCTTTAGCAATGAAGAACAAAATTCCATTTGCTTTCTTAATTACCTGTTGCACCTGCAGACCAACCTTCTGTGACACCCAGGTCCCTCTGCACAGCAGCATGCTGCAATTTTATCCCTGATGAAGGGCTTATGCCCGAAACATTGATTCTTCTGCTCCTGGGATGCTGCCTGACCTGCATTACTTTTCCAGCACCATACTCTCAACTCTGATCTCCACATCTGCAGTCCTCACTTTCTCCTGCAATTTTTTACCATTCAAATAATAGTCCTTTTTACTGTTATTTCTACCAAAGTGGATGACTTCACATTTATTAACATTGTACTCTATGTGCCAGATCTTTGCCCACTCAATTAAATTATCTATGTCCCTTTGCAAAGTTTCACAATCCTCTGCACGCTTTGCTCGACCAGTCATCTTAGAGTCTTCCGCAAACTTTGACACACTACATGGTCCCCAACTCCAAATCATCTGTATAAATTAAGAAGAATTACTGTGCCAACACTGATCCCTGAGGAACACCACTGGTTACTGATGGCTAATCAAAAAAAAACACTCTTTTATCCCCACTCTTTGCTTCCTGTTAGATCCCCTATTCTCATTCCATGCTAATACATTGCCTGTAACAGCTTGCATCTTTCTCTTATGCAACAGCCTTTTGTGCGGCACCTTGTCGAATGCCTTTTGGTAATCTAGATACACCACATCTACTCGGTCCCCATTGTCCATTGTGCTCGTAGTGTCTTCATAGAATTCTAGTAGATTAGTTAAGCATGACCTGTCCTTCATGAAGGAGGAGAAAGTGAGGACTGCAGATGCTGGAGACCAGAGTTGAAAAGTGTGGTGCTGGAAAAACACAGGCCAGGCAGCATCCGAGGAGCAGGAGAATCGACGTTTTGGGCATGAGCCCTTCTTCAGGAATGAGACTGGTGTGCCAAGCCAATACAATCATTGTATTGGTGCTACCTCGTGCTCCCACAAGGAGGTTGAACAGTTCATCCACTTTACTAACACCTTCCACCCCGACCTCAAATTTACCTGGACCGTCTCAGACTCCTCCCTCCCCTTCCTAGACCTCTCCATTTCTATCTCGAGCGACCGACTCAACACAGACATTTACTACAAACCGACCGACTCCCACAGCTACCTAGATTACACCTCCTCCCACCCTGCCCCCTGTAAAAACGCCATCCCATATTCCCAATTCCTTCGCCTCCGCCGCATCTACTCCCAGGAGGACCAATTCCACTACCAAACAACCCAAATGGCCTCCTTCTTCAAAGACCGCAATTTCCCCTCCGATGTGGTCGACGATGCTCTCCACCGCATCTACTCCACTACACACACCTCTGCCCTTGAGCTCCGCCCCTTCAATCGCCACCAGGACAGAACCCCACTGGTCCTCACCTTCCACCCCACCAACCTCCGGAAACATCGTATCATCCTCCGTCATTTCCGCCACCTCCAACCAGACCCAACCACCAGGGATATATTTCCCTCCTCACCCTTATCAGTGTTAGAACATAGAACATAGAACATAGAAGAATACAGCGCAGTACAGGCCCTTGGGCCCTCGATGTTGCGCCGATCCAAGCCCACCTAAACTACACTAACCCACTATCCTCCATATACCTATCCAATGCCCTCTTAAATGCCCATAAAGAGGGAGAGTCCACCACTGTTACTGGCAGGGCATTCCATGAACTAACGACTCGCTGAGTGAAGAACCTACCCCTAACATCAGTCCTATATCTACCCCCCCTTAATTTAAAGCTATGCCCCCTTGTAATACCCGACTCAATACGCGGGAAAAGGTTCATACTGTCGACCCTATCTAACCCCCTAATCATCTTGTACACCTCAATCAAGTCACCCCTAAACCTTCTTTTCTCTAGTGAAAACAGCCCCAAGTGCCTCAGTCTTTCCTCATACGATTTTCCTTCCATACCAGGCAACATCCTGGTAAACCTCCTCTGCACCCGTTCCAATGCCTCCACATCCTTCCTATAGTATGGCGACTAAAAATGCACACAATATTCCAGATGCGGCCGTACCAGAGTCTTATACAACTGCATCATGACCTCAGGACTCCGGAACTCAATTCCTCTACCAATAAAAGCCAGTACGCCATATGCCTTCCTCACCGCACTATTTACCTGGGTGGCAACTTTCAGAGATCTGTGTACATGGACACCAAGATCCCTCTGCTCATCCACACTACCAAGTATCCGACCATTAGCCCAGTACCCCATCTTTTTGTTATTCTTCCCAAAGTGAATCACCTCGCACTTAGCTACATTGAATTCCATCTGCCACCTTTCTGCCCAGCTCTGCAGCTTCTCTATATCCTGCTGTAACCTGCCACATGCTTCCTCACTGTCAACAACTCCTCCGACTTTCGTATCATCCGCAAACTTGCTCACCCAACCTTCTAACCCCTCTTCCAGGTCATTTATAAAAATGACAAACAGCAATGGTCCCAAAACAGATCCTTGCGGAACACCGCTAGTGACGGCACTCCATGAAGAAACTTTGCCATCAACTACTACCCTCTGTCTTCTTCCATCCAGCCAATTCCTAATCCAAACCTCCAACTCATCCTCAATGCCATATCTCCGTATTTTCTGCAGTAGCCTACCATGGGGAACCTTATCAAACGCCTTACTAAAATCCATATATACCACATCTACCACTTTCCCCTCATCAACCTCCTTCGTCACCTTTTCAAAGAATTCAATAAGGTTTGTGAGGCACGACTTGCCCTTCGCAAAACCATGCTGACTATCCTTGATCACATTATTCCTATCCAGATGTGCATAAATCCTATCCCTTACAATTCTCTCTAAGACTTTGCCCACAACAGAAGTGAGACTCACCGGCCTATAGTTACTAGGGCTATCCCTACTCCCCTTTTTGAACAAGGGAACCACATTTGCTATCCTCCAGTCTTCTGGGACTACTCCTGTAGACAAAGAGGACATAAAAATCAAGGCCAATGGCTCTGCAATCTCCTCCCTTGCTTCCCAGAGAATCCTAGGATAAATGCCATCAGGCCCAGGGGACTTATCTATTTTCACCTTTTCCAGGATTTCCAACACCTCTTCTCTACATACCTCAAAGCCATCCATTCTACTTATTTGTGACTCAGTATTCTCATCGACAACAATGCCCTGTTCCTGAGTAAATACTGAAGAAAAGTATTCATTCAGTGTCTCCCCAATCTCTTCCGCCTCCACACGCAACTTCCCCCTACTATCCTTGACTGGACCTATTCCTACCCTAGTCATTCTTTTATTCCTAACATACCTATAGAAAGCCTTAGGGTTTTCCCTAATCCTATCGACTAAGGACCTTTCATGTCCCCTCCTTGCTGCTTTTAGCTCTCTCTTCAGGTCCTTCCTGGCTACCCTATAACTCTCAATCGCCCCAATTGAACCTTCACGTCTCATCTTGAGATAGGCCGCCCTCTTCCATTTAACAAGGGATTCCAATTCCTTATTAAACCACGGCTCCCTCGCACGACCCTTTCCTTCCTGCCTGACAGGTACATAATTATCAAGGACACTCAATAGTTGCCCCTTGAACAAGTTCCACATATCCTTTACACTCTTGCCTTGGAGTCTACTTTTCCAAGCCACACATCCTAAGTCATGCCTCACCGCATCATAATTTCCCTTACCCCAGCTATAATTCTTGCCCTGTAGTACACTCTTATCCCTCTCCATCACGAGTGTAAAAATCACCGAATTATGGTCACTATCCCCAAAGTGCTCACCTACCTCTAATTCTAACACCTGGCCTGGTTCGTTACCCAGAACCAAATCCAGTATGGCCTCACCTCTTGTTGGCCTGTCTACATATTGTGTCAGGAAACTCTCCTGCACACATTGAACAAACACTGACCCATGTAACGAACTTGAGCTATAGCTTTCCCAATCAATATCAGGAAAGTTAAAGTCCCCCATAACAACCACCCTATTACTGTCACTCAACTCCTGAATCACCTTCCCAATCCTTTCTTCAATGATTCTAGGACTATTAGGAGGCCTGTAAAAGACTCCTAACAGGGTGACCTCACCTTTCCTATTCCTAACCTCAGCCCAAACTACCTCAGATGGCAAGTCCTCATCCATCGTCCTTTCCACCGCTGTAATACTATCTTTGACAAGCAATGCCACACCTCCCCCTCTTTTACCCCCACCTCTGACCCTACTAAAACATTTAAATCCCGGAACCTGCAACAGCCAATCCTGTCCCTGTTCTAGCCATGTCTCCGTAATAGCCACAACATCGAAGTCCCAGGTACCAACCAACGCTGCAAGTTCACCTACCTTATTTCGTATACTTCTTGCATTGAAGTATACACACTTCAAGCCACTTCCCTGTTTACAGGCACCCTCCTTGGAAATTGATGCCATGTTCCTCACCTCCCTACACTCCAGGCCCTGCACCCTGAAGCTACAATCTGGGTTCCCATGCCCCTGCCGAGTTAGTTTAAACCCCCCCCAAGAGCACTAGCAAACCTCCCCCCAAGGATACTGGTTCCCCTCAGGTTCAGGTGTAGACCATCCTGTTTATAGAGGTCCCACCGTCCCCAGAAAGAACCCCAGTTATCCAAAAACTGGAACCCCTCCCTCCTGCACCATCCCTGAAGCCACGCATTTAATTGTTCTCTCTCCCTATTCCTCGAATCTCTATCACGTGGCACGGGTAACAAACCAGAGACAACAACTCTGTTTGTTCTAACTCCGAGCTTCCAACCTAGCTCCCTGAAAGCCTGTCTAACATCCTCAGCACTCCTCCTACCTATGTCGTTGGTACCAAGGTGGACCACGACTTCGGGTTGCTCCCCCTCCCCCTCCAGGACCCGGAAAACACGATCAGAGACATCACGTACCCTTGCACCTGGGAGGCAACATACCAAACGTGAGTCTCTCTCGTTCCCACAAAACCGCCTATCTGTGCCACGAACTATCGAGTCCCCAATTACTACTGCTCTGCTCTTCTTCACCCTTCCCTTCTGAGTAACGGGGACAGGCTCCGTGCCAGAGACCTGAGCCCCGTTACTTACCCCTGGTAAGTCATCCCCCCCACAAGTATCCAAAACGGTATACTTGTTCTTGAGGGGAATGGCCGCAGGAGGTCCCTGCACTGGCTGCTTCCTCCCAGTCCCCCTCACTGTAACCCATCTATCTGCCATCTTTGGAGTTACTACTTCCCTATAACTCTGATCTATGACCCCCTCTGCCTCCCGAATGATCCGAAGTTCATCCAACTCCAGCTCCAGTTCCCTAACACGGTCTTGGAGGAGCTGGAGATGGGTGCACTTCCTGCAAGTGTAATCGGCAGGGACGTCGATGGCATCCCTCACCTCATACATGTTGCAGGAGGAACATTGCACTGCCTTCACTGCCATCCCTCTAAAGCTAACTGTTTAAAAAAAAACTGTGTCTAAATAATACAAGCAAAATTCAGCACTTACCTGCTTGCCACAACAGATGTTATTATTAGGTTAGAGGAGGAGGGCGGGTGGGAGGCACTACCCGTGTAGTGCCTCGGGTTCCTCTCCTCCACGCTTTTAAAGGGGGAAAAAACTAACCCAGCTAAGCTTACACTAACTGCTTCCGGGTCTCGGCTGCCCCTCTGCTTGCCGTCACTTCCTCTGCTGCTCCCGCTCTTTCTGTGAAGGAGAGAGAAAACAAAACACCGATGCCCGCTACAGGTAAGTAATTTTGAAAAAAACTCTTACCTTAGCTGTAGTCTCCCGGGTTCACCTCAACTCGGCCGCTGCTCCCACTCAAATTCCGGAGAGACCACTCCCTCCGCGACTCCCTCGTCAGGTCCACACCCCCCACCAACCCAACCTCCCATGCAACCACAAGAAGTGCAAAACTTGTGCCCACACCTCCCCCCTCACCTCCCTCCAAGGCCCCAATGGATCCTTCCATATCTGTCGCAAATTCACCTGTACCTCCACACACATCATTTACTGTATCCGCTGCACCCGATGTGGTCTCCTCTACATTGGGGAGACAGGCTGCCTACTTGCGGAATGTTTCAGGGAACACCTCTGGGACACCCGCACCAACCAACCCAATCGCCCCATGGCTGAACACTTTAACTCCCCCTCCCACTCCGTCAAGGAAATGCAGGTCCTTGGCCTCCTTCATTGCCAGACCCTGGCCACACGACGCCTCGAGGAAAAGCGCCTCATCTTCCACCTAGGAACCCTCCAACCACATGGGATGAATGTAGATTTCTCCAGCTTCCTCATTTCCCCTCCCCCCCACCTTAGCTCTGTCCCAACCCCCGGATTCAGCACTGCCCTCTTGACCTGCAATCTTCTTCTCGACCTCTCTGCCCCACCCCCTCTCCGGCCTATCACCCTCACCTCCTTCCACCTATCGTATTCCCAGCGCCCCTCCCCCAAATTCCCTCCCCCCTCCTTTTATTTCAGCGCGCTTGGCACACCAGCCTCATTCCTGAAAAAGGGCTTATGCCCGAAACATCGATTCTCCTGCTCCTTGGATGCTGCCTGGCCTGCTGTCCTTCATGAAGCCTTGCTGCGTCTGCCCAATGTCTATCTAGGTGCCTTGCTATTTCTTCCTTGATAATAGACTCAAGCATTTCTCCACTGCAGAAGTTACACTAACTGGTCTATAATTTCCCACCTTTTGTCTACCTCTTGTTTTTAAACAGTGGAGTCACATTTGCTGTTTTCCAATCTGCTTGAACTGCCACAGATTCTAGTGAATTTTGGGTAATTACCACAAGCGCATTTGCTATTTCTCCTGTCATTTCTTTTACAACTTGGGATGCAGTCCATCAGGGCCAGGAGACTTGTCCACCCTCAGCTTGCCTAACACTACCTCTTTCATGATAATGATTATTTCCAGGTCCTCACCTACCTTCATCTCTTTCTGAATTACAGGCATGTCATTCATATTTTCCACTGTGAAGACCGACACAAAATATCTGTTAAATGCCTCGGTCATTTCCTCATATCCCATTACTAAATCCCCCTTCTCATCCTCTAAAGAACCAATGTTTACTTCAGCCTCTCTTTTTCGTTTTATATATTTACAGAAATTTTTACTAACTGCCTTAATATTCTGAGCTAGTTCATTCTGATAATCTATCTTACTCTGGACCAGTCCCTTTCCAATGGGTTCACTCTTAATGAGGCTGATCTAACATTTGTGGCAGTTACTGTGGGTACAAGTGCAGCTGAGGCTGTTCAAATAGATGACACTGTTTCACTGATCTCCCGTTCAAAGTGAGCACAGAGTACAGAGGAACCTCGATTATCCTAGCGCCTCAGGCGGAGAGAATTTTGTTTGGATAATCAAATTCCGGATAACAGTTTAACCAAGCATCAGAACGTTGTGCTCTTGTCCAGATAATCCAAAATTCAGATAATCAAACGCCGCATAATCGAGGTTCCTCTGTACACTGAGTTCTTTAAGTAGGAATGTCCTGTTTACCATTACACTGCTTGATTTCCCCTTTTTGCCCATTATTCTTGTCAGGAGGAGAAAAGTGAGGTCTGCAGATGCTGGAGATCAGAGTCAAGAGTGTGTTGCTGGAAAAGCACAGCAGGTCAGAGAGCATCCGGGAAGCAGGTGAATTGACCGGATTATTCTTGTCAGCCTTGTCATAAATGGCAGGTCTCTGTGTGGCTGTTCTGGATCTCAAGCTTAGTTTGGTATTTTGTCTTGGAATAGCACTTGGCGTTTCTATATTCGATTCAGATGAGGACCTGTAAAGTAATAATGAAGACAAACTGTGATAAACGGAATTGTGTCTATGCTTCAGTCCCTCTCCAACTCACTTCCCCACATGGCGTCAACGACGAGACAGCGCTGAGCGGGCAGAATGGCAGCGACCCCAACATCCCCTGCGAGCTCCACGGCAACGCCCCCAACAACACGATGGTCACCATGGCGACCGCAGCTGGTTTAAGGCAGCGATGGCACGCGAGTGGCTGGCGGCCGCCAAAGAACAAGTTCGTCTGAGCGAGGTAATAGAGCTGTGCACACGGATTCACCACACAAAATAAAACTGGGAGCGCACCCGAATTCAACAGGAAAGCCAGGAATAAACTCAAATTTACCAGGAACCGGAAGTACACCCGGATTCACCCAATCAACCTGTTGGACTATAACCTGGTGTTGTGTGATTTTTAACTTTGTACACACCTGTCCAACACCGGCATCTCCGAATCGAGATTGGATTAGATAGTGTAAAGTGACGAGATGTCATAAAGATTGATGGGAAAGGGGTTATTTTATCTCACTGTTGATTTTAACCCTAGTCGTGGCCCAATTTGCTTTGAAGGGGTATCCCTCTTTGTGATTCTTACTGAGACTGACTGATTCACTGTTTTTTCACGTAGGGTTGGCAAGAATTTAGCCAAGAGCTATTTGACGTCGTGCTCCAACAGTTGGCAGAAAGCCACGTTGCCTCCTTCACTGATTTATCTACATCTGAAAAAACGCTCTTTGTAGAGCGAGCTGCCAGAACTGTTAATAGAGGTAAGATTGTAGGATGAAAAAATAGCGAATCAAGATGACAGACCCTGAGCAACCTCTGCTTCTCTCTGCAGATGATGTCAGACCTGCTAAGTGTTTCTAGTATATTGTTTTATTTGCAGAAAAATAAGGCTGAATGTGTAGGGAATAACATTGCCATGGATAGCTAACAGGATTCATAAAGTTGACATAAAGCTGGTGGGCAGAGGAGTTTCAAAAAGTGTGGTGTTGGTGGAGTGGCAGATGGAGTTTAGTTTAGATAAATGTGAGGTGCTACATTTTGGAAAGGCAAATCAGGACAGGACTTAGATACTTAATGGTAAGATCCTGGAGAGTGTTGCTGAACTGAGACCTTGGAGTGTGTGGCAATAGTTCCTTGAATATAGAGTTTCAAGTAGGCAGTATAGTGAAGAAGGTGTTTCGTATGCTTGCCTTTATTGGTCATTGCATGAGTATAGGAGGTCATGTTGTGCTTGTATGGGACATTGCTTAGACTACTTTCCGGAATACTGTGCTCAATTCTGGTTCTCCCTGCTAAAGGAAGGTTGTTGTGAAACTTGAAAGGATTCTGAAATGATTTACAAGGATGTTGCCATATAGGGAGAGGCTGAATAGGCTTGGGCTATTTTCCCTGGAGCATCAGAGGCTGATGAGTGACCTTGTAGAAATTTATAAAATCATGAGGGGCATGGATAGGGTTGATAATCAAGGTCTTTTCCCCAGGGCAGCAGAGTACAAAACTGGAGGGCATAGGATTAAGGTGAGAGGGGAAAGAAGGGTAAACTTTTTCACGTAGAGGTTGGTGTGTATATGGAATGAGTTTCCAGGGGAAGTTATGGCGACTTATTCAATTACAACATTTAAAAGGCATCTGCATGTATATTTGAATAGGAAGGGTTTAGAGGGATACAGGCTAAATGGTGGTAAATGGGACTAGATTAATTTAGGATATCTGGTCAGCATGGCAAATTGGATCAAAGAGTCTGTTTCCATGCTGTACAGCTCTATGATTCTATGACTCTATTGGGTCTTTATTGGATTGGCAAGTTAATGAGTGGCATGCCACAGGGATTAGTCATAGAATCATAGAATCATAGTGTAATACAGCATGGAAACAGGCCTTTCAGCTCAAATTGGCCTATGCTGACCATGGTGTCCACTCGGCTAGTTCCAATTACCCACATTTGGTCCATATCCCTCTAAATTCTTCCCATCCATGTACCTATCCAAATGTTTTTAAATGTTGCTATTGTACTTGCCTCAACCACTTTCTCTGGCAGCCCATTCCATTTACCCACCACGCTCTGCATGAAGAAGTTGCCCCCCACACCCTTCTTAAATCTTTCCCCTCTCATCTTAAAACCTATGCCCTCTAGTTTTCAATTCCCCATCCATGGAAAAAAACTATATGCATTCATTCTATCTCATAATTTTATATGCCTCAATAAGGCCAACCTGTATACTCCTATGTTCCAAGGAACTAAATCCTATCCTGGCCAACCTATTCCTACGAGTCCTGGTAACATGCTCGTCATCTTCTTCACATTCTTTTCAGTTTACTTATGTCTTTCCTTATAACAGGGTGATCAAAACTGTACACAACACTTGTCAAATGTGGCCTGGGCTGGGTCTGCAACTTTGTATGTTATATAAATGTCTTGGATGAAGAGACGAAAGGTATGGCTGCCAAATGTGATGGTATAAGAGGTAGATAAGTAAGTTGTGAAAAGGACATACGAAAACTACAAAAATATACAGAAAGGTTAAGCGAGTTGGCAAAGATCCGGCAAAAGGGGGAAAATGTGAAATTGCACTTTTGGTTGGGAAGAATAAGAAAGAAGCATATCATCCAAATGGTGAGAAGTTACCAGGTATGAAATGTAGAAGTATCTCCATGACTCCTGACTGTGTATAAATTGCAAAGGTTAGAATGCAGGTACAGTAATAATTAGGAAAGCTAACAGAATGTTGCAAGGAGAATTATACCGAAAAATAGGGAAGTAATGCTCCAGTTAAATAGGGCATTGGTGAGACTACCTCTGCACCACTGTATGCAGTATTGGTCCCTTTCAGAGAAAGTTTACTAGACTAAAACCTGAAATAGGAGTAGCTGGACCTTCACTGTTTTCCTTATTTTTACTTTGTCGCTCACTATTTCCTTTACTCTTCACAGGTTTTCTGATTTTTTTTTTGTGCTTTTTCTGATAAGCAACTAAGATAATTTTATGCAGCTGAAAACTCTCTATTAATATTAAACAAGGTGATTTTAACCTTTCCTGTTTGGTTTAATCCAGGGAGACAAATACTCAAAACTGGCTAAATAGCTCACCAGCCAGTATCCTTCAGTTTTAAATGTAAACCATTTCTATGAGCTGGCAAGCATAACACCAGCAGCAAACAGTCCTGAAGAAGGGTCACTGGACCCAAACGTGAATTCTGGTTTCTCTCCACAGAGGCTGTCTGTCAGATCTGCTGAGATTCTCTGTGTGAGTATTTCAGGTCTGGAATGCACTACCTGGAAGTGTGGTTGAGACAAGTTCAACTGAGACATTCAAGGGGGGATTGACTGATGAGTTAAATAGAAACAATGTGTAAGGTTATGGGGAAGAGGCAGAAGAATGCCACTAATGGCACTATCATGCACATTTGGAGAGCAGACGTGATTGGACAAATTATCTCTTTCTGCACTGTGACACTTCTGTGATTCTGTTCCCATTGTGGTTATAGATGAGGAAGGATGGGAGCAGGCTTGAATGGCATGGACTTGTTCGGCAAAATGCCCTAGTCTGTGCTGTTCATCCATTATAGTCCTATATTATATAATTAAAGTTTGAAATCATTGATCTCATACTCCAGCCATATACTGTAAATGTGAGGCAAGGTGTCTCAAAAAGAAACACCAATACAACTTCCAGTCAACCATATGCAACTCTGAGATGAAAAACATTTAAATCAAAGGCAAGCATCACTTTTATTCAAAGGATTATCATTGCCTTTATGGATATTAATATGATGCCAATCCAATAATTTTACTCAACAGTTAACTTGCGAGTTCAAAATGATTATTCACAACCAGTGTTTTTATTGCTCACTATAGGAAGAGCCCATAGAGTACTCACAAATCAGATAAACACTTCCTTGGAGGAACATGTTGCCAATCACTTCACTGGGAAAACAGTGCAAAATGAAACAGTTTTGAGTCTGGTACAAGATGGAGTGGTAAGTTTGTTTCCTTTAACAGCCTAGCTAATGTACAATTTCATGGAAGAATATTTCTAGTGCAGCATTGAATTTTGTAAATATTTACCTAATGTAATCTATTCATTATTAGATTTAATTGACATTAACATGGATATATTTTATTCCCTGCATCAATTTCAAAATATATTTAAAGGTTTGTTACAAGTAACTTAATGTAAAATGCCAGTCCTATCTTAATAAACCTAGAGAGTACCTATCCTCCATGAATATCTGAAGAAAATAGTAGGCAAAACCAAACAGAATCTATTAAACAAACTTGCTGATCTATTTGGGATGTGGCTACCAATACTCTGCACATGTCCTATCATACTCTGCAGTGGAGTATTTGCTTAATTTGTGGTCACTTTTTTTTCACTAAGGATGTGAGTACGTGTATTTATTGCTCATCCCTCGTTGTATGTTAGAAGGTAGTAAGCTGCCTTCTTTAACCACTTCAGTCCATGTCCTGTAGGTTGACCAACAATGAAATACATGGTGTGCAGGGTGTTCTAGCTAGGTGGATGAAGAACTGGTTGAGCAACAGGAGACAGAGTAGTAGTTGAAGGGAGTTTCTCGAAATGGAGAAAGGTGTTCCACAGGGATCAGTGCTGGGCCATTGTTGTTTGTGATATACATAAGTGATCTGGAAGAGGGCATTGGTGGTCTGATCAGTAAGTTTGCAGATGACATGAAGGTTGGTGGAGTAGCAGAAGCATAGGGGATTGTCAAAGAATACAAGAGAATATAGATAGACTGGAGAGTTGGGTGGTGAAGTGGCAGATAGAGTTCAATCCGGGCAAATGTGGGGTGATGTATTTTGGAAGGTCTAATTCTAGAGCGAACAATACTGTAAACGGAAGAGCCTTGGGAAAAGTTGATGAGCAGAGAGATCTGGGAGTTCAGGTCCATTGTATCCTGAAGGTGGCTGCACAGGTGGATAGAGTGGTCAAGAAGGCATATGGTATGCTTGCCTTCATCGGACAGGGTATTGAGTATAAGAGCTGGCAGGTCAGTTTAAATTATGCATGATATTGGTTCGGCCGCATTTAGAATACTGTGTACAGTTCTGGTCGCCACATTACCAAAAGGATGTGGACGCTTTGGAGAGGGTGCAGAGAAGGTTTACGAGGATGTTGCGTGGTATGGAAATTGCTAGCTAATGAAGAGAGCTTGAGTAGATTAGGATTGTTTTCATTAGAAAGAAGGAGATTGAGTAGGGGTCTGTTTGAGGTCTACAAAATCATGAAGGGTATAGACAGGGTAGATAGAGATAAGCTTTTTCTCAGAGTGAAGGATTCAATAACGAAAGGTCACGCTTTCAAGGTGAGAGGTGAAAAGTTTAAGGGGGATACACGTGGAAATTACTTTACTCACAGGGTGGGAGGTGCCTGGAACGTGTTGCCAGCCGAGCTAGTAGAGGCAGGCCTGGTAAATTCATTTAAGGTGCATCTCGACAGATGTGTGAGTAGGTGGGGAGCAGAAGGATACAGCCCTTAGGAATTAGAAGATTGATGAGGGCAGAGCAGTAGATGTGATCTATATGGACTTCAGTAAGGCGTTAGACAAGGTTCTCCATGGGAGACTGATTAGCAAGATTAGATCTCATGGAATACATGGAGAACTAGCCATTTGGATACAGAACTGGCTCAAGGGTAGAAGACAGAGGGTGGTGGTGGTGGAGGGTTATTTTTCAGACTGGAGGCCTGTGACCAGTGGAGTGCCACAAGGATTGGTGCTGGGCCCTCTACTTTTTGTCATTTACATAAATGATTTGGATGCGAGCATAAGAGGTACAGTCAGTAAGTTTGCAGATGACACCAAAATTGGAGGTGTAGTGGACAGTAAAGACAGTTACCTCAGATTACAACAGAATCTGGACTAGATGGGCCAATGGGCTGAGAAGTGGCAGATGGATTTTAATTCAGATAAATGCGAGGTGCTGCATTCTGGGCAAGCAAATCTTAGCTGGACTAATGCACTTAATGGTAAGGTCCTAGGGAGTGTTGCTGAACAAAGAGACCTTGGAGTGCAGGTTCATAGCTCCTTGAAAGTGGAGTCACAGGTAGATAGGATAGTGAAGAAGGTGTTTGGTATGCTTTCCTTTATTGGTCAGAGTATTGAGTACAGGAGTTGGGAGGTCATGTTGCGGCTGTACAGGACATTGGTTAGGCCTCTGTTGGAATGTTGTGTGCAATTCTGGTCTCCTTCCTATCGGAAAGATGTTGTGAAACTTGAAATGGTTCAGGAAAGATTTACAAGGATGTTGCCAGGGTTGGATGATCTGAGCTACAGGGAGAGGCTGAACAGGCTGGGGCTGTTTTCCCTGGAGCTTTGGAGGCTGAGGGGTGACCTTATAGAGGTTTACAAAATTATGAGGGGCATGGATAGGATAAATAGACAAAGTCTTTTCCCTGGGGTCGGGGAGTCCAGAACTAGAGGGCATAGGTTTAGGGTGAGAGGGGAAAGATATATAAGAGACCTAAGGGGCAACTTTTTCATGCAGAGGATGGTATGTGTATGGAATGAGCTGCCAGAGGATGTGGTGGAGGCTGGTACAATGGCAACATTTAAGAGGCATTTAGATGGGTATATGAATAGGAAGGGTTTGGAGGGATATGGGCTGGGTGCTGGTAGGTGGGACTAGATTGGGTTGGGATATCTGGTCGGCATGTAAGGGTTGGACCGAAGGGTCTGTTTCCATGCTGTACACCTTTATGACTCTATGATTCTATAATTGGGCGATTAGTTTTGACTGTGGATTTGGATCGGCACAGGCTTGGAGAGATGAAGGACCTGTTTCTGGGCTGTAAATTTTCTTTGTTCTTTGTATGGCTTCGGAAGGATATTCCAGGATTTTGACCCAGCGCCAGTGAAAGAATGACAATATATTTGCAAGTCAGGATGGTGAATGGCTTAAAGGGGAACTTACAGGTGGTAGTATTCCAAAATATTGTTGCCTTGTCCTCCCAGATGAAAATGGTTGTGAGTTTGGAAGGTGCCTTCTAAGGATATTTGGTGATGGAGGAAGTGAATGCTTGTGGGCGTAGTGCCAATTAAATCTATTGTTTTTTTTCCTGGGTGGTGATGAGTGCTTCTTGAGTTAAAGGTGTTAGAGCTGCATCCACCCAGGCAAGTGGGATGTATTGTATTATATTACACTCTTAACTTAGTTAAAAATCACACAACACCAGGTTATAGTCCCAACAGGCTTATTTGGAAGCACTAGCTTTCAGAGCGCTGCTCCTTCATCAGTCCAGTCCAACACCGGCACCACTAAAGATTCCTGACGTAGGCCTTGTATATGGTGGACAGGCTTTATAGAATTAAGAGGTGTGTTACTTGCTACAATATTCCTAGCCTCTGACCTGCTCTTGTAGCTACTGTATTTATGATTAGATTAGATTAGATTACTTAGTGTGGAAACAGGCCCTTCGGCCTACCAAGTCCACACCGACCCTCCGAAGAGCAACTCACCCAGACCCAATCCTCTACATTTACCCCTTCACCTAATACTATGGGTCATTTAGCATGGCCAATTCACCTAACCTACACATTTTTGGACTGTGGGAGGAAACCGGAGCACCCAGAGGAAACCCATACAGACACTGGGAGAATGTGCAAACTCCACACAGACAGTTGCCTGAGGTGGGAATTGAACCCGGGTCTCTGGCGCTATGAACCAGCAGTGCTAACTGCTGTGCCACCGTGAGGCCAGTTGAGTTTCTAATCAGTGGTAACCTCAGGATGTTGATAGTTCAGGATTCAGTATTGGTGACACCATTGAATGACAAGGGGCAATGGTTAGGTTGTCCCTTCTTGGAGATGGCCATTGCTTGTTATTTGTGTCATGTGAATGTTACTTGCCACTTGTCAACTCAAGCCAGGGTATTGTTGGACAATAACCATAGACTTGTTCAGTACCTGAGAAGTTGCAAATGGTGAAATCATCAGCAAACATCCCCATTTCTGATTTTATGATGGAAGGAAGGTCAGGTTATAGTCCAGTAGGTATATTTGGAAGTACTAGCTTGGAGACACTGCTTTTTCATCAGGTAGCCTCCATCATGAAGGAGCAACACTCCAAAAGCTAGTACTTCCAAATAAACCTATTGGATTATAATCTGTTGCTGTGTGAATTTTAACTTTGTCCACCCCAGTCCAACACTGCCACCTCCACATCATTGATGAAGCAGTTGAAGATGGTTGAGCCAAGGATATTACCTTGAGTAACTGCCGAGATATCCTGGAGATGATATGACTGACCTTTAACAACCACAACTATCTTCCTATATAGTCAGGAATGATTCCAACCAGCAGAAGGATTGCCATTAATTTCCATTGATTCCAGTTTTTCTAGGGCTTCTTGATGCCACACTGGTCGAATATGGCCTTGATGTCAAGGGCTATCGCTCTCTCGTCACCTCATTTTTGTCCATTTTTGAACCAATACTGTAATGAGGTCAGGAGCTGAGTGGTACTGGCAAAACCCAAACTGGGCATCAGTGAACACATTATTGCTGAGCAGCTGCTGCATAATAACACTGTTGATTACACCTTCCATCACTTTACTGATGATCAGGAGGAGACTAACAGGACTGTAATTGACCGGGTTGGATTTGTCCTGCTTTTCATGTACAGGATATGTATACCTGGGCAATTTTCCACAGCGTCTGGTAGATGCTGGTGTTGCAACTGTACTGGAACTGCTTGAACAGGGCTGCAGGAAGTTCTGGAGCACAAGTGTTTACAAATTCCATTGCCTCCAACCATTTCTTGATATCACATAGAGTGAATGGAATTGACTGAAGACTGGCATCTGTGATGATGGGGACCTCTGGAGGAGGGCCAGATGGATCATCTATTTGGCGCCTTGGGCTAAAGATTGATGTGAATGCTTCAACCTTATCCTTCGCATTGATCTTTTACTGGTTTCATCCATCATTGAGGATGGGGATATTTGTGGAGCATCCAATGAGTTTTTAGTTGTCCACTAACATTCACAACATAAAAATAATTATTGGTTATTGAAGATAGTCATTTCAGTGAAGCAGATGTAAACACAGACAATCTGCAGGCCACAATTCAGTCAATCAAGATTTCATAGGCTACAAGGGAACAGAATTGATGTCCTGTCATCTTGAACTGTCAGTATCTTCAATATCCTCTTATATGTAATGCTGCCATTCCTAGATGATGTGGGATGGAGGAAACAAGATATTGACAATCATACAGCACTACCATCTACTACTGATGTGGCTTGTGCTGCATTCATCGGAATTAGGTCCCTCTGTCAAAGGTCCATGTGGAGGCATTCCATGGCCTCCTTGTCTGAGATCTCCATGTCTCGCTGTCTGAAGAAGTATAATAAACTATCAAGGGCTGGATGTCTTACAAGAATGGATATTGGCAGATAAAATTTATCCTCTGCAACCATGGTTGCTAACTCCATTCTGCAGCCACCTGACTGAGGTCAAGATTAGATTAGATTAGATTAGATTATTTACAGTGTGGAAACAGGCCCTTCGGCCCAACAAGTCCACACCGCCCCGCCGAAGCGCAACCCACCCATACCCCTACATTTACTCCTTACCTAACACTACGGGCAATTTAGCATGGCCAATTCACCTGACCTGCACATCTTTGGACTGTGGGAGGAAACCAGAGCACCCGGAGGAAACCCACGCAGACACTGGGAGAACGTGCAAACTCCACACGGTCAGTCGCCTGAGGCGGGAATTGAACCCGGGTCTCTAGTTCTGTGAGGCAGCAGTGCTAACCACTGTGCCACCGTGCCGCCCACAAGTGTAGATATGGTGCAGCCATACTTTTCCATCAAGGCTATGATGAAGCAGATGAAAAGCCCTGACTGTGTGTGCCCCATATTCTTGGTATGCTATGCTCTGCTCAACCAGAGCAAGCAAAAAGAAATGTGACCACAGAAGAAATGTTGTATACAATTCTGGGCACCACACTTCAGAAGAAATTGTGTACATTTTGGAGAAAGTACAAAAGACATTTACAAGAATGGTTTCAGGGCTGAGAAACTCTAGTTATGAAGATTGGTTAGGACTGTTTTACTTGGAGAGGAGATTTGATAAAAGTTTCTAAAATCATCAGGTGTATGGATAGGATAGATAGATAGAGGGAAATGCTTCCCACTCACAGCAAGCTCAAGAGTAAGAGGGCACGGATTTGAAGTGCAAAAGAAACAAATGCAATGTAAGAAAAATCTTTTTCACACTTTACGTGGCTAGGTAGCCAGAGTAATTAGTAGTTAGCAAGAAGTATAGAGTTGTGATATTGAGTGACTTCAATTACCCAAATACTAATTGGGATACTATTGGACTAAGAAGGCAAAAGAATTTCTGAATAATATTCAGGAGCACTGTAGTCAACATTTTTACTTATTAAGCTTACCTATCTTTTCAAAACACTTTGCACACTTCCGTATTAAATGTCCAGCCCTCACCATTCTTCAGTTATTTTTCTGTTATCACTATTGTATCATAACGAGTTTTGAGAAGATTTGTAGCTCAGGTTGAGGTTTTGGATGTAGGTTTGCTTGCTGAGCTGAAAGGTTCATTTCCAGACGTTTTGTTACCTTCTGAGTAGACCCCTTGGCATCATGGTAGCCCACAAACCCACCAACACACTAAAACAGCAACTAATGAACTTGAAAGACCCTATACAGACAATGAGCAAAACTAACGTCATTTACAAAATACCGTGCAAGGACTGTAACAAACACTACGTTGAATAAACAGGCAGCAAACTAGCCACCAGGATGAACACCAACTAGCCACAAAAAGACATGACCCTCTCTCATTAGTATCCTCACATACGGATGAGGAAGGACACCACTTCGACTGGGACAATACATCCATCCTAGGACAAGCCAAACAAAGACATGCAAGAGAATTCCTAGAAGCATGGCATTCCAACCGGAACTCTATCAACAAACACATCAAGTTAGATCCCATCTACCACCCCCTGAGAAAAGGAACAGGAAGTGACTTCACCACAGGAAATTACATCACCAACCCAAAGAAACCCAAATATATTAATAGAAAGCATGAATTTTCAGCATTGCTTTGTATGAGGTCCACGAAAGATATTACCTAGTCAGGTAACGAAATGTCTGGAAATGAACCTTTCAGCTCAGCAAGCAAACCTAAAATCCTGGAGCTCTCTCTTTAACAGCATTGTGGGTCGATCTGGACAAAATGGACTATAGTGATCAAGAAAGAACTCAGGACCACTTCCTGAAGGGCAACTAGGAATGGGCAATAGATTCTGGCTTAGCCAGTGATGCCCACATCCCACCAATGAGTAAAAGTAAATTGTATCATATAATCACATGGCTATTTTTGCTTTAGCTCACCAGTTATATTCAGCATATTTAATGTGTTTACATATATGCTTTCTAAGCCTATCTTTGTACTCTTCGTGGTCTCTTCTCCCGCAAACGAGACTTGATGGTATGTTGCCTTTCAGGTGCCAAGGTCAGGGATGTCTTGGATTGATTCTACACGATTCTTAAGGGGAAGGGTGAGCAGCCAGAAGTTGTGGTGCACATTGGTATCAATGGCATAGGTAGGGAAAGAGATGAGGACCTGAAAAGAGAATATCAGGAGTTAGCTTGGAAGCTAGAAGGTGAGACAAGCAGATTGGTAATCTCAGGATTGCTACCGGTGCCACAGGCTAGTGAGGCTCGGAACAGAGAACGAGTACAGGTGAACACATGGCTACAGGGCTGGTTTAGGAGACAGGCCTTCATATATGTGGATCATTGGGATACCTTCTGGGGAAGGTGGGACCTGTACAAGAAGGACGGGTTGCATCTGAATAGGAGGGGCACCAATATCCTGGGCAGCAGCTTTGCTAGAGCTCCTCAGGCGGGTTTAAACTTGATTGACAGGGATATGGGAACCAGAGCTAATGGAGTACGTATGAACAGCCAGTTACAGTGTGCAGAGAGTCTGTAAAGAGGCATAGGCAGGTGATAGGGCAAAGGTGCAGTCAGTGTGATGAGTTACATAGAACATAGAAGAATACAGCGCAGTACAGGCCCTTTGGCCCTCGATGTTGTGCCGATCCAAGCCCACCTAACCTATACTAGCCCACTATCCTCCATATGCCTATCCAATGCCCGCTTAAATGCCCATAAAGAGGGAGAGTCCACCACTGCTACTGGCAGTGCATTCCATGAACTCGCGACTCACTGAGTAAAGAACCTACCCCTAACATCTGTCCTATACCTACCACCCCTTAATTTAAAGCAATGCCCCCTCGTAATAGCTGACTCCATACGTGGAAAAAGGTTCTCACAGTCAACCCTATCTAAACCCCTAATCATCTTGTACACCTCTACCAAGTCACCCCTAAACCTTTTTTTCTCCAATGAAAACAACCCCAAGTGCCTCAGCCTTTCCTCATACGATCTTCCTACCATACCAGGCAACATCCTGGTAAACCTCCTCTGCACCTGTTCCAGTGCCTCCACATCCTGCCTATGGTATGGCGACCAAAACTGCACACAATACTCCAGATGCGGCCGCACCAGAGTCTTATACAACTGCAACATGATCTCAGTACTCCGGAACTCAATTCCTCTACCAATAAAAGCCAGTACGCCATATGCCTTCTTCACCGCACTATTTATCTGGGTGGCAACTTTCAAAGATCTGTGTACATGGACACCAAGATCCCTCTGCTCATCCACACTACCAAGTATCCGACCATTAGCCCAGTACCCCATCTTTTTGTTACTCTTACCAAAGTGAATCACCTCACACTTAGCTACATTGAACTCCATTTGCCACCTTCTGCCAAGTTCTGCAGCTTATCTATATCCCGCTGTAACCTGCCACATCCTTCCTCATTGTCAACAACTCCTCTGACTTTCGTATCATCTGCAAACTTGCTCACCCAACCTTCTAGCCCCTCCTCCAGGTCATTTATAAAAATGACAAACAGCAATGGTCCCAAAACAGATCCTTGCGGAACACCGCTAGTAACGGAACTCCAAGATGAACCTTTACCATCAACTACTACCCTCTGTCTTCTTCCAGCCAGCCAATTCCTAATCTAAACCTCCAACTCACCCTCAATGCATTTTTTGCAGTAGCCTACCATGGGGAACCTTATCAAATGCCTTACTAAAATCCATATATACCACATCTACCGCTTTCCCCTCGTCCACCTCCTTAGTCACCTTCTCAAAGAATTCAATAAGGTTTGTGAGGCACGACCTGCCCTTCACAAAACCATGCTGACTATCCTTGATCACATTATTCCTATCCAGATGTTCATAAATCCTATCCCTTACAATTCTCTCTAAGACTTTGCCCACAACAGAAGTGAGACTCACCGGCCTATAGTTACTAGGGTTATCCCTACTCCCCTCCTTGAACAAGAGAATCACATTTGCTAGCCTCCAGTCTTCTGGCACTACTCCTGTAGACAACGAGGACATAAAAATCAAGGCCAATGGCTCTGCAATCTCCTCCCTTGCTTCCCAGAGAATCCTAGGATAAATGCCATCAGGCCCAGGGGACTTATCTATTTTCACCCTTTCCAGAATTTCCAACACCTCTTCCCTACATACCTCAAAGCCATTCATTCTACTTAATTGTGACTCAGTATTCACATCGGCAACAATGTCCTGTTCCTGAGTGAATACTGACGAAAAGTATTCATTCAGTGTCTCCCCAATTTCTTCAGCCTCCACACGCAACTTCCCACTACTATCCTTGACTGGACCTATTCCTACCCTAGTCATTCTTTTATTCCTGACATACCTATAGAAAGCCTTGGGGTTTTCCCTAATCCTACCAACTAAGGACCTTTCATGTCCCCTCCTTGCTGCTCTTGGCTCTCTCTTCAGATCCTTCTTGGCTACCTTATAACTCTCAATTGCCCCAATTGAACCTTCACGCCTAATCTTTACATAGGCCGTCCTCTTCCATTTAACAAGGGATTCCAATTCCTTATTAAACCACGGCTCCCTCACACGACCCTTTCCTCCCTGCCTGACAGGTACATACTTATCAAGGACACTCAATAGTTGCTCCTTGAACAAGCTCCACATATCAATTGCGCCCTTGCCTTGAAGCCTACTTTTCCAAGCCACGCATCCTAAGTCTTGCCTCACCGCATCATAATTTCCCTGCCCCCAGCTATAACTCTTGCCCTGCAGTGCACACTTATCCCTCTCCACCACTAGAGTAAAAGTCACCGAATTGTGGTCACTGTCCCCAAAGTGTTCACCTACCTCTAATTCTAACACCTGGCCTGGTTCGTTACCCAGAACCAAATCCAGTATGGCCTCACCTCTTGTTGGCCTATCTACATATTGTGTCAGGAAACCCTCCTGCACACATTGGACAAACACCGACCCATCTAACGAACTAGAGCTATAGCTTTCCCAATCAATATCAGGAAAGTTAAAGTCCCCCATAACAACCACCCTATTACTTTCACTCTTCTCATGAATCATCCTCGCAATCCTTTCTTCTACGTCTCTAGGACTAATAGGAGGCCTGTAAAAAAACTCCTAACAGGGTGACCTCACCTTTCCTATTCCTAACCTCAGCCCAAACTACCTCAGATGGCGAGTCTTCATCCATCGTCCTTTCCACCGCTGTAATACGATCTTTGACAAGCAATGCCACACCTCCCCCTCTTTTACCCCACCTCTGACCCTACTAAAACATTTAAACCCTGGAACCTGCAACAGCCAATCCTGTCCCTGTTTTACCCATGTCTCCGTAATAGCCACATCATTGAAGTCCCAGGTACCAACCCACGCTGCAAGTTCACCTACCTTATTTCGTATACTTGAAGTGTATCTGTTTTAACGCAAGAAGTATCATGAATATCGATGATGAACTTAGAGCATGGATCACTACTTGGAACTATGATGTTGTGGCCATTACGGATACTTGGATATTAAAGGGGCAGGAATGGTTGTTGGATGTTCCAGGGTTTAGGTGTGGGTGGGGGGCAGCTAAAAGAGGTGGGGGTGTGGCATTGCTAATGAGGGCTAGTATCTTAGCTGCAGAAAGGGAGGCCAATGAGGAGAGTCTATCTACAGAGTCCGTATGGGTGGAAGTCAGAAACCGGATGGGAGCAGTCACTTTATTGGGAGTTTTCTACAGACTCCACAATAGTAACAGACATGGTGGAGCAGATTGGGAGGCAGATTTTGGACAGGTGCAGAAGTAACAGGGTTGTTGTCATGGGTAACTTTAACTTTATTAATATTGATTTGTTCTTCCTTAGTTCAAATCGTTTGGATGGAGAAGTTTTTGTCAAGTATGTCCAGGAAGGATTCTTGACTCAGTATGTAGATAGGCTGACTAGAGGGGAGGTCATATTGGATTTGGCACTTGACAACAAACCAGGCCAAGTGTACGCTCTCTTAGTGGGAGGACATTTCGATGATAGTGATCCCAACTCCCTGACCTTTACTTATGGAGATAGATGGTATGGGAAAGTATTTAATTAGGGGAGGGGGGATTACGATGCTTTTAGGCAGGAGCTGGGGCGCCTAATTGGGAACAGATATTCTCAGGGAAATGCATGACAGAAATGAGGAAGTTGTTTAGGGAGCACTTGCTGATGGTGCTGGACAGGTTTGTCCCACTGAGGCAAGGAAGGGATGGTAAGTGGAAAGAACTGTGGATGACAAGGGATGTTGAACATCTAGTCACGAGGAGGAACGAAATTTACTTAAGGTTGAGAAGACAAGGATCAGACAGGGCTCTAGAGGATTACATGGTAGTGAGGAAGGAACTGAAGAATGGACTTAGAGCTAGAAGGGAGCATAAAAAAGCTTCAGCAGGTAAGATTAAGGAAAACTCTAAGGCGTTCTACACTTACTTAAGGAACAAGAAGATGGCAAGAGCAATGGTAGGGCCAACCAGCGATAGTAGAGGGAACTTGTACGTGGAGGTGGAGGAGGTAGGGGAGGTCCTTTGCTTCAGTATTCATGACTCTGAGAGGGACCTTGAGGACCGCATGAAACAGACTGATATGCTGTAACAGGTTAATGTTAAAAAGAAGGATATGCCGAAAATTTTGAAAAACATAAGGATAGATAAGTCCTTGGGCCAGACGGGATATACCCAACATTACTACAGGAAGTGAGGGAAGATATTGCTGCATCCTCATTGTCCACTGAAGTAGTGCCAGATGATTGGAAGGGGCAAATGTTATTCCCTTGTTCAAGAAAGGGAATAGGGATTAGGCTGGGAACTACATACCAGTCAGTTTTACTTCTGTGGTGGGCAAATTACTGGAGAGGGCGTTGAGAGACAGGATTTATGATTATTTGGAAATCATAGCTTAATTAGAAAAAATCAATATGGCTTTGTGAGAAGGAGGTCATTCCTCACAAATCTTATTGAATTCTTTGGGGATGTGACAAAACACGTGATGAAGGTAGAGCAGTGGATGTGGTGTACATGGATTTTAGCAAGGGGTTATGGTAAGGTTCCCCGTGGTGGCTCATTCAGAAAGTCAGGAGGCATGGGATACAGGGAGATCTAGCTTTCTGGATACAGAGTTGGTTGGCCCATAGAAGACAGAGGATGATAGTCAATGGAAATTATTCAGCCTGGAGCTCGGTGACCAGTGGTATTTCATGCAGGATTCAGTTCGAGGACCTCTACTGTTTATGATTTTTAGAAATGACTTGGATGAGGAAGTGGAAGGATGGATAAGTAAGTTTGCCAATAACATGAAGATTGGTGGGGTGGAGGACAGTGTGGAGGGCGGATGTAGGTTGCAACAGGACCTTGAAGGATGCAGAACTGCAGGCAGGCAGCGTCCGAGCAGCAAGAGAATTGATGTTTCGGGCATAAGCGCTTCATCAGGAATGAGGCTTGTGGGCCAGGGGGCTGAGAGATTAATGGGAGGGGGATGGGGCTGGGGCTGGAGGGGGTGGGCGTGGTGGTGGAGGTAACTGGGAACGCAATAGGTAGATGAAGGTGGGGGAGAAAGTGATAGGTCGGCGTGGAAGATGGAGCGGAGGTTGGAGCACAGTATCTATCTGCTTCTCCTTCCTCTACCCTCCAAACTCTCCTCCGACCTATCACCTTCTCCCCCACCTTCATCTACCTATTGCATTCCCAGTTACCTTCCACCCCCCAGCCCCACACCCCTCCCATTTATCTCTCAGCCCCCCCACCCATAAGCCTCATTCCTGATAACGGGCTTATGCCTGAAACGTCGATTTTCCTGCTTCTTGGATACTGCCTGGCCTGCAGTGCTTTTCCAGCACCATACTCTCGACTATGATCTCCAGCATCTGCAGTCCTCATGTTCTCCAGGATGCAGAACTGGGCTGATAAGTGGCAGATGAAGTTCAACCTGGAAAAGTGTGAAGTCATTCATTTTGGAAGGTTGAATCTGAATGGTAAATACAAGCTTAAAGGCGGGATTCTTGGCAGTGTGGAGGAACAGAGGAATCTTGGGGTCCATGTCCATAGATCCCTCAAAATTACCACTCAAGTTGATAGGTTTGTTCAGAAGGCGTATGGTGTGTTGGCTTTCATTAGCAGGGGGATTGAGTTTCATAGCAGTGAGGTTATGCTGCAGCTCTATAGTGTCCTGGTTAGACCACACTTGGAATACTGTGTTCAATTCTGATTGCCTTATTTTAGGAAGGAAGTGGAAGTTTTAGAGAGGGTGCAGAGCAGATTTATCAGAATTTTGGATGTAGGTTTGCTCACTGAGCTGAAAGGTTCATTTCCAGACATTTTGTTACCTGGCAGAGTAGTCTGGCAGAATGGGTACCCAATGAACACAGTCCGCCGATTTCTCAGCAACAAACCCAACTAAGCAGACAAAACACTCCCAGAAATCCTAGCCACTCTTCCCCTACATCAAAGACATCTCAGAAATAACTGCCAGACTACTGAGACCCCTTGGCATCATGGTAGCCCACAAACCCACCAGCATACTAAAAACCCTGTACAGACAATGAGCAAAACTAACGTTATTTACAAAATACCGTGCAAGGACTGTAACAAACACTACATTGGACAAACAGGCAGAAATCTAGCCACCAGAATACATGAACACCAACTAACCTTAAAAAGACATGACCGTCTCTCATTAGTATCCTCACATACGCTTGAGGAAGGACACCACTTCCACTGGGACAATACATCCATCCTAGGACAAGCCAAACAAAGACACGCACGAGAATTCCTAGAAGCATGGCATTCCAACCGGAATTCTATCAACAAACACATCAAGTTAGACCCCATCTACCACCCCCTGAGAAAAGGAACTGGAAGTGACTTCACCGCAGGAAATAACATCACCACAGGACATGACATCACCAACCCAAAGAAACCCAAACATATAAGTAGAAAGCAGGAATTTTCAGCATTGCTTTGCATGTGGTCCACTGAAGATGTTACCTAATGAACACAGGAGAAAGTGAGGTCTGCAGATGCTGGAGATCAGACCTGAAAAAGTGTTGCTGGAAAAGCGCAGCAGGTCAGGCAGCATCCAGGGAACAGGAGAATCGACGTTTCGGGCATAAGCCTGAAGAAGGGCTTATGCCCGAAACGTCGATTCTCCTGTTCCCTGGATGCTGCCTGACCTGCTGCGCTTTTCCAGCAACACATTTTCACCTAATGAACACAGTTCGCCGATTTCTCAGCAACAAACCCAAACAAGCAGACAAACACGTCCAGAAACCCTAGCCACTCCTCCCCTACATCAAAGACATCTCTGAAATGATTGCCAGACTACTCCTTGGCATCATGGTAGCCCAGGAAGTTTCAGCATTGCTTTGCATGAGGTCCACTGAAGATGTTACCTAGTAAGGTAATGAAACATCTGGAAATGAACCTTTCAGCTCAGCGAGCAAACCTACATCCAAAACCTCAACCTGATCTACAAATCTTCTCAAAACTCGCTATTTATCAGAATATTGCCAGGGCATACCTCATGAAGTAAGGTTGAGGGAGCTTGGGTTTTTCTCATTGGAGCAAAGAAGAATGAGAGATGACTTGATAGAAGAGGCATAGATAGAGTGGATAGCCAGAGACATTTTCCCAGGGTGCAAATGACTCCCACGAAAGGGCATAATTTTAAGGTGATTGGAGGAAGCTTTGGGGAGATGTCAGAGATAGGTTCTTTACACAGAGAATGGAGGTGTGTGGAATGCACTGCCAGCGATGGTCGTAGACTCAGCTACGTTCGGGACATTTAAGCGACTCTTGGATAGGCACATGGAAGATAGTATGATGAGTATGTAGGTTAGCTTGATCTTTCTTAAAGTAAGATAAATGGTTGGCACAACATTGAGGGCTGAAGGGCCTGTACTATGCTGTACTGTTGTATGTTCTCAGTCTGCTCTAAATTATTATGATGAAACTTCTTTCTTTAGTACTATCTAAACTTGCTCTCTGCAACTCATTCATCTTTTCCATTCCTACATGCTAATATCCATCTTCCTGCTAAATTAATTTAAACTGTTCTCAAACATACTAGTAAACCTCCCCTCGAGAACATTGATACCATCTAATTGCTCTTGAATAGAACCTCCTTCCCCAGAACTGGTTCCAATGTATCAAAAATCTAAGAAGATTGTGAATCTTTGTAATTCTCGACCTCACAAGGCTATGCATGCTCAGTACTGTGTTCACATCTGAGATCGATAAACTTGTGGATAAGAAAAGTGAAAGATTTGGCATTAGGCTGGGAAGGTAAAGTTGATTTGATTTTAAAGATGAGTGACTGTTATTTAAGTAGGTATGTTCTAAACCGTAGGGCTTCCCTCCCACCGTCCTCCTCTAATCTAAATTAAAAGTCTGCAGACTTGCACCAAAGAAAAGGGGGTCCAGGGAAGTTTCAGTTGAGAAAAGAGCGAGTCTTTAGCTCAGGAGTCTTCGACAAGGAGGTTGAGTGAAGTGATTACGCCACAGTTGAAGAGGGTGAAGACATGACTGCCAAGCTGATTCAGTGTGCTACGTGCATGATGTGGTAGGTCAAGGACTCTGGTGTATCTGGCTCGTATAACTGTGGAAAGTGTGTACACGTTCAGCTTCTGACAGAGCATATTGCAGCACTGATGAAAGAACTCAATGACCTCTGGTTCATCCGAGAGAATGAGATCTTTCTGGGCAGGACCTTCAGCGAGGTTATTACACCGACCATACCAGAAGAGAGTAGAAGGGAGAAGACGATGAGGAAGGCAGAGAGGAGACAAGTGCAAGAGACCCCAGTGGAAGTACCTGTCAGGAACAGGTTGAATCTTTTGGAAACAGTAGAGACAGATGACACTGCCAGTCTGCGAGGCGGTCAGGTCTGCCAATCAAAAGTTGGCGTGGAGGCAGAGCCGAGGAGTCAGACATCACACAGAGCTGTGGTAATAGGGGACTCCATAGTGAGAGGAACTGAACGGGGTTTCTGTGGCAACAGGCGGGATTTGAGGATGGTGTGTTGCATCATGGTGCCAGGATTAAGGACATTGCAGACAGAGTGCAGGAAATCCTCAAGGGCGAAGGTGAAGAGCCAGATGTGGCGGTACATGTCGGGAAGAAGAGGAGGGACATTCTACAGCGGGACTTCGGAGAACTCGGAAGAAAGCTGAAAAGCAGGATGTCCAGGGTGGTTATCTTTGGTTTGCTTCCAGTTCCTCTGGCTGGAGAGGCTAGGAACAGGGAGATAATGGACTTGAATGTGTGGCTGAGGAACTGGTGCAGGAAGCAAGGATTTAAATTCTTGGATCACTGGGGTATGTTTAGCGGTAAGAATAAATTATACAAGAGGGATGGGTTGCACCTTAATAGGTGGGGGACCAGCATTCTGGCAGGCAGGTTTGCCATTGCAACACAGCTGCGTTTAAACTAAATAGTGGGGGGGAGGGGATAAACTGGAAGTTTAAGAAGGAAATTGAAGGGAAAGTTAGAACAAAAGAAGTCAAGAAAGACAACGGTATCAATGGAGCAGAAAACTCAAAAAGGGATCACACCGTAAGGTTGAGTGAAATAGGGATTGATAGGAAGGGTGAGGGCAGTAACAAATTAAAAATATTATATATATGAATTCATGAAGCATTAGAAATAAGTTGGATGAGCTTGAGGCTCATTTGGAAATTGGCAGTTACGATGTTGTGGGGATAACTGAGACGTGGCTTCAAATGGACAGGGCCTGGGAAATGAATGTTCAAGGCTATACGTGCTATCGTAAGGACAGACTGACTGGCAGAGGGGGTGGGTTGGCCCTGTTGGTAAGGAATGATATTCAGTCCCTGCGCGGGAGGACCTAGAATCAGGGGATGTAGAGTCAGTATGGATAGAGCTGAGAAATTCTAAGGGTAGAAAGACCTTCATGGGAGTTATCTACAGGCCCTCAAACAGTAATCTGGATGTAGGGTGTAAGTTGAATAAGGAGCTGAAATTGGCCTGTCGCAAAGATATTACTACAGTTGTTATGGGGGATTTCAACATGCAGGTAGACTGGGAGAATCAGGATGGTACTGGACCCCAAGAAAGGGAGTTTGTGGAGTGCCTCCGAGATGGATTCTTAGAACAGCTGGTGCTGTTCTAAGGGAGAAGGCAATTCTGGATCTGGTGTTGTGCAACGAACCGGATTTGATCAGGGACTTCGAAGTGAAGGAGCCATTAGGAGGTAGTGACCTTAATACAATAAGCTTCAATCTGCAATTTAAAAGGGAGAGGGTACAAACTGAAATGACAGTACTTCAGTTGAATAAAGGGAACTATGGAGCTATGAGGGAGAACCTGGCCAAAGTTCAATGGTGCAATACCCTAGCAGAGATGGCAGTGGAGCAACAGTGGCAGGTATTTCTGGGTATAATGCAGAAGATGCAGGATTAGTTCATTCCAAAAAGGAAGAAAGATCCTAAGAGGAGGTAGGGGTGGCCGTAGCTGACAAGGGAAGTTAAGAAACATATAAAGTCAAAAGAGAAAAAGTATAACATAGCAAAGATGAGTGGGAAAACAGAGGACTGGGAAGCTTTTAAAGAACAACAGAGGATAACTGAGAAGGAAATACGCAGAAAAAAAGAGGTACGAAGGTAAACTGGCCAAAAATATAAAGGAGGATAGTAAAAGCTTTTTTAGGTATGTGAAAGGAAAAAAAATGGTTAAGACTAAAATTGGGCCCATGAAGACAGAAACGGGTGAATATATTATGGAGAACAAAGAAATGGCAGAAGAGTTGAATTGGTACTTCAGATCTGTGTTCACTGTGGAAGACACATGCAATCTCCCAGAGGTAATAGTGGCTGAAGGACCTGAACTGAAGGGAATTTATATTAGCCACGAAATGGTGTTGGAGAGACTGTTAGGTCTAAAGGCTGATAAGTCCCTGGGACCTGATGGTCTACATCCCAGGATACTGAAGGAGGTGGCTCTAGAAATCGTGGATGCATTGGTGATCATTTTCCAATATTCTATAGATTCAGGATCAGTTCCTGCGGATTGGAGGATGGCTAATGTTGTCTCACTTTTTAAGAAAAGAGGGAGAGAGAGAAAGCAGGGAATTATAGACCAGTTAGTCTGACCTCTGGTGGGAAAGATGCTGGAGTCAGTTATAAAGGATGAAATTACGACACATCTGGATAGCAGTAACAGGATAGGTCAGAGTCAGCATAGATTTATGAAGGGGAAATCATGCTTGACTAATCTTCTGGAATTTTTTGAGGATGTAACTCTGAAGATGGACAAGGGAGATCCAGTGGATGTAGTGTACCTGGACTTTCAGAAAGCCTTTGGTAAAGTCCCACAGGAGGTTAGTGAGCAAAATTAGGGTGCATGGTATTAGGGGCAAAATACTGACTTGGATTGAAAATTGGTTGGCTGACAGGAAACAAAGAGTAGTAATAAATGGCTCCCTTTTGGAATGGCAGGCAGTGACCAGTGGGGTACCGCATGGATCAGTGCTGGGACTGCAGCTTTTTACAATGTATGTTAATGATATAGATGATGGCATTAAAAGTAATATTAATAAATTTGCTGATGACACAAAGCTGGGTGGCAGGGTGAAATGTGAGGAGGATGTTAGGAGATTACAGGGTGTCCTGGACAGGCTAGGTGAGTGGACAGATGCATGGCAGATGCAGTTTAATGTGGATAAATGTGTGGTTATCCACTTTGGTGGCAAGAACAGGAAGACAGATTACTACCTAAATGGAGTCAAGTTAGGTAAAGGGGCAGTACAACGAGATCTAGGTGTTCTTGTACATCTGTCAATGAAAGCAAGCATGCAGGTACAGCAGGCAGTGAAGAAAGCTAATAGCATGCTGGCCTTCATTATGAGAGGAATTGAGTATAGAAGCAAAGAGGTCCTTCTGCAGCTGTATAGGGCCCTGGTGAGACCACACCTGGAATATTGTGTGCAGTTTTGGTCTCCAAATTTGAGGAAAGACATTCTGGCTATTGAGGGAGTGCAGCGTAGGTTCACGAGGTCAATTCCCGGAATGGCGAGACTATTTTACATTGAAAGATTGAAGTGATTGGGCTTGTATACCCTTGAGTTTAGAAGGCTGAGAGGGGATCTGATTGAGACGTATAAGATTATTAAAGGATTGGACACTCTGGAGGCAGGAAGCGTGTTTTCGCTGATGGGTGAGTCCCGAACCAGAGGACACAGTTTAAAATAAGGGGTAGGCCATTTAGAACAGAGTTGAGAAGAAACTTCTTCACCCAGAGAGTGGTGGGTGTGTGGAATGTTCTGTCCCAGAAGGCTGTGGAGGCCACGTCTCTGGATACTTTCAAGAAAGAGTTGGATAGAGCTCTTAGAGATAGTGGTATCAGGGGTTATGGAGATAAGGCAGGAACGGGATACTGATTGAGGAAGATCAGCCATGATCATAATGAATGGTGGTGCTGGCTCGAAGGTCAGAATGGCCTACTCCTGCACCTATTGTCTATTATCTATTAATTTTGAACTTCAGCCATGATCATATTGAATGTTGGTGCATGCTCAGTGGGCTATACAGAGAGAATCATAAAAGTCCCTACAGTGAGAAAGAAGCCATTCTTTAGATTAGATTCCATTCAGCACAATATGTCCACACCGATACGGACTTCAGTAAGGCGTTCGACAAGGTTCCTCATGGTTGACTGATTAGCAAGGTTAGATCTCATGGTATACAGGGAGAACTAGCCATTTGGATACAGAACTGGCTCAAAGGTAGAAGACAGAAGGTGGTGGTGGAGGGTTGTTTTTCATACTGGCGGCATGTGACCAGTGGAGTGCCACAAGGATCAGTGCTGGGCCCTCTACTTTTTTCATTATTATCAATTATCATGTATGCTAGGTTTTCTTCCTGATTTATCTGATTTCATTCTTTTTATGAATTTAAGATACTTTTTCACTTTATTATTGTTACCATTTATGACATTTAAAGCAGAGCACAGAACATGGAGCTTTTAAAATCCTTAAGTTTTGTATCTTTATTCTAAGGCCATTTAATCACTTGCATGGTAACAATCTCAGCAAATGATCCATATTGATTAAAGACCTCCAATCGGTGCCTCTACTAAATTGTATTTGCAACTATATTTAAATATTCAACAGGAGATTGTACCTCTCTAAAGTACCTGATGATAGACAGTGTGGATCTCATAACATTTATCACTACACTCTGCCAAGTGACAGTCATGCTAACTGTAATCTTGAATTTTATCACTGCTGGATCACTAAGGATAAGATGTGCTTCTCAAAGATGGCAGCACACTATTGGTAGCTACCCTTTACACCATGACTCTTACTCTGATTGGATGGCATATCAGGTTCACAACTAATTGGCACTTTGCAAGCCCAAAGACCACTGGGGGCTAGACCAATTGCATGGTGCCCTACAATCCTCTACTGGAATTATCTAGACCCTTCAAGAACACTCTCTCCTAATATATCCATCAGAAGAGTTGTGGCCTTTGAAGACTGTGAAATCCTAGAAAAGGAAAATTCAACAGGGGAAAATTAAGAGGTAGAAGAGGAGGTACAATTAGAAATTGTATTCTAGGGAGAGATGTTCCTTCTGCACGATGAAGTAACTTTTTTCCTGTAATCCTCCAAGAATTCACCCCGCTTTTGCTCGATCGTGGCCTTCAGCATTATTTCCGGGTCAATACTAAGAAGCAACGTTTTACTCTGCCCTGTCTACCAAGCTTCTGGCTCCCCTGCAATGTCTTACTTCTATGTAGTATTAATCAAAGACTTTTCCTTCAAGACAACTAGCAGAGATGGCTTCTATAGATATCTAAATGAGTTTCATGCTTCATTTACTTTCATTCCCGCCCCCACTCATTCTAACTGGGTCGGAATGTGTCTTCGTAATCAAATAATTGTGTAACCCTGAAAATCTAAATTTCATTCTGTTCTGATCAGATGTGGTTTCCTGATGCAAATAGATGCAGCTCCTGTTTCCAGCCTCTGTAATAAAAGTCCAGTCCTAATATACATTCATACACCTGACATTAAAGTGTCATCTTGACAGTGCATCAGGTGTTTGTGATCCCCTGAAATAAAAATGACAGTTCAATATCAGATGATAGATTTTTCAGGTTTAAGTCCATAAGACATAGGACCAGAAGTTAGGCCCTTCAGCCCATCAACTCCACCATTCAATCATGGCTGATAAGTTTCTCAACCCCATTCTCCCACTTTCTCCAAATAACCCTTGATCCCCTTGATACTCAAGAACCTATCTATCTCAGTCTTAAATATACTCGATGACCTGGCCTCTACACCCTTCTGTGGCAATGAATTCCATACATTCACCACTCTCTGGTTGAAGAATATTTTCCTTATCTCTGTTCTAAAAGGTCCCTTCCCTTTACTCTAAGGCTATGCCCTCAGGTCCGAGTCTTTCCTACCAATGGAAACATCTTCCCAACATCTACTCGCCCAGACCATCCAGTATTCTGTCTGTTTCAATTAGATTCCCCCCGCCTCCAAATCCTTCTAAACTCCATCGAGTATGGACCCAGAGTCCTTAAGCGTTCATCATATGTTAAGCTTTTCATTCTTGGGACCATTCTCGGGAACACCCTCTGAATATGCTCAAGGGCCAGTACATCCTTCCTGAGATTTGGGGCCCATCACTGCACACAATACTCCAAATGTGGTCTGACCAGAGCCTTTTAGAGCCTCTAAAGTACATTCCTGTTTTCATATTCAAATCCTCTCAAAATAAATGCCATCATTGCATTTGCCTTCCTATCTATTGACTCAATCTGCAAGTTTACCTTGAAAGAATCCTGGACTAGAAATCCCAAGTCTCTGCACTTCAGTCTTCTGAATTTTCTCCCCATTTAGAAAATAATCCATGCCTCTATTCTTCCTACCAAGTGCGTGACCTCACACTTTCCCACGTTGTACTCCATCTGCCACTTTTTTGCTCACTCTCCTAACCTGTCCAAATCCTTCTGCAGCCTCCCCACCTCCTCAATAGTACCCTCTACTTATCTTTATCGCTGCAAACTTAGTCAGAATGCCCTCAGTTCCTTCATCTTGATCATTAATGTATAAACTGAAAAGTTGTGGTCCCAACACTGAGCAGAATACCACTTATGACCAGCTGTCTTCCTGAGGAAGACCCTTTTATCCCAACTCCCTGCTTTCTGCCAGACAGCCAAACTTCTATCCATGCGAGCACCTAGCCTTGAATACCATCGGCCCTTATCTTACTCAGTAGCCTCCTCTGCCATCACCTTGTCAAAGGCCTTTGAAGTCCAGATAGATAACATCCGTTGGCTTACAAAAAATACTTCTTCCTAGAATCATGTTGCATTAATTATCGTAGTGAAAATTAATCAGATTTAAAATAAAACAAACTGTAAAGGAACAATGAACAAAGAAAATTTACAGCCCAGGAACAGGCCCTTCAGCCCTCCAAGCCTGAGCCGATCCAAATGTACTGTCTAAACCTAATTCCTAAGCATCTGTCAATTCCTAAGCATCTGTCTCCCTCTACTCCCCACCTATTCAAGCATTTATCCAGACGCATCTTAAATGAATCTACCGTGCCTGCCTCTACTACCTCTGCTGGCAACGCGCTCCAAACGCCCACCACCCTCTGTGTGAAGTACCTGCTGCGTGTATCCCCCTTAAACATTCCACCTCTCGCCTTGAAAGCATGACCTCTCGTTATTGAATCCCTCACCCTGGGAAAAAGCTTGTCTCTGTCCACCCTGACTATACCCTTCATGATTTTGCAAACCTCAATCAGGTCGCCCCCTCAATCTCCTTTTTTCTAATGAAAATAAACCTAACCTACTCAACCTTTCTTCATAGCTAGCACCTTCCATATCAGGCAACATCCTCGTAAACCTTCTCTGCACCCTCTCCAAAGTGTCCACATCCTTTTGGTAATGTGGTGACCAGAAATGTACACAGTATTCTTAATGCGGCCGAACCAATGTCTTGTACAATGTTAACATGACTTGCCATCTCTTATACTCAAGACCCCGTCCTATGAAGGCAAGCATACCATATGCCTACTTGACCACTCTATCCACCTGTGCAGCAACCTACAAAGGACCTGAACTCCCAGATCTCTCTGCTCATCAACTTTTCCCAAGGCCCTTCCATTCATTGTATAATTCGCTCTAGAATTAGTCTTGCCTAAATGCATCACCTCACATTTGTCTGTTTTGAAATCCACCTGCCACTTTTCCGCCCAACTCTCCTGTCTTCCTATATCCTCTTGTATTCTTTGACAGTCCCTTATGCTATCTGCTACTCCACCAATCTTCGTGTCTTCTGCAAACTTGCTGATCATACCAACAGTGCCTTCTTCCCAGGTCATTTACGTATATCACAAACAACAGTGGCCCCAGCACTGATCCGTATGGAACACCACTGGGTCACCTTTCTCCATTTCAAGAAACTCCCTTCAGCTACTACTCTCTTTCTCCTGTTGCTCAACCAGTTCTTTATCCACCTAGCTAGAGCACCCTGCACACCATGTGACTTTACTTTCTCTGTTAGTTTATCATGAGGAACCTTATCAAACACCTTACTAAAGTCCATGTATATGACATCAACGGCCCTTCTTTCATCTATCAACTTGGTCACTTCCTCAAAGAATTCTATTAAGTTGGTAAGGCACAATCTGCCCCGCACAAAATCATGTTGCCTATCACTGATAAGCCCATTCTTTTCTAAATATAAAGAGATCCTATCCCTCAGTACCTTCTCAAGCAACTTTCCCACCACCGACATCAGGCTCACTGCTCTGTAGTTACCTGGAATATCCCTACTACCCTTCTTGTACAGGGGGACAACATGAGCAACCTTCAGTCCTCCGGCACCTCACCTGTGTTTCAGAATGCCACAAAGATATCTGTCAGTGCCCCAGCTATTTCTTCTCTTGCCTCCCTCAGCAACCTGGGATAGATCCCAAACGGTCCTGGGGATTTGTCCACCTTAATAACTTCTAGGAAGAGTTCATATTAATAAAGCTATCTGGATAGTTTAGAAGTATATACAGTAGTTTCATTTGTCAAAGCTAATAGGTTTGAATTTCAAAAAAGATATCTTTCACCTTAATAGGGTGTGCTATTGCTTTTTAGGTGACTTTACTACAGAAGTGGCCGGGCATGAAATCCAAATTATGTGTTCTGTTCAACCATACTTTGCCACCAGAGTTGAGAAAGTTGACCTGGCGTCTTTTCCTGTCTAACACAAAAGGTAACAGTGGGGGTAAGATAATCTTACTTAAGGGACTGCTTTGCTATAGCCAGTTAAAGTTCAGTGAAACTTTCAGCTGAAGATCTTAGGGTTTCCATTTAACAACTGTCGATATCAATGGAAATAAAACAGAAAATATTGGAAATACTCAAATCAGGTTGGAATTGCAGATAGGAAAACAGAGTTAATGTTTCAGATTGAATATGATTTATGGCTACAGCACAGATTCTGGATTAGTGGTGCTGGAAGAGCACAGCAGTTCAGGCAGCATCCGAGGAGCAGTAAAATCGACGTTTCGGGCGAAAGCCCTTCATCAGAAATACCCTGGTGAAGGGCTTTTGCCCGAAACATCGATTTTACTGCTCCTCGGATGCTGCCTGAACTGCTGTGCTCTTCCAGTACACTAATCCAGAATCTGGTTTCCAGCATCTGCAGTCATTGTTTGCCCCTGTGCAGTAGCCAGGTAAAGCGTAAAATGATCAGCTTCACCTGGTGCTCAAATTTTATTATAATTTACTTTTTCAGGGTCATGTAAGGTATACTGGGCACTTTGTTTTTATTCTTTTTTTTTTGTCTGAAAAAGAGTCCTTCTCCTTCTCTCTATTTATAGCTAAATGGTTCTTTGTTACTGGCTACTGCAAGCCTATCTTCTCTGGTCAATGTATACATTGGGATTTCTACAGTTCTTGTGCTATAAGATTGATCTTATCAGCAGTGAGCTATTTGCTCTCTGTGCAGATTTGCCTCCGAACTAGAGTACATCAAAGCTATACTGCGGGATAATAGCTATCTTGAACAAACCATTCCTCACGAAGTATTGTGCAAACTCATGAATCGGCTTGTACTGGTCCCTAGCCTGGAAAAGCTAGCCTAATGGCAACCATGTAACCCTATTTAATTGTCATAAAATCCCATTTGCTTCACGAATGTCCTTTAAGGAAGGAAATCTGCTATCTTTGTCATAGCGCAGGGTTATTTATTAGCTTGGATAGAGAATTGGCTAACCAACAGAAAACAGAAAATTGGGATAAATGGGTCTTTTCCTGGTTGGCAAAAAGTAACTATTTGGGTGCCTGAGAGTTCAGTCCTGGCGCTCCAACTATTTATAATCTATATTAATGAGTTAGATGCAGGGATAGAAAGTACTATAGCCACATTTTCAGATGGCACTAAATAGATGGGTAAGTAAGTTGGAATAAAGAAATAAGAAGTGTACAAATGGAATTAGATAGGTGAATTAGCCAAAATCTGGCAGTTGGGGTTTAACATGATTAAATGTGAGGTTATCCATTTGGTTGGAAAAATAGAAAGGCAACCTATAATCTCAATGGAGAGAAACTTCAGACTGCTTCTATTCAGAGGAATCTGGGTATCCTCGTGCACAAATTGCAGAAAACTAATATGCAGGTACAGCAGGTCATAAGGAAGGCAAATGGAATTTTCGCGTTTATTGCTAATGGAGCAGAGTATAAGTGTAGGGAAGTGTGGCTACGGCTGTACAAGGCATTGGTGAGACTGCACCTAGAGTATTGTGTGCAGCTTTTGGGATGTTGTTGTATTGGAGGCAGTTCAGAAGAAGTTCATTAGATTGATTTCAGAGATGAGATTAAAATCTCAAGAGAACTTGAGCAGTCATAGAGATCTACAGCTCAGAAAAAAGGTACCTCAGCCCATCGCATCCACGTCTGTCAAAATCAACCACCTAATTTATTTTAATCCAATTTTCCAGTGCTTGGCCCATAGCCCTATGTGCCTAAGCATTGCAAGTGCATATTTAAGTACTTCTTATATGTTAAGAGGATTTCTACCTCTATCACACTTATGGGCAGTGAGGTCCCGATTCCCACTTCCCTCTGGGTGAAAATGTTTTTCCTCACATCTCCTCTAAACCTTCTTCCCCTAACTTTAAATGTATGCCCCCTCTTCATTGAGCCTTCCAATAAGGGGAAACATTTCTTCCAGTCTACTTATCTATTTCCCTCATAATCTTATACATTTCTTGACCCTTCTCAATCTTTCTGATCCAAGAAAAACAATTACAGTCGGTTTAATCTCTTTTCATAACTGGAACTCCTGTCCAAATCAAACCTCATTTATCCGGTTTGAATTCCATTTGCCCACTGATCATCCCATCTGACCAATAGTTCTACATCTAAGGCTATCCTCATTATTTACCGCCCCATCAATTTTTGTATCGTCAGCAACCTTACTGATCAACCCTCCTACATTGAAGTCTAAATCTTTTAAACAACAAAGGCCCATACATTGATCCCCATGGGACTCCGCAGGACACAGATGTCCAGTCAGAAAAACATCCCTCAACTATCATCTGCTTCCATAAGACCATAAGACATAGGAGCGGAAGTAAGGCCATTCGGCCCATCTAGTCCACTCTGCCATTCAATCATGGCTGATGGGTATTTCAACTCCAGTTATCCACACTCTCCCCGTAGCCCTTAATTCCTTGTGACATCAAGAATTTATCAATCTCTGCCTTGAAGACATTTAGCGTCCCAGCCTTCACTGTACTCTGCGGCAATGAATTCCACAGGCCCACCACTCTCTGGCTGAAGAAATGTCTCCGCATTTCTGTTCTGAATTTACCCCCTCTAATTCTAAGGCTGTGTCCAAGGGTCCTAGTCTCCTCGCCTAACGGAAACAATTTCCTAGCATCCACCCTCTCCAAGCCATGTATTATCTTGTAAGTTTCTATTAGATCTCCCCTTAATCTTCTAAACTCCAGTGAATACAATCCCAGGATCCTCAGCCGTTCCTCATATGTTAGACCTACCATTCCAGGGATCATGTGTGTGAATCTCCGCTGGACACGCTGCAGTGCCAGTATGTCCTTCCTGAGGTGTGGGGACCAAAACTGGACACAGTACTCCAAATGGGGCCTAACCAGAGCTTTATAAAGTCTCAGTAGCACAACGGTGCTTTTATATTCCAACTCTCTTGAGATAAATGACAACATTGCATTCGCTTTCTTAATCACGGACTCAACCTACAAGTTTACCTTTAGAGAATTCTCAACTAGCACTCCCAGATCCCTTTGTACTTTGGCTTTACGAATTTTCTCACCGTTTAGAAAGTAGTCCATGCTTGTATTCTTTTTTCCAAAGTGCAAGACCTCGCATTTGCTCACATTGAATTCCATCAGCCATTTCCTGGACCATTCTTCCAAACTGTCTAGATCCTTCTGCAGCCTCCCCACTTCCTCAGTACTACCTGCCTGTCCACCTAACTTTGTATCATCGGCAAACTTCGCTAGAATGCCCCCAGTCCCTTCATCCAGATCATTAATATATAATGTGAACAGCTGCGGCCCCAACACTGAACCCTGCAGGACACCGCTTATCACCGGCTGCCATTCCGAAAAAGAACCTTTTATCCCAACTTTCTGCCTTCTGTCAGACAGCCAATCCTCAATCCATACCAGTAGCTCACTTGGGCCCTCACCTTGCTCAGCAGCCTCCCGTGTGGCACCTTATCAAAGGCCTTTTGGAAGTCTAGGTAGACCACATCCACTGGGTTTCCCCGGTCTAACCTACTTGTCACCTCTTCAAAGAACTCCAACAGGTTTGTCAGGCACCACTTCCCCTTACTAAATCCATGTTGACTTGTTCTAATCTGACCCTGCTCTTCCAAGAATTTAGAAACCTCATCCTTAATGATGGATTCTAGAATTTTACCAACAACCGAGGTTAGGCTAATTGGCCTATAATTTTCCATCTTTTGTCTTGATCCTTTCTTGAACAAGGGGGGTTACAACAGCGATCTTACAATCTTCCTGGACTTTCCCTGACTCCAGTGACTTTTGAAAGATCTCAACCAACGCCTCCGCTATTTCCTCAGCCACCTCCCTCAGAACTCTAGGATGTAGCCCATTGGGGCCAGGAGATTTATCAATTTTAAGACCTTTTAGCTTTTCTAGCACTTTCTCTTGGCAACCATACTCAACTCAGCCCCCTGACTCCCTTTAATTGTTGGGATATTACTCATGTCTTCCACTGTGAAGACTGATGCAAAGTACTTATTAAGTTCTCCTGCTATTTCCTTATCTCCCATCACTAGGCTTCCAGCATCAGTTTGAAGTGGCCCAATGTCTACTTTTGCCTGTCGTTTGTTTCTTATGTATTGAAATAAACTTTTACTATCATTTCTAATATTACTGGCTAGCCTGCCTTCATATTTGATCCTCTCCTTCCTTATTTCTCTTTGTTATCCTCTGTTTGTTTTTGTAGCCTTCCCAATCTTATGATTTCCAGTGCTCTTGGCCACTTTATAGGATCTCTCTTTTTCTTTGGTAGATTTCCTGACTTCCTTTGTCAGCCATAGATGTCTAATCCCTCCCCGGATAATCTTTCTTTTCTTGGGGATGAACCTCTGTACAGTGTCCTCAATTATACCCACAAACTCCTACCATTTTTGCTCTACTGTCTTCCCCGCTAGGCTCTGCTTCCAGTCTATTTTCGTCAGTTCCTCTCTCAGCCCACTCAGCCAATTTTGAATCCAATTTGACAAATTTCCTTGGATCCAATGGGCTATCAATCTTCCATGCAGGATGTTATCAAAAGCCTTGCCAAAGTCCAAGTAGACTGTCAAAAGCATTGCTGCCATCTGCACACCCGATCACCCCTTCAAAAAATTTAATCAAGTTGGTCAGATATGACCTCCTTAGCAATACTGGCTGCTGATGACTAATCCCTGCCTGTCTAAATGCAGAGTCATTCTGTCCCACAGAATAGCTTCTAAGAGTTCCCCACCATGGAGATTATAGTGACTGGCCTGTAGTTTCCTGTTTTTTCTCCCCTTTGCTCCCTTCTTCAATAATGGTACTACCTTGGCTGTCCTCCATTCCTCCAGCTCCTGTCCTATGGCCATGGTGGAATTGAAAATTTTTGCAAGCAGCCCCTGCTCTTTCCTTCTTTGCCTCACTCAACAAAATATATTTCATGCAGCCCTGGAGAATTATCTACTATTAAACCTGCCAGTCCACTTAGAAACTCCCCTCTGTCTATGCTAATTTCTATAATTGTACACCAAACTTTCTCCCTGATTTCTATGCCCATTTTGTCCCTGTCACTTGTGAACACAGACAAAAAATATTCATTTAGAACATTATCTACATCCTCTGGCTCAATGCACAGATTACCACTATGGTCCTTCATGCGCCCTACCCTTTCTTTCGTTCTCCTTTTACTTTTAATTTACCTGTGAAACAATGTAGGGTTTCCCTTTATTTTACTTGCCAGTATCCTTTCATATGCTCTTTTAGCTCTCCTAATCCCTTTTTAAGTTCTCTTTTCACCTTCTATATTCCTCTGGGACTTCTGTTGTTTTGAGCTCTTTGGTGTCTGCCATAAGCCTCCGTTTTTCTCTTTATCCCATGCTGCCTATCTCTAGATATCCAGGGTTCACAAGACTTCTTGGTTCTACTCATTTTATTTATTGGAACATGTTGGTCTTGTATTCTCCATATTCCCTTATTGATGCATGCAGTGTTCTTATACAGATTTACCTAAAAGTATTTGCTCCCAGTCCACTCTGGCCATATCTGATCTTATTAAAATCAGCCTTACCCCAATTGAGAATCTTGATTTCAGGTCTATCCTTGAACTTCTCCATAGCAATCTTTAATTGAACAGAGTTATGATTACTGTCTGCAAAATGCTGCCCTACTAATATGTCAACCATATTGCCCAACTTCATTACTTAAAATTTAGTGCAGAACTGCCCGTTTCTAGTAGGGCCTTCTACGTACTGGTTTAAAACGCTCACCTGAATGCATTTCAAGAATTCGACTCCCTCCAAATCTTTCACACAGTTACTACCCCTAATGTTGGGGGTCATTGAAATTCAATACTATCAGTGCTACCTTTACATTTCACTGAAATTTGCCAACATGTTGGCTTTTCTATTTCTCACAGACTGTTAGGGGTCTGTAGGACACTTCTAGCAATGTGATTGTTCCTTTTTGGTTTTTAAGTCCTACCCATATGGTTTCATTTGAGGAACTTTCTAAGGTGTCATCCATCTTACTGCTGTAATTGATTCCCTGATCAATGTAGCAAGACCCACTCCTCCTACCTCCTCCCTTGACTCACTTGAAGACCCAATGTCCAGTCCTGTCCCTCTCAACCATATTTCAATAACAGCAATTACATCATACCCCTCTGATTTAATTTGTGCCATCAGCTCATCTGCCTTGTTCCACAGACTCCTAACATTTAAAATAATTACCATTCAACCCTGCCAAACTTCCTTATTCTTTAACTGGCCTATAATATCTATGCCATCCTGATTCAATTTCTGTCACTTCTAATTTTGGCAGTTCATCTTCCCCACTGAACATTCTCTCTCGATCCTGTCTCCCTGCCAAGTTGGGTTAAACCTCCCCAACCGAACTAGCAAACCTTCCATAAGGTCCCATTTTGGTTCAGGTACAACCTGTCCATCTTGTCCCACAATTCCCAAAAACACTCCCATTGCTCAGAAATCTAAAGCCCTTCCTCCTGCACTGTCTCCAGCTATGCATTCATCTGAATTAACCTCCAATTCCTATATTCACTCGCATGTGGCACTGGAAGTAAACCAGAGATTTCTATATTTTCATTCCTGTTTTTTTTAAAGCACTTCCTAGCTTTAGTTGTGCTTTGAGGACCTCATCTCTTTTCCTACCGATGTCATTTAGTCCTATACCGTCTGGAGTTTAAAATAATGAGAGATGATGTATTTGAGATGCTAAGCAAAACTGACAAAGTAGACGTAGAGCAGATGTTTCTCCTTATGGGGTAATCTTGAATGAAAAGTCATAGTTTTAGGCTAAAAGGGTGGCAGATTTAAAACAGGAATTACTTCTCTGAGGGCCGTGAGTCTGTGGAATTCACTACCCCAGCATGAGTGTATGACTGGACACTGTATAAATTTAAGGAGATAGATTTTTAATTAATTACAGGTTAAAAGCTTATGGGGAGCAGGCAGGCAAGTGGGGTTGAGGCCAAGGTGGAATCATTGACGATCACATAAAATGGCAGAGTAGGCTCAAAGGGCTGAATTGCCTACTGCAGTACTTGGTTTTTATGTTCTTATGACTTTTGTTTTGGAACTAAGAATGACAATTTTAAAAACAAGATGTTTTTTGACTTCCCTTACTATTTTCTTTCCTATTTTTCTTACAATCCTACCCTGATCATTTGTAATGTGATTTTCTCATTGGGTCTTGATTGCAAAAATGATTACATGGTCAGAATCAGTTAAAGCCTTAGATAGAATTTGAGTATTAGAGCATGCATACTTTGCAATGCTTAACATTGTCTTTAATTCATCTCTGTAGCACGAATGGAGTATCTTTTTAGCCTCTCAGGAAACCTTGTCCAGTCCAGCAATGACATGGAGATCTCCCTGAAATGTGAATCCTTGCTATCTTCACAGCCAATCTTCAAAACTCTCAGTGAGTCAAAATGTAAGCAACTCTGAGATTTGCTGCAAACAAGTTTGCCATCAACATATGGAATTGTCAGAGATTTGTGAATCAAAATCTTCTGTTCCTAAACTCTCAGATTTACCTTGCTGTTTACTGTTATGTTACACTAAAAATGTATGCTTTCTTTCTCTTTAAGTTTGACGATCCTTCTTTCTCATATTTCTACTATCTTTTCAAGATTTACAAACAGGACTCGTTAGCTTGCATTACTTCTACCCAATTCCATTCCTCCTTTCCTTACCCAGTTTATGCTTCTAGCCTGTCCATAGACCTAAGACCACTAATCATTGGCACCAGACATTTATTATGAGTGCAATTGCAGAGAGTTATCCATCCATGACCGCTTCAATCTCTTCATATATTTCACAATGTTATTCATTATCCGCCGAGAAACTGGTTCAACACATATCAACTGAAATATAACATACACACCTACATTTGTGGCTCCTTCTCTCACTTGTATGATCAGAGCTGAGGTTATTATTGGATGAGTCAGAACCCTCACTCAAAGGTGGATTGGTAGATAGTATCTTGTTGTGGATGTCATTGCATTGGAGGCAGTCCAGAGAAAGTTGAGTTAATTCCACAAAAGCAAAGCTGAGAAGGAGGGATTGAACAGCTTGGGCTTGTATTCACTATGTGAGAAGAATGAAAGGAGATCGAATTTGAAGTGTATAAGATACTGAAAGGGATTGACAAAATAGACATAGAACAATATTTCCCTTGTGGAGCAATCTAGGATAAGTTTTAAGCTAAGTCAAAGGGTTATGAATCTGTGGAATTCCCTACCCCAAAATGCAGTGCGTGCCAGAGCACTGAATAAATTTAAGGATGAGATAGACAATGGGTTAAAGGGTTATAGGGATTGGGTGGGCAAGTGAAGACCATAAGACATAGGAGTGGATGTAAGGCCATTCGGCCCATCGAGTCCACTCCGCCATTCAATCATGGCTGATGCGCATTTCAGCTCCACTTACCAGCGTTCTCCCCGTAGCCCTTAATTCCTCTAGACAACAAGAATCTATCAATCTCGGCCTTGAAGACATTTAGCGTCCCGGCTTCCACTGCACTCCGTGGCAATGAAGTTGAGGACAAGGATAGATCAACCAGTATTGAATGGCAGAGCAGGTTCAGAGAGCTGAAAATTGCCTATTCCTGCTTCTCATTCTTATATTCTTATTTTTGCTTTAACGATGTGGTCTTTGACTGAGACAAAAACATGCAATGGTTCAAATTTAATAATAAAATAGAAGTTTATTAAGAACATATAGAACATAGAACAATACAGTGCAAAACAGGCCCTTCGGCCCTCGATGGTGCGCCGACCTGTGAACTAATCTAAGCCCATCCCCCTACACTATCCCATCATCATCCATGTGCTTATCCAAGGATTGTTAAAATCTCCCTAATGTGGCAGAGTTAATTACATTGGCAGGCAGGGCATTCCACGCCTTTACCACTCTGTGAGTGAAGACCCTGTCTCTGACATCTGTCTTAAATCTATCACCCCTCCATTTGTAGCTATGCCCCCTCATACAAGCTAATGTCATCATCCTTGGAAAAAGACTTTCACTGTCTACCCTATCTAATTCTCTGATCATCTTGTATGTCTCTATCAAATCCCTTCTTAGCTTTCTTCTTTCCAATGAGAACAGACCCAAGTCTCTCAGCCTTTCCTAACAAGACCTTCCCTCCAGACCAGATATCCTGGTAAGTCTCCTCTGCACCTTTTCCAATGCTTCCACATCCTTCCTGTAATGGGGCGACCTGAACTATACACAATATTCCAAGTGCAGCCACACTAGCGTTTTGTATAGTTGCAGCATGACATTTCGGCTCCGGAACTCAATCCCTCTACCAATAAAACCTAACACACCGTATGCCTTCTTAACAGCACTATCAACTTGGGTGGCAACTTTCAGGGATCTATGTGCATGGACTCCAAGATCCCTCTACACATCCACACTACCAAGAATCTTTCCATTGACCCAGTATTCTGCCTTCCTGTTATTCTCCCCAAAGTGCATCACCTCACATTTATTTGCATTGAACTACATTTGCCACCTCTCAGCCCAATTCTGCAGTTTACCCAAGTCCCCTGCAACCTGCAACATTTTTCCAAACTGTCCACTACTCCACCGACTTTAGTGTCATCTGCAAACTTACTAATCCATCCACCTATGCCTGCGTCCAAGTCATTTATAAAAAATGACAAACAGCAGTGGTCCCAAAACAGATCTTTGTGGCACACCACTAGTAACCGGACTCCAGGCTGAATATTTTCCATCAACCACCACTCTGCCTTCTTACAGAAAACCAGTTTCTAATCCAAACTGCTAAATCACCCTCAATCCCGTGCCTCTGCATTTTCTCCAACAGCCTACCATGTGGAACCTTATCAAAGGCTTTACTGAAGTCCATGTACACCACGTCAACTGCCCTATCCTCATCCACATGCTTGGTCACCTTCTCAAAAACCCAATGAAGTTTGTGAGACATGACCTGCCATTGATGAAACCATGTTGACTATCTGCAATCAAACTGTTGCTTGCTCGATGATTATAAATCCTATCTCTTTTAATCCTTTCCAGAACTTTTCCTACAACATCCATTCCTCACCCTGCTCTATCCATGTTTCTGAAATGGCCACAACATCAAAGTCCCAGGTACCTATCCATGCTGCAAGCTCACCCACCTTATTTCGGATACTTCTGGCGTTGAAGGAGACACACTTCAAACCAGTTTGCTGTCTGCCAGCATATTCCCATGACTGTGAAATCCTGCCCATGCGCTCCCTACTCTCATCCTCCTGTGCACTGGAACTACATCTAAGGTTCCCATCCTCCTGCTGAGCTAGTTTAAACCCACCCGAATAGCACTAATAAATTTCCTACCCAGTTTATTAGTACTCCTCTGGTTAAGGTGAAGACCGTCCTGTTTGTAGAAGACCCACCTTCCCCAGATTGAGCCCCAATTATCCAAGTACCTGAAACCCTCCCTCCTGCACCATCTTTGCACCCGGTTGATAATCTCTCCCTATTTCTTGCCTCGCTATCACGTGGCACGGTAACAAACCAGAGATAACAACTCTGTTTGTTCTACTCTCAGCTTCCACCCTAGCTCTCTGAAATTCTCCCTTGCATCCCTATGCCTTTTTCTACTTATGAGGTTGGTACCTACATTGACCACAACTTGGGCCTGGTCACCCTCTCCTTTCAGGACCTTAAAGACATGATCTGAGACATCACGGACCCTGGCACCTGAGAGGCAACACACCAACCGTGAGTCGTGTTCGTTCCCAACAAACCTATCTGACCCTCTAACTGTTGAGTCCCCAATGACTAACACACTCCTCCTTTCCCTCCTTCCCTTACAAACTACTTTGACAAGCTTTGGATCACAGTCATTCTCTGTTAAAATTTGTTTGATTACAGTTCTATGAAGTGTTGGATATTATATTGCATTAAAGGTACCTTATCAACAATATTTTTGAGGCATCTAACAGAAACATAGAAGAAGAGAGCTGGTATTATCCATTCAACTGCTTGAGTCTGTTCCACCATTCAATATGATCAAGGTTGATCATCGAGCTCAATACTCTAATCCCATCCTCCTCTATATCGCTTGATCCCTTTATCTACAAGAGCTATATCTACCTTCTTCTCAAAAACACATAAGGTCTTGGCCTCACTCATTGTGTGGCAGTGAATGCCACAGGCTCACCACCCTCTGGTGAAGAAATTTCTCCTCATCTCCTCATCTTCAGGTTATCCTTAAACTATGGCGGCATCGTGGCTCAGTGGTTAGTACTGCTGTCTCACAGCGCCAGGGACCTGGGTTCGATTCCAGCATTGGGTGACTGTCTGTGTGGAGTTTGTACATTCTCCCCGTGTCTGCATGGGTTTCCTCTGGGTGCTGTAGTTTCCTCCCATATTCCAAAGATGTGCAGGTCAGGTGAATTGGCCATGCTAAATTGCCCATAGTGTTAGGTGCATTAGTCAGAGGGAAATGGGTCTGGGTGGGTTACTCTTTGGAGGATCAGTGTGGACTTGTTGGGCTGAAGGGTCTGTTTCCATACTGTAGGGAATCTAATCTATGACCCTAGTTCTGGACTCCCTACTGTCAGGAGCATTTTTCCTATTTCTGCTTTATTATATTTTCAAATCAACCTGTTTAGAGATCTTCTTACACACCTCTGGAGCAGGTGGGACTTAAACCCAGGTCGGAGGAATTGTTGACAGTGAGGAAGGATGTGGCAGGTTACAGCAGGATATAGAGAAGCTGCAGAGCTGGGCAGAAAGGTGGCAAATGGAATTCAATGTAGCTAAGTGTGAGGTGATTCACTTTGGGAAGAATAACAAAAAGATGGGGTACTGGGCTAATGGTCGGATACTTGGTAGTGTGGATGAGCAGAGGGATCTTGGTGTCCATGTACACAGATCTCTGAAAGTTGCCACCCAGGTAAATAGTGCGGTGAGGAAGGCATATGGCGTACTGGCTTTTATTGGTAGAGGAATTGAGTTCCGGAGTCCTGAGGTCATGATGCAGTTGTATAAGACTCTGGTGCGGCCGCATCTGGAATATTGTGTGCAGTTTTGGTCGCCATATTATAGGAAGGATGTGGAGGCACTGGAACGGGTGCAGAGGAGGTTTACCAGGATGTTGCCTGGTATGGAAGGAAGATCGTATGAGGAAAGACTGAGATACTTGGGGCTGTTTTCATTAGAGAAAAGAAGGTTTAGGGGTGACTTGATTGAGGTGTACAAGATGATTAGGGGGTTAGATAGGGTTGACAGTGTGAACCTTTTCCCGCGTATGGAGTCGGGTATTACAAGGGGGCATAGTTTTAAATTAAGGGGGGGTAGATATAGGACTGAAGTTAGGGGTAGGTTCTTCACTCAGCGAGTCGTAAGTTCATGGAATGCCCTGCCAGTAGCAGTGGTGGACTCTCCCTCTTTATGGGCATTTAAGCGGGCATTGGATAGGTATATGGAGGATAGTGGGTTAGTATAGGTTAGGTGAGCTTGGATCGGCGCAACATCGAGGGCCAAAGGGCCTGTACTGCGCTGTATTCTTCTATGTTCTCCTGGCTCAGGTTTGGACACTACCAATATGTCACTAGTTCCCTGAAAGATTCTGCCTCGTTACACATTACCACATCCCTGGTTGGATCAACAACATGTTATTCAATGCAAGCTTAAATAATAAATCTTTAAAATAAGGTACAGGCACCATTGGATTTGAACCCAGACTGTCCTGTTTTCTCGACAGGCATTTTAACCAACTCAACTATGATGTTGCTTTTAATGGTAAACATCACCAACTTTATATTTTTGAGATGCTCAGTGATGTTGTGACACACTTCTGGAGCAGGTTGGACTTAAACCCAGTCCTCTTGTTGCAGAGGTAGGGATTCTAATACTGCACCACAACAGTCCTTCAGAATTATGCTTTAATTTCTTTGTAGTCAGTCTGATCAAAGATCTTATCATACACTTCCGAGCAGTTGAACTCAAAACCAGGCCTCCAGCCAGAGATAGGGAGGCTACCACCGTGCTACAGGAGCCCCTCACAGTTCTGCCGTATAGATATTTTGAATCAACCTGTTCAGTTGTGTGTTGGCACACCTCCAGAGCAGGTGGTGCTTGAACCCAGATCTCCTGGTTTAGCAATACGGACACTATCACTGTGTTACAAAATTCCCTCCTGGGTCTGCTTTCTGCTTGTTTCTTTTTTGTATTCATTCAGGTTCAATTTAAAGCCATTCAGATAATATCCTATTGTCCTATTTTGCCCATCAGTGTAGATAACCTTACATTTATACACATTATAATGCATCTGTCATGTATTTCCCTACTTACTCAGATTGTGCAAATCATGCTGTACCACCTTTGCATCTTCCTCACAGCTCACCTTTCCATCCAGTTCATCTGCAGATTTTGATATGTTATAATTTGTTCCAAAATCTAAATCGTTAATATATACTGTGAGTTTTGCGGTTCCTGTACCGATCCCTGGGGTACCCCTCAAGTCACTGTCTGCCATTCAGAAGAAGTCCCAGTTAATTCCTACTTTTTGTTTCTTGTGTAGGAGTGTAGTAGTCAGCAATCCTCATATCAGTTTTTTATTAGATTTTCACAACCTGTACATCTTGCTATATTTGTTATATATTCATCAATATGCTTTCAGACGCAGCCAAGGCAATGAGCAAAGTCCTGTCTTACTACCAGAAGATTCAACCCTCGAATAGCTGTCTGTCGGACACAAACTATCTCCTGCTGATTCCATTAGTGCAGGTCTCCATCACAAATACTTCACAAAGCACAACACTCAGTATGCTCAGTACACTACTGGTTGAAGAATATTTAACCCTCATGAAGTTGTGGCCATGCCGTTTAAGGGTACAGGCTAATCAGGTATGTGGAAGAAAATAAATTGAATAGAATTGAATATCTTTAATACTATCAGTGATGTCTTTGTTTGGGAAATCACAGTGTTACCATATGTTCAATGATTTGATAATGATCAAGTGATATTGCTAGTTTTTGGATATTGAACACCTCCTTGTGCTGCAGGTTTTTTTAGGGACCACAGTTCTATAGTGACTAAAATAGAATACTTATTTCACATCTCTACAATTATATCTTTCTGGTATTACATTGACTTTGAACTCGCACCCAAGGCCCCAGCTCAATCTTCATAAATTTGTAACTAAGATTTATCCCAAAAGTATTCATCATAATGAAGAGCCACTGTTAGGAAAATGGTGGCAGAGATCCGAATCTAGAAGCCCTATCCTGGAAAATGGCACCTACCTTTTTGCATTTACATTTCATGGAAGAAAATGCACATGTTAAAGGATGGTTTGCTGGGTGGATCTGATTTTCATGAGTTGAATGTCCAAAACATGACTTGTGCAGTTTAGATCTAAAAAGACCTGATTTCCGCTTGAACTTTATAGCCGTCTGAACTCAACATCAAGTTCAACAATTTTCGGGCTTGAGCTCTCCCATGTCCCCTACCTCAACCCCTTGATGCCAGGCCTTGTTATCGCATGGTTTACTATTACACACAACTCATTTGTTAGCTGCGAACAGTCCCATTAGCAGTTATTCACCCTCCTAGCCTGATAGTTATCCACTCCGTTGTCCAATTGTTCTTCTGTCTCTTTTTGGGCCTTATCTCCATCTCTCATTTATTCCTTGCCCCTTCCCTGCACCCTATCTTCTGCATGAAAATCAACATTTTTCCTAGCTACCATCAGTTCTGAGGAAGGGTAAATGGACCCAAAAAGTTAACACTGAATGTGAGTTTGCTCGCTGAGTTGGAAGGTTCTGTTTCAGACGTTTTGTCATCATACTAGGTAACATCATCAGTGAGCCTCCGGTGAAATGCTGGTGTTACGTCCTGCTTTCTATTTATGTGTTTAGGTTTCGTTGGGTTGGTGATGTCATTTCCAGTTCTTTTTTCTCAGAGGATGGTAGATGGGGTCCAAATTGATGTGTTTGTTGATAGAGTTCTGGTTGGAATGGAAAAGCGCAGCAGGTCAGGCAGCATCCAGGGAACAGGAGAATCGACGTTTCGGGCATAAGCCCTTCTTCAGGAAAGCCCTTCTTCAGGTTTTCCTGAAGAAGGGCTTATGCCCGAAACGTCGATTCTCCTGTTCCCTGGATGCTGCCTGACCTGCGCTTTTCCAGCAACACATTTCCAGCTCTGATCTCCAGCATCTGCAGACCTCACTTTCTCCTTCTGGTTGGAATGCCATGCTTCTAGGAATTCTCGTGCGTGTCTCTGTTTGGCTTGTCTGAGGATGGATGTTGTCCCAGTCATAGAGTCATAGAGATGTACAGTCATAGAGATCGGTCCAACCCATCCATACTGACCAGATATCCCAACCCAATCTAGTCCCACCTACCAGCACGCGGCCCATATCCCTCCAAACCCTTCCTATTCATATACCCATCCAAATGCCTCTTAAATGTTGCAATTGTACCAGCCTCCACCACATCCTCTGGCAGCTCATTCCATACATGTACCACCCTCTGCATGAAAAAGGTAGCCCTTAGGTCTCTTTTTTATATCTTTCCCCTCTCACCCTAAACCTGTGCCCTCTAGTTCTGGACTCCCCGACCCCAGGGAAAAGACTTTGTCTATTTATCTTATCCATGCCCCTCATAATTTTGTAAAGCTCTATAAGGTCACCCCTCAGCCTCCAAGCTGCAGGGAAAACAGCCCCAGCCTGTTCAGCTTCTCCCTGTTGCTCAGACCCTCTAACCCTAGCAACATCCTTGTGAACCTTTTATGAAACCTTTCAAGTTTCACAACATTTTTCCTATAGGAAGGAGACCAGAATTGCATGCAATATTCCAACAGTGGCCTAACCAATGTCCTGTACAGCCATAACATGACCTCACAACTCCTGTACTCAATACTCTGACCAATAAAGGAAAGCATACCAAATGCCTTCTTCAGTATCCTATCTACCTGCGCCTCCACGTTCAAGGAGCTATGAACCTGCACTCCAAGGTCTCTTTGTTCAGCAACACTCCCTAGGACTTTACCATTAAGTGTATAAGTCCTGCTAAGATTTGCTTTCCCAAAATGCAGCACCTTGCATTTATCTAAATTAAACTCCATCTGCCACTTCTCAGCCCATTGGCCCATCTGGTCCAGATCCTGTTGTAATCTGAGGTAACCCTCTTCACTGTCCACTACACCTCCAATTTTGGTGTCATCTGCAAACTTACTAACTGTACCTCTTATGCTCGCATCCAAATCATTTATGTAAATGACAAACAGTAGAGGGCCCAGCACTGATCCTTGTGGCACTCCACTGGTCACAGGCCTCCAGTCTGAAAAACAACCCTCCACCACCACCCTCTGTCTTCTACCTTTGAGCCAGTTCTGTATCCAAATGGCTAGTTCTCCCTGTATTCCATGAGATCTAATCTTGCTAATCAGTCTCCCATGGGGAACCTTGTCGAACACCTTACTGAAGTCCATATAGATCACATCTACTGCTCTGCCCTAATCAATCTTCTTTGTTACTTCTTCAAAAAACTCAATCAAGTTTGTGAGACATGATTTCCCATGCAGAAAGCCATGTTGACTATCCCGAATCAGTCCTTGCCTTTCCAAATACATGTACATCCTGTCCCTCAGGATTCCCTCCAACAACTTGCCCACCACGAGGTCAGGCTCACCGGTCTATAGTTCCCTGGCTTGTCTTTACCGCTCTTCTTAAACAGTGGCACCACGTTTGCCAACCTCCAGTCTTCCGACACCTCACCTGTGACTATTGGTGATACAAATATATCCACAAGAGGCCCAGCAATCACTTCTCTAGCTTCCCAGAGTTCTCGGGTACACCTGATCAGGTCCTGGGGATTTATCCACCTTCAGCCGTTTCAAGACATCTAGCACTTCCTCCTCTCAAAGTGGAGTCCTTCCTCGTCTGTATGTAAGAATACTAGTGATAGTGGATAGTTTTTTTTGGTGGCTAGCTTACTGCCTGTTTGCCCAATGTAGTAGACAATTTAGTAAACAGTACAAGTAACAGAACAAACAGTTAATAATGAACATCAGTTTACAAGAAACAGCAATTTACAGGGGAAAGGGGCAGTGAAGCCAGATCCCCAAACCCTACCATACAACCAGTTCATAGGGAAAAGAGGATGAACTTCAAATCCCACCCTATCATATGAAAAAGGAAACAGTAGACACAATTACATATAAACAGTCTGATAAACCAAACAATAAAACAGTGCATATAACACAGACACCCCCATCTTTCCCATCTTCCGGCTGCTCAAAGGTAGCCTATTCCTATGCCCCATCCCCTTTTTTGTATTTTATTAATCAGTACAAATTACAAACAAAAAGTTAACATTAACAGCTCTATTCAAGAAACAGCAATTTACAGGGGAAAGGGATGGTAAAGCCAGACCTCAAACCCAACCGTACAACCAATTCGCAGGGAAACAAGGATAAACCTCGAAGACCACCTTACATTCATCAGGAAGGTAACAGTAAACACAATTGCATACAGATAGTCCGATAAACCGAACAATAAAACAGTGCATGTATCACAGACACCCCAGCAACCAAGCAAACCACACATTCCTACTACTACCTTCCGACCAATCAAAGGCAGACCGCCCCACATCCCTCCCTATTTCCTGTTTTTTTTAATTTATTAACCAGTACAATTATAAACAAACAGTTAACATTAAAAGCTGTATACAAGAAACAGCAGTTTATAGGGGAAAGAGGCAACAAAGCCAGACTCCAAACCCCACAATACAATCAATTCACAGGGAAACGAGGAAGAACCTAGAATCCCACCTTGCATTAATCAAGAAGGAAACAGTAAATGCAATCACATACAAACAGTCCGATAAACCGAACATTAAAACAATACATATATCATAGACACCCCAGGCAACCCAGCAAGCTTCCCGTTCCTCCAACCTTCTGGGCACTCTAAGGCAGCAATCCCTATCCCCCATGCCCTGTTTACTTATTTTTTATTTTATTAATCAATGGACTTTACAAAACAATTAACATTAACATCTGTATCCAGAGAAACAGCAATTTACAAGGGAGAGGAGCAGCAAAGCCAGGCCCCAAACCCCAGTGTTCAACCAGTTTTCAGGGAAATGAGGACAAACCTCAAATCCCACTTACAGTCATCACAAAAGTAGCCGTAACAAATACATACAAGGTAGTCCAATTAGATTTTAAAAAGTGCAGAGAATACACCCTCCCCCACCTACCCCAATCCGACCTGACCCGACCCAGCAAGCCACCCCGTCCCTCCCACCTTCCAGCTACTCCAAGACAGCCCGCTCCTATGCCCCTATCCCTGTTTTTTTTTCTCTAACAGAACCTCTGAAACTCCTGTTTCTTTCTTTTCTTCTTTCTTTATTGTGTGTAGGTGTGAGACACAGTGAAAGACAACCGGTGTATAAATCTTTGTTCAATTTCCACCACTAGGAAGAAAGGAAACACCCAAGTGGCCAGTGACAAGCAGTGCCCTTCATATCAAAGGACAATGCTGCATGATCAAACAGTGAATGGGAGGGCAGGGATTAAACCAAAATAGTGTTGGAAGGGGAAATAATACACTCCACTCCCTGCGGTGCCCACCTTTCCCTGAAAATCTCAAGGGTGTTGGTGGACACCATGTACTCCTTCTCCAGAAACACCTGGGCTTTGACGTAACAGCGGAAGAGGAGCAGGCAATCGGCCCTAACCACCCCCTCCATGGCCCACTGCCTGGACCTATTTATGGCCAGTTTAGCCAGGCCCAAGAGCAGACCCACGAGGAGGTTCTCTGACCTACCCTCCCCCTGCACACCGGGAGCCCAAAAATCAGGAGAGTGGGACTGATGTGCAACCAAAAACAGAGGAGAATGTTCTTGAGAAAATCAAAAAGGTAGTGCAAGCACCCACACCCCATATATACATAGTCCACGGACTCCACAGCACCACAGAACAAGCAGTTGGGCTGGGATTCCGTGAACCACCGCAATCTGCGGTTGCAGGGGACTGTTGTATGCAACATCCTCCACCCCAGATCCCTGAGAGAGGGAGAGGACTCCTGCATAGAGAGTACTCCACCAGGGATCCCCACCACCCGGTGGCAAATGGGAACACCAAAGCGTGTCCAAGTGGTGGATGAGGGAAATGAGGTGGATGGTGTGCAGTGGCAGTTGATACAGGGCCCGCCATTTTATATCCCAAAAAGAGGAAAAATTAAAACTCCGGAGGCGGCTCAGGTTGTGGGGCATAGGTTCCTGCGGGAAGTATGGGACCTTGGGGCCAATGTCAAATTCCATCTAGGCAGGGGTAAGCGTGGATGTGTTTCCACCGCACACCTGAGCATCCTCCAGCTGGTGCACTAAGCCAGGTCCGAGCATCACCGTTTTGAGGCATCGTGGCTTTCTTTTCAACGTGTAAAGTGACCTTTGCCCCTTTGATAGTCTCTAGCCCTTCCTGAAAAACATCTGGTCATTTAGTTAGATTTCACTAAATTCCGTACAGACAACATCTACTGCCCTGCCTACATCTATCCTCTTGGTTACATCTTTGAAAATCTCTAAAAGATTTGTCAGACATGACTTCCGGTGCACAAATCCATGCTGACTATCCCTAATCAGACCATGACTATCCAAATGTTGGTTGATCCTGTCCCTCAGTAACCTCTCCAACAATTTACCTACCACCGACGTCAGGCTCATTGGCCTGTAGTTTCCTGGCTTGTCTTTGCTACCTTTCTTAAACAATAGAACAACATTAGCCACTCTCCATTCTTCTGGAACTTTACCAGTGGCTAAAGATGAAGCAAAACTCTCTGCCAGGGCCTCTGCAATTCCTTCCCTAGCCTCCCACAATGTCCGAGGATGCACTTGATCAGTCCCAGGGTTTTATCCACCTAAATGTATTTTAAGATTTCAAACACCTCCCCTCTGGTAATACCCATGCGGTCCAAAACTTCCTCACTTGTTGTAATTAATTCTGATTTGGACGTTGCTGAGCAATTTAAGTTTCCAAATTGTATGTAAGTGAACTTTCCAGGATGTTCACTCTCCTGGGTACCAGTCTGAGCTCTCTTAATCAAGTCAGGCCGTGTAGAGCTCCTTTGATGTCTCAAGTCTGCATATTGCAGCAACTACAACAGCTTTGCAGCTCACATCCTGAAGAACCTTTTAGTCATTTGTCTGAGATTTGGCTTTGTTGTGGAATTTTAAGGTCCCTCTGCTCAGGATAGACCCTGTGTGAGGCTCTATGATTGCTTCCACTCAAGTGGTGTTTCTCGAGCACACTTGGACAGGTGAGGGTGTCCACTTCCATTGGGATCCCTGTAGCTCACATGGTCTACTTGCTACATTTTCTAGTGATAAAACTAGTTGTAATACCTGTTTGAAGCCCAGTAGGCACTTCTGTTGTTATTAATCCCACATAACAAATGGTCTGTCAGTATCTCATTCAGGGTTAACCCAAAATCACATGCCTATGCCAGTTGTCTTAATCTGTCAAAGATCCCGATATAGTTTCCTTGGTTCTCAAACTGCCGAATAAAACAGATAGTGTCTCAGTATTAGAGGAGATTTGGGGTTATAATATTGTTTAACTAAATCTGTCAACTCTTTAAAGATTTTAGTATCTGATGCCTCAGGGAAAGTTAAGTTCCTAATAACCAAAAATGCTGTGGGTCCCCAAACAATCAGAAGGATTACTCGTTGCTTTTCATCATTTTCAATATCATTTGCATAGAAATAAAATTGCATTCTTTCCACGTTCTGGGCCCAGTCTTTGACAGCAGGATCAACCAAGTCAAACTGACTAAATTGAGACATGATGCCAGAAATGCTTATCCCCACTGAAAAACAATTGTTGCAAGCAAATTTTCTTCAGGCACATATTGATTTCCCTCATCACCACTGAAATAACTGCATGGAGGTCAGTATCCCATCACCAAAGTTACCCTTTATTGACACATGCATAGTACATGGGCTCTGCCCAGCCAGCTTAAAGCCAGTCCCTCGACTCAGGAGACTTTCTGACACTCCTGTTTATTAAATCTGTCAGCAGGGCTTGCTGATGGCTGAGGTTAACAACTCCAATCAAGGATCTCATAGTCAATGAAATCCACCTGGCCCTGGTTCCAATCACTACAGATCACAACATTGTATAATTTACATCAATAACTGCGATGAGGGGAGTGAAGGCATGCTAGCTAACTTGGCAAATGCATAAAAATAGGTTGGAAAATATATTGTGAAGAATAGGTAAAGAGTATGCAGAAAGATATCGATAGGTTGAGTGATGCAAAATACAGCAGATGGAGTGTAATCTTGGAAGTCGCTCACTTTGGCAGAAAGAATGAACAAGTAGTATTATTTAACTAAATAAGGCCTGCAGAAATATGAGGTTCAGAGGGATATAGATATTTTTGTTCATGTCTTTTAAAAACTTGTAGATAGGTACAGAATGCAATCAAAAAAACTGTACCCTTTATTGAGCCAGGAATTGAGCATAGAAGCGAAGATGTTATGTTTCCATTATACAAAGCATTGGTGAGACCGCATTTTAAATACTGTGTGCTGCAATTTTGGTCTCCTTATTTAAAGAAGGATATAAGTGCATTGGAGACGGTACAGAAAAGGTTTCCTTAATTGATACCTGGATTGAATTGGATAGTCTTATGAGCATGGACAGATTGGACTTGCTGCTTGGGAGTTTAGAAGAATGAGCAGTGACTTGGGTGATAAGATCCCGAATAGTCTAGTTGAGGTGGATGTGGAAAGAATGTTGCCTGATGTACATGAGGAGAAAGTGAGGACTACATATGCTGGAGGTCAAAGTCAGAAAGTATGGCACTGGAAAAGCACATCATCCGAGGGGCAGGATCATTGGTGTTTTGTGCATAAGGCCTTCCTCAGGAATGTGGGGGCAGAGTGGGGGGAGCGGGCTGAGAGATAAATAGGAGGGTGGGGTTGGGGCTGGCGCTGGGGGCAAAATAGTTGAGAAGGCAATAGTTAGATGCAGATGGGGGAGGGGTAATAGGGTAGGGTGGAGTGGATAGATGGGAAGGAAGATGGATAGGTAGGATAGTTCAAGAGGGCGGTGCCAAGTTGGAGGGTTGGCCCTGGGATGAGGTTGGGGAGGGGAGAGGAGGAACTGGTGGAATCGATGTTGATGCCGTGTATTTGGAGAGTCCCAAGGTGGAAGATGAGGCGGTCTTCCTCCAGGCATCGGATGGCTTGGATTTGGCAGTGGAGGAGGCCCAGGACTTGCATGTCCTTGGTGGAGTGGGAGGGGGTGTTGAAGTGGTTGGCCACAGGACACTGGGGTTGTTTGGTGTGTGTGTCCCAGAGATGTTTCCTGAAACGTTCCGCAAGTTGGCGTCCTGTCTCCCCAGTGGAGAGGACACCACATCAAGAGCAATTGACACAGTAGATGAGGTGTATAGATGTAAGAAATATTTCAGGGAACATCTCCTACTTGTACATCTTAGAACATAGAACATAGAAGAATACAGCGCAGTACAGGCCCTTGGGCCCTCGATGTTGCGCCGATCCAAGCCCACCTAAACTACACTAACCCACTATCCTCCATATACCTATCCAATGCCCTCTTAAATGCCCATAAAGAGGGAGAGTCCACCACTGTTACTGGCAGGGCATTCCATGAACTAACGACTCGCTGAGTGAAGAACCTACCCCTAACATCAGTCCTATATCTACCCCCCCTTAATTTAAAGCTATGCCCCCTTGTAATACCCGACTCAATACGCGGGAAAAGGTTCATACTGTCGACCCTATCTAACCCCCTAATCATCTTGTACACCTCAATCAAGTCACCCCTAAACCTTCTTTTCTCTAGTGAAAACAGCCCCAAGTGCCTCAGTCTTTCCTCATACGATTTTCCTTTCATACCAGGCAACATCCTGGTAAACCTCCTCTGCACCCGTTCCAATGCCTCCACATCCTTCCTATAGTATGGCGACCAAAACTGCACACAATATTCCAGATGCGGCCGTACCAGAGTCTTATACAACTGCATCATGACCTCAGGACTCCGGAACTCAATTCCTCTACCAATAAAAGCCAGTACGCCATATGCCTTCCTCACCGCACTATTTACCTGGGTGGCAACTTTCAGAGATCTGTGTACATAGACACCAAGATCCCTCTGCTCATCCACACTACCAAGTATCCGACCATTAGCCCAGTACCCCATCTTTTTGTTATTCTTCCCAAAGTGAATCACCTCGCACTTAGCTACATTGAATTCCATCTGCCACCTTTCTGCCCAGCTCTGCAGCTTCTCTATATCCTGCTGTAACCTGCCACATGCTTCCTCACTGTCAACAACTCCTCCGACTTTCGTGTCATCCGCAAACTTGCTCACCCAACCTTCTAACCCCTCTTCCAGGTCATTTATAAAAATGACAAACAGCAATGGTCCCAAAACAGATCCTTGCGGAACACCGCTAGTGACGGCACTCCATGAAGAAACTTTGCCATCAACTACTACCCTCTGTCTTCTTCCATCCAGCCAATTCCTAATCCAAACCTCCAACTCACCCTCAATGCCATATCTCCGTATTTTCTGCAGTAGCCTACCATCTTCCTTCCCATTTATCCACTCCACCCTCTCCTCTGACCAATCACCATCAACCCCCACCTGCATCTACCTATCACCCTACCAGCTACTTTCCCACAGCCCCATCCCAACATCCTATTTATTTTTTCACCCCCTTCTCCCCACCACATACTTAATGAAGGGCTTATGCCTGAAACATTGATTCTCCTGCTCCTCGGTTGCTGCCTGACCTGCTGTGCTTTTCCAGTACCACTAATCTAGAATTAGTGGAGCACTGCTTTAAAACTAAAGCTGACCCTTTTCAGACAGAGATGAACAAAGCTTTTTTTCTCTCAAGGGATGGTACAATTTTGAAACTCTTTCAGAAGGTGGGAGAGACAGGGTTATTGAAAATCTTAAAGAGAAAGATGGATAGATTTTGTTCGGCAAGGGAATCAAAAATAACCAGGGGAGATGGGAATGTGAAATTCAAAACACAGATCAGCCATGATCTTAAATGGCAGAGCAGACACAAGAAGTTTAATCTTCTACTTTAACTCCTATTTCATCTGTTTGCATGTACCGTAATGTTTGCGGTTTTAACTGTCAAACATGTCTGACACCTGTCCTTATATTGTTGTAGAATAAGTGTTTCTTATTGAATAAACAGGAAGTGAAGAAGGAAGTGGTGAAAGTACTTAACTGAACTTTCCAATATCAGAAACATGAAACTGCAAAAGTATTTTTGACTTTTATCATTCAGAGATTGATGTCTGTGCAATGTTTTTATAACATCTCTGCAGTTTAGAGTTTATAGAACTTGGGCTTCTGCTGTTAAATAGAACAAAGAACAATATAACACAGGAATAGGCCCTTTTGCCACTAAGCTTGCGCCAACATATGATGCTTTTCTAAGCTAAAACCTTTTTTTCTTCTACATGGTCTATATCCTTCTATTTCCTGCCTATCCATATATCTGCCAAGATGCCTCTTAAACATTGCTATTGTTTCTGCTTCTACCACCTTCTCGGGCAGCGCATTCCAGATACTTACCACCCTCTGTGTGAAAAACTTGCTTCTTACCTCCTTTACGCTTTCCCCCTTTTACTTTAAACCAATGCCCTATCAGATCTAAGATGGTGGAGTAGGACTCCTCAGGTAGAGCTCTTTTGTGTTTTCTTTCCTTCTTTCTTCTCGGCAATGTTCTGAACTCACGGCCTCAGTGAAGACTTGGACTCCCACTCCCAACGTGAACTCGGACACCTTACTCAGCGCAGATCTGGCATGACAACCTCTCGGCCCGATGTAATAGTTTCTTGGTGGCACAGCATTACGGGTCTCCTGGCAGTCTCTTCACGGCCCGGCATCATGCTCTTTTGGCCCAGCATGGATATCCAGCTACGAGATGATTTCAGAGCAGTCTCCCGCTTCGAGCCTTGTGGTGAAGCATGGCATGGTTTGGAGTCAAGACCTGGTATGGACTAGAGGCATGGTGCCAGTGTGGACTGAATTGGAAAGATTGTTATTTTGAACTTTTTATTTCTTTATTTTTCTCATTTAGTCCTATGACCTGTAATGTTGGAATTTTTATTTCTTACTTTTCAAATTTATTTCCTAAGAATTGTACTTAAGAATCTGTACCTCGATACCTTTGGAACTAAGATGGCACCATAAGTGGTGACTTTTAAACGTATCACTATACTCATTGGAGTAGATGTGACAATAAAGCTAAGTCGAAGATGTCTCCTGAAATAACTCCACAGGTATCCTGTTACTAAGTCACTCTTTATTTACAGGTGCAGAGCCCTTGACACTGATCCAGCTACCTCAGAGCCAGCTGTCTGAGTGAGCAGAAGCCCTAACACTCCTGTTTTTATTCATTTTTTTCTTTTGACACTGATCCAGCTTCCTCAGAACCAGCTCTCAGGGGGAACAGAACCTCTTACACTCCTGTTTATTTTAATTTCCCCCCACACTACCATCTGACAGCGGCAATGCTTATTTTCCCCCAGCACCCACGTGACACTCCCTTTTTTTTCAGATTAGTGGAAAATAGAATGTCACCCTGAAAAGTGTGAGGTGGCGCACTTTGAAGAAGTAATTCCACAGAGGCTAATATCCTGGCACCAAATCACTCCTTATTTGAGAGTCCTTGACACTTATGTAGCTTCCTCAGAGCCAGCTCTCAGAGTGAACAGGATGTCTGACACCCTGTTTTTTTTCATCAGAACACTCCTGTTCACTTTTTTTCCTTTTTTTCCTTTTCCCCACACTACCACCTAATTGTGGTAGTGCTTATTTTTTCCCCAGCACCCATGTTGTGTGTGTGTGCAGGTGTGAGACGCAGTGAAAGACACAAGATGCATGAATCTTTATTCAGTTTCCACCACCAGGAAAAAAGGAAGCACCCGAGTGGCCAGTGACAAGCAGTGCCCTTCACATCAAAGGGCAGTGCTCACTCCTGTTTATTGTTTTCCCCCACACTACCGCCTAACTGCGGTAGTGCTTATTTCACTCCTGTTTATTTATTTATTTATTACTAGCCAGCACTCAGCTTGAACCTCTGACACCCGTGTATTTTTTTTTAAACCCCCACACTACCGTCTAACTGCGGTAGTGCTTATTTCACTCCTGTTTGTTTATTTATTTATTTATTTATTTTTTGACACTCCTGTTTATTTTTATATTTTTTTTTTCTTTTCCCTTTAACCCCCACACTACCACCTAACTGCGGTAGTGCTTATTATTTTTTTTTCCCCAGCACCCATGGTGTGTGTGTGCAGGTGTGAGACACAGTGGAAGACACAAAGTGCACCAATCTTTATTCAATTTCCACCACCAGGAAGATAGGAAAACACCCGGGTGGCCAGTGACAAACACTGCCCTTCACATCAAAGGGCAGTGCTGTGTGATCAAAACAGTGAAGGGGAGGGTAGGGACTAAATCAAAATAGAGTTGGAGGGAGAAATAATGCACTCCACTCCCTGCGGCGCCCACCTCTCCCTTCACTCCTGTTTATATCTGTCAGCCAGAGCTCCCTGATTGGACCAAGTTAACAGCCCCATTTCATGATCCTTTTTTAAACCTCCTAACTCCTTGTTTAAGTTCTTTCCTGCTTTCTTTACATTCTTTGAGCACACTGTCATCAGTTTCCTAAATCTTACATATGCCTCCTTTCTTTTTGACTAAGTTTATAATTTCTCTTGTCATCCAAGTTTCTGAAATCTTGCCATCCTTATCCTTCATTTTACAGGAACATGATGATCCTGAACTCTAATCAACTAGCCTTGAAAAGATTCCCACATGGATTTGCCCTCAAACAACCATCCCACTACATTCTTCAGTTCCTCCCTAATATTGTTGTAGTTAGCCTTCCCCTAAATTAAAATTAAAAATTAGTACTTCCCAGGGACTATTCTTATCCTTATCCATAAGTACCTTAAAACTCACAAAATGGTGGTCACTGTTCCTGAGATTCTCCTCCAGTGAAACTTCGATCACCTGGCCAGATTCATTCCCTAACACCAGAACTAGAAACATTGAAAATAAATGCAGGAGTAGGGCATTTGGCCCTTTGAGCCTGCACCACCATTCAATATGTTCTAATCACCCAATTTCAGTATCCCACTCCTGCTTTCTTTCGCTGCAAGGGCCACATCCAGCTCCCTCTTGAATACAGCTAATGAACTGGCCCCAACACCTTTCTGTGGTAGAGAATTCCACAGGTTCACAACTCTGAGTGAAGAAATTCTTTCTCATCTCAGTCTTGAATGTCTTACTCTTTATCCTTAGACTGTGACCACTAGTTTTAAACTTGCCCAACATCAGGAAAACTCTTCCTGTACCTAGCCTGTCCAGTTCCATCAGGATTTAAAAAGTTTCTTTGAGATCCCTCCTCATTCTTCTAAATTCCAGTGAGGACAAGCCCAGTTGATCCAGTCTTTCCTCACATGTCAGTCTTGCTATCTCGATGAATCTTCGCTTAGCTCATTCAATAGCAAGAATATCCTTCTTCAGACTTGGAGACCAAAATTGCGTACAATACTCAAGTTGTGCCCTCACCAAGGCCCAGTAAAACTGTAGCAAGACATGCCTTCTCCTATACTCAAGTCCTCTTGCTATGAAAGCCAACATGTCATTAACTTTCCTCATTGTCTGTTGCACCTGCATGCCAACTTTCAGTGGCTGTTCAACACTATACCCAGGTCTTATTGTACCACACCTTTACCTAAACTGCCACCATTCAGAAAATAATCTGCCTTCCTGTTTTTCTGACCAAAGTGGATCACCTCACACTTATCCACGTTATATTGCATTAGCCAAGTATTTGCCCATCCAAACCTGTCCAAATTACCCTGCATACTCTAGCAAGCTCTTGACAGCACATACTGTCACCTAGCTTAGTGTCATCTGCAGATTGGAGATCATGCATTCATTTCCTTTGTCCACATCATTAATGTATATTGTGATCATCTGGGGTCCAAGCACTGAACCCTGCGATACCCCACTCATCACTGCCTGCCACTCTGAAAAGAAGCGGTTTATTCCAACTCTCTGCTTCCTGTCTGCCAACCAGATCTTTGTCCACATCAGTACAATACCATATCCTTTAATTTTGCTTACTGATCTCTTGTGTGGAACCTTGTCAAAAGTCTTTTGAAAGTCCAGATGCACAATATCTACTGATTTGCTCTTGTCCACTCTTCTGGTCACATCCTCAAAAAGTTCCAGAAGATTTGTCGAGCATGTTTTCCCTTTAGTGAATCCATGCTGACTTGGACTGATTCTGACACCGCTTTCCAAATTTTCAGTGATTGCTGGAGTCAACCGTTAAGGATGTATTTTCTCCCACCACTAATGTCAGGCTAACCAGCCAATAATTCCCCATTTTCTCTTCCTCCTTTGTTTTAAAAAGTTGGGTTTACACTGGGTACCCTCCAGTCTATTGGAACTCTTTCAGAATCTTTAGAATGCTGGAAAATGATCACCAAATGCATTCACTATTTCTAGGGCCACTTCCTTTATGTACTCTGGGATACAAGGCCTCCAGCCCTGGGGACGTATTGGATTTTAATCCCATCAATTTCCCCAATACCATTTCCTGACTAATAAGGATTCCCTTCAGTTCGTCCTTCATGTTTGACCTGCTGGCCCCAAGCATTTCCAGCAGGAGGACTTGTGTCCTTAGTGAAGACAGATCCAAAGTATTTTTTCAACTGGTCTGCCATCTCTTTGTTGTCCATTATGAAATCATCTGACTCTAGTTGTAAGGGACAAACATTTGTCTAGTATGGCCCCTTCCCTAATTATTTATATATTGCTTCAAGAAATCCTCTTGCACACACCTAACAAATCCCTCCACACCATCCAAGCTGCTAGCATTAAAGGAGTCCCAGTCAATATAAGGGAAGTTAAAATCACCCACCTCAACAACCCTGTTGTTTTCACATTTTCCTTAATCTGTCCATGTATCTGTTCCTCTATCTGCTGCTGGTTGTTGGGAGGCCTGTAGTACAACCCCATCAAAGTGCTTGTATCTTTCCTATTCCTGAGCTCTACCCATTATTGACCTTGCTGGATGAGCCCTCAAGGTGTCTCCCTCAGTACAGCTGTGATAATCTCCCTCATCAGTAATGCAACTCCTCCACCTCTTTTACATCCCTCTCTATCTCACCAGAAGCATCTAAATCTTGGAATGTTAAGCTGCCAGTCTTGTCCCACCCTCAGCCAAGTTTTCTGTAACAGCTACAACATCATAGCTAAATGTACCAATTCACGCTCATCTGCCTTTCCTGTCATACTCCTCACACTAAAACAAATACACTTCAGAACACCAGTCCTGCAGTGTTCAGTCAACTTGCCCTGTCCTTCTTCTTTGCCTTACTGGCCTTAGTCCCTAACACCTCCTTGGTCCTACTGCTTACACTAGTTTAACCACCCCCCTGCTGAGTGACACTAACAAGTCTCCAGCCAGAATATTGGTATCCCTCCAGTTTAGGTGCTGCCCATCCTTTTGATTTAGGTCAAATCTGCCCTGGAAGACGTACCAATGATCTACGTATCTGAAGCACTCCCTCCCACACTATCTCTTTAGCCATGTATTTAACTTTACTACTTTCTTATTCCTTGCCTCACTGGTACATGGCACAGGTAATAATCCTGAGATTACAATGAGATTATGAGGTCCTGCTTTTCAATTTATTACCTAACACCCTGAACTCCCTTTGCAGGACCTCACCACTCTTTCTGCCAATGCCGTTTGTACTGATGTGTGCCACAACCACTGGTTGCTTGCCCTCCCTTTTGAGAATATCCTGCACTCAATCAGAAATAAACTTGATCCTTGCACCAGGGAGGCAACACAACATTCTGGATTCACTTTTGCGGCACAGAAACGCCAACCTGTGCCCCTGACTATAGAGTCCCTCATTACTGCACTTTGACCCTCCCTGCAGGATAACAGAGCCAGCAGTGGTGGCACCACTGTGGCTGCTGCTGTCATGTTCCCTTGGCAGGCGGTCACCCCCTGCAGAATCCAAAACAGTATACATGTACTTATTAGAGGGGTGGATAGCCACAGGCAACTCCTGCACTGTCTGCCTGCCCCTTTTACCAGTCACCCACAGAGTCATACAGCATGGAAATAGACCCTTTGGTCCAACTCGTCCATGCTGACCAAGTTTCTAAAACTAAACTAATCCCACTTGCCTGCAAGTTTGTGTCATATCCCTCTAAACCTTTCATGTACCTATCCAGTGTCTTTTAAATGTTGTAACTGTAACTGCATCTACCACTTCCTCTGGCAGTTCATCCCACATACAAAGCATCCTCTGTATAAAAATGCTGTCCCTCATGTCCCTTTTTAATCTTTCTCCTCTCACCTTAAAAATATACCCCCTAGTTTTGAATTCCCCCATTTGAGGATAAAGAACTTTGCTATTCACCTTACCTGTACCCCTCATGATTTTCTAAACTATATATTTGCTTGAATGTTGGGTGTGACGATGTCTCTCAAATGTTGTCTGTGACACTTTCCAACTTCTTCATGCTGCAAAGTGTGTCCAATTGCCACTACTACTGATCCATGCAGTTTGACGGGGGTTACAGTTGGACACACCTCCTGCAGATATAGTCAACCCAAGAAGTTCGAACTGTGTCTGATATCCCACATTACACAGGAGAAGCATTGTACGCTGCAGGCTAGCAATTATTTAATTAAAATAAAATTCTATTAATTTACAGTTAGTTAGATGGTTCCTAAAGTTATATTCTTACTAAAAGATACAAATACACTATTCTGTAAATAACAGTCGAGATACAATTTGAAATCCAAGTACTTGTAAGACTTTACCACTAGCCAAAATCTCTCAATTCTAAAACCTTCTGGGTATGAAAAGATTAATGAAAATTGAAGGTAAGAATAATTTTCACTGTTACTTCAGTAAACTTATTTGGCATTTCCAGAAGCCATGCAAAAGAGCATGATTTTTCAGACGCATATATGAGGCATTAAGCAGTCATGTCATGTGTTTCATTTATCAAAGAACAAAGAAAATTTACAGCCCAGGAACAGGCCCTTCGGCCCTCCAAGCCTGAGCTGATCCAAATCTACTGTCTAAAGCTGTCGTCCAATTCCTAAACATCTGTATTCCTCTGCAGCCCACCTACTCATGCATCGGTCCAAATGCACCTTAAATGAATTTACCTCTACTACCTCTGCTGGCAATGCGTTCAAGGTACCTACCACCCTCTGTTTAAGGGGGATACACGCGGCAAATACTTTAAACTTTTCACCTCTCACCTTGAACGCATGACCTCTCATTATTGAATCCTTCACCCTGCGAAAAAGCTTATCTCTATCTACCCTGTCTACATCCTTCATGATTTTGTAGACCTCAATCAGGTCCTCCCTCAATCTCCTTTTTTCTAATGAAAACAAACCTAACCTACTTAACCTCTCTTCATAGCTAGCGCTTCCCATACCAGGCAACATCCTTGTAAACCTTCTCTGCACTCTCTCCAAAGCTTCCAGACCTGTACACAGTATTCTAAATGTGGCCGAATCAACGTCGTGTACAATTTTAACATGACTTGCCAGCTCTCATACCCAATACCCCATCCGATGAAGGCAAGTATACCATATGCCTTCTTGACCACTTTATCCACCTGTGCAGCAACCTTTAGGGTACAATGGACCTGAACTCCCAGATCTCTTTGCTCATCAACTTTTCCCAAGGCTCTTCCGTTTACTGTATAATTCGGTCTAGAATTAAACTTCCCAAAATGTATCATCTCACATTTGCCCTATGCTTTGTGCTTCTCCACCAATCTTCGTGTTATCTGCAAACTTGCTGATCATACCAACAGTGCCCTCTTTCAGATTATTTACGTATATCACAAACAACAGTGGCCCCAGCATTGATCCCTGTGGAACACCACTGGGTCACCTTTCTCCATTTTGAGCAACTTCCTTCAACTACTACTCTCGGTCTCCTGTTGGCTCAACTAATTCTTTATCCACCTAGCTAGAACACCCTGCACACCATGTGACTTCACGTTCTCTATTAGTTTACCATGGGGAACCTTATCAAACGCTTTACTAAAGTCCATGTATCTTGACCCAATTATAGTGCTATTACATCTGATTCCAGCTTCTCCTTCTCAAATTGCAGGGTGGATTCTATCATATAATGGTTACTGTCCCATAAGGGGTCCTTCACCCTTTGATCAGGGATGTTAAATTCCATCCAAACCTGTCAGTTCAAATGAAATACCACTACATGCTTGAGCCACATCAACATAATAGTGCAGTTAGGCCAAACACCACATTTCCAAGCTTTGGATGCATTTGACCATGAGCTCGAGCCCTACAGATACACATGCAAATTCATGTGACATCATCCAGCCCACTGTTTTGTCATCTAACAAATTCTTGAATCTGGTCACCCTTATATCCTGAGCCCTTGCTTTTGCTAATGGAACAAACTCTTATTGGTGGAGGTGTGGATTCCTGTGCAGAAATTTCTCTCAAAATATTTTGAAAAACATTAACAAAATAAAGAATGAGCAAATAAAATAATTGACAGCTCCTGCAGGGGCACTGTAATAAAATCCCTATCAAAAGAAACAAGTTTCAATTTAGATTAGAAAATTGGTGTTGAAGAAAGATAAAGCACTCCAGCCCCTGCTGCAACCACCAGCTTCAAACATGTTGGCACACATTAATGCTCCATCTCCAAGTGCACCTGAGCTCAAAACATTGCCACAGAGAAGGCAGGCAGTCAAGCCGAATGATCGTTTCAACAATATGGATCGGTTAACGGCTGCTATGGTCAGGCTCAGGAGCTGATACATGTGGTGGTCCTCCTGACCCACCTCCCCAGACAACTTCGTTGTCGAAGATCAGGAATCTGGGCTGAGTAGCAGGCAGAACCTCAGAAGCAGTCCCCTCAAACAATGAAAAAACCTGTATAAACTTGGAAGATGAACTTTTCAAGGTCACAGATGATACAGGTAATTTGAGAGTCCATTGGATGCGAGTATAGTCAGGAGAGGTAGTGCAGTGGTAAAGTTACTGAATTTGTAGTCTAGAGACACAGGCTAATGCTTTGAGATATGAGTTCAAATCCCACAGTGGCAACTTGTGGAATTTATCTTCAATCAATAAGAAAGCTAGTCATAGTCACTATGAAACAGTTGTCATAAAAGGTTATTTGGTTTATTACTGTCAGTTTGAGAATGAAACCTTCTGTGCTTACCTGGTCTGGCCTATATGTGACTCCAGATCTGAAGCAATACTGTTTGACTCGCTGCTGAAGTAGCCGAGCAAGCCCACATTCCTTCAAAGATTATTCAGAATGTATATTGCACAAGGCTGTTGGAATAAACACCAGAAATGCCAAATTTCCAACAGTAAAGGAAAAGACCTCTGTATAGAAAGCCTTCTGTCAAGACATCCACCACCATCTGTACAGCAGGACAGAATACTACAGCATGTCTTGATAGTTGAGAAAGTGGAGTGATGTAGCAACAGGCTACAGGAAACTGTTCCATTTGGAGTAGAAGAATAAGGGAATTTTCAGAAGACGGCTCAAATTGTGAGGCTTGCGTTCCTGCGAGAGGGCTTGGAATCTGGGGTCAATGTGAATTTCTTCCAAATGGGGATCAGTTCAGAAGGAACTACATTGCATGTCTATGTTGCCTCAACACCACTAGTTCCATCAGGACTGAGCACTACCACAGTTTCAAAAAGAATGGGAGGGAAGTAAAAGAGGTGGAAGAGTAACATTGCTCATCAGGACAGATCACAGCTGCAGAAAGGGAGGTCGTCAAGGAGGGTTTGTCAACAGAGTCAGTACGGGTGGAAGTCAGAAAAAGGAAAAGAGCAGTCACTTTATTGAGAATTTTCTACAGGGCCCCAAATAACAACAGAGACATGGAGGAGTAAATTGGGAGTCAGATTTTGAAATGTGTAGAAGTAACACAATTGTTGTTGTCATGGGTGATTATAACTTCCCTAATATTGATTGGAACATACTTAGTTCAAATAGTTTAGATGGAGCATTTTTGTTGGGTGTGTCCTGGAAGGATTCCTAACTCAATATACAGATAGGCTAACTAAAGAGGAGGCCATATTGGATTTGGTGCTTGGCAGTGAACCAGGCCAGATGTCAGATCTCTTGGCGGGAGAGCATTTCGGTGAAAGTGTTCACTACTCCCTGAACTTTACTTTAGTCATGGAGAGGGATAGGAGCAGATGGCATGGGAAAGTATTTAAGTGGGGGAGGGGGATGACAATGCTATTAGGCAGGAACTGGAGCACCTAAATTGGGAACAGATATTCTCAGGGAAATACACGACAGAAATGTGGAGGTTGTTTAGGGAGCATTTGCTGATAGTTAAGGAAGGGATGGTAGGGTGAAGGAATCTTCAGTGATAAGGTGAACATCTAGTCAAGAGGAAGAAGGAAGCTTACTTAAGATTGAAGAGACAAGGATCAGACAGGGCTCTGGAGAGTTACAAGTCAGGAAGTATGGGATACAGGGAGATTTGGCTATCTGGATTCAGAATTGGCTGGCTGACAGAAGGCAGAGAGTGGTTGTAGGTGGAAAGTATTCTGCCTGGAGGTCAGTGTTGAATGGGGTCCTGCAGGGCTCTGTTCTTGGGCCTCTGCTCTTTGTAGTTATTATAAATGACTTGGGTGAGGGGGTTGAGGGGTGAGTTAGTAAATTTTCAGATGACACAAAGGTTGGAGGTGTCTTCGATAGTATAGAAGGCTACTGTAAGCTGCAGCGCGACATAGACAGGATGCAGAGCTGGGCTGAGAAATGGCAAATGGAGTTCAACCTGGATAAATGCAAAGTGATGCATTTTGGAAGGTCGAAATCGAATGCTGAATATAGGATTAAAGACAGGATTCTTGGCAGTGTGGAGGAACAGAGGGATCTGGGTGTGCAAGTACATAGATCTCTCAAAGTTGCCACCCAAGTGGATAGGGTTGTTAAGAAAGCATCTGGTGTTTTGGCTTTCATTAACAGGGGGATCCAGTTTTAGAGCCGCGAGGTTTTGCTGCAACTCTACAAGTCCCTGGTGAGACCACACTTGGAATATTGTGTCCAGTTCTGGTTGCCCTACTATAGGAAAGATACAGAGGCTTTGAAAAGGGTACAAAGAAGGTTTACCAGGATGATGCCTGGACTGGAGGGCTTGCCTTATGAAGAAAGGTTGTAAAAGCTCGGACTTTTCTCTCGAGAGAAGGAGGAAGAGAGGACACCTGATCGAGGTGTACAAAATAATGAGTGGAAAAGATGAGTCAATCGCCAAAGACTTTACCCCAGGGCAGGATTGACTGGTACGAGGAGTCATAGTTTGAAGATATTAGGAGGAAGGTATAAAGGAGACGTCAGAGGCAGGTTCTTTACACAGAGAGTTGTGAATGCATGGAATGCGTTGCCAGCTGTGGTGGTGGAAGCAGAGTCATTAGGAACATTTAAGCGACTGCTGGACATGCACATGGATAGCAGTGAATTGAGGGGTGCGCAGGTTAAGTTACTATATTTTACATTAGGATTAAACTTCGGCACAACATTGTGGGCCAAAGGGCCTGATCTGTTCTGTACCTTTCTATGTAGCCAGAAAGGAACTGAAGAACAGACTTAGGAGAGCTAAATGGGGACATGAAAAAACTTTAGCAGGTAGGTGGCATCCATTAGTCTCGCGAGACCATGAATGTGCGCCTGGGAAGTCTTGCTTCATTCCTTGTTGGTAGAGCAACATCTGTTGTGGCTGTAGAGGTCCACACAGGATTGGCAGTCTCGGCTGCAACAACTGCACTTGAAGGCGCTGTCCTCTGGTGTTGTGTTGTGGTGCTGTTTTTTTGGCAGTGCACTTTTCTTCAGCAGCAAGTCTCAACTTCTCTTCTCTTTTTAGACCTCTGCGTAATGCCAGCCTCCAGCGAGAGAGATTGTTTGCAATGTCCTCCCACTTCTCAACGTTCATGTTCAATGACTTCATATCTCTCTTGCAGAAATCCTTGAAACGAAGATGGGGCCTCCCTTGTGCCCTCTTGCTGGCGGACAGTTCCCTGTCCAGCAGATCCTTCCAGATCCTCCCGTCTGACATGTGGTGTACATGGCCTAGCCAGCGGAGACAGTGTTGTTGGAGCAGGATGAAGAGGCTGGGTATCTGGGCTCGGGCCAGGCCCTCATTGTTGGTGACTTGGTTAGTCCATTTGATGTCCAGGATGCATTCAGGCTGCGAAGGTGGAAGGATTTGAGACACCGCTCTTGTCTGGGCTAGAGTCTCCATTGTCTTGCTGCCGTATAGGCCCTGTAGACTGCAACCTTGGTGTGCATCATCAACTTTCTGTTCTCACAGATTCTCTTTGTCAGCCTGATGAATGTTGAGCCTGTTTGTTCAATCCATCTGTTGATCTCGGAGTCTAGGGAGAAACTGTATATCACGGTGAAGCCAAGGTATGTAAACTTGTGGACTACCTCCAGCTTGTAGTTGTTGATGGTAATGGCAGGGGGTGCTCAACACTTTGACACAACATGTTGGTCTTCTTCAGGTTGATGGTCAAGCTGAAGTCCTGGTGGGCTCTTGAGAAGCTGTCCAAGAGTCGTAGCAGTTGCTCTTCCAAGTGTGTTGATAGTGCTGCGTCGTCTGCAAACAACATGTCCCCAATGAGTACTTCACGAACCTTGGTTTTTGCCTTCAGCCAGGACAGATTGAACAGCCTCCCGTCCGATCTCATGTGGAGGTAGGCACCATCAGTTGATGTCCCAAAGGCGTGCTTCAGCATGACTGCAAAGATACCGAACAGAGTGGGGGCGAGCATACAGCCCTGCTTCACACCGCTGCAAATGTTGAAGGCCTCCGAAGAAGAGCCATCAAACTGAACAACGCCCTTCATGCCTGTGTGGAATGACTGTACTATCCTGAAGAGCCTCAGGGACAACCATCTTGGCGAGGACTTTGAACAGCACAGCAGGTCAGGCAGCATCCGAGGAGCAGGAGAATCGATGTTTCTGACTTAAACCCTTCATTAGGGCTTCCTGATGAAGGGCTTATGTCTGAAACATCGGTTCTCCTGCTCCTCGCATGCTGCCTGACCTGCTGTGCTTTTCCAGCATCACACTCTCGACTCTGACCTCCAGCATCTGCGGTCCTCACCTCCATGTGGATTTTGAACAGGCCGTCTCTGCTCACAAGGTTGAAGGCCTTCATGAGGTCAATGAAGGTGATATAGAGTGCTTATCTTTGCTCTTTGCATTTTTCTTGTTACTGTCGAAGGGTGAAGATCATGTCGGTTGTGGAGCATTCTGACCTGAAACCACACTGAGACTCAGGATATACCCTTTCAGCGATTGTCTGCTGTCTGTCCAGGACCATGTGGGTGAAGATCTTCCCAACGATGCTAAGCAAAAAGATTTCCCTGTAGTTGTTACAGTCGCTTCTGTCCTCTTTGTTTTAATACAGGGTGACAATTTTGCAGTCTCTCATGTCTTGCGGCACTGCTCTCTCATTCCAGCAATGACGCAGTAGTTTGTGCAGGTGGTTTAGGTGCAGGTTGTGCAGGACGCCCTTTGTGCACTTGATGGCCTCTGGTGGAATGCCATCCAATCCTGGTGCCTTCCCAGTAGGCAGGTTGTCGATTGTTTTACTCAGCTCTTCAGCAGTCGGCAATGCATCCAGTTCCTCTATGACAGGCAGGCATCCCACGGTGTCTAGCATGCTGTCTGAGATGCTGTTTTCTCTGGAGTAGACTTTAGAGTAATGGTCCAGCCACCTCTTCATCTGCTTATCTTTGTCTTTGATAGTCCCACCTGTTAGGGTTTTCAGTGCTGTCTTGCTCTGGGTTGGACCGATGGTTTTCTTGATCCCTTCGTACACTCCACGGATGTTGCCTGTGTCAAATGATGACTGAATGCTTTCGCATTGTTGTAGCCAGTAATCATTTGTACAACTTCTAGCTGTTTTCTGCACCTTTCCTCTTGCTGTCCTTAGTGCTTGCTGTGTTGCCTGGGTGGGGTTGCGTTTGTGCACTCGTAGTGCAACACACTCTGCCTTAATGACAGCAGTGAGCTTACTCGAGCTTGCTTCAAACCAGTCCTGTATTTTGCCCTGTTTCTTTCCAAAGGCCTCTTGTGCAGTGCTGTGGACAGTGTCCCTGAGAGAGTTCCATCTCGGCTGAGCATTTCCTTCTGGCAGGTCTGCAAGGAGCGCATCTTCCGGTGACTTGATGAACTCTGCCGCTTTGTCTGGGTGTTGGGTCTTACTGGCATTGATGTGTTGCTTGCCTGGCGGCTTGGCGTAGTGCATCTTCTTTGGCCGAAGTCTGATCTTGCAGCAAACCAGAGTGATCCATATCGCAGTTGGCACTCTGAAAGGAGAGAGTCATGAGCACATTTCTCAGGTGATGGCATCTGGTGATTATCAGGTCTATCTGGTGCCAGTGTTTGGAGCGGGGATGTTGCCAAGAGACTTTGTGCTGAGCTGTGTTGCTGACACACAATTTGTGGAGCTCGAGCAGTCGTTGCCCATTGTCATTCATACTTCCAATCCCATACTGTCCCAGGCAGCTTGGCCAAGAGTCGTGGTCAGTGGCCACTCTAGCGTTGAAGTTGCCAAGTAGCAGCAACTGTTCCTGACTTGAGATCCCCTGTATTATCATTGAGAGCTGGTCATAGAACCCATCCTTTGTGTCTTGTGCAGAGTGGATGGTTGGGGCATAGACGCTAACAAGGTTGACAGACCCATCAGATGTGTGGAGTCAAAATGAGAAAATCCACTCCGTCCCATTCTCACTACCATCTTCAGCAGTGAATTCTTTATAGCAAAGCCAACACCATACTTTCTGTTCTTGTCTGAGCCCTTCCCCTGCCAGAAGAATGTACTGTCTCTCTCACGTAGTGTTCCTGATTCTGCAAGGCGTGTCTCTTAGAGCATTGCGATGTCCACTTGGAGTCTCAACAGTTCATTGTTGATCACTGCTGTCTTGCATGTGTCGTTGATCTCCTGAAGGTAATCTGAATACCAGTGGTCATAGTCTGTACATTCCAGTATACTAGTCTGAGTGCTGGCTTTTTTATTTGTCTTCTTGTTGTGCTTGGCACAGATTTTACAGTCTGCAGTTCGGGCTACTTGTATCCCTAAGCCCCATGCCCCCAGTGGATTGGGCGGACTGTAGCGGGACAGTGCCTAATTAGCTGGAGGCTGCCCAGCTTGAGGCGGACAGTAGCTGTCCAGTGGGGCGCAATGGCCTCTCCCGCCATCAAAAGCAATCCCTGGCGCCTTGCTCTATGCCAATCGAATGCAGGCTTATAACCATGGACTGCTGCTTTCCGTATTGTGCCGTCACGGTGAGGCGATGCTGGAGTGTCCTCTCTAATGCGCAGGCCTGGGCAAGGTTGTATGGAAGACTGGCAGTTGCCCATGCAGCAGGTTGCCCCTCTCCATGCCACTGATGTTGTCCAAGGGAAAGGCAAGGGCTGATACAGCTTGGCACCAGTGTCATCACAGGAGTTGTCAGAACGAGGTTGAAGATAACGTTGGACTCCAGTTTTGGATTTGTCCTCAGGGTTTGCTCCCAAAGACTTTCCCATGAGTGGGTATGGCTGCAAGGCAGCTGAGGTTTGAAATCAGAGTTCCTCACCATCCGCACCAGTAAGACATATCCCTCCCTCACCATCCCCATCAGTAAAAAGCAACCCCCTCCCTCACAACCACACCGTAAAACCATATCCCTCCCTAACTAACCCTACCCCCCCCCCCCCCGAATACGCCTATACAGTGTATTCAAAAAGGATGGGTACCCAATGAACACAGTCCACTGATTTCTCAGCAGCAAACCCCAAAAAGCCGTCAAAACACGTCCAGAAACTCTAGCCACTCTCCCCTACATCAAAGACATCTCGGAAATGATTGCCAGACTACTGAGACCTCTTAGCATCATGGTAGCCCACAAACCCACCAACACACTAAAACAGCATCTAATGAACTTGAAAGACCCTATACAGACAACAAGCAAAGCTAATGTCATTTATAAAATACCTTGCAAGAACTGTAACAAACACTACATTGGAGAAACAGGCAGAAAACTAGCCACCAGGATACATGAACGTCAACTAGCCGCAAAAAAAAAAGACCCACCCTCACTAGTATCCTTAAATACAGATGAGGCAGGCCCTTCCCACCTGCTCCACAATTCAACAACTGGTTCCCTTGAAGAACCTCTGACCACCACTCTGACACCTGACTACCTTGGTTTAGATCACAGTGGTCCTGGAAAAGCACAGCAGGTCAGGCAGCATCCGAGGAGCAGGAAAATCGATGTTTCAGGCAAAAGCCCTTCAGCATCTGCAGTCCTCACTTTTACCTACCTGACTACCTTGACCCACTTACCACCTACTTACCACCCTACCCATCAACAAACATACCACCCTTCCCAGCTCCCATTCTACCCACATAATAGCCTAACCAACTGTCTTTCTAACAACCTGATGTTCTACCCACCTGACACCCTACTCAGCCTTTCAACTTCCCTCACCTACTCTGACACTTACACTCCTACAGTTTAACCACTTAACTATTCACCTCAACAATGCATTGAGAAACTCTTGGACCTTTAAACACATACCAGAATATGGCAGCTAGGCCATATAAATGAGCTGTGGCTTCTGCACTAATTCTCTTTGATGCTCTCCCCATAGACTCCTGTACTAAGGGGTTCTTCATGATTCTGCACTTAAACTTTGGCTAAAGCAAGTGTATAAGGTGAATGGATAGTTTTCTGTCTGTTGTGCACTGGGCTTCAGATACATCAGGAGATTTGACCATAATGTGTAGTCACACTGATAGACCCTAAACAAGTGTCTGAACTGCATGGTGAAATTTTATTTTACCCTATTCAGCAGGTCACCAGCAGTTCAAGAGATGAGGATTGTTTTGAAGAGGTGGCAAACCTGCTTGAAGAAAAGGACAAAGAAGTATCTGAAATAATCAAAGATATCTATTCTCAGCAAGGAGGTACTGCCAAATATGCATGATTGAAGATGCCTGAACAAAGGCACATTTTGTCAAAAGTTTTTCACCTTGCACTCATCATGATATCTTGTAAGAATACCAGTTCAAAGGGGAAAATCAACATTCTAATGATGCTTTGCCCCTTGAATTGATATCATATGAAATGTCTTGATTAGTACAAGATGAAAAGCTTTGACAAAATATTCTTTTTTCAGCTATCCTTAAGGTCTACACTATCAAGTGATGATTTATGTGCATGATTGGTACAACATATTCTCTTCATTCTTCTCCTGAAATAGGCTGTGGAAAGTATTAAATTTCCATTTGGGTTATCTCTGTTAACCCTTCCTCATCCACACTTTAAACAGTAGGAATCAGCAGACCATTGGGCAGCTAGTGGTGTCATCTTAATTCGAGGTTCATCTTGTCATTAGCTGAAGTCAATACCTGCCCAGTTCCCAGGGAAAATCGCAAGAGAGCGATGAGGAGCAGGCAACCTGGTTGATCTTCTCATCAATGGTATTGAAGCAGATGTAGTTAGCCAGAAGCTTCCCAAGCAGTAACAGAGACTTAGATCCTGAATGCTCTAAGAAAGAACCACAATAATACAAACTATAACATTGAGTCTTCCTGAACCAAAGTCAGTGAAGCGTGACTTCCATAATCCATTTCACGATTCCCACTCCCTGTTCTTCACTTCAAGCTGATTTGGCAAAACATAATTTGGAATCACTGAGTTACAAACTATAATGTTACCAATATAGTTCTATAACTGTACACTCAAGGCTCCTGGAAGCAGACAAGGCCAAAACAGGATAATAGGCAATGACTTCCACATCATCCATGATAAAACTAAGTACATAAATAATATATTTCTGCTGACACTGTCAAATACTAGAGAGTGGAAGTTATTTATTTATTGCAAAAATATACTTGTGTCATAAAAATAAATCTTTATGTACATATACAGTTAATGAAGCCATTCAGATCTATACTCTCTTTACTTACAGAGAACAAATTGGGTGTTGATGTTCACCATTCTCTATATTTACAATCAACCTCTTGGCATTTAGCTGAGGCATCAACAGGGTCAAGTTACTGAGTGGGCCCCTGTTATTCTTTGGCAGAAGGACCTTACACAGTGGTCTTGCCCATTGCGCCTTGGCAGCGGCTGTCCCAAGCTTTAGTGTGTCCCTCAGCACATTGTCCTGGACCTTGAAATGTGCCAGTCTGGTACTGGAGAGTGGGCGATGACCTCAGCAAAAATCAGAACTTTTAGCAGAGGACAGATGCAAATTAGGCCTGGCTTGGGTGGTAGAAAACAAAATACAGTTTAAATAATTCTGACTATTTATTTTGGGTTTTTTTTCTGTAGGTAATAGATCCCAGGAAGATTTGTTGAGAGGACTGCATAGCATTCTCTGTCCGGTGATTAGTACTCTCTTTGTAGGTAAGCCCATAGAGCGGGGTGATTGCCTCATTAATTTAATGTTATACATTTTGTATGATATGCTTGCAGTATGTTACAATCCTGCTTCTACTGACTGTCTTGTAGGTGCATATATTGCTTGCAGTGATAATCAATAATACAAAATAGTAACCTTTATTTTCCATTCTCTTGTATGCACTGAAACAGCTGATTTCCAGGGGAAAGACGGATTGTGAAATGTAAATGTGCATAAAGAAAAAGCTGATAGTGCAGTGCAGTACCAAGAAATACACTGTCAGAGGTGCTGTCTTTTGGATGAAACATTGAACCAAGATTCCATCTGCCAGTTCAGGTGACTCTAAAAGATCCCTGCCACTATTTCAAACAAGAACAAGGGAATTTTCCCTTCTTTTTATTCATTCACAGGGTGAGGGCATCACTGGCCAAGCCAGCATTTATTGCTCATCCCTAATTGCCCAGAGGGCAGTCAAGAATTAACCCTTTGCTGTGGGTCTGGAATCATATGTAGGTAAAGATGGCAGATTTCGTTCCCTAAAAGAACCACATGGGTTTTGCCTGGCTATTTGATTCATGGTTAACATTCAATGAAAAATTCCAGACTTGTAGTGAATTGAAATTCCGCCATCTACTAATGCAGGATTTGAACCCAAGTGCCCAGAATATTAGCTGGTCCCTGGATTATTAGTCCAGTGATAATACAATTAAGCCATTGCCTCCTCATTTATGTGTTTTTTTAATAAAAACAAAGAACTGTAGATGTTGTAAGTCTGAAACAAAAATGGAAAGTGCAACAGTAATTACTCAGCAGGTCTTGCAGCATCTGCAGCAAGAAAAAATAGTGTTAATGTTTCAAGGAACTTTGTCAGAATAGCTGAGAAGAGGTGTTATTTATGTTGATGATGGGGTTGGACGATGGGTGGAGTAGTGGTGTGGGGATTGTTGTGGAGGCTGTTAATGGTGGTGGAGGAGTGAACAGAATACACGGAGATGATGACCAAAGAGAGAGAGAGAGAAAAGGGATAGGCAAACAAAGAGATTTGTGAATAGTAAGGAGAGACGAGGTAGATGGGTAAGTGATTGGGAAGATGTTGTCGGTGTTTGGAGTGTATAATGATTGTAATGATTTCAGCCAGGTGGACCTCATAGATTATGAGTTCTCTGATTGGGGCTATTAATCTGGTCCAATCAGGGAATCCTGGCTGACAGATATAAACAGGAGTGTCAGAGATTCTGTACATTCTGAGAGCTGGCTCTGAGAAAGCTGGCCAGTGTCAGGTACTATGCACACGTAAATAAAGGATTACTTAGTGATGGGATAGCGGCTTCTGTGGAGTTATTTCAATGAGGTATTGGGCATGGAGGAGGAGTGGACCAGGGTGTCCCAGATGATACATTTTCTTGTAGAATTCTGACAAAGGAAGGGAGGGGAATGTATATCTGGTGATGACATCATGTTGGAGGTGATGGAAATGGCACCTTGTGTTCTTTTGATGTGGGGATTGGTGGGGTGGAAAGTGGTAATCAGGGGACCCATTTCATTGTTATCGGAAGGACTGAGGGCAGATGTGCGGGAAATGGGTCAGACACACTGAGGGTCCTTGTCAACTGCAGTAGTGGGAATCATTAGTTGAGGAAAAAGAGTCATTCCTGAGGAACCCGTGGAAGGGAGCATTGTTAGAACAGATGTGATAGTAACAGAGAAACTGGGAGAATGGGTGGAATTACAGAAAGTAGATTCTGAGGATGGGTGGATTTGTCATGGAAGGTGATGGTCAGTCTATCCCCAGAAATGGAAATGGAGATGTTAAAAAGGGAAGGGTGGAGTTAGAAATGAAGTCAAGAGAAGGTGGAGATTGGAAGCAAAATTGATTAATTTTTCCAATTCTGCATGAGAGAGGGAAGCAACACCCATTATGTTATCAATGTATTGGAGAAAGAATTATAGGGAAGGACCCAAGCAGATCTGGAACAAGGAATGTTCCACATAACTCATAAAGAGACAGGCATAACAGGCCCATGTGAATACCTATGCCCATACCTTTGACCTGAAGAAAATAAAAGGAGTTAATGAGGATGAGTTAGGCCAGGGTTAGAAGGGTAATGGTGGGTAGGGACAGTTCAGGCCTTCTCTCAAGGAAGAAGTAGAGAATCCTCAGACCCTGTTGATGGGATTGAATGTGTAGAGTGATTGTGCATTCATGAAGAAGAAGCAGCTGATGTTAGTGAATGGGGAATTTTGAAACCAGTGACACATTAGATAAATATAAGTGGGAAGGGACTGAACAAGGGGAGAAAAATTTAATTCAGGTAGGAAGAAATAAGGTCCATGGGGCAGGAACAGACAGAAACAATGTGTCTGCCTGGGCAGTCTTGTTTGCAGATTTTGGAAAGAAGGTAAAAGTAGGATTGGAGGATCATGTTTTGAGAAGCCATGGCAAGAGATCCCCAGATGCAATGAGGTTAGTGACAGTCATTGACACAATAGCTTATTGGTTGATCATGGGTTTATGGTCCAGGGAGATAGAAGGAAGTGGCCGAGAGATAGCACTCAGCCTCCACAGGATAGGGTCTGTTGTCCAGACAATAACAGTATCACCCTTGTTGAGAGGGTTGGATCTGAGAGCACGGACAACAGTAAGTTCAGAGGGAGAATTGGTAGAATGTGTATGGGTAGCAGAGAAATTAAGGTGACTGATGACATGTTGAGAGTTCTCAATGAACAGGTCAAGTGCAGATAAGAAACCAGATGGAGGAGTCCAGGTGGAGGGAGAGTGCTGGAGATGGATATGGAGAGGACTGCTGTCTGAAGAAGGGATTCTGGGTAATCCAAGATGGAGGATAGGAAAAAATTGTGGCTGTAAGATCTCCTTTTTTGAGATATTTTAGGTGTTGGAGGAGATTTCATCGAACTCCAGGAGCAGAAACTACTGTTTTATATGCTGTTGCATTGTTTTGGAACTTTGGGAGAAAAAGATCAAAATAATGCCACTTTAAAAAGGAGGAAGACAGACAAAGGCAATGACCACATGGTCAGAAAAAGAAACCTGCACTGCTGTCTGTCACAGCAGTGAATCTGCACAGTTGCTGCCTTTACTGTTTGAGTTCAAGTATCTCTGGTCATCAGAGTGCGTCTAGGAAAAATTAACGAACAGTGAAATTCTCAGCTGACCTTGGAGGAACCTGTGTGGGAGAGCTCACAGCACAGGAACAGATAAATGCATAGTTATTAAGTGTAACCTTGTTGTATATTTACAATATTGAATAGAATAGGTTTTTTTCTTGATTATATGTTTAGATTAGATTACCTACAGTGTGGAAACAGGCCCTTCAGCCCAACAAGTCCACACCGACCCTCCGAAGAAAATCCCACCACCCCCCCATATTTACCCCTGACTAATCCACCTAACACTACGGGCAATTTAGCATGACCAATTCACCTAACCTGCACATCTTTGGATTGTGGGAGGAAACCGGAGCAAACCCACACAGACATGGGGAGAGTGTGCAAACTCCACACAGACAGTTTCCTGAGGCAGGAATTGTCCCAGCCACTGTGAGGCAACAGTGCTAACCACTGAGCCACCGTGCCACCTGATCTATCTCTTTATTGAGATCTATCTCTTGATTAAATTTTAAAAATATAAACTATAACTATTAAGTTGGTCTGGAGCAGTATTTTTAGAGCAATAAGACAATGCTATTTTCTGGGTCTGTAGATTGTGAAGGAGCAAAGATGACCTGTAGAAGAATGATGTGCTCTTCCTGTCGGATGTGGGAGTTTAGGGAACATTTCCATTTTACTAATGATTATGTCTGCACGAAGTGTGTTTGGTTGTGAATCCTACCATATTGTGCAAGTCAGAGTAGAAATGAAAGAATAGGCAGCGTGAATGCGTGGCTTGAGAGATGGTGCAGGAGGGAGGGATTTTTGGGACATTGGGACTGATTCTGGGGAAGGTGACACAATTACAATTAGACAGTCTACACCTGGACTGGACTGGAACCAATGTTCTTGGGGTGCTATTGCTAATGCTGTTGGGGAGGATTGAAACTAATGTGGCAGGGGGATGGGAACCAAATGAGGAGGTTAGTGGACAGTAAGGAGGTAGTAACTAAAGCCTATAAGGAACTAGATCATGAAGTCAGCGTGACTCAGGGAAAGAGTAGGCAGGGAGGAAATGATGAACACAAAGGGACAGGTGGTCTGAGGTGCATTTGTTTTAATGCAAGAAGTGTAATAGGTAAGGCAGATGAACTAAGGACTTGAGTTAGTAGCTTGAGTTAGTAGCTGGGCATATGATGTTATTGCTATTACTGAGACTTAGTTGAGGGAAAGGCATGATTGGCAACTAAGTATCCCAGAATATAGATGCTTCAGGCGGAATAGAAAGGTAAAAGGGGTGGAAGAGTTGCATTACTGGTCAGAGAGGATATCACAGCTGTGTTGAAGGAGGGCACAATAGAGGACTCAAGCAGTGAGGCAATATGGGCAGAGCTCAAAAATAGGAAGGGTGTGGTAACATTGGTGGCACTGTACTACAGGCCTCCCAACATCAAGTGTGAGATGGAGGAACAAATATGTAAACAGATTATTAGAAGATGAAGAAGGCAACAGATGATGGTGATAGAAGATTTTGTTTTTCCCAACATTGACTGGGATTGGCTGAGGGTAGCTGTGGGTAGTTGTGTGTGGAGTTAGAGGATAAAGGGGAAGCGCAAAATGAATATGTTTTGTCAGTATTCACACTGGAAAAAGGCATTTTTGTCGAGGACAATACTAAGATACAATCTATGAGACTAGATGGGGTTGAGGTTCACAAAGAGGAGGTGTTGTCAATTCTGGAAAGTGTGAAAATAGATAAGACCCCTGGGCCAGATGAAATTTCTTCTTGGATTCTCTGGGGAGCCAGGGAGTTGATTGCAGAGTCTTTAGCTTTGATCTTTATGTCCTCATTGTCTACAGGAATAGTGCCAGAGGACTGGAGGATAGCAAATGTTCCCTTGTTCAAGAAGGGGAGTAGAAACAACCCTGTTAATTGTAGACCAGTGAACCTTACTTCGGTTGCGGGTAAAGTATTGGAAAAGGTTATAAGAGGTAAGATTTATAATCATCAAGAAAGGAATAAGTTGATTAGGGAGAGTCAATGTTGTTTTTTGAAGAGTAGGTTGTGCCTCAAAAACCGTATTGAGTTCTTTGAGAAGGTGATCAAACAGGTGGATGAGGGTAAAACAGTTGATGAGGTGTATATGGATTTCAGTAAGGCATTTGATAAGGTTATGAAGGCATGGGATTGAGGGTAATTTAGCAGTTTGAATAAGAAATTGGCTGAAAGAAGACAGAGGGTAGTGATTGACGAGCAATGTTCATCCTAGGGTTCAGAAACTAGTGGTATACCGCAAGGATCTGTTTTGGGGCCACCACTGTTTGTCATTTTTACAAGTGACCTGGATGAGGGCATGGAGGGATGGGTTAGTACATTTGCAGATGACACTAAGGTCGGTGGAGTTATGGATAGTGCCGAAGGATGTTGCAGGTTACAGAGGGACATAGATAAGCTGCAGAGCTGGATGGAGAAGTGGCAAATGGAGTTTAATGTGGAAAAGTATGAGGTGATTCAGTTTGGAAAGAGCAACAGGAATTCAGACTACTGGGATAATGGTAGGACTCTTGAAACTGTAGATGAGCAGAGAGATCTTGGTGTCCATGTACATAGATCCCTGAAAGTTGCCACCAGTTTGATAGGGTTGTTAAGATGGCATATGGTGTATTGGCTTTTCTTGGTAGAGAGATTGAGTTTCGGAGCCATGAAGTCATGTTACAGCTATTCAGAACTCTGGTGCGGTTGCACTTGGACATTTGTGTACATTTCTGGTCACCACATTATAGGAAGGATGTGGAAACTTTAGAAAGAGTTCAGAAAAGATTTCCTGGGATGTTGCCTGGTGTGGAGTGAACGTCTTACGAGGAAAGGCTGAGGGACTTGAGACTGTTTTCGTTAGAAGAAGGTTGAGAGGTAACTTAATTGAGACATCTAAGATAATCAGAGGTTTAAATAGGGTTCTGGATGTAGGTTTGCTCACTCAGCTGGAAGGTTTGTTTTTAGACGTTTTGTCACCATATTAGATAACATCATCAGGGAGTCTCTGGATGAAGCACTGGTGGCATGGCCCACTTTCTGTTTGTATTTAGGTTTCCTTGGGTTGGTGATGTCATTTCCTGTGGTGACATCATTTCCTGTTCTTTCTCTCAGGGAGTGGTAAATGGGATATAAATCAATGTGCTTGGTGATAGAGTTCCAGTTCGAGATGCCAGCAGAGGTGGTAGCGGCAGGCACGATAGCATCATTTACAATGCCTCTAGACAAATACTTGAATGGGCAGGGAGCAGAAGGATACAAATCCTTAGAAAACAGGAGACAGGTTTAGATAGAGGATCCGGATCAGCACAGGCTTGGAGAGCTGAAGGGCCTGTTCCTGTGCTGTAATTTTCTTTGTTCTATTGCATGGATTGGTTGTAGCAGCAGTTCGAGGCAATACAAAATTTACAGGAGCTAGTGGGTGTGATGAACTGCAGTTATAGGAAGGGAGAAAAACTGCAGATACAGCTGGTAGATGGGTTAATTCCAGGAAAGGTAGGAAAGGAATTCAGGTCATGCAGGAGTCTCCTGTGGCTGTCCCCATCTCAAACAAGTATGCTCTTTTAGAAAATATACGGGGTGATGCACTCTGAGGAGAATGTAGAACGAACAGCCAAGTCTCTGGTACTGAGAATGGCTCTCATTTAATGAGGGTATGTCAGGTTCCAAGTGATCGATTGTGATAGGGGACTGTCTAGTCAGAGGCACAAACAGATGTTTCTGCGGCCGGCAGTGAAAAATCAGAATGGTGTGTTGCACGACTGGTGCCAGAATCAAGGATATCTCAGAGAGGATGGAGAATGTTCTCAACAGGGAGTGGGACTAGCAGGAGGTTGTAGTACATATTGGAACTAACGGCCTGGGAAAGAAAAAGGATGAGATTCTGAAGGGAGAATATAGAAAGTTAGGCGTCCTCGAGGCTAGTAATATCTGTATTACTCCCGATGCTACGAGCTAGTGAGGGTAGGAATAGGAGGATAGACAGATGAATGTGTGTCTGAGAACCTGGTGCAGGGGAGAAGGGTTCACATTTTTGGATAATTGGAATCTCTTCTGGGTTAGAAGTTACCCTGTACAAGAAGGATGGATTGCACTTGAATTGGAAGAGGACTATTAAACTGGTAGGGAGATTTGCTAGAGCTACTCAGGAGGAATTAAACTAGTAAGGTGGGGGAGTGATACCCAGAGAAATAGTGAACAAAGAGATCAATCTGAGACTGGTACAGTTGGGAAAAGGAGTGAGTCAAACAGTCAGGGCAGGCAGAAATAAAGCTGAGAACAAGGTAGGACTGATTATTAAACTGCATTTTTCTCAATGCTAGAGGTCTAACAGGAATAGCAGAAGAACTCAGGGCATGGTTTGGAACATGGGACTAAGATGTCATAGCAATTACAGAGACATGGCTCATAGAAGGACAGGATCGACAGCTTAATGTTCCAGGAAACAAATGCTATAGGAAGGATAGAAAATGGGGCAAGAGAGGAGACGGAGTGGCGTTTTTGATAAGGCATAGCATTATGGCTGTACTTAGTGAGGATTTTCCTGGGAATACATCCAGGGAAGTTATTTAACATAGAACATAGAACAATACAGCACAATACAGGCCCTTTGGCCCTTGTATCCTACTCTAAGATCAACCGAATCTACCATACACTACATTTTTTTATCATCCATCTGCCTATCCAAGAGTCGCTTAAGTGTCTCTAATGTATCTGACTCTACTACCACTGCTGGCAGTGCAATCCATGCACCCACTACACTTTGTATAAATAACCTACCTCTGACAACTCCCCCAAACCTTCCTCCAAACACCTTAAAATTATGCCCCTCATGATAGCCATTTCCACTGTGGGAAAGAGTCTCTGGCTATCCACTCTGTCTGTGGCTCTCATCGTCTTGTACACCTCTATCAAGTCACCTGTCATCCTTCATTGCTCCAGTGAGAAAACCCCTAGATCCCTCAACCTTCCTTCAAAGACATGCCCTCCAAACTAGGCAGCATCCTGGTAAATCTCCTCTGCACCTTCTCTCAAGCTTCCACATCCTTTCTATAATGAGGCAACCAGAACTGAACACAATATTCCAAGTGTGGTCGAACCAGGGCTTTATAGAGCTGCAGCATAACTCACAACTGTGAAACTCAATTTCCCTGATAATGAAAGCCAACAAGCCATACGTCTTCTTAACAAATTTATCAACTGGGTGGCAGGTTTGAGGGATCTGTGGCCATGGATGCCAAGATCCTCTGTTCCTGCACACTTCCAAGAATTCTGTCTTTAACCCTGTAATCTGCATTCAAATTCAACCTTCCAAAATGAATCACTTCACACTTTTCCAGGTTGAACCCCATCTGCCACTTCTCAATCCAGCTCTGCAAATGTCCCCTTGCAACCTACAACAGCCCTCCACATGATCCACCACTCCACCAACCTTCATGTATTCAGCAAACTTACTAACCCACTTTTCCCCTTCCTCATCTGAGTCATTTATAAAAATCACAAAGAGGAGAGGTCCCAGAACAGATCCCTGCGGAGCACCACTAGTCACCAGGCTCCATGCTGAATACTGTATCCAGACAGCTAAATTTCCCTGTATTCCAAGTCTTCTTACTTTCTGAATGAACCTACCATGGATAACCTTTATCAAACACCTTGCAAAAATTCATGTACACCACAACCACTGCTGTACCTTCAGCAATGTGTTTTGTCACATCCTCAAAGAATTCTACAAGACTTGGGAGGCATGACCTGCCCCTCACATAGCCATGCTGATTAATTCGAATCAAGCTATGCTTTTTGAACCAATCATAAATCCTGTCTCTCAGAATCCTCTCCAATAATTTGCCCACCACTGATATAAGACTGACTGGTCTGTAATTCCCAGGATTGACCCAATTCCCTTTTTTGACCAAGGAGTAACATTTGTCACCCTCTGAACATCTAGTACTACTCCAGTGAACAGTGAGGATGGAAAGATCATCACCAAAGGCACAGCAATCTCTTACCTCGCATCTAGTAGTAACTTTGGGTGTATCCATTCTGGTCCAGACGACGTATACAATATAGAACATAGAACATTACAGCGCAGTACAGGCTCTTCATGTTGCGCTGACATGAGAAACCAATCTGAAGCCCATATAACCTACACTACTCCATTTTCATCTATTAGTCTATCCAATGGCAATTTAAATGTCCTTAAAGTTGACGAGTCTACTACTGTTGCAGGCAGGCCGTTCCACACCCCTACTACTCTCTGAGTAAAGAAGCTACCTCAGACAACTCTCCAATATCTATCACCCCTCAATTTTAAGCTATGTCCCCTTGTGCTAGCCATCACTATCCGAGGAAAAAGGCTCTCACTGTCCACACTACCTAATCCTCTGAATCCTCTGTGTCTCAATTAAGTCGCCTCTCAACCTTCTTCTCTCTAACGAAAACAGCCTCAAGTCTCTCAGCCTTTCCTCAGAAGACCTTCCCTCCATACCAGGCAACATCCTAGGAAATCTCCTCTGAACTCTTTCCAAAGTTTCCACATCCTTCCTATAATGTAATGACCAGAAATGTATGCAATACTCCAAGTGCGGTCGCACCAGAGTTTTGTACAACTACAGCATGACCTCATAGATCCGATCCTCAATCCTTCTACCAATAAAAGCTAACACACTGTATGTCTTCTTAACAACCCTATCAACCTGAATGGCAACTTTCAGGTGTCTATGTACATGGACACCGAGACCTCTCTGTTCATCTACACTACCAAGAATCTTACCATTAACCCTCTTTATTCCTGTTGCTCCTTCCAAAGTGAATCACCTCACACTTTTCTGCATTAAACTCCATTTACCACCTCTCAGTGCAGCTCCGCAGCTTACCTATGTCCCTCTGTAATCTGCAACATCCTTTGGCACTCTCCACAACTCTACCGACATTAGTATCATTCTTCTAAGCCTTCGTCCAAGTCATTTATAAAAGTGACAAATAACAGTGGCCCCAAAACACATCCTTGAGATACACCACTAGTAACCCAGCTCCAGGATGAACATTTCCCATCAACCACCACCCTCTGTCTTCTTTCAACTAGCCAATTCCTTATCCAAACCACTAAATCACCCTCAATCCCATGCTTCCATATTTTGTGCAATAGCCTACCATGGGGAACCTTATCAAATGTCTTATTGAAATCTATATACACCATATCAACTGCTTTACCCTCATCCACCTGTTTGGTCCACCTTCTCAAAGAACTCAATACGATTTGTGAGGCATGATCTACCCTTCACAAATTCTGGATTAGTGGTGCTGGAAGAGCACAGCAGTTCAAGCAGCATCCGAGGAGCAGTAAAATCGACGTTTCGGGCAAAAGCCCTTCATCAGGAATACCACCATGTTGACTATCCCTAATCAACATTTTCCTTTATAGATGATTCTAAATCCTGTCTCTTATAACCTTTTCCAACACTTTGGAAAAGTAAGGCTCATAAGTCTATAATTTCCAGAGTTGTCTCTACTCCTTGAACAAGAGCACATTTGCTATCCTCCAGTCTTCTGGCACTATTCCTGTAATCAATGACGACATAAAGATTAAAGCCAAAGCTCTGCAATCTCTTCCCTGGCTTCCAAGAATCCTAGGAAACATCTCATCCAGGGGACTTAACTATTTTCACACTTGCCAGAATTCCTAACAGCTCCTCCTTATGAACCTCAATCCCATCTATTTTATAGCCTGTATCTGAGTAGTCTCCTCAACAACATTATCTTTTTCTAGTGTGAATACTGATGAAAAATATTCAATTCGCACTTCCCCTATCTCTTCTGACTCCATGCACAATTTCTCACTCCTATCCTTGATTGGCTCGAAGTCACTCTTTTATCCCTAATATCCCTATAGAAAGCTTAAGGGTTTTCAAAGAAAGAACAAAGAAAATTTACAGTCCAAGAACAGGCCCTTCAGCCCTCCAAGCCTGAGCCAAGCAAATCCACTGTCTAAACCTATCGCCTAATTTCTAAGCATTTGTATCTCTTTGCTCCCCACCTACGCATGCATCTGTCCAGACACACCTTAAATGAATCTACCATGCCTGCCTCTACTACCTCTGCTGGCAACGCATACCAGGCACCTACCACCCTCTGTGTGAAGTGCTTGCCACATGTATCCCCCTTAAACCTTTTACCTCTCACCTTGAATGCGTGACCTCTCGTTATTGAATCCCTCACACTGAGAAAAAGCTTATCTCTGTCCACCCTGTCTATAAACTTCATTAAAAATCACACAACACCAGGTTATAGACTAACAGGTTTAATTGGAAGCACACTAGCTTTCGGAGCGACACTCCTTCATCAGGTGATTGTGGAGGGCTCGATCGTAACACAGAACTTATAGCAAAAATTTGCAGTGTGATGTAACTGAAATTATACATTGAAGAATTGATTGTCTGTTAAGCCTTTCATCTGTTAGAAGTGATAGTTTCACTTCTTTCATGTGTAAATCACAAAACCTTTTTTTTAAAAGTTGCATTCTCGGGTTAGCTGTTAACAATGGTGATAGCTAGACAATATGTTGAAGGTGTTAGCCCCCTGTGTTCTCTGTCTATGACCTGATGTTTAGATTGATTCCAATCTAAAAAGTGAGATAACAGAGTTTTACATAAATTCATGCAGTTTTTGAGCTCAGAGTTCTACATGAATGTATGTGGTTTTTGAGCAAAGTGCAATGTAACTCTGAAAGTACCAAAAAGATTCACCACACAAAATATATGTGTGCATGTGGGTCTTTGTCTGTCTGTGTGTGTGTCTGTCTGGGGTGGGGGTTGTGTGAGAAAGTGTGTGTGTGTGTGTGTGTGTGTGTGTGTGTGTGTGTGTGTGTGTGTGTGTGTGTGTGTGTGTGTGTGTGTGTGTGTGTGTGTGTGTGTGTGTGTGTGTGTGTGTGTGTGAGAGTGTGTAGGAATATCTGTGTGTGTGTGTGTGTGTGAGTGCAGAGTGTCTTAAGTCTGTGAGGGGGTGCATGTGTGGGAGTCTGTGTGTCTATAAGGGTGTGTGTGGGTGTCTGTGTGCGCGTCTGTGTGTGTGTGTGTGTGTGTGTGTGTAGTGAGTGCAGAGTGTCTTAAGTCTGTGAGGGGGTGCATGTGTGGGAGTCTGTGTGTCTATAAGGGTGTGTGTGGGTGTCTGTGCGCGCGTCTGTGTGTATCTGTGTCCGTGTGTATGTGAGAGTGTGTGTGTGTAGGAATATCTATGTGTGTGTGTGTGTGTGTGTGTAGTGCAATGGTGATCACCTGTAATGTGACATGAACCCAAGGTCACGGTTGAGGCCCTCCCTATGGGTACCGAACTTAGCTATCAGCCTCTGCTCGGCCACTTTCCTCTGCTGCCTGTCCCGAAGTCCACCTTGGAGGATGGTCATCCGAAGGTCCGAGGCTGAATGTCCTGGAGCACTGAAGTGTTCCCCAACTGGGAGGGAACCCTCCTGTCTGTTGATTGTTGTGCGGTGCCCATTCATCCGTTGTCATAGCCTTTGCTCGGTATAAACTTCATGATTTTTTAGACATCAAACAGGTCCCCCCTCAATCTCCTTTTTTCGAATGAAAATAATCCTAACCCTACTCAACCTCTCTTCATAGCTAGCACCTTCCATACCAGGCAACATCCTCATAAACTTTCTCTGCACCCTCTCCAAAGCATCCATATCCTTTTGATAATGTGGCGACCAGACCTGTACACAGTATTCTAAATGCGGCCGAACCAAAGTCTTGTACAATTTTAACATGACCTCCCAGCACTTATACTCAATACCCCATCCAATGAAGGCAAGCATACCATATTTCTCCTTGACCACTCTATCCACCTGTGCAGCCACCTTCAGGGTACAATGGACCTGAACTCCCAGATCTGTTTATCAACTTTTCCCAAGGCTCTTCTGTTTACAGGAGAAAGTGAGGTCTGCAGACGCTGGAGATCAGAGCTGAAAATGTGTTGCTGGAAAAGCGCAGCAGGTCAGGCAGCATCCAGGGAACAGGAGAATCGAGGTTTCGGGCATAAGCCCTTCTTCAGGAATGAGGAAAGTGTGTCCAGCAGGCTAAGATAAAAGGTAGGGAGGAGGGACTTGGGGGAGGGGCGTCGGAAATGCGATAGGTGGAAAGAGGTCAAGGTGAGGGTGATAGGTCAGACTGGGGTGGGGGCGGAGAGGTCAGGAAGAAGATTGCAGGTTAGGAAGGCGGTGCTGAGTTCGATGGATTTGACTGAGACAAGGTGGGGGGAGGGGAAATGAGGAAACTGGTGAAATCCGAGTTCATCCCTTGTGGTTGGAGGGTTCCTAGGTGGAAGATGAGGCGCTCTTCCTCCAATCGTCGTGTTGTTGTGGTCTGGCGATGGAGGAGTCCAAAGACCTGCATATCCTTGGTGGAGTGGGAGGGTCACCCCACCCCAGTCTGACCTATCACCCTCACCTTGACCTCTTTCCACCTATCGCATTTCCGACGCCCCTCCCCCAAGTCCCTCCTCCCTACCTTTTATCTTAGCCTGCTGGACACACTTTCCTCATTCCTGAAGAAGGGCTTATGCCCGAAACCTCGATTCTCCTGTTCCCTGGATGCTGCCTGACCTGCTGCGCTTTTCCAGCAACACATTTTCAGCTCTTCTGTTTACAGTATAGTTCGCTCTTGAATTAGACTTCTCAAAATGCATCACCTCATATTTGCCTGGATTGAACTCCATCTGCCACTTGCCAGATGATTATAAATCTTATCTCTTATAATACTTTCCAAAACCTTTCCTACAACAGAAGTAAGGCTCACTGGTCTATAATTACCTGGGTCATCTCTGCTACCCTTCTTGAACAAGGGCACAATATTTGCAATCCTCCAGTCCTCAGCTACTAAACCTGTAGACAATGATGACTCAAATATCAAAGCCAAAGACTCTGCTATCTCCTCTCTAGCTTCGGATAAATCTCATCCAGCCCAGGGGACTTTACTACTTTCACTCCTTCTAGAATCGATAACACCTGTGCGTAACTAACCTCACTCATTTCTAGTCTAATATCTCGTATCTCATCCTTCTTCTCTACAATATTCTGCTTTTCCTGAGTGGACACCAATTAGAAATGTTTGTTTAGCACCTCTCCGATCTCTACAGGGTCCACACTCAACTTCCCACTTCTGTCTTTGACTGGCCCTATTCCTACCCTAATCATCCTTTTATTCCTCACATACCTACAGAAAGCTTTAGGGTTCTCCTTTATTCTATTTGCTAAAGACTGCTCGTGTCCTCTCTTTGCTCTTCTTAACTCTCTCTTTAAATCCTTCCTAGCTGATCTGTAACTCTCCATTACCTCATCTGTACCATCTTGCCTCATCAACACATAAGCCTCCTTCTTCTTCTTAACAAGAGATGCAATTTCTGTAGTAAACCACGGTTCCCTTACCTTATCACTTCCTCTCTGCCTGGCAGGGACATACCTATCAAGGACACGCAGTATCTATTCCTTAAACCAGCTCCACATTTCGATTGTCTGCATCCCCTGCATTTTGCTATCCCATTCTATGCATCCTAATTCTTGCCTAATCACATTATAATTGCCCTTGCCCCATCGATAACTCTTGACCTGTGGCATGTTCCTGTCCCTTTCCATGGCTAAACTAAATGTAACTGAATTATGGTCACTCTCTACAAAGTGCTCACCCATAATTAAATCAAACACCTGGCCTGGTTCATTACCAAGCACCAGATCCAGTGTGGCCTGCCCTCTTGTCGGCCCTTCGACATACTGTGTCAGGAAACCCTCCTGTACACGTTGGACAAAAACAGATCCATCCGACGTACTAGAGCTATAACATTTCCAGTCAATGTTGGGGAAGTTAATGTCCCCCATAATGACCACCTTGTTCCTTTCGCTCCTACTCAGAATAATTTTGCTAATCCTCTCTTCCACCTCCCTGGAACTCTGTGGAGGCCTATAAAAAACTCCAAGCAGTGTGACATCTCCTCTGCTGTTTCTAACCTCAGCCCATACTACCTCAGTAGACGAGTCCTCATCAAATATTCTCTCAGCCACCGTTATACTATCTTTGACTAGCAAGGCCACGCCTCCCCCTCTTTTACCGCCTTGCCTGTTTTTAATGAAAGATCTAGACCCTGGAACCTGCAACGTCCATTCCTCACCCTGCTCTATCCATGTCTCTGAAATGGCCACAACATCGAAGTCCCGGTACCTATCAATGCTGCAAGCTCACCTACCTTATTTCAGATACTTCTGGCGTTGAAGTAGATACACTTCAAATCAGTTTGCTGTCTGCCAGCACCTTCCTGTGACCGTGAAATCCTGTCCCTGTCCTCCCTACTCTCATTCTCCTGTGCACTGCAGCTACACCTCAGGTTCCCATCCCCCTGCTGAGCTAGTTTAAACCCACCCGAATAGCACCAGCAAATTTCCAACCCATAATATTAGTACACCTCTGGTTCAAGTGAAGACCGTCCTGTTTGTACAAGTCCCACCTTCCCCAGAATGAGCCCCAATTATCCAAAAACCTGAAACCCCCTGTCCTGCACCATCCTTGCAGCCACGTGTTCAGCTGATATCTCTCCCTATTCCTTGTCTTGCTATCACGTGGCACGGGTAACAAACCAGAGATAACAACTCTGTTTGTTCTAGCTCTCAGCTTCCACCCTAACTCCCTGAAATCCTGCCTTACATCCCTATCTCTCTTTCTACCTTTGTTCAGCAACACTCCCTAGGACTTTGTCATTAAGTGTATACGTTCCAATAAGATTTGCTTTCCCAAAATTCAGCTCCTCGCATTTATCTGAATTAAACTCCATCTGCTACTTCTCAGCCCATTGGCCCACCTGGTCAAGATCCTGTTGTAATCTGAGGTAACCCTCTTCGCTGTCCACTATACCTCCAATCTTGGTGTCATCTACAAACTTACTAACTGTACCTCTTATGCTCACATCCAAATCATCACTAGGAACACTTTATATCTGACATCTAGATACCCAAACCTTAGTATTAATTAACATTGGTTTACCTGCTCTACACCACCGAGAAGGAAGTTCCGCAACTTGGTGCCAACGTTCTTCTGCAAAATCATAGCATTCCAACTCTGGATAGCTTTTGGCGCTTGGCCACCAACCACTACCAGCACCTTAATATCCTGTCCCGATTTTGTCACAAAAATTTATATGGCTTTCTTTTGGTCACCCATTCGCTGTCTTCCTCATCAATTCTAATCTGCGGTGTGACCAATGCACTAAACGTGCTAGCCACGACCTCCTCAGCATCGCAAATGCTCCACAGTGAGTCCATCCGCAGCTCCAGAGCTGTCATGCGGTCTAACAAGAGCTGGAGCTGGACACACTTCCTGCAAATATAAGAGTCAGGGACATCAGCCACATCCCTGAGCTCCCACATCAAGCAAGAGGAACATGCCACGGGGTCTGAAGTTCCCTGCATTGTAAGCCTTAGCTTTATTTCAACTAACTAAAACCAAACAATGCACTTAAATATATGAAAGGAAAGGAAAAAAAAGACCTTATCTTATAGAGTCCTTTTCTTCTGGTTCGAGGAAGGAGGGCCGGGAGGGAAATACAAAACGTGTAGTATCTCGGATTTAGCCGCTGCTAAAATATATACTAAGTCCTTACATTCTTGGCAATCTCCTGGTCTTCAATGTCACCTCCGCTCTGTCTCCCGCTGCTCCTGGACAGGAAAAAGGATTTTTTTTTATCCTATCTGCCAACAACTTCTCATGTCCCCTCCTGGCTCTTCTTTGCTCTCTCTTTATGTCTTTCCTGGCTAACTTGTAACTCTCAAGCGCCCTGACTGAGCCTTCACATCTCATCCTAATATAGTTAAAAATTACACAACACCAGGTTATAGTCCAACAGGTTTATTTGGAAGCTCTAGCTTTCGGAGCGCTGCTCCTCCCACAACCATCAGATGGAGCAGCGCTCCGAAAGCTAGTGAATCCAAATAAACCTGTTGGACTATAAACTGATGTTGTATGATTTTTAACTTTGTACGCCCCAGTCCAACACCGGCATCTCTAAATCATCCTAACATTAGCCTTCTTCTGCCGCTTGACAAGAGCTTCAACTGCTTTCGTAAACCACGGCTCCCTCGCTTGACAACTTCATCCCTGCCTGACAGGTACATACTTATCAAGGACACGCAGAAGCTGTTCCTTGAATAAGATCCACATTTCAATTGTGCCCATCCCTGCAGTTTTCTTCTGCATCCTATGCATCCTAAATCTCACCTAATCACATCATAATTGCCTTTCTCCCAGCTATAGCTCTTGCCCTGCAGTATATACCTATCCCTTTCCATTGCTAAAGTAAACATAATGGAATTGTGGTTGCTATCTACCTCCAAATCTAATACCTGTCTGGGTTCATTACCCAGTCCCAAATCCAATGTGGCCTCACCCGTTGTTGGCCTGTCTACATACTGTGTCAGGAAACCCTGCTGCACACATTTGACAAAAACTGACCCTTTTAAAATACTCGAAATATAGTATTTCCAGTAAATATTTGGAAATTTAAAGTCCTCCATCACAACTACCCATTTACTCCGGCTCCTATTGAGAATCATCTTTGCTGTCCTTTCCTCTACATCTCTGGAACTATTCGGATGCCTATAGAAAATTCCCAACAAGGATACCTCTCCTTTCCTGTTTCTAATCTCAGTCCATACTACTTCAGTAGATGAGTCCTCAAATGTCCTTTCTGCCACCATAATACTGTCCTTGACTAACAGTGCCACCCCCCTCATTTACCATTTTCTGTGTCCTTATTGAAACATCTAAGTCCTGGAACCTGTAACAACCATTCCTGTCCCTGCTCTACTGATGTCTCTGAAATGGCTACAACATCGAAATCCCAAGTAACTACCCACGATGCAAGTTCACCCAACTTATTCAGATGCTCCTGACGTTGAAGTAGACACACTTCAAACCAACTTCTTGCTTGCTGGTGCACTCCTGCGACCTTGAAACTATATCTCTGACGTCCTGTACACTCAAATGACAATTTAGGTTCCCATCCCCCTGCTGAATTCGTTTAAACCTACCTGAAGACCTTGAGCAATCTTCCCCACCAGGATATTGGTGCCCCTCTGGTTCAGGTGAAGACCATCCTGTTTGTAGATGTCCCATCTACCTCAGAAAGAGCCCCAATTATCCATGAATGCAAATCCCTCCCTCCTGCACCATCCCTGTAGCCAAGCAGTCAACTCCTCCCTCTCCCTATTCCTCATCTCACTAGCACGTGGCATGAGCAACGAACCAGAAATAACAATACTTTTTTTTCTAGCTCTCAGCTTCTGCCCTAGCTCCCTGAATATCTGCCATAAATCCCCATCTCTCTTCCTACCTATGTCGTTGGTGTCTATCCTCATGTTTTTCAAAACTTCCTGCACATCCTCCTTCTTAAGATCAACCTGTTTGAGCATATCAGCCTGTTTCACACTGTCCTCACAATGACAAGGTCCCTCTCACGAGTGAATACTGAAGCAAAGAATTCATTAAGGATCTCTCCTATCTCCTCCAACTTCAGGCGCAATTTTCCTCTACTATCCCTGACTGGCCCTACCCTCACTCTGGTCATCCTCTTGTCCCTTACATAAGGATACTAATCAAGGATAGTAATGGGAAGTTGTGCGTGGAGTCAGAGGAGATAGGGGAAGTGCTAAATCAATATTCTTCGTAAGTATTCACACTGGAAAAAGACAATGTTGTCGAGGAAAATACTGAAATACAAGCTACTGGACTAGACAGCATCGAGGTTCACAAGGAGAGGTGTTAGCATTTCTAGAAAGTGTGAAAATAGATAAGTCCCTAGGGCTGGATGGGATTCATGGATAGTGTCGAAGGATGTTGCAGATTACGGAGAGACATAGATAAGCTGCAGAGCTGGGCTGAGAGGTGGAAAATGGAGTTTAATGCAAAAAAGTGTGAGGTGATTCACTTTGGAAGGAGCAACAGGAATAAAGAGTACTGGGCTAATGGTAAGATTCTTGGTAGTGTAGATGAACAGAAAGATCTCATTGTCCATGTACATACATCCCTGAAAGTTACCACCAGGTTGATAGGGTTGTTAAGAAAGCATATGGTGTGTTAGCGTTTATTGGTAGAAGGATTGGGGTTTGGTGCCACAAGATCATGCTGCAGCTGTACAAAACTCAGATGCGGCCGCACTTGGAGTATTGTGTACACTTCTGGTCACCGCATTATAGGAAGGATGTAGAGACTTTGGAAAGGGTTCAGAGGAGATTTCCTAGGATGTTGCCTGGTGTGAAGGGAAGGTCTTATGAGGAAAGGCTGAGGGACTTGAGGCTGTCTTCATTAGAGAGAAGAAGAATGAGAGGTGACATAATTGAGACATATGAGATAATCAGAGAGTTAGATAGGGTGGACAGTGAGAGCCATTTTCCTCGGAGGGTGATGGGTAGCTCGAGGGGACATGCTTTAAATTGAGGGGTGATAGATATAGGACAACTGTCAGGGGTGGTTTCATTACTCAGAAAGTAGTAGGGCCGTGGAACGGCCTGCCTGTAACAGTAGTAGACTCGGCAACTCTAAGGCCATTGGATAAACGTATGGATGAAAATGAAACAGCGTAGGTTAGATGGGCTTCAGACTGTTTCCACAAGTCGGCACAACATCGAGGCCGAAGGGTGTGTACTGCTCTGTAATATTCTATGTGTTCAAGAATGGGCATCCCTGAGGTCCTGTTGGCTATCATCAGCAGAAAAAAATTACTACAGCACAATCTGTAACCTCAAGGCCCAGCATAGCCTCAACGCAACCATTTCCATCAAACTAGAGGATCGACCCTGGTTCAATGGAGAATGCAGGAGGGCTGACCTAAAAATGACATGTTAACCTGATGAAGCTATCAAACAGGATTACTTGCATACCAAACAGCATCAGCTGCAAGTAATATAGAAAATGAAGCGATTCCACAACCAACGGATCAGACCTAAGATCTGCAGTCCAACCAAATCCATTCACTAATGATGATAGACAATTAAACAACTCACTGGAGGTGGCGACTCCACAAATACCCCCTTCCTCAATTATGGAAGAACGCAAAGTATAGGTGTAAATGATAAGGCTGAAGCATCTGCAGCAAACTTCAGGCAGAAGTGCCAAGTGGATGATCCATCTCCGCCTCCTCCAGCATTACAGATACCAGTCTTCAGCCAACTCAATTCACTCTACTGATATAAGGAAATGGTTGAAGGCACTGGATATTGCGAAGTCTGTGGGCCCTGACAACATTCTGGCAATAATACTGAAGACTTGTGCTCTAGAACATGCTGCACACCTAGCCAAGCTGTTCCAGTATCTACCTGACATTGTGAACAATTGCCCAGGTTGTCCTGTAATAAAAAGCAGGACAAATCAAATCCAGCCAATTACCGCCTCATTCCTCTACTCTTGATAATCAGTAAAGTGATTGAAGGTATCATCAACAGTGCTATCAAACTGCACCTTGTCTGTGACACCCAGTTTGAGGGCCTCTCAGGTTTTGACCGCATTATAGCCTTGGTCCAAACATGGATGAAAAATCTGAATGCCAGAGTTGAGATAAGAATGACAACTCTTGATATCAAGGCTACATTGAACCAGTGTGGCATAAAGGAGCCCAAGCAAAACTGGAATCAATAAGTATCAGGAGACAAACTTGCCAGTGGTTGGAATCATACCTGGCACATAGGAAGATGGTTGTTGGAGGTCAGTCATCTCAGTTCCAGGACATCTCTGCAGGAATTCCTCAAGGTAATGTCCTGGGTCCAGTCATCTTCTGCTGCTTTATCGATGAGCTTCTCTCCATCATAAGGTCAGAAATGAGGACGTTTGCCAATGATATCACAATGTTCAGCACCATTTGTGACTCCTCAGATACCAAAGCAGTCCATGTTCAAATGCAACAAGATCCAAATAATACTGAGACTTAGGCTGAGTAGTGACAAGTAACATTTGCGCTGCACAAATGCCAGGCAATCACCATCTACAATATGAGACAATCTCACCACACCCCTTGATATTCAATAGCATTACCACCACAGAATCCTCCACTATCAACATTCTTGGGGGTTACCATTGACTAGAAACTCAACTGGACTTGTCACATAAACACAGTGGCTACAAGACCAGGTCAGAGGCTAGGAATTCTGCAGTGACTAATTTATTTCCTGACTCCCTGAAGCCTCTCCACAAGGTACAAGTTAGGAATGTGATGGAATACTTCCCACTTGTTTAGATGGGTGCAGCTCCAAAAAATCTCAAGAAGCTTGACACCATCCAGAACAAAGCATCCCACTTATTTGATGCCACAATCACAAGCATCCACTTTCTCCACCAGTGATGCTCAGTAGAACCAGTGTGTACTGCAAAAAATTTAAAGGTCCTTACACAGCACCTTCCAAACCCACAACACTTCCACTCTGAAGAACAAGGGCAGCAGATACTTGGGAGTATCCCCACATGCAAGTTCCCCTCCAAACCAATCACCATCCTGACTTAGAAATATTGCTGTTCCTTCACTGTCATTGGGTCAAAATCTTGCAATTCCCTCCCTAAGATCAATGTGGGTCAACTCGAAGGCAGCTCACCAGTACCTTCTCAAGGGCAACTGGCAATGGGTAATAAATGCTAGTCAGCCAGTAATGCTCACATCCAACGAATGAATTTTTAAAACAGTGCAAAAGATAAATAGGCATGATAAATACATGCAAAAGATGAGATTAGAGGAAAGGATGGAGTCAAAGGGAAAGGAAGAGGAAGAAGATTCCAGAAACGTTTGTATCCTTATGAGTTATTGCAGCTTGAGTTTCTTAATACCTGAAAAGAAGAGAAAATGTTTTTGTTAAAACCTTGATGAGCCAAAGAATGAAGTGGAACTGGGGGGAGGACAACTTTGAGATAGTGATCCTCCCACCAGCCTCCACACACCTAAAGAATCATTAGAAACCATTTACGCCACCCCTGTTAGACACATTCTCTTCCACTCCTATGTCAGCATTCTGCAGGGACCATTCCCTCTATGATACCCTGGTCCAGTCCTCCTCCACTTCCAACACCTCCCCATGACACCTTCCCATTGCAATTGCAGAAAGTGCAACACTTTGATTTTTATTTTAATAAATCATAGAACATTACAACGCAGTACAGGCCTTTAGGCCCTTGATTTTGCGCCGACCTATGAAACCGATCTGAAGCCCATCTAAACTACATTATTCCATTATCAAGCAAATATTTATCTAATGAATTAAATTATATCTAAGATTGGATTTAGATTTTGTTGTCACGTGTCTTCAAGTACAGAAGTACAGGAGTACAGTGAAAAGTGTACAATGTTGCTACACATGGTGCCATCCTAGGTACAAAGGTATTTTCTAGTTTAAAATAAGAAAGACTTTAATATTAACTACTGCCTTACTTCTTCATTTTTCTACTTACTCTAAGAAGAAAGTGGGGATATTGTCAATATCTACAAATACTAAAAACTTAGTTACAAAGTCATAAGAGAAACAGAATTAAAAACTGAGGCATTACTTTCTTGGAGTAAGTAGAAAAATAAAGAAATAAGGCAATAGTTAATATTAAAGTCTTTCTTAATTTAAACTAGAAAATAAAGGAATTAAGTTAAAAGTTCAACAGCCTTTAATGAGTTCTCTGTTTACCTCATTCTCCGGCAGATTTAAGCTGCCTATTCTCAACACCACCAATGCTTTACATATTGGAAACAAAATTACTTCATTGGTGAGTGAGGATATCATGAAAGGAAAGCATTCAGTGGAGACCATAGAACTGAGGAAGAGTGAAGGGATCTAAAACTGTAATAGGTGTTGACTATAATCATCCTAGTAGCACTTCTGAAGTTAGGCAAACATATAGCAAAGCAGTGTCATATTAATGATGAATTTTAACTTTAACATAAATTGGGAGAGGGAGACAAGCACCTATCAGAGAGGTAGTGAATTTCTGGAGTATATCCGGTGTAGTTTCCTACAGTGATATGTTCTGGATGCAACAATGGGACAACCAGTTTTAGATTTTGTACTGAGTAGTGAGCCGGATTTAATTAGTAACCTAATTGTGTGAACATTTATCAGATAGTGATCATGACATGATCAAGTTTAATGTAGCATTTGAGAGCAAAAAGCATGAATGAGCTCCTAGAATTTTAGATTTAGGTAAGGGAAACTTTAATGAGATGGAACAGAGGCTGTCCACAGTAAACTGGGAAGGTCTGCTAATGTGTAAAACAACTGAAGAACTATGGAGAATATTAAAGAAACATCTAACACAACTTGTAACCAGTTTATACCCTTAAGATAGAAAAACACCACCACACTGAAAGAATGGCCATGGACAACTAAAGAAAAAAGGGATTAACAAAAACATCATGTGAAAAACAGCACAGGTCCTGCTGAATGGAAAAGATACAAAGACCAGCAAAGAGCGACAAAGGGTGACAAAGCAGCATATAAGAACTACTTAAAGCAATTTTGAAAGAAAACTTGCCTCATTCTCATCCAAAATTAAAAAGAAGAAACTTTATAGTTTCATGAAGGGAACGTGGGTGGTGGGGAGCAATGTTGACCCACTAAAGACTGAAAGTGGGGATATTGTTAATGACTACAGGAAATGGCAGACAAGTTAAATAGCTGCTTTGCCTCAGGATTTACAGTGTAAGAGGAGGAAAGCTTGCTGAAAATCATTAGTGCAGTAGGAAATGGACTGAATAAAGTTAACTTAAGTAAAACATCGGTCATGAGTTAAAAATCACAAAACACCAGGTTATAGTCCAAGCTATAACATCACATCAATGTATCACATCAGTTGCATGACACTTTAATCTTTTACTATAAATTCTGTGTCCTTTGATCCTGCCTCACTAGCTACCTGATGAAGGAGCAGCACTCAGAAAGCTAGTATTTCCAAATAAACCTGCTGGACTATAACTTGGTGTTGTGTGATTTTTTAACTTTGTCCACCCCAGTCCAATACTAACACCTCGACATCATTGGTAATGAGGGCACTCATCGAATTAAAGAGTGACAGATCCCCTGGCGATTTCTATCCGAGAGTGTTCAAGGAACTAAGGGAGCACATTGTAGATGCCCTAACTGTAATCTTCCCTCAATACAGGAGTCGTCCCTCTGGATCGGAAGATTACACATGTCACTCCGCTTTTTAGAAGGGCAAAAGAGAAAAGCCAGGGAATTACAGACCAGCTAGCCTAACGTGTGATGGGGAAATTGTTGGTGTCCATAATCAAGAATGAGACAATTGAACACCTTAAAATTTTTCAGTTAATCAGGGAGAGCCTGCATGGATTCATCACAACTAAGTTATGCCTGACAAACCTCACTGAATTTTTAGAAGCAGTGACTAAGGTAGTAGATAGAGGAATGTCTATGTATGTTGTTTATTTGGGCTTCCAGAAAGCATTTGATAAAATCCCACATAAGAGACCACTCAACTGAGGTAGAATCCCACAGGATTGAGGGCAAGTTACTGAACTAGCTGGGAAATTGGTTAGGTGGCAGGCAACAGAAAGTAGGGATATTGGGAACGTACTCAAATAGACTGGTGGTGACCAGTCATGTCCTTCTCTTAGGATCTGAATTATTCACATTATTTATTAATGACTTAAATAATGGCATAGAAAATATACAATTTGCAGATGGCACAAAGTTAGGTGAAATTGTAGGCAGTGTAAATGATGGCACAAAATTACGAAAGGAATATTGATAGACTATTTGAATAGGCAAAACTATGGCATATGGAATTCAGTGTATGCAAGTGTGAGGATTTCCATGTTGGAGTGTAAAAGAGTATATCTTTTACTTTCTAGATGATACAAAGCTAAATTCAGTGGATGTCCAAAGAGTCTTAGAGTTCCAGGTACACAGGTCATTAAAATGTCACAAACAGGTACAGAAAATGAACAAGAAAGCTAACAGAAGGCTGACCTTTAGAGGACTGGAGAGCAAGGATGCAGAGGTTATGCTGCAGTTAGACAAAACCTGAGTAAAATCATAATAACAGGAGTAGACCGTTTGACCCTCGAGCATGCTTCACCATTCAATAGGATCATGGCTGATCCAACATTCCACATCTTTACTTTCCCATAACCCTTCATTCCCCTCCTGATATCAAAAATCTATCAATCTCAGCCTTAAAAATGCAGAAAGACTCAGCCAACACAGCTGTCTGTGGCAAGGAGTTCCAAAGACTCATAACCTTCTGTGAGAAGATGTTCCTCCTCATCTCTCTTACATTGGGGCCTTTTTATTCTGAAATTAGGCATCCTGGTCATAGACTCTCACATGAAGGGAGACAGACTCTCAGCATTTACTCTGTAAAGCCCCCCCGTTAGACCCTGCTTAGAGTGCTGCCAACAGATCTGGGCACTACACCTTAGGAAAGATATATTGGCCCTGGAAGGAGTACAACACAGGTTATGAAGAATGAAACATGGACTTAAGAGGTTAAGTTATTCAGCGAGACTACATAAATTAGGCCTGTTTTCTCTAGGATTTAGAAGGTCAAGAGGTGATCTGATCAAACTCTTCAAGATATTTTTTTTAATAGATATTTTTATTAGAAATTTAACATTTTTACAAGTTTACAAAAATAAACAAAACTCTCAGATATAAACATTGATATACAATTAGCTCAAATATACAATAGCCAAAATTTAACAAAAAAAAACAAAAAAAAACCGAAAAAAAAGAAAAAAAACAAACAAAACTCAACTCTTCAAGATATTAACAGGAAAATACACAGTATATAAAAATAAACTATTTCCACTGGTTATGGATTCAAGAACTAAGGGGCATCATCTGAGAATAAGGGCCAAACCTTTCAGGAGAGATGTTAGGAAGCACGTCTGTAAACAAAGGATGGTAGATGTTTGGAAATCTCTTCCACAAACAGCAGTGGATGTTGAATCAGTTTTAAATCTGAGATAGATAATTTTTTTTGTTAAGCAAAGATATTAAGGGATATGAGCTAAATGCAGGTATGTGGCATTCATCCACTCATCAGCCATTATCTCACTGAATGGTTGAACAGGTTTGAGGGGCTCAATGGCCTACTCCTATTCCTATGTTCCCAAATTCCTAACTTCAGTAATCTCTTTGTTTTCCTATACTTTTTTCTCTCTCTCTCTCTCTGCCTCAGCATTATCACCGTGTACATTATTCACTCCCCATCATCAATATAAATTTCATCCTTATCCAGCTATTTTCAGTTATAGCAAAGGGTCGCTAGATTCGAAATGTTAACTTTGTATTTCTCTCTACAGATGCTGCCAGACTTGCTTGGTTCTCCACAATTCTTGTTTGATATATCCCTGTAGTCTTGGTCAATGTCTATCATTGATCAACAATACAAAAAAACAGATTACCTGGTTATTACTACATTGTTGATCATATTCATAATTTAAATGTATTGGCAGAATATCTATGTTAGCCTATATCAGTATATTGACTCCTGCTTGAAATGAGAATATACTGATCCAAATGACGCTGTTCCTAGGTTGGATTTTACCAGACCTTTCTAGCCCGGATTGAGCAATGAGAAGGCTGGAAAAATGGCACAGGAAAGCATTAGTGTCTTCTATTTTGTTGAGGCTGGGAAAGATGTCAGATTAGATGCCCAGGCAGAATCCAATTGAGCCACTTAAAATGTTAATTAAGGGCCTCCTCCCAATTCCACTGGCACCTTCCCAGCAGCTGAGGAACCTTCTGCTATGTAATCTGAGCAGTCTCTGGAATGGGGTGCCTCTTTGTTTTTAATGTACAAAGAACAAAGAAAATTACAGCACACAAATAGGCCCTTCAGCCCTCCAAGCCTACACTGCTCAAGATCCTCTATCTAAACCTGTCGCCTATTTTCTAAGGATCTGTATCCCTCTGCTGCCTGCCCATTCATGTATCTGTCTAGATACATCTTAAATGACACTATCATGCCCGCCTCTACCACCACCACTGGCAACACGTTCCAGGTACCCACAACCCGCTACGTAAAGAACTTTCCACACATATCTCCCTTAAACCTTTCCCCTCTCACCTTGAACTCATGACCCCTAGTAATTGAGTCCCCCACTCTGGGAAAAAGCTTCTTGCTATACATCATATCATTACCTCTCATGATTTTGTAGACCTCAATCAGGTCCCCCCTCAACCTCCATCTTTCTAATGAAAATAATCCTAATCTACTCAACCTCTCTTCATAGCTAGTGCCCTCCATACCACGCAACATCCTGGTGAACCTCCTCTGCACCCTCTCCAAAGCATCCACATCCTTTTGGTAATGTCACAACCAGAACTGTATACAGTATTCCAAATGTGGCCGATCCAAAGTCCAATTCAACTGTAACATGACCTACCAACTCTTCTACACAATACCCCATCCGATGAAGGAAAGCATGCCGTATGCCTTCTTGATCACTATTGACCTGCATTGCCACCTTCGTATAATGGACCTGAGATCTCTCTCTATACATCAATTTTCCCCAGGGCTTTTCCATTTACTGCATAGTTCACTTTTGAACTGGATATTCCAAAATGCATCACCTCGCATTTGCATGGATTGAACTCCATCTGCCATTTATCCACCCAACTCTCTAATCTATCTATATTCTGCTGCATTCTTTGACAGTCCCCTTCACTATCTGCTACTCCACCAATCTTAGTGTCACCTGCACACTTGCTAATCAGACCACCTATACCTTCCTCCAGATCATTTATGAATATCACAAACAACAGTGGTCCCTGTTGGATCCCTGTGCAAAATCACTGGTCACAGTTCTCCATTTTGAGAAATTTCTTTCTACTCGTACTGTCTGTCTCCTGTTGCCTAGCCAGTTCTCGATCCATCTAGCTAGTACACCCTGGACTCCATGCAACTTTACTTTCTCCATCAGCCTATCATGGGGAACCTCATCAAATGCCTTACTGAAGTCCATGTGTATGACATGAACAGCCCTTCCCTCAACAATCAACTTTGTCACTTTCGCAAGGATTTCTATTAAGTTGGTAAGACATGACTTTCCCTGCACAAAACCATGTTGCCTATCACTGGTAAACACATTTTCTTCCAAATGGGAAAAAATTCTGTCCCTCAGTATCTTCTCCAGCAGCTTCCCTACCAATGACATCAGGCTCACCAGTCTATAATTACCTGGATTACCCCTGCTACCGTTCTCAAAGGGACAACATCAGCAATTCTCCAGTCCTCCAGGATCTCACCTGTGTTCAAGGATGCTGTAAAAATATCTGATAAAGCCCCAACAACCTGGGATAGATCCCATCCGGCCCTAGGGACTTGACCACCTTAATGCCTTTTAGAATACCCAACACATCCTCCCTCCTGATGCCGACTTGACCTAGAGTAATCAAGCATCTCTGCCTAACCTCAACTTCCATCATGTCCCTCTCCTCGGTGAATACCGATGCAAAGTACTCATTAAGAATCTCACCCATTTTCTCTGACTTCATGCATATCTTGCCTCCTTTGTCCTTGGGAGGGCTAACCCATTCTCTTGTTACCCTCTTGCTCCTTATATACGCAGGGAAAGCTTTGGGATTTTACTTAACCATATTTGCTAAAAATATTTCACGACCCCTTTTAGTCCTCTTAATTCCTCATTTCAGATTGTCCTACTTTCCAAATTTTCTTCCAAAGCTTCGTCTGTTTTCAGTCACCTAAACCTTACGGAATTGTGATCACTATTCCCAAAGTAATCCCCTACTCAAACTTAAGTCACCAGGCCAGGCTCATTCCCCAACATCAGTTCCAGTATGGCCCTTCCCGAGTTGGACTATTTACATACTGCTCTATAAAATCCTCCTGGATGGTCATTACAAATTCTGCTCCATCTAGACCTCTAGCACTAACTGAATCGCAGTCAATGTTGGGAAAATTAAAATCTCCTATCACCATCCACCCTGCATCCTTCCATAATCTGTTTACATATTTGTACCTCTATCTCATGCTCGCTATTGGGAGGCCTGTAGTACAGCCCTAACATTGTTATTGCACCCTTCCTATTTCTAAGCTCTGCCCATATTGCCTCACTGCTCGAGTCCTCCATAGTGCCCTTATTTAGCACAGCTGTGATGTCCTCTCTGACAGTAGTGCAACTCCTCCACCCCTTTTACTTCCCCCTCTCTTCCACATGAAGCATCTATATCCTGGGATATTTGGTTGCCAATTATGCCCTTCCCTCAACCAAGTCTCAGTAATAGCAATAACGTCATACTCTCAGGTACTAATTGAAGCCCTAAGTTCATCTGCCTTACCTACTATGCTCTCACATTAAAACAAATGCACCTGAGACCACCTGTCCCTTTGTGTTCATCATCTGCTTCCTGCCTATTCTTCCCCTTAGTCACGCTGACTTCATGATATAGTTCCTTATAGGCTTTAGTTACTACCTCCTCACTGTCCACTAATCTCCTTATTTGGTTCCCATCCCCCTGCCACATTAGTTTCAACCCTCCCCAACAGCATTAGCAAAGGTACCCCCGAGGACATTTGTTCCAGTCCAGCCCAGGTGTAGACTGTCCAATTTGTAATAGTCCCACCTTCCCCAGAACCGGTCCCAATGTCACAAAAATTTGAAACCCTTCCTCCTGCACCATCTTTCAAGCCACACGTTCATCCTGCCTATTCTTTCATTTCTACTCTGACTAGCACTTGGCACTGGTAGCAATCCTGAGATTACTACCTCTGAGGTTCTATTTTTTTAACTTGGTTCCTAATTCTCTAAATTCCATTTTTTACCCATATTATTGGTGCCTATATGCACCATGACAACTGGCTATTCACCCTCCCCCTTCAGAATGCTCCGCAGCCAATCTAAGATGCACTTCTTGACCTATATATGGCACCATCTTAATCACTGACTGCTCCCATGCAACAATGCTCTCTGTCCTCAGTAAGTCTTCCTACCCTCTACCCTTGCCCAGGTCCTGTTTATCTGACTTTGATGGTGCATAGCCACCATGTGCATTCAGCAAAGGCCATCGCTATCAGTGGCACTGCTGAACTGCCAACCCACTGACTCAGCTAACAGCTACTACATTCATGCCACAAAAGTGCCAGGGAAAGGATGTCTATACAACAGAGAATCTAACCATCAACTCTTGATGTTCAACACTTAATACCACTGAAATGCATACTATCAACATCATAGTGGTTATAAAATTGAGATAAAATATGACTAGCCATATAAGTATTGTGGCTCCAAGAGGAGGTCAGAAGCTAAGAATTCGACAATATGCAACTCACCTTCTGTCTCCAAAACCAGCCCACCATCTGCAAAGAAAAATAAAGAATATGATGGATACTTTCCACTTACCTGGTTGAGTGCGAATCCAAAAATACTCAACTGATGACTGTTTCATTGCTAAACTATTAATGCAGAGACCCAGGTCATGTTGTGGCAACTAGGCTTCAAATTCTGCCATGGCAGACAGTGGAAACTGAATGCAATAAAAAATGTCTAGAATTAAAAGTATAATGATGACTGTACAACTGTTGTCAATAGTCAGGAAAAGCCCATCTGGTTAACCAATGTTCTTTTGGGAAGGCAACTAGTCGGGCTAAATGTGACTCCAGACACACAGCAATATGGTGCATTCTTAACTGTTCTCTGTGCAAATAGGGAGGGGCACTAAATGCTAGGCGAGCCTTGAATGAATTTTTTTTTAAAGGTTCGACTCAATTGAAGACAAAGTAGACTACTTGATTGTCACCACATCTACCAATTTCAATGTTCAGTCCCTCCAATACCAATGAACATTGACTTCCCACTCCAGAAGTTGCTGCTGCACACAGGTCTCGAAGGCCCACACAGGCAGAAAGAAAATTAGAGAGAATGCTCAACGCCACGAGTTGCAAGTGTCCCTCTAAACCATACACCATCTTGACTCAGAAATATATCAGGTCAGGCAGCATCCAGGGAACAGGAGGATCGACGTTTCGGGCATAAGCCCTTCTTCAGGAAAGAAGGGCTTATGCCCGAAACGTCGATTCTCCTGTTCCCTGGATGCTGCCTGACCTGCTGCGCTTTTCCAGCAACACATTTCCAGCTCTGATCTCCAGCATCTGCAGACCTCACTTTCTCCTCAGAAATATATCACCATTGCTGAGCCAAAAGCCGGAACTCATTTCCTAACAAGTGTGTATCCCCACAACCCAAAGATTAAAGTGGTTCAAAAAGGCAACTGACCACCATATTTTCCGGGGAAAACACCCATATCACACAATTTTTATTTTAGAAAATGACCTTCCTAATTTGCTGCTGCTGGCAAAATGTGGCCTTACATCCTGTCACTTGCCAAAGTGGATTTGGCCACCACCTCGCTTCACCCTGCTGTTGGCCCTAGTGATGAGCTTTCTGGTGCAGAAATCCAATGTTGTTTTCACAATTAATTTATTCACTGAGCCCCACAAAGAAGAAAGATGTTTGATTTGTGCTGAATTAGTTAGTCACATTCGTTGTACAGGATATTATCACTAGACTATTAATTCACCTGCAGTCTTCACAAACTCCTATTAATTCAGAGACCCAGGTAATGTCCTGGGGCCCTTGGTTCAAATCCCACCATGACAGATGGTGGAATATGAATTCAATAAAAGCCTATTGATGGCCATGAAACAATTGTCCAGAAAAATCCATCTGGTTCATTAATGCTCCTTAGGGAAGGAAACTGACGTCCTTACCTGTTCCAGTTAACATGTGATTCCATGTCTCTCAATTGTTCTGTATGTAATTAGGGACAGATAATGAACACTGGCTCAGCCAGCAATGCCCATATCCTGTCAATGAATTTTTTAAAAATCACTCAGATGAGAAATGGGCTGAGGAATGGCAGATGGAATTTAATTTAGATGTCAGCAGGGTGTTCCATTTTGGTGCATTACACAGGACAGGACTTACACCTTCAGTGGTAGAACCCAAAAGAGTGTTATAGAAAAAAGAGATGTGGTCTACAGATTCATAGCTCATAGGGAAACGGGATGGTTAAGGCTTTCATCAGCCAGAGTATTGCGTATAGGAGTTGAGATGTCTTGTTACAGGTGTAAGGCCACATTTGGAGTGCAATTTTGGTAGCCCTACTGTAGAAAGTACATTATTAACTAGAAAGAATGAAGAAAAGATTTACTAGGATGCTACCTGGGCTAGAAGGTTTAACTTATAAAGAGACATTGGATAGGCTGGGACTTCTTCCCCTGGAGCATAGGAGACTGAAGGTTGACCTTGTAGAGGTCTATAGAATCACGAGAGGCATTGATAAGGTAGATAGTCAACAGCTTTTCCCCATGGTAGAGGAGTCTAAAATTCGAGGGCATAGGTATAAGGTGAGAGGGGAGATACAGAAAGGGTCCTGAAGGGCAATTTTTTCACACTGAGGGTGGTGAGTGTCTGAGGAGAAAGTGAGGTCTGCAGACGCTGGAGATCAAAGCTGAAACTTTATTGCTGGAACAGCACAGCAGGTCAGGCAGCATCCAGGTGGTGAGTGTCTGAAACAGGCTGTGATTGAAGTGAGCACAATTTTGTCATTTAAAAAAAGCATTGAGATAGGTACATGGATGGGATAGGTTTAGAGGGCTATGGACCAGATGCAAGTAAATGGGACTCCTTTAATTGTGAAAACTGACGGCATGGGAAAGTTGGGCCAAAAGGCTGTAGACCGCTATGACACTATCAGGGGACCTCTAAAATTAGCCTCAAAATCAGAAAGGAGAAAGACAGGCCACTTGGCTCTGCTCACTTGCTGTCTGGTAGGAGTCGATAAAGAGTGGAGTTAAAAAAGCACGGTAGGTCAAGCAGTATCAGAGGAGGAGGAGAAGGATGAGGAGGGGTGAGTCGATGTTTCAGGTTAGAACCTTTCATCAGAATTGGGGAAAGAAAAGGGGGCTGCAAAATAAATAGATGGAGCTGACTGGGACTGGGGGAATGTTAGTGGGATGGCGATATGTGGATGCAGGTAAAAGGTGGCTGTTTTTGGTCAGTGGCAAGTTTCAAACAGATAGGTGGGAAGGAAGATGGACATGTAGGGTCAGGCTAAGGGGGTGGGGCAGAGAGGGAGGGCTGGTCCTAGGATGAGGTGGGGGGGATGGGGAGATTTGGAAACAGGTGAATTCTATGTTAAGGTTATATGGTTTTAAGCTCCCGAGGTGGAAGATGAGGCGTTCTTCCTCCAGTTTGTATGCGGGCTTATGTTGACGGTGGAGGAGGCCCAGGAGGAACATGTCCCTGGGGAGTGGGAGGGGGAGTTGAAATGGATAGCTACCAGAAGGTGGGATTGTTGGAACGTATGGACCATAAATGTTCCCTGAACCGGTTCCTGAATTTGCACTCGGTCTCTCCGTTGCAGAGGAGACCATATCAGGAGCAATGAATGCAATAAATCAGGTTAGAAGAAATGCACGTGAATCTTTGCCAGACATGGAATGAGGCTTTGGACAGAAGCTGAAGGGGGAAGGTGTGAGGGCAGGTTTTTGGGCCACCTCTTGTGGCTGTAGGGGACAATTCTGGGTGTGGAGGAGGGGTTGGTGGGGATTGTGGATATAATGAGGAATCATGGAGGGAATGGTCTCTGCGAAAAGCGGATGGGGTGGGGAGGGAAATATTATTTTGTTGGTGGGTCAGACTGTAGGTGGCAGAAATGGCAGAGAATGATGCGTTGAACTTGAAGAGTTGTGGGGTGGAATGTGAGGACCGAGGGGACTCTACCGTTGTTGTGGTTAAGGGGGTTTTGTTTGAGGGCAAAGGTGCAGGAAATGAAGGAGCTGCAGTTGGCATTGTTGATCATGCGGGAGCAGAAATTAAGTTCCTTGAAGTAGGACATCTGGGATGTCCTCCACTTCAAGGACCGTAACTTCCCCTCCCCCATGATGTCCTGGAATGGAATTGCTCGCCCTGGAGGCAGATACAGCGGAGATGAAGGAATAGGGAGTATGGGATTGTGTTTTTACAGGAGAGGTGTGGGAGGAGGTGTAATTGAGGTAGCTCTGGGAGTCGATGGGTTTATAATAGATGTCAGTGCTGAATTAGTTGATGGAGATGGAGACCGAGAACTCCAGTAAGGGTAGGGAGGTGTCAGAGATGGTCCAGCTGGTAGTCAGGGTAGAATGTGCAGATAAAGTGGATGAATTTTCTGAGCTCCTCGTGGGAGCATGAGGCAGCGCTGATACAGTCATCGATGTAGCGGAGGAAAATGTGGGAGCTGGTTCTGGTGTAGCTGTGGAAGAGGAACTGTTCCATGTACCCAACAAAGAGGCAGGCAAAGCACGGATCCACGTGGGTACCTATGGCCATCCCTCTGGTTTGTAGGAGGATTGAAAGGAAAAGTTGTTAAGGGTGAGGACCAGTTCTGCCACGTGGATGAGAGTGTCAGTGGAGCAGGACTGGTTGGGTCTGCGGGACAGGAAGAGATGGAGGGCCTTGAGGCCCTCCTCATGTGGGATACAGGGGTAGAGAGATTGGATGTCCATGGTGAAAATGAAGTGTTGGGGCCAGGGAACTGAAAGTCGTAGAGAAGGTAGATGGTGTGGGTGGTGTCCCAAATGTAGGTAAAAACAATGACTGCAGATGCTGGAAACCAGATTCTGGATCAGTGGTGCTGGAAGAGCACAGCAATTCAGGCAGCATCCGAAAAGCTTTGAAATCGACGTTTCGGGCAAAAGCCCTTCATCAGGAATCATCCGAAACGTCGATTTCGAAGCTTTTCGGATGCTGCCTGAATTGCTGTGCTCTTCCAGCACCACTGATCCAGAATCCCAAATGTAGGTGAAGAGTTCCTGGATCAAACAGGACAAGATGGGGTCGTGATAAAAGGAGATTAGGTCAGTGGAGCAGGAGCAGGCAGAGGTGATCAGTTGACCAGGCAGTCAGATTTATGAATTTTAGACAGAAGATAGAAATGGACGGTGTGGGGTTTGGGAACTGAGGTTGGAGGTTGTAGATGGGATTGTGGATGGCCTTGGAGATAACGGTTTGGTGATGAGAGGTTGGGTCGTGATCAAGGGAACAGTACAAGGATGTGTCAGTCAGTTTGCTTGTGGCTTCGGCCAGGTAGAGGTTGGTGCGCTAAACTGACACAGTGCCTCCCTTGTCAGCTGATTTGATGGTGTGGTTGGGGTTGGAGTGGAGGGAGCAGAGGGCCATGCATTCGAATGGGGAAAGGATGGAGTAGGTGAAAGGGGTGAAGAGATTCAGGTGGTTGATGTCACACCAGCAGATGAAGATGAAGAGGTCAAGGGAGTGTAGGAGGCCAGGACGGGGTATCCAAGAGGATGGGGTTTGAAGGAGAAGAGGTCTTCAGAGGGTTGGTGGGATTCACCTTCGAAGACATAGGCATGGACGCATATCCAGAGCCTGCAACTGCTCCTCATATGACAAGATTCCCACGATCACTCTTTTGAACCTCCTCTGGACTACTCCAAGACCAGTACATCCTTCCTTAGATATGGAGCTCAAAACTGTTCGTAATATTCCAAATGCGGTCTGACCAGAACCTTATATAACCTCAGCATATAAATGCTGTTGTACTCAGCCCCCTGAAATGAATGCTAATATTGCATTTTCCTTCCTAACTGCCAATTGAACCTGCATTTTAATCTGAAGAGAATTCTGAACTCGGATTTCTAGGAATAGATTCCCTACAGTGTAGAAACAGGCTCTTCAGCCCAACAAGTTTACACCGATCTTCCAAAGAGCAACCAACCCAAACCCATTCCCTTACCCTAAATTTACCCCTGACTAAAGAATCTATCCTACACATCCTACACATGCTTCTGAGTGGGTTGCGCTTCGGTAGGTCAGTGTGGACTTGTTGGGCCGAAGGGCCTGTTTCCACACTGTAATGTAATCTAATCTAAAACATCCCTGAACACTATGGGCAATTTAGCATGGCCAATTCACCTAACCTGCATATCTTTGAATTGTGGGAGGAAACCAGAGCACCTGGAGGAAACACACGCAGAGATGGGGAGAACATGCAAACTCCACATAGACAGTTGCCCAAGGTTGGAATCAAACCCAGGTCCCTGACATTGTGCTAACCACTGAGCTGCCTCGCCGATCTAAGTACCTTCACGCTTCAGATTTTCGAAACTGTTCGGAAATAATATACACCTCTATTCTTCGCACATAACTTGTGCACAACCTAACATTTTCCCACATCATATTCTATCTGTGATTTCTTTGTCCACCTTCCTAGCCTGTCCACCTTCCTAGCCTGCAGCTTCCCTGCTTCCTCCATGCTATGTGAAACTCCACCTGACTTTGTGTCACCTTCAAACCGAGCAACAATGCGCTCAATTCCTTCATCCAGACCGTTAATGTATAAGGGAAATGGTAAACAGTCGTGATCCCAACACTGTTCAGTACAGTCTTAGATTAGATTAGATAACTTACAGTCACTAGCTGCCATCCTGAAAAAGACCCAATACCCCATTCTCTGTCTCTGCCAATCAGTCAATCCTCTATCCATGCCAGTATCTTGTCCCTAATACCATGGGCTCTTATCTTTTGTTGAGGCCTTGTCAAAGGCCTCTAGAAATCCAAACAGATCACATCCATTGGTTCTCATTTGTGTAACTTGCTCATTATCTCCTCAAAGAATTCGAAAACAGATTTTTCAGACATCACCTCCTTTTGGTTATGCTGTGCTGACTTAGCCCTATTTTGCCATTCACTTGCAAATACTCCACAATCTTATCCTCAGTAACAGACTCTAAAATCTGACCAACAACCAAGGTTAGGCTAACTGGCAGATGATTTCTCATCTTCTGCCTCCCACTCTTCTTAAACAGGAGTGTCACATTAGCTAATTTCCAGAATTCTGACTCCAGTGATTCTTAAAAGGTCACCATCAGTGCCCTCACAGTCATAACTATTTCCTTCAGAACCCTGGGGTCCAGTCCATCCTATCTGGGTGATTTATCCACATTCAGACATTTTTGCTTTTCCAGCATCTTCTCCTTATTGATGGTCACTACACTCACCTCCACCCCCGACTCTCTTGGTATGCTACTGTTCCATCATGATGACTGATACAAAGAACCTAGTCAATTCCTCCATCATTTCTTTGTTCCCCATTACTGCATCTCCAGCCTCATTTTCCAGCAGTCCAATGTCCACACTTGCCTTTCTCTTAACTTCTAGATATCTAAAATAAACTTTTGCAATCTTCCCTTATATACTCGCTAGCTTACCCTTATATTTCATTTTGACTACCTTATTGCTTTTTTAGATATCCTCTGCTGGTTTTTAAAGGCTTACCAATCCTCTGGCTTCCCACTAATCTTCACCACCATGTTTGCTTTTCCTTTGCTTTTATGCTGTCCCTAATATCACTTGTTAACATGGTGACCTCATACTCCCCTTAGTATGCTTCTTCCTTGGGATGAATTTCTGCTGTGCCTCCTGAATTACCCCAGCAATTCTTGCCATTGCTGCTCCACCAGCTTCCCTGCTAGGCTCCCCTTCCGATCAACTCTGGCCAGCTCATCCCTCATGTCTTTATAGTACCTTTATTTAATTGTAATACCAAGGCATCTGATTCCAGCTTCTCCCTCTCAGATGGCAGTGTGAATTCTATCATTCATTGGCTACTGCCCCCAGGGCTTCTTTCACATTATGCTCCCTAATCAAGTCAGCCTCATTACGTATCACCAAATCCAGGTGAATCGAGTTGGATCCTGAATGGGGCAAGGAGGGTTTCAGGTCCAGTGAAGAGAGTCCAGGCCGCGGGAGTGAAGGGAATGAAGTTTGGAGAAGCTGAGGGGAAATTGTGTCCAGAGCAGGTAAAGGGAGTTTGGATCCCAGAGCTGAAGGGGGCATTCAGATTTGTTTGTTGATGGAGTTTGTTGATGGAGTTTGTGGATGAATGCCATGCCTCTAGGAATTCCCTGGCTGTTCTCTGTCTGGCTTGCCCTATGATAGTAGTGTTGTCCCAGTCGAATTCATGTTGCTTGTTGTCTGCGTGTGTGGCTACTAAGGATAGCTGGTAGTGTCGTTTCGTGGCTAGTTGATGTTCATGTATGCGGATCGACCTGGACCCAATATACCGGCCACTACAGCGGACAGCTGAAACTGACAACCGGAAGCGGCAGGGACAGACCACTATAAACACCAGAGGAAACATCAAAGAAGCGCTTCGCAGGAGGCTCCCAAGCACTGATGATGTCGCCTAACCAGGGGACGAAACGTTTGCAACAAAAACTTCTAGCTCAGCGAACAGAACCACAACAACGAGCACCCGAGCTACAAATCTTCGCACAAACTTTGAACTGACATGATATTGGGAACTCAGAGACAGAGCAGGATACACCAGCCAAATACTTTAGATTTGCCTTTTGTGTTAATATGGTGGGCGCCTCCATTATTTGTGGAGTTTCCACCACCTGTTATTGTTTAATTGTACTCCAGTATTTGTTACTGGATGCAGCAGGACTGCAGAATTTATAAATGATCCATTAGTATGGATGGCTTAGCTCTCTTTATCACTTTCTGCTCCCACTGTTTGGCTGGCAAGTTGTCCGATGTTGTGACTTCATCAGGTTGACACTTCAATGTTTTGGTACATTAGTCCTGTTCCTGGCATACATAAGAACATAAGAACCAGGAGCAGGAGTAAGCCATCTGGCCCTTTGAGCCCGCTCCACCATTCAATAGAATCACGGCTAACCTTTTCATGGCCTCACCCCACTTACCTGCCCTCTCGCTATAACCATTAATTCCTTTACTGTTCAAAAAATGATCTATCTTAGCTTTAAAAGCATTTAATGAGGAACCCTTGACTACTTCACCAGGCAGGGAATTCCATAGATTCACAACCCTCTGAGTGAAGAAGTTCCTTCTTGATTCGATCCTAAATTTGCTGCCCCTAATTTTGAGGTTATACACTCTTGTCCTACTTTCACCTGCCAGTGGAAACATCCTCTCTACTTGTACCTTATCTATTCCCTTCATAATTTTATACATTTCTATAAGATACCCCCTCATTCTTCTAAATTCCAATGAATATGATCCCAGTCTACTCAGTCTCTCCTCTGGCATCTCAACCTACTCTGCACTCCCTTTAGTGCCATTATATCCTTTCTCAAGTAAGCAGACCAAAACTGCATGTAGCACTCCAGGTATGGCCTCACCAGCACCCTATACAGCTGCAACATAGCTTCCATAGCAATGAAGGACAAAATTCCATTTGCCTTTTTAAATTACCTGTTGCACCTGCAGACCAACCTTCTGTGATTCATACACAAGACACCCAGGTCCCTCTGCACAGTAGCATGCTGCAATTCAAGTGATACATTCCTACACTTTTCATTGAACCACTGGTAGATTGTGGGTATACTGGGACATAATGTTGCATTTGTGATCGATACAACTCTGCTGCTTTTGATGGCTCATTCCACCTCATAGATGCTCAGGCTTGAGTTCCTCCATCTATTTGAAGTTTAATGCCACTTGCTACCATGTTAGTGCCATATAACACAGTAGGGTGGGGCGACAGTGTAAGAATTACTTGAGCCTATTTTTCAAGCACATACAGGGACCAAAATACTTTTGAAGGGATTTCTTTATTTCTTCACAAAGATCTTGATACTTAAGGGGGTTTTATGACAATAGTTTTGTGAGTCATCATTAATTCTAGATTTATTAATTGAATTGGTTGAATTGCTATTTGAGTTTTCATGGTGGAATTTGAACCTGTCTCCAGAATATTAAACAAAAACAGAAGTTGTTGGAGAAATTCAACAGATCTGGCAACATCTGTAAAGAGATAGCAGAGTTAACGTTTCAAGTCCAGTGACCTCGCATCAAAAAACCAGAAGTTATGATGAAGGGTCACTGCACCCAAAAGATTGACTCATTCTCTCTTCAGATGCTGCCAGACATTTCTCCAGCAGCTGTTTTTGTTTGGATTTCCAGCATCTCCAGTTCTTTATTTTATCCTCAGAATATTAGCCTGTTCCTCTGGATTATTACCACTACACCAGTATCTCCCCATAACATTTCTCTAGGATTTAGCTTGATCCATGTCAACAACAGCATGCAACCAATCCAAGTTCCACAGGCATGGTCTTCATCAAAACTGATACACTTCTGGAGAAGCTCCTCAATTCACTTAACACCATGTTAGCCTTAAATTATAACAACATCTACAGAAACTTATATTTGCCAACTCTCATCTTCTGAATATAGTCTCCATCTTTTCCCTTGACTGCAATATTTTGAACATTGTCAATAATTCAGCTTGATTACTCTGGGCCCTTTTTTATGTGATTTCTGAACTACTTTCAGTCTCTCCAGAATTTTTGGTTTCCAATGACAGTTTGAGTCTTAGTTTCCTTAGAGACCAGGAGCTTCAGTTTTCTTTCTCAGTTTCCCTGTTTAGTTAAGGTCTGTCTCAAAAAGCAAGCCGTGAAACTACAATTCCATCACATTAGAGATGAGTGATCTCAGTTATATGAAGAGATAAGAGGAGCTGCAATTGTTCTTCTTTGAGCAGAGAAATTTAAGGAAAGATTAAGGTATTCAAAATTATTAATACCTCTAGCAGTACGGAGTGGACGAGCAGAAACTTTTTTTCCTTGCAGGAAGGTCAGTAACCAAGGCGACATGTTTAAGGTAGTGAAAATGGGCGGCACGGTGGCACAGGGGTTAGCACTGCTGCCTCACAGCACCAGAGACCCGGGTTCAATTCCCGACTCAGGCGACTGACTGTGTGGAGTTTGCACATTCTCCCTGTGTCTGCGTGGGTTTCCTCCAGGTGCTCCGGTTTCCTCCCACAGTCCAAAGATGTGCAGGTCAGGTGAATTGGCCATGCTAAATTGCCCGTAGTGTTAGGTAATGGGGTAAATGTAGGGAAATGGGTGGGTTGCGCTTCGGCGGGTCGGTGTGGACTTGTTGGGCCGAAGGGCCTGTTTCCACAGTGTAAATAATCTAATCTAAAAAAAAAGAGTGGACCTGGAAAGAGTTATTTCTATGCACAAAGTTATTGAGTACAGTTCTAGAAGGGAAATTTCATGATCATTCAGCAATAATTAATAATAAATTATCTATAACACTCAAACTTCAGCAGTAGCTGCTGCACATGAAGAAAATGCAGCAGACTTCATTCTGCTATTGTAGTATGCTGGAGCAGTGTAAGGGAAACTACTGATCCTTTTTACATTTATGGGAGTGATACTGGATTCAAGTATTGACAAGTATTCAGCATGCTCCTTTTCTTGGTAAGCTCAATTTCACCAATTTTTTGTGTAAAAGTGAATTATTTTTTCATATTGGGTGCCAAGCTATGTTCAATTACAAATAGTCCCTAATTTTGTCTTTATGCCTTCGATTCTATCCTCATTCATGTCCGTCACAAATGGATCTTTATTTGGATAATATAGAAAGATGAAGGACTTTAGAAAATCTATTGTTTCGACAGGGCACCTGACAATGGAAACTGTGTTATATATCTGGGATCAGTATATCCTTGGCCTCGATCAACCTTCTTACAACTGTATTCCAGCATTCTGCATGGCCTTTATTCATTTGCTACGAGAACACCTACAAACTTGTAAAACGGTATTTATGTTCCTCTTTTGCTGCTCAGATGCTGAACGATCTTCAGCCCTTTGTTAACTAAAATGTATTTGTTGCAAAATATCATCTTAACACAGTGAGCTATGCTTCAATCTTAAACACAATTATTAATGGTATGTTAATCAGATTATTAGATACATAGGTAATGGCATTATTTAATTAAGTCATTAGAGTACTTACGAATAGAGACTATTAATGGACTTTGGATGTAAATTAATCAATTGAAAAATATGAGGAATTTCGTGGTGGTGGTGTTTTATAGTTTAAAAAGTATCACAGGTGATTTGGTGATGAAGTAAAGAAAAAAGAAAAGTAAATTGAAAAAAAATGCTGTTGGCAGAAGTTCACAGATGAGCGCATGTAATGCTGTGATCTATAAGTAAATCTATTGTTAAGAAAATTCTAGTTTCATTATCCACCATCTGGCTTCAGATCCACTGAATATGACGAGGGAAAATAGTCACTTAAAAGTGGAAACTGAGAATCTTTTTTCAGACACAATTAATAATCTCTATTACTTCCATGAAGAATAGCTGAAACCAAGTATAAATTGACAGGGAATGGTTTCCATGATGTTTTCTGAATCTGATGCTCAGTAATGGTGATCATGAAACTTGTTGACCATGGTTAACAACTCATCTTGTTTGCGTTCAGTTATGTTCAGTCCAGCACTTCTGGATATAGAGAAAAATGAAAAAATGGGTCCTGTCCTTACTGAAAAGAAAGAAAGTAAGACACTGGCACTATCAATTTCCACTAAAAGGAAAGTTTTTTGTGAACTAGAAGTCCATCACAGAATTATTTTGATGGAGAAGAAGGTCATTCAGCCCATTGTTCCTGTGCTGACTCACTGAGCATTTTGACTTATAGCTACAATCCTATCTTTACGTCGTAACCCTGTAAATTGAACCGAATCTTACCGGAAATCGGCTGTCATTTTTGTTGGGTTTCATGGAATGTTTCTTGCAGGAGGCTTAACACAAAATGGTCAACATTTTTATACAGAGAATGATTCATGTATGGCATTAACTGCCAGAGAAAGTGGTGAATGCAGATACAGTTACAACATTTAAAAGACATTTGGTTCAGTTCATGAATAGGAAAGGTTTGGAAGAATATGGGCCAAGCGCAGGCAAGTGGGACTAGTTTGACTGGTTGGAACGAAGGGTCTGTTTTCATGCTGTATGATTCTATGACTGTATGACACAAAGAATCTGGAATTAAAAGTCAAGTGATGAGCATAAAACCATTGTCAATTTTTGGAAAAGCTCATCTGGATCAGTAATACCCTTGAGGGAAGGAAATTGTGTCCTTATCTGGTTAGGCCCACACGTGACTTCAGAACATGTGGTTAATTCTTAACTGCCCTCTGGGCAATTAGGGATGAGCAATAAATGCTGGCCTATACAGGGTCACTCACATCCTATGACTGAACTAAAAAAAAGAACAGTTTGCAAGTAGGAGAAAGTTTAACAATCTTATTGACTTTGCTAGGAACAAGTGTCACCACCATCTATCTCTTTTCTGTGACCTCATGCTCACTCTATCTCTGCTACTATACCCACCTCACAGCAAGGATCATTCTCCACCAGTTTCAATATTTTCTGCCACATTTTTGCTCATTCGCTATCAACAACGGAAACCTTCTCTCCCCCCCCCCGCCAATCTACTAAGCCTGCATGGCCACTGCACTGCTTATTTACTCAGAACGCTATGCAACATTTCCCCCACCCACTTTCGTCTCATTAAATCCATCCTTTGCTCTCAATCCAAGAGAAAACATCTCATAAGAGGGTTAAACGAACCAGGACAGGTGCCAACATTCAACATTGAGAATAGCTAAGGAAGAAACACTTAGAGGCCTGCCAGAGACCTGGCACCTACTCAGTCACCAGGAGGAGAAGATGCCATAATGTTAGCCATTAATGAATTCATTGACATATACAGGCAGACATGAGCAGCTTGTCAGAGGCACTGGGAAACTGCAGCAATATCAATGGGACACTGATGCCAAAGGCATGCGAATATCTGACTGTCGCCATGGACAAGTTGACAGCTGTGCACAGAACTGCAGTCCAGTGAGCAAATGATCAACCCACTGGTGCTCAGGTGAAGGGATGAGGGACCTTGACCTCACCACAGATGATTCTCACAAGGAGTCAGGGCAGTGCCACATGGAGGACCCCCAAAAGTCGCCTCAGGACATTACAGAATTGAGGAGAAAGTGAGGACTGCAGATGCTGGAGATCAGAGCTGAAAATGTGTTGCTGGAAAAGCGCAGCAGGTCGGGCAGCATCCAAGGAACAGGAGAATCGACGTTTCGGGCATAAGAGGGTTAAACGAACCAGGACAGGTGCCAACATTCAACATTGAGAATAGCTAAGGAAGAAACACTCAGATTCCTGAAGAAGGGCTTATGCCTTTCTCCTGTTCCTTGGATGCTGCCTGACCTGCTGCGCTTTTCCAACAACACATTTTCAGCACATTACAGAATTGGTCAGGTCTTCGACCTCTAACTTCCTGTCACTTTCAGGCATATGGGAGGTCAAGGTCAAGACTGCACCAGCCCCTGGGCAGGACACTGTCAACATGAGTTAGTCACAAACACTCCTGGTTTGCCTGACAAAAACTCCAAGGCTAATAGGCTGAACTATATGGCATGCTACCTCCGCCCCACTGGGCAACCCAGGACTGCACTGATTCTCCCAGGCTAACCTTTACCTGTTCCTTTGCCCAATAGCTGTTCTCTCTCCCTCAGCTCTATCTCCACTTATCGTTTACTCCTCCTTCTCCCCCACCCCATCTTCAGCATAGATAACAACCTTTGCCTCACTACAGTCAATTCTGAAGAAGGATTACTGGACCCTTCTGCAGATGCTACCAAATAAAAAGCAATTTCTGTTTTTCTTTCTTATTTCTAACATCCAATATTCTTTGGTTTTTCTACACTGAAATATACTGAGAGGGAAAAAATGTAGACCTTCTTAGGGCACATGGAAGCATGGTTGACACATCAATGTAAATGCTTTATAACATTTATAAATGTATGTTCACTTCTGTATTAGTTGTGTGAGTGAATGTCTGTGAACAATATTGGAGGTTTAGAGCCTAGCCACCTTTACCACTAAACTGTATTTTATCGTCCAAGATATTAAATGAACAGCATCCCAAGTGGTCATCCCGAGCCTCTGGATTATTATCACAGGCTGCTCTTGACTTACTGTGCTAGGATCCCCTTTCTGTAGGCTGTCGCCTTTGACTGGATTGAGGATTACTCTACTTAGACTCTGTACCATGGTCTTGGCACAAGTGTAACATTGCTGTAGCATTGTGCCATACAGGAATATGTCCATCCTTCGACTGATGATTGCTGACAACTGTGACAAGCTATTTGCCTTTGTGTCTGTGGTGAAAAGCCAGGTGAGCCTTTAAGCTCTGGCTGAGAAGGCAAAGCATAAAAAAGGTATGACAAGGCAAAGCAGGGACACTATGAGCATCAAAGTAGATGCAAAGTGAATGTGTGCTAAAAGAGTAAGTAAGGATCTCTGAGGATTTTCTTCGTCCAAACCATGAGCTGTGCATTACATATCCTTGCAGCAGAATTGGAATGAGAGGTGCCAGTGCAATCAAAGTGCAGCATTGAAATGCAGGTCCATACAACAAATGGATCAGAGATATACCATGAGTGTGCAGTGATGATGACAAATGTCAGATGCTGTCGATGGATATGGAGTGTGCATGATCACCACCCATGGGGTGCATCCTGAGACGTTGGTGCTGAATGTCTAACTTAAAGGTCCAGAAGAGCAATTGTCAAGTTGGAGTCACCATTTAACTGCGCTGACTTCAATGTTGGGAATTCTCAGTATCCAGTTTCTATCCTGCGACTGGAAGAGTGGGAAACCCCATCTTAATGTTGGTATTTGATGCCTTTCTAAACAAAAAAACCTTCCCAGCCCAACTGTTTGTTTTGCAATGCTGTGGAGACATCTACCATGTGTATATTGCTTGTGGGCCTTTGTATTCCTTTTTAGCTACATAAGAACCTTTTGCTCTGTTTTTGGTTGCACTTCAATCCCAAGTGCATCTTTGGGCACCTGGTGCAGAGGGGAGCGAGCAGGTCAGAGGATTTCCTCATGGATCTGTTCCTGGGCCTGGCCAGACTGGCTATAAACAGGTCCAGACATTGGGCCATTGTGGGGGTCATTTTGGCCAATTGTCTACCCCATTTCCACTGTGTTTGAGCCTGGGGGTCCTCGGAGAGGGAACAAGGGCTATCCCACAGCACTCTCGATGCTTTCAGGGAGAAGTGGGCACTGTGGGGTGGGGGTGGAGTGCTTTATTTCCCCCTTCAACTCTATTTTAATTTGATCCCTACTGTTTTCCTTCACTTTTTTTATGCAACATTGCACTTATAGGGCTTTGCTTGTTACTGGTTCCTGAGCAACATGTGTATTTTTCCTGGCCTTGAAACATTTTTTTCTCACAGTTTTGTGAGTCTTTGGAATTCCTTTCCTCAAAAGCAAAACCTTGAAATTTTAAGGCAGTGGTAGATAGATTCTTCATTACCAAATGGTTGAGATATTATCAGGGGATGATTATTCATGATCTTATTGAATGGTGGAGCAGGCTCATAGAATATAGAACATTACAGCACAGTACAGGCCCTTCAGTCCTCGATGTTGCGCCGACCTGTGAAACCAATCTGAAGTCCATCTAACCTACATTATTCCATTCTTGTCCATGTGCCTATCCAATGACCATTTAAATGCTGTTAAAGTTGGCGAGTTTACTACTATTGCAGGCAGTGCATTCCATGCCCCTACTACTCTCTGAGTAAAGAAACTAGCTCTGATATCTGTCCTATATCTATCACTTATGCGAGCCATTGCCATCCGAGGAAAAAGGTTCTCACTGTCCACCCTGTCTAACCTTCTGATTATCTTAATATGTCTCAAATAGGTCAGCTCTCAACCTTCTCTCTAACGAAAATAACCTCAAGTCCCTCAGCCTTTCCTCGCAAGACCTCACTTCCATACCAGGCAATATCCTAGTAAATCTCCTCTGAACCCTTTCCAAAGCTTCCACATCGTTCCTATAATGTGTTGTCCAGAACTGTATGCAATACTCCAAGTGGCCAGATCAGAGTTTTGTACAGCTGCAGCATGACCTCATGGTTTTGAAACTCAATCCCTCTACCAATAAAAGCTAACACACCGTATCCCTCCCTAACAATCCTATCAACCTGGGTAGCAACTTTCAGGGGTCTATGTACATGGACACCGAGATCTCTCTCTGTTCATCTACACTACCAAGAATCTTACCATTAGTCCAGTACTCTATTCCTGTTGCTCCTTCCAAAGTGAATCACCTCACAATTTTCTGCATTAAGCTCCATTTTTCACCTCTCAGCCCAGCTCTGCAGCTCATCTATCTCCCTCCATAATCTCCAAGATCCTTTGTCACAATCCACAACTCCACTGACCTTAGTGTCATCCACAAATTCACTAACCTATTCTTCTACACCCTCATCTCGGTCATTTATAAAATGATAAACATCACTGGCCCCAAAACAGATCCTTGTGGTACACCACTACTAACTGGCTCCAGGATGAACAATTCCCATCACCCACCACCATCTGTCTTCTTTCAGCTAGCCAATTTCTTATTCAAACCGCTAAATCACCCTCAATCCCATGCCTCCATATTTTGTACAATAGCCTACCATGGGGAACCTTATCAAATGCCTTTCTAAAATCCATATACACCACATCAACTGTTTTACCCTCATCCACCTGTTTGGTCACCTTCTCAAAGAACTCAATAAGGTTTGTGAGGCATGACCTACCCTTCATAAAACAATGTTGACTATCCCTAATCAATTTATTCCATTCTAGCTGATTGTAAATCCTGTCTCTTATAACCCTTTTCAACACTTTACCCACAACTGAAGTAAGGCTCACTGGTCTATCATTACCAGGGTTGTCTCTACTCCCCTTTTTGAATAAGGGGACAACATTTGCTATCCTCCGGTCTTCTGGCACTATTCCTGTAGACAAAGATGACATAAAGATCAAAGCCAAAGGCTCAGCAATCTCCTCCCTGGCTTCCCAATGAATCCTTGAATAAATCCCATCCGGCTCAGGGGACCTATCTACTTACACACTTTCAGAATTGCTAACGCTTCTCCATGTGAACCTCAATCTAGTAGCCTGTATCTCTGTATTCTCCTCAACAACATTGTCTTTTTCTATTGTGAATACTGACGAAATGTATTCATTTAGCGCTTCCCCTATCTCCACTGAGTCCACACACAACTTCCCAGTACTATCTTTGGCCCTAATCTTACTCCCGTCATTCTTTTTTTCCTGATATACCTATAGAAAGTGTTAGGGCTTTACTTGATCCTATCCGCCAACGACTTCTCATGTCCCCTTAGGTCTTTCCTGGCTAACCTGTAACTCTCAAGCACCTTAACTGAGCTATCACATCTCATCCTAACATAAACATTCTTCTCCTCCTTTTGAAAAGCGATTCAACTTCCTCAGTAAACCATGGCTCCCAGGCTCGGTAACTTCCTGCCTGCCTGAAAGGTACATATTTATCAAGCATCCTATAATGTGTTGTCCAGAACTGTATGCAATACTCCAAGTGGCCAGATCAGAGTTTTGTACAGCTGCAGCATGACCTCATGGTTTTGAAACTCAATCCCTCTACCAATAAAAGCTAACACACCGTATCCCTCCACATTTCAATTGTGCGTTCCACATTTCAATTGTGCCCATCCCCTGCAGTTTCCTTCTCCATCCTATGCATCCTAAATCTTGCCTAATCGCATAGTAATTGCCTTTCCCCCAGCTGTAACTCTTGCTCTGCAGTATATACCTATCCCTTTTCATTACTAAAGTAAACATAACCGAATTGTGGTCACTTTCAACAAAGTACTCACCTACCTCCAAACCTAACACCTGACCGGGTTTATTACCCAGTACCAAATCTAATGTGGCCTCGCCCCTTGTTGGCCTGTCTACAAATTGTGCCAGGAAACCCTCCTGCACACATTGGACAAAAACTGACCCATCTAAAATACTTGAATTATAGTATTGCCAGTCAATATTTGACAAGTTAAAGTCCCCCATAACAACTACCCTGTCACTATTGCACCTATTGAGGATCATCTTTGCTATCCTATTCTCTACATCCCTAGAACTATTCGGAGGCCTATAGAAAACTCCCAACAGGGTGACCTCTCCTTTCCTGTTTCTGATCTCAGCCCAGAATACCTCAGTAGACGAGTCCTCAAAAGTCCTTTCTGTAACTATAATACTGTCTTTGACTAACAATGCCACATCCCCACCCCCCACTCTTTTACCATTTTCTCTGTTCTTATTGAAACATCTAAGTTCTGGAATCTGCAATAACCATTCCTATCCCTGCTCCACCCATGTCTCTGAAATGGCAACAATATTGAAATGAAAATGTGTTGCTGGAAAAGCACAGCTGTTCAGGCAGCATGCAAGGAATGGGAGAATGGGCATTCCTGAAGAAGGGCTCATGCCCGAAACGTCGATTCTCCTGTTTCTTGGATGCTGCCTGACCTGATGTACTTTTCCAGCAGCACATTTTCAGCTCTGATCTCCAGCATCTGCAGTCCTCACTTCCTCCACAACATCGAAATCCCAGGTACAACCCATGCTGCAAGTTCACCCACCTTATTCCGGATGCTCCTAGCTTTGAAGTAGATACACTTCAAACCAACTTCTTGCTTGCCAGTGCCTTCTTGCAACCTTGAAACCTTATTTGTAACCTCACTATTCTCAACTTCCTGTATACTCAAACTACAATTTAGGTTCCCATCCCCCTGCTGAATTAGTTTAAACCCACCCGAGGAGCATTAGCAAATTTCCCACCCAGGATATTGGTACCCCTCTGGTTCAGGTGAAAACTGTCCTGTTTGTAGATGTCCCACCTAGCCCAGAGAAAGCTCCAATTATCGAGCATTCCAAAACCCTCCCACTGCACCATCCCTGTAGCCACGTGTTCAACTCCTCTCCCTATTCCTTGCCTTGCTTGCACGTGGCACGGGCAACAAACAACTGTTTGTTCTAGCTCTAAGCTTCCACCCTAGTTCCCTTAATTTCTGCCTTAAATCCCCATCTTTCTTCATACCTATGTCGTTTGTGCCTCTGTGGACCATGACTTGGGACTGCTCCACCCCCCCTTCAAGGATCCTGAAATCATGATCAGAGACATCATGAACACTTGCACCTGGGAGGCAACACACCAACCGTGAGTCTCTCTCCTACCCACAAAACCTCCTATTTGTCCCCCTAACTATGGGGTCCCCAATGACTAATGCTCTGTTCCCCTTCCCTCCTAAGTAACAGGGACAGAGTTTGGGAGAAGATTTGTAGCTCGGGTGCTCGTTGTTGTGGTTCTGTTCGCCGAGCTGGAAATTTTTGTTGCAAATGTTTCGTCCCCTGTCTAGGTGACATCCTCAGTGCTTGGGAGCCTCCTGTGAAGCGCTTCTGTGGTGTTTCCTCCAGCATTTATAGTGGCACTATAGTGAATTATAGTATTGCCAGTCACCTAGACAGGATGTCACCTAGACAGGGGACGAATCGTTTCCAACAAAAATTTCCAGCTCGGCGAACAGAACCACAATAACAGGGACAGGCTCAGTGCCAGAAATCTGTACCCTATTGCTTACCCCTGTTAAGTCGTTCCCCCAGACTGGCTCTGAAGCAGGTGGTGAGGGAATCAACAAGGTGGATGAACAAACTTGACCCCATCCTTACCAATCATAGAGTCATGGAGTAATACAGCATGGAAACAGACCCTTCGGAGATAGTTGCAGATGTTGAGAAGTCAGAATCGTTAAAGTGTGGAGCTGATGAAAGGTTTCGACCTGAAATGTCAACTCCCCTGCTCTGCTGATACTGCTTGACCTGCTGTGCAGTTTTCCAGCTCCACACTTTATCGACTCCAACAGGCTTTTCAGCCCAAACGAGTCCATGCTGACCATGGTGCCCACTCAGCTAGTTCCAATTGCCCATATTTGGTCCATATCCCTCTATACCTTCCCCGTCCATGTATCTATCCAAACATTTTTAAAATGTTGCTATTGTACCTGCCTCAACCACTTTCTCTGGCAGCCCATTCCATATACACTGCACTCTCTGCATGAAGAAGTTGCCCCTCAGGTTCTTCTTAAATCTTTCCCCTGTCTCCTTAAACCTATGCCCTCTGGTTTTCAATTCCCCATAGCTGGGAAGAAGGCTATATGCATTCATCTTATCTGTGCCCCTCATTATTTTATATACCTCAATAAGGTCACCCCTCATTCTCCTACGTTCCATGTAATAAAGTCCTATACTCGCCAATCTATCCCTATAACTCCAGCCTACTAGTCCTGGCAACATCCCCATCAAACTTCTTTGCACTCTTTCCAGTTTAACTATGTCTTTCCTATAACAGGGTGACCAAAAATGTACAGAATACTCCCAAGTGTAGGCTCCCAAGTGTAGGCTCACCAAAAACTTATACATTGCAACATAACATAGCAACTCCTATACTCAGTGTCTCGACCGATGAAGGCCAGTATGCTGAATGCCTTCTTCACCACCGTCTACCCATGATGTCGCTTTCAAAGAACTATATACTTGTACTTTTATGTCCTCTGTTCCACAACATTCCTCAGGATTTTACCATTTACTGTATAAGTCCTACCTTGGTTTGACTTTCCAAGGTGCAACACTTCACACTTATCTGTATTGAATTGCATTTGCCAATCCTCTTCCCCATCTGATCAAGATTCCTCGGCAATTTTTGATTGTCAACAATACCTCCTAATTTTGTATCATCTGTAAACTTACTATTCATGTCTTGTACATTTACATCCAGATCAGTTATGTAAATAACAAAGGACCCAGCATCAATCCCTGTGGCACACCACTAGTCACAGTCCTCCAGTCTGAGAAACAACCTTCAATCATTACCCTCTGCTTCCTACCATCAAGCTAAATTTGAATCCAGATAGGTAGCTGTGTCTGGATCCCATGCGACCTAACCTTCATGACTAACCTGCCTGATATAGATACACAGTCCTTTCGCAGCAATCTTCAGCCAGATGCAGTATGTGACTGAACTCAGTAAAGACTGAAGCTCAGTTGCAGGCTGATATGTCAGCTTTCACTTTGAGAATAACTTCCATTGTGTTGTGTGGCACTATCATCATGCTAAATGGAACGGACTACGAACAGATCTAGCAACTTAAGATATCCATGAGGTACTGTGGGCCATCAACAGCAGCAGAATTGTTCTCCACCGAATCTGTAACCTCATGGCCCAGCATATCCCTTACTTGACCATTACAACCATGTTCTTGTTCAATGGAGAATGCAGGAGGGCATGCCAGGAGCAGCACCAGACATACCTAAAAATTAGATGTCAACCTGGTGAAGCTACCAAAAAGTACTGCTTGCATGCCAAACAGCATAAGAGCCAAGTGATAGGTAAAGCTAAGCAAGCCCATAATCAGTGGATCAAATCTAAGTCCTGCGGTCACATCCAGTCATGAACGGTGGTGAACAATATAAACAGTTCACTGGAGGAGGAGACTGCACAAATATCCCCATCCTCAATGATGGAAGAGCCCAGCACATCACTGCAAAGGATGAGGCTAAACCTTTCGCAGCAATCTTCAGCCAGATGCAGTATGTGACTGAACTCAGTAAAGACTGAAGCTCAGTTGCAGGCTGATATGTCAGCTTTCTGCGAGAACATGAAACTGAAAAATGAAAAAGAAGTGAATAAATTTTATGAAGATCTCAAATTTCTAGATAAAGCAGGGATTGAAACAGCAGTAAGTGAGCTCCACCTTTCTTTTAAATCAGTCACAAATTTCTGCTTTTTACTGCGTAATATGCTATGTCACAAATCTTTCCATGAGACAATCCTCTGGGGAAATAAAATGAAGAAATTCAGATGATGATAAGTAATAATGGTAGGCAACATACAATGGTGTTTGGTAAGCTTCCAACAAAAACAAGTAAGCTTATTTTATTATTTATTCAGAGAATGTGGACTTTTCTGGTTGTACCAGCATGTATGACCCATCCTTAATTGTCCTTGAGAAGGTGGCAGTGAACTGCCATCTTGAACCATGGCAGTCCTTTGGCTGTACAGAGTTCTACAGTGCCATTAGAGACGCATTCAAGTTTTGGACTTAGTAACCATGAAGGAACAATGACATGATTCCAACTCATGGTAGTATGGGGCCTGTAAAGGTAGTGTATTGGCAAATAGGATTCACGCAAGATCAGATCCAAGTAAACTGTTAAGGCAATCTCAGTCTACTTGGACCGTGCCTGTTACTTTTATGCAGTGGTCAAAGCAAAGCTGTTTTGTGTTGACACTCTAATGTAGTGTAAATGTAACCTTAATGTACTTCAAGTCAGATATAGTACACCTTCAGTGTTTATTCAAGGGACAAAAAAAAATTGAATATTTTAAAGTGGAATTCTTTCACAACAAATGGGGACATTGAATTAGTTAGTTCCTGACAACTGTTATGGTAATCACAATATTCAATTGACTCATATTTGTTCATTGTATTGTGTATTACATTTGTGCTGGATAATGTTTTAAATGATCGCTGCATAGAAACAGCAGCATCTGCACTGTTGATTGACTGTATACATTAGCAGAGAGTCCAATATCATGAGTGGTTGGTGCTACTTAAAACCAATATGCTGCTCCTAAAGGGGAGGTTCATTATATCTGCAAGAAGTTGTCAAAGTCATTCGAAATTTTTTCCTAAGCTGTGATACCTTGAGGAATGGCTGAATATGGTATGAGAACATGCACCAAGTATTTCTGATAATGCACAGGATTCTTGTTGCAAGTCGTGAAGAGAAAGGGGCCATCATATATGCAGAAGTCAGGAAGCCCTGTACAGTAGTCATATGTTTGGAGGCAATTGAAGGAACTAGCTACAGAGGAAAAGACCAGGAATGCAGGTCCAAAAATATGATGCACTACCGGTCATTTAGCAGTCTTGATATAAGTTGTTGAAGAGAACAAGTTCAAACGTCAATGGCATTTCTACTAACTGCACCACTAGCCGGATCCATTGCTTAATTTTGCCAAAGGATCCATGAGGCTTGGCTGGCAGACCAGAAATCTATTACTTAGTTGGAAATCTGAGCCCCTTGGAAAACTTGAAAAAGTGCTGCCATGGGCGACACAGTGGCTCAGTGGTTAGCACTGCTGCCTGACATTGCCAGGGACCCAGGTTTGATTCCAGCCTCCGGTGATTATATGTGGAGTTTACTCATTTTTCCCATGTCAGCTTGGGTTTCTCCAGGTGCTCCAGTTTCCTACTTGTTGTAGTAAAGTTAATAAAACTCAAATTTAGAAGCAAGTCAATTAAATTTAGAAGTCAATTAAATTTATTAAATCAAAAGCTTTTGGGAGGGGCAGCGTGATTCTGACCCTACCTGAAGGACTTGACCACACCGTCTCTCCCAGAAAACAGGTACAGCAGTTTTTAATAGTCTGGATAACGTGTACAAAAAAGGCCCTCCAAAGAAATTGTTGTTTCTGGGAACGGTGTACCATGCCGTTGTGTTCTGCGCGTGAGCACGAGATGACTGTTTCCGGGAATGGCTTAACACAATGTTGTGTTCTACAATTATTCCTTTTTTAGTTTTTTCTTCTTTCGTTAATTTCTGTTTTCACTCCCACAGTCCAAAGATGTGCAGGTTAGGTGGATTAGCCATGGTGAAATTATCTGTAGTCTAGATTAGAGTGGTGCTGGAAAAGCACAGCGGGTCAGGCAGCATCCGAGGAGCAGGAAAGTTGACCTTTTGAGCAAAAGCCCTTCATCAGGAAGGGCTTTTGCCTGAAACGACGATTTTCCTGCTTCTCGGATGCTGCCTGACCTGCTGTGCCTTTCCAGCACCACTCTAATCTAGACTCTGATTTCCAGCATCTGCAGTTCTCACTTTTGCCAAATTATCTGTAGTGACTAAGGGTGTGCAGACTAGGTGGGTTAGCCATGGGAAATGTGGGGAAAGGGTTGGGGGCTAGGTCTGGATGGGATGCTCTTCAGAGTGTCAGTGCCGACTCAATGTGCTGAATGGCCTCTTTCCACATTGTAGAGATTCAATGATTCTAAGTTTGCTTGAGTGGCAGCTCTGATCTCTGCTGTCAATTGCACAATGTTTACGCAGGTTTTAATGGTTTCAAGGCTTTAGACTTTACTATTGATATTTTAAAAAGTCTGAATCATTGACACTTCTATTGCTCTGTCATAAAAATACTTTTCCAAGATAGTGGAAAATAATGCAAGAATAACTTCTTATAAAGCCTTTTTTACACATGGTTTTGCCACTATTGAGTACTTAGGTTCAATACAATATATAATTGGTCAATGGTCATGACACAAGGAGCTTGTGAAGTCATGGGTGGATGAGGAGGGATAGTGTGGTATGAATGATATGGGTAGTGCGTGACGAGAAATAGCCAGGCATAGAAGACATGAAGAGGACCTTTTGAATTCACCTTTCAAAAGACTCTCTCAAGCAGACCAAGGTTCATATTATCTTTGAGGGCTGTCAACCACAATTCAGTAAAAAGCTGGCCTGACTCTCGGAAAACTGCTTAGGAGTAAGACATATGAGTTCCTTATAGAGATTTATAAAATCATGAAAGGCATAGATAAAGTAAATAGCAAAGGTCTTTTCCCTAGGGTAGAGGAGTTCAAAACTAGAGGGCATAGTTTTAAGGTGAGGGGGAAAGATTTAAAAGGGACCAACTTTTTCAGAGAGGGTGATTCATGTATGGAATTAACTGCCAAAGAAATTGGAGAATGTAGGTATAGCTACAACTTTAAAAGACATTTAGATAGGTACATGAATAGGAAGGTTTAGAGGAGATGGGCCAAACACAGGAGATGGGACTAGTTTCGTTGGGAAACCTTGTCAACATGGACAAGCTGGACCAAAGGATCTGTTTGGAAATGTGTTGCTGGAAAAGCGCAGCAGGTCAGGCAGCATCCAGGGAACAGGAGAATCGACGTTTCGGGCATAAGCCCTTCTTCAGGAATGGGGAAAGTTTGTCCAGCAGGCTAAGATAAAAGGTAGGGAGGAGGGACTTGGGGGAGGAGCGTCGGAAATGTGATAGGTGGAAAGAGGTCAAGGTGAGGGTGATAGGTCAGACTGGGGTGGGGGCGGAGAGGTCGGAAAGAAGATCTCAGGTTAGGAAGGCGGTGCTGAATTTGATGGATTTGACTGAGACAGGGTGGGGGGAGGGGAAATGAGGAAACTGGTGAAATCCGAGTTCATCCCTTGTGGTTGGAGGGTTCCTAGCCGGAAGATGAGGCGTTCTTCCTCCAACCGTCGTTTTGTTGTGGTCTGACGATGGAGGAGTCCAAAGACCTGCATATCCTTGGTGGAGCGGGAGGGGGAATTGAAATGTTGAGCTACAGGGTGGTTGGGTTGGTTGGTCCGGGTGTCCCAGAGGTGTTCTCTGAAACGCTCCGCAAGTAGCCGGCCTGTCTCCCCAATATAGAGGAGGCCACATCGGGTGCAGAGGATGCAATAGATGATATGTGTGGAGGTGCAGGTGAATCTGTGGCGGATATGGAAGTTTCCTTTGGGGCCTTGGAGGGAGGTGAGGGGGGAGGTGTGGGCGCAAGTCTTGCACCTCCTGCGGTTGCAGGGGAAGGTGCCGGGAGTGGAGGTTGGGTTGGTGGGGGGTGTGGATCTGACGAGGGAGTCACAGAGGGAGTGGTCTTTACGGAATGCTGATAGGGGAGGGGAGGGAAATATATCCTTGGTGGTGGGGTCCGTTTGGAGGTAGCGGAAATGACGGCAGATGATGCGCTGTACATGGAGATTGGTGGGGTGGTAGGTGAGGACCAGTGGGGTTCTGTCCTGGTGGCGGTTGGAGGGGCGGGGTTCAAGGGCGGAGGAGCGGGAAGTGGAAGAGATGCGGTGGAGGGCATTGTCGACCACGTCGGGGGGGAAATTGCGGTCCATGTACAGTGCATCATCCGCCGTCATTTCCGCTACCTCCAAGGACCGCAATTTCTCCCCCGACGTGGTCGACGATGCCCTCCACCGCATCTCTTCCACTTCCCGCTCCTCCGCCCTTGAACCCCGCCCCTCCAACCGCCACCAGGACAGAACCCCACTGGTCCTCACCTACCACCCCACCAATCTCCATGTACAGCGCATCATCCGCCGTCATTTCCGCTACCTCCAAACGGACCCCACCACCAAGGATATATTTCCCTCCCCTCCCCTATCAGCATTCCGTAAAGACCACTCCCTCCGTGACTCCCTCGTCAGATCCACACCCCCCCACCAACTCAACCTCCACTCCCGGCACCTTCCCCTGCAACCGCAGGAGGTGCAAGACTTGCGCCCACACCTCCCCCCTCACCTCCCTCCAAGGCCCCAAAGGAAACTTCCATATCCGCCACAGATTCACCTGCACCTCCACACATATCATCTATTGCATCCTCTGCACCCGATGTGGCCTCCTCTATATTGGGGAGACAGGCCGGCTACTTGCGGAGCGTTTCAGAGAACACTTCTGGGACACCCGGACCAACCAACCCAACCACTCTGTAGCTCAACATTTCAATTCCCCCTCCCACTCCACCAAGGATATGCAGGTCTTTGGACTCCTCCATCGTCAGACCACAACAAAACGACGGTTGGAGGAAGAACGCCTCATCTTCCGGCTAGGAACCCTCCAACCACAAGGGATGAACTCGGATTTCACCAGTTTCCTCATTTCCCCTCCCCCCACCCTGTCTCAGTCAAATCCATCAAATTCAGCACCGCCTTCCTAACCTGAGATCTTCTTTCCGACCTCTCCGCCCCCACCCCAGTCTGACTTATCACCCTCACCTTGACCTCTTTCCACCTATCACATTTCCGACGCTCCTCCGTCAAGTCCCTCCTCCCTACCTTTTATCTTAGCCTGCTGGACAAACTTTCCCCATTCCTGAAGAAGGGCTTATGCCCGAAACGTCGATTCTCCTGTTCCCTGGATGCTGCCTGACCTGCTGCGCTTTTCCAGCAACACATTTCCAGCTCTGATCTCCAGCATCTGCAGACCTCACTTTCTCCTCAAAGGATCTGTTTCCATGCTGTATGATTCTATGACTCTATAACTCAAAAGGCCAAGTGGATGATCCATCTCAGACTCCTCTACTGGTCCCCAGCATTACAGGTACCAGTCTTCAGCCAATTCGATTCACTCTACATGATTTCAAGAAACAGTTGCTGACAGTGATTACTGGGAGAAAATGAGGACTGCAGATGCTGAAGAGTCAGAGTTGGTAAAGCATGGCGCTGTAAAAAGCACAGGAGGTCTGGCAGCATCTGAGGAATGGTCCTAAAGAAGGGTTATGTCCAAAACGTTGACTCTCTTGCTCCTCAGATGCTGCCTGACCTGCTGTGCTTTTTCCAGCACTGGGCTTAACCGGCAGTGGTTACTTCAAAGGCTATGGGCCCTGACAACACTCCTACAAGAGTATTGAAGATTTGTGCTCCAGAACTTGCCACTCCCCTAGCCAGTAGAATTACAATACTGGCATCTACATGACAACATGGAAAATTGCCCAAGTATATCCTGTACATAAAAAGCAGGACAAATCCAACCCAGGCCAATTACCACCTATCAGGAGAAAGCGAGGACTGCAGATGCTGGAGATCAGAGCTGAAAATGTGTTGCTGGAAAAGCGCTGCAGGTCAGGCAGCATCCAAGGAGCAGGAGAATTGACGTTTCGCGCATGAGCCCTTCTTCAGGAATTACCACCTATCAGTCTACTCTTAATCATCAATACAGTGATGGAAGGTGTTATCAACATTGCAAACAAGCGACACCTGCTCAACAGTAACCTGCTCAGTGACACCCAGGTTGGGTAACACCAGGGCCACTCAGCTCCTGACCTCACTAAAGACTTGGTTCAAACATTGTCAAAAGAGCTGAATGTCAGAGGTGAGGTGAGAGTGACAGCACTTGACATCAAGGCTGCATTTGACCGAACGTGGCATCAAGGAGCCTTTGCAAAACTGGAATCAATGAGTATCAGAAACAAGTTCTCTGCTGATTGGATTTGTGCCTGGCGTATCGGAAGATAGTTGTGGTTGGTTGGAGATCGGTCATCTCAGCTCCAGAACACCTTTGCAGGAGTTTCTTAAGATGGTGCCCTATGCCTAACCATCTTCAGCTGCTTCATAAGTGACCTTCCTTCTATCATAAGGTCAGAACTGGGGACATTCACTGATGATTGCACAATGTTCAGCACTATTCGTGACTCCTCAGATATTGAAGTAGTCCATGTCCGGATCCAGGTTTGGGCTGACAAGTGGCAAGTAACATTTGTGCCACACAAATGCCAGGCAATGACCATCTCCAGTAAGAAATGATCTAACATCACCCATTCACATTCAGTGATGTTGCCATCACTGAATTCCCTTACTCTCATCATTCTGGGGGCTACCATTGACCAGAAACTCAACTGGACCAGCCACATAAAGACAGTGGCTACAACAGTAGGTCAGGGGTTAGGAATACTGTGACAACTAGCTCACCTCCTGACTCCCCAAAGACTGTGCACAATCTACAAGGTACAAGTCAGAAGCTCGATAGGAAACTCCTCACTTGCTTGGTTGGGTGCAACTCCAACAACACTCAAGAGGCTTGACACTATCTAGGACAACTGACATTTTTTATCCGTTAATGACGACCGACTTGACACTGACATTTTTTACAAACCCACCGACTCCCACAGCTACCTGGATTATACCTCTTCCCACCCTACCTCTTGCAAAAATGCCATCCCGTATGCCCAATTCCTCCGCCTCAGCCGGATCTGCTCCCAGGAGGACCAGTTCCACCAGAACACACCAGATGGCCTCCTTCTTTAGAGACCACAATTTCCTTTCCCACATGGTTAAAGATGCCCTCCAACGCATCTCGTCTACATCCCGCACCTCCGCCCTCAGACCCCACCCCTCCAACCGTAACAAGGACAGAACGCCCCGGGGTGCTCACCTTCCACCCTACCAACCTTCGCATAAACCAAATCATCCGCCGACATTTCCGCCACCTCCAAACAGACCCCACCACCAGGGATATATTTCCCTCCCCACCCCTTTCCGCCTTCCGCAAAGACCGTTCCCTCCGTGACTAACTGGTCAGGTCCACGCCCCCCTACAACCCACCCTCCCATCCTGGCACTTTCCCCGGCCACCGCAGGAACTGTAAAACCTGCGCCCACACCTCCTCCCTCACCTCTATCCAAGGCCCTAAAGGAACCTTCCACATCCATCAAAGTTTTACTTGCACATCCACTAATATTATTTATTGTATCCGTTGCTCCCGATGCGGTCTCCTCTACATTGGGGAGACTGGGCGCCTCCTAGCAGAGCGCTTTAGGGAACATCTCCGGGACACCCGTACCAATCAGCCACACTGCCCGTGGCCCAACATTTCAACTCCCCCTCCCACTCTGCCGAGGACATGGATGTCCTGGGCCTCCTTCACCGCCGCTCCCTCACCACCAGACGCCTGGAGGAAGAACGCCTCATCTTCCGCCTCGGAATACTTCAATCCCAGGGCATCAATGTGGATTTCAACAATTTCCTCATTTCCCCTTCCCCCACCTCACCCTAGTTCTAAACTTCCAGTTCAACACTGTCCCCATGACTTGTCCGGACTTGTCCTACCTGCCTATCTCCTTTTCCACCTATCACTGCATCCTCTCCTCCCTAATCTATCACCTTTATCCCCTCCCCCACTCACCCATTGTACTCTATGCTACTTTCTCCCCACCCCCACCCTCCTCTAGCTTATCTCTCCACGCATCAGGCTCACTGCCTTTATTCCTGATGAAGGGCCTTTGCCCAAAACATCGATTTCGAAGCTCCTTGGATGCTGCCTGAACTGCTGTGCTCTTCCAGTACCACTAATCCAGAATCTGGTTTCCAGCATCTGCAGTCATTGTTTTTACCTCACTATCTAGGACAAAGCAGCCCACTTAATGGGCACCATATCCACTCCCTCTACTGCCAATGCTTATTGGCAGCAGTGTGTACTATCCACAAGATGCATTACATCATTAACAATCCTCAGGCAGAAACTTCCAAACCAACTACTACTTCCGTTAGAAGGACAAAGGCAGCAGATACATGGGAACACCGTCACCTGCAAGTTGCCCTCCAAGCCATTCATTATGGAAATATATCTCTGTTCCTTCACTGAAAAGGTTAAAATCCTGGATTTCCCTCCCTAACAGCATTGTAGGTCAACCGACAGCACCTCAACTGCAGGGGTTCCAAAAGGCAACTCACTGCCATCTTATCAAGGTGGAACCTTCTCAACGGCACCCTAGGACAGGCAATAAATGCTGGCCAGCCAGTGATAGCCCTAAAGAATCAATTTAAATAAGTCTTTGACTGTCCCAAAATCAACTGAGCTTCAAACAATGTATGGGACATTGAGGGTGAAACAAATTCACGTACTGAGTCCAAATGAAATAGGCCAATTAGTCTTACTTTTGCCATGTGCAAATCGTCAGAATCAATCTTGAAAGATCAGATAAACTATCACTTAGAAAGACATGGACTAGTCAGGAATAGTCAGCATATCTTTGTTAAGGGAAGGTCATGTCTTTCAAATTTGATTGAATTCTTTGAAGAAGTTTCAAGGATTGATGATGGTATTGCAGTTGATGTTGTTTACATAGATTTTAGTAAGGCATTTGACAAAGTCCCATGTGGCAGACTGGTCAAAAGTATAAAAGCCTATGGGATACAGGGTAATGTGTTGAATTGGATCCAAAGTTGGCTTAGTAATAGGAAACAAAAGGTAATGGTCAATGGCTGTCCTTGCAAATGGAAAGCTGTCCCACAGTGGTGTTGGGGGGTGCCTGCTGTTTGTTCTATACATTAACAATTTGGACTTGAATGTGGGGTGTACAATTGGGAAATTTATGAACAACACAAGAATTGGCCATGTCGTGAATAGTGTAGAGAATAGCTGTAATCTCCAAAATGAAATAGATGTATTGATCAAGTGGGCAGGAAAATGGCAGATAGAGTTCAGCTCTGAAAAGTGTGAGGTAATGCATTTAGGGAGGTCAAGCAGTAAAAGAGAATACACAATATACTGAGAGGAATAGGTGAAGTGACGTTTCTTGGTTTGCAAGTGCACAGGTCTCTGAAGGTAGCAAGACAAATAGATAAGGTTGTAAAGAAGGCATATAGAATGCTGGCCTTCATTGACAGAGGCATAGAATACAAAAATAGGGATATAATTATGAAATGGCAGAAGCCACTAGTGAGGCCACAACTGGAGTATTTATGTGTAGTTCTGGTCACCACATTACAGGAAGGACGTAACTCCTGTGGAGAGAGTGCAGAGAAGATTTACTTTAGGTTTTCCTAGAAACAGAGAGGGCTGAAGGGTATATGAAACTGTGAGTGGTAGAGATAGGAGGAACCTGTTACCCTTGGCAAAACCAAAGGGCATCGATTAAATGACATGGCAGAGGGGACAAACTGGGTATCTTGGACGTGGTGGGTATCTGGAATTTGTTGTCTGAATTGGTGGTTGAGGCAGAGACCCTAAACTCTATCAAGAAGTACCTGAATCTGCATTTAAGTGCAATAAACTGCAGGGCAATGGGTTGAATGCAGGAATGTGGAATTAGAAAGGGCATCAAAGTAAGTTTGGGTTCTTATGGACAAGATGGGCCAAATTACCCCTTCTGTGTTTTAACATTTCTCTGATTTCTGAGATCAAATATGATTTGGCCAGAGTGAACTAGGAGCAGATACCTTTAGGTAAATCTGTGTCAGAGCAGTGGGATGTGTTCAAAGGGAAATATGGAGAGTACAGAACCAACATGTTCCAATAAAGATAAAGGGTGGGATCATCAAATCCTGTGAACCCCGGATGTCGAGGGAGACACAGGATTGAAAAAGAGAAAAGGGAGGCTTAGAGCAATACCAAGGGCTCAAAACAGCAGAAACCCAAAAGGAGTACAGAATATCCAAAGGGAAACCTGTAAAGGAAATTAGGAGAGCCTAAAGGGAGCATGGCAGGTAAAATAAAGGAAAATTCGAAGCTATTTTATAAGGCTTTTAAGAGTGAAATCATAACTAGGGAAACATGAAAGGCCACAGTGGTTATTTGCGTCTGGAGCCAGTGAACATAGGTAAGGTTCGAAGTGAATAATTTGTGATGGTGTTCACTCGTGAGAGGGATGATGTGGGTACAGAAATTAGGGAGGACTGTGATGTACATAAAGAAATTAGCATAGACAGAGAGAGATGGTTCTGAGTGAACTGACAGGCTTAAAAATAGATTAATGTCCTGGGCCAGACAAAATGTATCCCAGGCAAGGGAGGAAATAGTAGGGATGCTCGCAATAAATTTCAATTCGAGGTGCCAGAGGACTGGATGACAGACAATGTGGTACAGTAATTCATGAAGGGAGTGAGGGATAAACCGGAAAACCACAGGCCTATCAGTCTAACCTCAGCAGTGGGGAAACTGTTGGAAACAATTCTGAGGGACAACGTTAATCTGCACTTGGAGAGGTTGCGATTAATCAAGAACAGTCAGTATTGTTTTGTTAAGGGGACATCATGTCTGACCACATTGATTGAATTTTCTTGAAGAGGTGACTAGGTGTGTAGAAGATGGTAATGAATTCAACATAGTCAACTTGTATTTCAGCAAGACTTTTGATAAGTTTCACATGTGTGTCTGATAGCAAAGGTAAGACCATGGGATCCAAGGAAATTTAGCTAATTCTTAATTGGCTGAGTGGCAGGAAATAAAGGGTAATGGTTGAGGGATGTTCTTAAGATTGGAAATCTGTGTCCAGTGGGGTTCTAAAGAGCAGCATCCTCATGACCTGTTCCACCTGTCAATCTTCCTTCCCACCTATCCACTCCACCCTCCTCTCTGACCTATCACCTTTACCCCCACCTCCATCCACCTAATGCACTCTTACCTCCTTTCTCCTCAGCCCCACCCCCTTCCCACTTTATCTCTCCACCCCCAAGGCTCCCAGCCCCATTCCTGATGAAGGGCTCCGGCCCAAAATGTCGATTCTCCTGCTCCTGCTTTTCCAGCAACATACTCTCGACTCTGATCTCCAGACCCCACTTTTTCCAAAGGGAACAGCGTTAGACATTCTTATTGTCTAAGAATGTAGAACGTTGATCAATTCGTGAATGACATGAAAATTAATGAGTTGGTAAATAGTGAGGATAGCCTTAGATTACAAGGACGTAGACTAACTAGGCAGATCGGGTGATCAGTGACAAACAGAATTCAATTCATATAAGTGTGAGGTGATACACACCAGCAGAACATACAAGGAAAGGGAATACATGATGAATGAAAGGACCCTGGGAAGCATGAAGGATCAGAAGAGCTTTGAGAGTGCATGTCCACTGGTATCTTAAGGTAACAGGATAAGTAGATAAACCAGTTAAGAAGGCATGTGGTATAGTTGCCTTTATTAGTTGAGGCACAGAGTTTAAGAGCAGGGAAGCTATGCTGGAACTGTATAAAAAATGTGGTTAGGCCACAACAAGAACATTGTGTGCATTTCTACAATCCACATTATAGGAGAGATGTGATTATACTAGAGAGGGTGCAGAGATTGACTAGGATGTTGCCTGGGCTAGTGAATTATAGTTATAGAGAGAGATTAGATTGGGATTGTTTTTCTTAGAGCACGAGAGACTGAGGACATGATTGAGATGCATAAAACTATGGAGGCATAGACAGGTTAAACAGGTAGAAACTTTTCCTGTTGATGGAGGGATCAATAACAAGGGGGCATAGATTTTAGATAAGGGGCAGGAGGTTTGGAGGGGGTGTGAGGAAAAATGTTTGCATTCAAAGCATGGTGGAAATCTGGAACTCATTGCCTGTAAGGATGGTAGAAGCAGAAGTCTCATAATGTTTAAGAAGTATTTAGATGTGCAATTACAATGCCAAGGCATACAAAGCTCTGAGCCAAGTACTAGAAATTGGAATTAGAATAATTTGGTGGTTCTTTTGATTGCAGCAGACTTCATGGGTCAAAAGGCCTTTTTCTGTGTTCTGGGCCTCTATGACCCTGGAAAATAACCAGTTTCTTCTCCAGCCAGGTGAGGTCGATACACTGTTGAAATCTCAAGCTCCTGCACTAACGATTCAGCAGTTCCAGAAAGTAATTAAACAACATTTCTACACAAACCTCTACAAGAGATTAAACAAAGAGAACAATGGAGTATGTTCAGTGCCGGATCCAATGGAGGGTGAGTTTCCATGGCCTTTATATAATCATTGTGTCAGATTTCACTAATCAAAACAATGCTTTCTATACATGCAACGGATGTTACAAATTGCATGAGAAGACCTTAAGAAATAGGAACAGGAGTAAACTGTTCAGGCCCTTGTGCCTGGTCCACCACTCAACAGGATCATGGCTGATCCAACATTCCTCATATCTACTTTGCTCCCCTTTTCCCATAATTAGTGAATCTCCAAATGATCAAAGACTATCTCAGACTTAAACATACACAAGGACTCTGCCCCCACAGTTCTCTGGCAAAGAATTCCAAAGACTCACAATCCTCTGTGAGAAGAATTTCCTTCTCATCTCAATCTCAAATTGGCGCTCCTTTATTCTGAGACTGGACAGTGCATTGATTATAGGTGTTGGTTCAGAAAAGATTTACAAGGATCTGGATGTAAGTTTGCTCGCTGAGCTGGAAGGTTTGGTTTCAGACGTTTTGTAACCAATACTAGGTAACATCATCAGTGAGTTTCTGGATGAAGCACTAGTGGTATGGCCCACTTTTTATTTATGTGTTTAGGTTTCTTTGGATTGGTGATGGCATTTCCTGTTTTTTTCTCAGGGGATGGTAAACGGGATCCAAGTCAATGTGTTTGTTGATAGAGTATCGGTTGGAATGCCATGCTTCTAGGAATTCTCGCGCATGACTCTATTTGGCTTGTCCTAGATTGGATGTGTTGTCTCAAATGAAGTGGTGTCCTTCCTCATCTGTATGTAAAGATACTAGTGAGAGTGAGTCATGTCTTTTTGCAGCTAGTTTGATGTTTATGTATCCTGGTGGCTAGTTTTCTGCTGTTTGTCCAATGTAGTGTTTGTTACAGTTCTTGCAAGGTATTTTGTAAATGACATTAGTTTTGCTTGTTGTCTCTATAGGGTCTTTTATGTTCATTAGCTGCTGTTTTAGTGGGTTTGTGGGCTACCATGATGCCAAGAGGTCTGAATAGTCTGGTAGTCATTTCCAAAATGTCCTTGATATAGGGGAGAGCGGTTAGGGTTTCTGGGCATGTTTTGTCTGCCTGTTAGGTTTCTTGCTAAGAAATCGGCGAATTCTCTTCAGAAATCCGGAGAAATAAGTAAGACCAACCTCCAAAAAATGAAACCAGATGGATCCAACACACCATGCTTCTACGGATTACCCAAAATTCACAAATCTCTAGTCTCGTGACCTGGAACACCAACTTACAGATTAGCGAAGGAGCTACACCAAAGACCAAAAGACTTAGTACAAGACCCATGCCACTCCATCCACTCCAACCAAGAATTCTTGAAGATCATCAAAAACACCAAGATAGAAGAGGATGAAATAATGGTCTCCTTTGACGTAATAGCCCTGTTCACATCCATTAACATCAACCTGGCCAAGGAAACACTGACTACACTATTAGAAGAACCAAAGTACATACACAAAACACCACCAATTTCATCAGCAAGGACAATACCGTCAAAGTAGTGAACCTATGCCTTACCACCCACTTCACCTTCAACAACAAAACCTACAGAGAAACCAACGGAACACCAATGGGATCTCCAATATCAGGGTTCTTAGCAGAGGCAGTAAGGCAGAGACTCGAACAAGCAGCTCTGTCTGCTACATGAATGACACCTTTGTCATCATTAAACGAAACAAATTAGAGGAAACCTTCAAGGCCATCAATAATACCCTTACTGGCATAAAATTCACAAAAGAGGAGGAAAACAACAACAAACTGCCAATGCTAGATGTTGCAGTAGAGCGAACAGCCAATGGGGAACCTCAAACCAGAATCTACCGGAAAACAGCACATACGGACCAAATATTGAACTACAGAAGCAATCATGCCAACATCCAAAAACAAAGCTGCATTTGAACATTATTTCAATGAGCCACCACACATTGCAGCACAGAGGAACTACAAAAAGCAGAGGAAAATCACCTATACAGTGTATTCAAAAAGAACAGGTACCCAATGAACACAGTCCGCAGATTTCTCAGGAACAAACCCAAGCATGTGAACAAAACATGTCCAGAAACCCTAGCCAGTCTCCCCTACATCAAACACATCTCAGAAATGACTGCCAGACTGCTCAGACCTCTTGGCATTATGGTACCCCATAAACCCAACAACACACTAAAACAGCAGCTAATGAACTTGCAGGAGCCTATACAGACAACAAGCAAAACTAATGTCATTTACAAAATACCTTGTAACAAACACTACAGTGGATAAACAGGCAGAAAATAAGCCACAAGGATACATGAACATCAACTAGCCGCAAAAAGACATGACCCACTCTCACTACTATCTTTACATACAGATGAGGAAGGACACCACTTCAACTGGGACAACACATCCAATCTAGGACAAGCCAAACAGAGACACACGCGAGAATTCCTAGAAGCATGGCATTCCAACCGGAACTCTATCAACAAACACATTGACTTGGATCCTATTTACCACCCCTGGGAAAAAGAACAGGAAATGATGTCACCTCAGGAAATGACATCACCGATACAAGGAAACCTAAACATAAATAAAAAGTGGGCCATACCACCGGAGGTTCACTGATGATGTTACGTAGTATGGTGACAAAATGTCTGAAACCGAACCTTCCAGCTCAGTGAACAAACCTACATGCAGAACCTCAACCTGAGCTGCAAATCTCAAAACTCATTTACAAGGATATGGCCAGGTTTGGAGGTTTTGAGTTATAGGGAGAGGCTGAATAGACTGGGGCTATTTTCCTGAAGCATCAAACACTGGAGGGTGACCTTATAGAGATTTATAAAATCATGAGGGCCATTAATAGAGTGAATAGTAAAGGTCTTTTCCCCAGGGTAGGGTAGTCCAAAACATAGAACATAGAACATAGAAGAATACAGCGCAGTACAGGCCCTTTGGCCCTCGATGTTGCGCCGATCCAAGCCCACCTAACCTATACTAACCCACTATCCTCCATATACCTATCCAATGCCCGCTTAAATGCCCATAAAGAGGGAGAGTCCACCACTGCTGCTGGCAGGGCATTCCATGAACTTACGACTCGCTGAGTGAAGAACCTACCCCTAACTTCAGTCCTATATCTACCCCCCCTTAATTTAAAGCTATGCCCCCTTGTAATACCCGACTCCATACGCGGGAAAAGGTTCACACTGTCAACCCTATCTAACCCCCTAATCATCTTGTACACCTCAATCAAGTCACCCCTAAACCTTCTTTTCTCTAATGAAAACAGCCCCAAGTGTCTCAGTCTATCCTCATACGATCTTCCTTCCATACCAGGCAACATCCTGGTAAACCTCCTCTGCACCCGTTCCAGTGCCTCCACATCCTTCCTATAGTATGGCGACCAAAACTGCACACAATATTCCAGATGCGGCCGCACCAGAGTCTTATACAACTGCATCATGACCTCAGGACTCCGGAACTCAATTCCTCTACCAATAAAAGCCAGTATGCCATATGCCTTCCTCACCGCACTATTTACCTGGGTGGCAACTTTCAGAGATCTGTGTACATGGACACCAAGATCCCTCTGCTCATCCACACTACCAAGTATCCGACCATTAGCCCAGTACCCCATCTTTTTGTTATTCTTCCCAAAGTGAATCACCTCACATTTAGCTACATTGAATTCCATTTGCCACCTTTCTGCCCAGCTCTGCAGCTTCTCTATATCCTGCTGTAACCTGCCACATCCTTCCTCACTGTCAACAACTCCTCCGACTTTCGTATCATCTGCAAACTTGCTCACCCAACCTTCTAACCCCTCTTCCAGGTCATTTATAAAAATGACAAACAGCAATGGTCCCAAAACAGATCCTTGCGGAACACCGCTAGTGACGGCACTCCATGAAGAAACTTTGCCATCAACTACTACCCTCTGTCTTCTTCCATCCAGCCAATTCCTAATCCAAACCTCCAACTCACCCTCAATGCCATATCTCCGTATTTTCTGCAGTAGCCTACCATGGGGAACCTTATCAAACGCCTTACTAAAATCCATATATAACTACATCTACCGCTTTCCCCTCATCAACCTCCTTCGTCACCTTTTCAAAGAATTCAATAAGGTTTGTGAGGCACGACCTGCCCTTCACAAAACCATGCTGACTATCCTTGATCACATTATTCCTATCCAGATGTGCATAAATCCTATCCCTTACAATTCTCTCTAAGACTTTGCCCACAACAGAAGTGAGACTCACCGGCCTATAGTTACTAGGGTTATCCCTACTCCCCTTTTTGAACAAGGGAACCACATTTGCTATCCTCCAGTCTTCTGGCACTACTCCTGTAGACAAAGAGGACATAAAAATCAAGGCCAATGGCTCTGCAATCTCCTCCCTTGCTTCCCAGAGAATCCTAGGATAAATGCCATCAGGCCCAGGGGACTTATCTATTTTCACCTTTTCCAGGATTTCCAACACCTCTTCTCTACATACCTCAAAGCCATCCATTCTACTTATTTGTGACTCAGTATTCACATCGACGACAATGCCCTGTTCCTGAGTAAATACTGAAGAAAAGTATTCATTCAGTGTCTCCCCAATCTCTTCCGCCTCCACACGCAACTTCCCACTACTATCCTTGACTGGACCTATTCCTACCCTAGTCATTCTTTTATTCCTAACATACCTATAGAAAGCCTTAGGGTTTTCCCTAATCCTACCGACTAAGGACCTTTCATGTCCCCTCCTTGCTGCTCTTAGCTCTCTCTTCAGGTCCTTCCTGGCTACCCTATAACTCTCAATCGCCCCAATTGAACCTTCACGTCTCATCTTGAGATAGGCCGCCCTCTTCCATTTAACAAGGGATTCCAATTCCTTATTAAACCACGGCTCCCTCGCACGACCCTTTCCTCCCTGCCTGACAGGTACATAATTATCAAGGACACTCAATAGTTGCTCCTTGAACAAGCTCCACATATCATTTACACTCTTGCCTTGGAGTCTACTTTTCCAAGCCACACATCCTAAGTCATGCCTCACCGCATCATAATTTCCCTGACCCCAGCTATAACTCTTGCCCTGTAGTACACACTTATCCCTCTCCATCACGAGAGTAAAAATCACCGAATTATGGTCACTATCCCCAAAGTGCTCACCTACCTCTAATTCTAACACCTGGCCTGGTTCGTTACCCAGAACCAAATCCAGTATGGCCTCACCTCTTGTTGGCCTGTCTACATATTGTGTCAGGAAACTCTCCTGCACACATTGAACAAACACTGACCCATCTAACGAACTTGAGCTATAGCTTTCCCAATCAATATCAGGAAAGTTAAAGTCCCCCATAACCACCACCCTATTACTGTCACTCATCTCCTGAATCACCTTCCCTATCCTTTCTTCTACGTTTCTAGGACTATTGGGAGGCCTGTAAAAGACTCCTAACAGGGTGACCTCACCTTTCCTATTCCGAACCTCAGCCCAAACTACCTCAGATGGCAAGTCCTCATCCATCGTCCTTTCCACCACTGTAATACTATCTTTGACAAGCAATGCCACACCTCCCCCTCTTTTACCCCCACCTCTGACCCTACTAAAACATTTAAATCCTGGAACCTGCAACAGCCAATCCTGTCCCTGTTCTAGCCATGTCTCCGTAATAGCCACAACATCGAAGTCCCAGGTACCAACCCACGCTGCAAGTTCACCTACCTTATTTCGTATACTTCTTGCATTGAAGTATACACACTTCAAGCCACTTTCCTGTTTACAGACACCCTCCTTGGAAATTGATGCCATGTTCCTAACCTCCCTACACTCCAGGCCCTGCACCCTGAAGCTACAATCTGGGTTCCCATGCCCCTGCAGAGTTAGTTTAAACCCCCCCCAAGAGCACTAGCAAACCTCCCCCCAAGGATACTGGTGCCCCTCAGGTTCAGGTGTAGACCATCCTGTTTATAGAGGTCCCACCGTCCCCAGAAAGAACCCCAGTTATCCAAAAACCGGAATCCCTCCCTCCTGCACCATCCCTGTAGCCACGCATTTAAGTGTTCTCTTTCCCTATTCCTCGAATCTCTATCACGTGGCACGGGTAACAAACCAGAGACAACAACTCTGTTCGTTCTAACTCTGAGCTTCCAACCTAGCTCCCTGAAAGTCTGTCTAACATCCTCGGCACTCCTCCTACCTATGTCGTTGGTGCCAATATGGACCACGACTTCGGGCAGCTCCCCCTCCCCCTCCAGGACCCGGAAAACACGATCAGAGACATCACGTACCCTTGCACCTGGGAGGCAACATACCAATCGTGAGTCTCTCTCGTTCCCACAAAACCGCCTATCTGTGCCCCTAACTATCGAGTCCCCAATTACTACTGCTCTGCTCTTCTTCACCCTTCCCTTCTGAGTAACGGGGACAGGCTCCGTGCCAGAGACCTGAGCCCCGTTACTTACCCCTGGTAAGTCATCCCCCCCACAAGTATCCAAAACGGTATACTTGTTCTTGAGGGGAATGGCCGCAGGGGGTCCCTGCACTGGCTGCTTCCTCCCAGTCCCCCTCACTGTCACCCATCTATCTGCCATCTTTGGAGTTACTACTTCCCTATAACTCTGATCTATGACCCCCTCTGCCTCCCGAATGATCCGAAGTTCATCCAACTCCAGCTCCAGTTCCCTAACACGGTCTTGGAGGAGCTGGAGATGGGTGCACTTCCTGCAAGTGTAATCGGCAGGGACGTCGATGGCATCCCTCACCTCATACATGTTGCAGGAGGAACATTGCACTGCCTTCACTGCCATCCCTCTAAAGCTAACTTTTATTTTAAAAAAAACTGGGTCTAAAGAATACAACAAGCAAAATTCAGCACTTACCTACTTACCACAACAGGTGTTATTATTAGGTTAGAGGAGGAGGGCGGGTGGGAGGCACTACCCGTGTAGTGCCTCGGGTTCCTCTCCTTCGCGCTTTTAAAGGGGGAAAAAAACCTACCCAGGTAAGCTTACACTAACTGCTTCCGGGTCTCGGCTGCCCCTCTGGTCGTCGTCACTTCCCCCTGGTGCTCCCGCTCTTTCTGTGAAGAGAGAGAAAAAAAACACCGCTGCCCGCTACCGGTAAGCACTTTTAAAACCAAACGGTCTTACCTTCGCTGCTGCTCGCACTGGAAACGAGAGGGCATAGGTTTCAGGTGAGAAGGGAAAGATTTAAAAGGGAGCTAAGGGGCAACTTTTCCACACAGAAGGTGGTGCGTTTATAGAATATCCTGCCTGAACAAGTACTGGAGGCTGGTACAATTGCAACATTTCAAAGGCCTCTGGAAGGGTTTATGAATAGGAAGGGTTTAGAAGAAAATGGGCCAAATGCTGGTAAATGGGACGAGATTAACTTAGGATATCTGGTCAACATGGATGAATTGGGTCTTAGAAACAGAAGATAGGAGCAGGAGGAGCAAATTCGGCCCTTTGAGCCTGCTCTGCCATTCATCACGATCATGACTGATTGTCCAACTCAGTAGCTGATTTTTATAGAACAGAGAACATTACAGCGCAGTACAGGCCCTTCGGCTCTCAATGTTGCGCCGCCCTGTCATACTAATCTGAAGCCCATCTCACCTACACTACTCCATGTACGTCCATATGCCTGTCCAATGACGACTTATATGCACTTAAACTTGGCAAATCTACTACCGTTGCAGGCAAAGCATTCCATATCCTTACTACTCTCTGAGTAAAGAAACTATCTCTGACATTTGTCTTATACCTATCTCCCCTCACTTTAAAGTTGTGTTCCCTCGTGTTTGCCGTTCCCATACTTGGAAAAAGGCTCTCCCTGTCCACCTTATCTAACCATCTGATTTTCCCCGTAACTTTCCATTCCAATCGCCCTAAATGCTATATCTAGCCGCCTCTTGAATACATTCAATGTTTTGGCATCAACTACTTCCTGTGGTAATGAATTCCACAGGCTCACCATTCTTTGGGTGAAGAAATGTCTCCACATCTCCATCCTAAATGGTCTACCCCGAATCCTCAGACTATGATCCCTGGTTCTGCATGCAACCACCATTGAGAACATCCTCCCTGCATCTACCCTGTCTAGTAGTATTAGAATTTTATAAGTCTCTATGAGATCTCCCCTCACTCATCTGAACTCCAGCGAAAATATTTCCTAGTCCATCTCTCCTCATACAGGTATTCCTGATGAAGGGCTTTTGATCGAAACGTCGATTTTACTACTCCTCGGATGCTGCCTGAACTGCTGTGCTTTTCCAGCACCACTCTAATCTAGACTCTGGTTTCCAGCATCTGCAGTCATTGTTTTTACCTATCTCTCCTCATATGTCAGTCCCGCCATCCCTGAAATCAGCTTGGCAAACCTTTGCTGCACTACCACAAGATCAAGAGCATCCTTCCTCAGAAAAGGAGAACAAATTGCACACAATATTCTAGGTATAGCCTCATCAAGGCCCTGTATGACTGCAGCAACACATCCCTGATCCTGTTCTGAAAACCTCTCACAATGAAGGCCAACATACCATTTGCCTTCTTTACCACCTGCTGCCCATTCTTTCCCACCTTCAGTGACTGGTGCACAAGGATTCTCTGGGAAGCTAGAGAGGAGATATCACAGCGTTTGGCTTTGATATTTGAGTCATCATTGTCTACAGGTTTAGTACCAGAGGACTGGAGGATTGCAAATGTTGTGCCCTTGTTCAAGAAGGGCAGTAGAGATGACCCAGGTAATTATAGACCAGTGAGCCTTACTTCTGTTGTAGGAAAGGTTTTGGAAAGGATTATAAGAGATAAGATTTATAATCATCTAGCAAGCAACAATTTGATTTCAGATAGTCAACATAGTTTCATAAAGGGCAGGTTGTGTCTCACAAACCTCTGAGTTTTTTGAGAAGGTGACCAAGTATGTAGATGAGGGTGGGGCAGTTGATGTGGTATACATGGACTTCAGTAAAGCCTTTGATAAGGTTCCACATGGTAGGCTGTTGGAGAAAATGCAGAGGCATGGCATTGAGGGTGATTTAGCAGTTTGGATTGGAAACTGGCTTTCTGTAGGAAGGCAGTGAGTGGTGGTTGATGGAAAATATTCAGCCTGGAGTCCAGTTACTAGTGGTGTGCCACAAGGATCTGTTTTGGGACCACTGCTGTTTGTCATTTTTATAAATGACTTAGGCGCAAGCATAGGTGGATGAATTAGTAAATTTGCAGACGACATTAAAGTCGTTGGAATAGTGGACAGTGTGGAAGAATGTTACAGGTTGCAGGGAGACTTGGATAAACTGCAGAATTGGGCTGAGAGGTGGCAAATGGAGTTCAATGCAGCTAAATGTGAAGTGATGCACTTTGGGAAGAATAACAATAAGGCAGAATACTGGGTCAATGGAAAGATTCTTGGTAGTGTAGATGTGCAGAGGGATCCTGGAGTCCATGTACATAGATCCCTGAAAGTTGCCACCCAGGTTGATAGTGCTGTTAAGAAGGCTTACAGTGTGTTAGGTTTAATTGGTAGAGGGATTAAGTTCCGGGGTCGCAATATCATGCTGCGACTATACAAAAGGCTAGTGCGGCCACACTTGGAATATTGTGTACAGTTCTGGTCGCCATATTTTGGGAAGGATGTGGAAGCATTGAAAAAGGTGCAGAGGAGATTTACCAGGATGTTGCCTGGGTCTGGAGCGAAGGTCTTATGAGGAAAGGCTGAGAGACTTGGGTCTGTTCTCATTGGAAAGAAGAAGGTTAAGAGGGGATTTGGTAAAGACATACAAGATGATCAGAGGATTAGATAGGATGGATAGTGAAAATCTTTTTCCTAGGATAATGGCATCAGCTTGTACGAGGGGGCATAGCTACAAATTGAGGGGTGATAGATTTAAGACAGATGTCAGAGGCAGGTTCTTTACGCAGAGAGTGGTAAGGGCATGAAAAGCCCTACCTGCTAATGTAGTCAACTCAGCCACATTAGGGAGATTTAAACAAGCCTTAGATAAGTACATGGACGACGATGGGATAGTGTAGGGGGATGAGCTGAGAATAGTTCACAGGTCGGCGCAACATCGAGGGCCAAAGAATGTGTTCTGCGCTGTATTGTTCTATGTTTTATGACACCCAGGTCCGGCCACACACTCCCCTCTCCCAATTTACAGCCATTCAGGTAGTAATCTGCCTTCTTGTTTTTGCTTCCAAAGTGAATAACCTCACATTTATCCAAATTATACTGCATCTGCAATTGATTTGCCCACTCACCCAACCTGTCCAGATCATGCTGAATGATCTCTGTATCATTGTCACAATTCACCCTTCCACTCAACTTGCAAACTTTGAGGTATTACATTTTGTTACCTCGTCCAAACATTAATACACAGTGTGATCTTACCAGCACCTTGTACAATGACAATAAGAATTCCCTACTCTTATACTGTAACCCCCTTGAAATAAGAACCAACATTCCGTTATCAATCCTGATTACCTACTTCATCTATGTGCTAACCTCCTGTGTTTTGTGCACAAGTATCCCCAAGTCCCTTTGTGTTGCAGCTTTCTGCAGTTTTTCTCAATTTAAATAATATTCTGTTCTTTTGTTCTCTCTTCCAAAATTAATAAGTTGCATTTTCTGACATTATTCTCCAGCAACTTATTGCCCACTTGCTCAATATATAAATATCCCTCTGTAAATTGTTTGTATAGCTCTCACAACCTGCCTTTCTACCTATTTTTGTGCTGTCTGCAAATTTGACTACAGTACATTCATTTCCTTGATCCAAGTTATTAACATATATTGTAAGCAGTCCCAACAATGATCCTTGTGGAACCCCACTGGTCACAAGTTGCCAACCTGAAAAAAATCCTTTATCCTTACTCGCTAAATCCTGCTCGTAAGTCAATTCTCTATCCATTCCAATATGCTACTTCTAATACGTACCTTGTCCAAATACAACATATCTACTGGTTCCCTTTTATTCGCTCCAGTTGAGATTTCCTTGAAAAACTCTATTAAATTAGTCAGACACGATTTCTCTTTCATGAAGCAATGCTAACTCTACTTGATTAGGTTTGAATTTTTAAATTATATATTATTATTTCCTTAATAATGGATTCCAAGATATTTCCAACATGGATGTTAGGCTAATCGACCTATAGCTACCCATTTTTGCTTCACTCCATTTTTGAATGGGAGTGTCACATTAGTGTCACAATCCTCTGACACTTTTCCAGAATGCAATGATTTTTGGAAACTTACAATCAATGCATCCATAATCTCTGTAGTTACCTTTTTTAGGATCCTAGGATCCTTGTAAGCCATCAGGACTGGGGACTTATATGCCTTTAGCCCCATTAGTTTGTATAATATTACTTCTTTAGCGACGGCTTATTGTTCCCTCTAGTGTTCTCAGATATCTATCCTTGACCAGCTCCTACTTTTCATCTATCTCTCACCCACAGGTGACATCATCTGAAAACAGTGCCAGTTTTTGCATGTGTGATACTTACACCCATCTTCACCACACCAGCACCTTTGTCAAACCCTCCATTATTGTGAAATTATCAGAAATCAGTATTGGATGAGCATAAAATTCCTCAAACTAAACATTGGGAAGACAGAATTCATTGCCTTCTGCCCCCAGTACATACTCCATTCCCTACCTCCCAATTCATGACCTCTGAGGCTGTGCAGAATCCTAGAATCATTGTTGACCTGAAGATAAACGTCTAACTACACATCTGCATCTTTGTTTCCACCTCTGTAATATCAAGCAAATCCTTGTCTGTGTTATGGACAAGAGTGAGAAGTGAAATTAATTATTTTATGGTGTTCTTCTGTCCATAAGTAGACGTTTATTTTCTCATTTTGAAATAGCTAGTGATGTATTTCCTAAAGCTTTTGTTTCTGAAATCCAATTTTAAACTGACATGTGGCAAATTCCTTAGGGTGAAAACAAAGTAAGGTTTATTAATGCATTCAAAACCCAGAGGACAGTTATTACAACACACACACAATCACAGCAGTAATGTCCCTACCTTCATGGAATCATATCGTAGAGAAGAGGCTCCTTAGCCATTGAATTGTATTGCCAAAAGTATATTCCAGTCATAGTGGTTCCACTTTCCCATATTAGACCCATAGCTTTGAATGTGCATTCCAAGTGTTCATCCACAAACTTTTTAAAGATTGTGAGGTTTCCTATCTCAACTACATCCCCTATATTTCAGACATTCACTACCTTCTAGTGAAAATGTTTTTTCCTCAAATCCACTCCTGCCTTTCACTTTAAACTTGTATCTCCTTCTTATTGACCACTTGACTGTTTTACAGCTGTTTTCTGTTCACCCTGACAATGCCCTTTCTCATCTTATTAATCTCTATCATGAGCCTCTCAACCTTTTCTGCTGTAAAGAAAAATAACTCAAGCTGAAATATTCCCTCGCAGGCAACCTGCTTGTGAGACAACTTTGCACCCCCCTCCAATGCAACCATATCCTTCTGACAGCGTGGTGACACAGTACTCCAACTGTGGCCGAAACATGTTCCTGCACAGCTCCAATGTGACCTTCCTGGTCTTGGGGTCTATGCCATGACTGATAACGGCAAGCATCCCATATGCCTTCTTAACTGCCCTATTAACATGCCCTGATACCTTTAGGGATCTGTGGACAAGATGTCTGTTCATCTGAATGTCCCAGTGTCTTGTCATTCAGTTAGTACTCCCTTGTCTTGTTCTTTCTTCCAAAGTGCATCACAACAAATTTATCAGGATTAAAAAAAAAATCATCTTCCACTGATTCTTAAAAAAACAATTATTCACTTGTGGGATGTGGGCATCATTGGCTTGCTAGTATTTGTTGCCTGTCCGTAGTTGCCCTTGAGAAGGTGGTGGTGAGCTGCCTTCTTGAACCCCTGCAGTCTGTGTGCTATAGGTTAATTCACAATGCCCTCAGGGAGGGAATTCCAGGATTTTGACCCAGTGACGGTAAAGGAATGGCAAGATATTTCCAAATCAGGATGGTGAGTGGCTTGGAGGGGCACTTGCAGGTGGTCATGTTCGTGTAATTGCTGCCCTTATCCTTCTAGATAGAAGTGGTGTGGGTTTGGAAGGTCTTGTCTAACCAATCCTTTCATATCCTCCTGTAATCTTACACATTTCTCCTAACTGTCAACAATCCAGCCAATCTTCGTATCAACGGCAAATCTACTTATCATTCCTCCCATGTTTTCATCTAAATCATTTATAAATATCACAATCTATAAGGGACCAGCACAGATTCTTGTTGTACACCATTGGACACCAGCCTCCAGCCACACAAATAGCTTTCTACCACCACCCTGTGTCTCCTGTAACTAGCCAGTTTTGAATTCAATTTGCCAACTTACCCATGTGCTTTTACCTTCTTTATCAATTTCCCTGTGGGACCTTGTTAAAGGCCTTGCTGAAATCCATATAAGCTGCATGAGTTGCCCTGCACTCATCCAAATATTTGGTGACCTCCTTGAAAAATTCAACCAGATTTGTTAGGCATGATCTTCATCTGACAAAGCCATACTGACCGTCCCTGATCATGCCTTGTATCTCTCAATAGAGATGAATTTTCTCCTTCCTATTTTCTCCAATTGTTTCCCTACCACTAATGTTAGACTCATTGGTCTATAGTTCCCTCACCTATCTCTACCACTATTCTTGCAAAATGAGTCAGACAGATGAACAGCACGGAAACAGACCCTTAGCCAAACAAATATCCCAGATAAATCTAGTCCTATTTGCCAGCATTTGGTCCATATCCCTCTAACCCTTCTTATTCATATACCCATCCAGATGCCTTTTAACTTTTGTAATTGTGTCAGCCTCCATCATTTCCTCAGGCAGCTCATTCTATACATGCACCACCCTCTGCATGAAAAAGTTATCCCCGAGGTTCCTTTTAAATAGAACCACATTAGCTGTCTTCCAGCCCTCTGGCTTTTCTCCTCTGGTCCAAGATGATTTAAAAATTTAGGTGCGGGTCCCTGTATTTCCCTACCTGCTCTCTGACAGCAGTCTGGGATATAGCTCATCCGGACCTGGAGATTTGTCCACTTTTAAATCTGCCAAATCTCTAATATCTCCTCACTTCTTATCTTGTTCTGCTCAAGGACTTCATAGTTGATCTTCTCGAATTCTGTACTTGCACCGCCACAACCCCTTCCACGTAAAGGTAGGCTAATTTAACACTCTACCAATGTCCTCTGGCTTCACACAGAGAGATTGACCCCTTTGTTCCTAAAGACCCTATCTTTTCCTTGATTATTCTCTTCCCCGCGATACAGTTGTAGATTGTGTTGGGATTCTCCCTAACCTTGCCTGCCAGTAGTTTCTAATGCACACTCTTTGTTTTCCTACTTGCTGTCTCGAGTTTCTCCCTGCATTTCCTATACTCCTCCAAGGTCATCTGGGCTTGTTGCTGCTACATTTCACCCTAAATAAAACATATTGGGTCTGTACTTACCCCAGTCACTTTTTGAATGCTTTCCACTGTTCTTTGCTGTAGCTTTACCGTCAAGTAGCTGGTCCCAGTCTATTTTAGCCAGATTTTTTAAAAATAAAATCTGCTTTACCCCAATTCAAAACTCTTTTTTTGTAGATCATCTTTCACCTTTTCCAAAACAAACTTAAACATAAAACATTGTGGTCATTATCACTAAAATGCTGCTTCACTGTCACCTCGAACAGCTATCTGGCTTCATTCTCCAGAATTAGAATTAGCATTGCATCTTCCTATGTAGGACCATCTGCATGCTGACATAAAAAAGCTCTCCTGTATACATTTCAAGAAATCAGCCTCCTCTAGACCCCTTATAGCATGATTATTCCAATTAATATCAGGGTAGTTGAAATTCCTTAATATATTTACCATACCACTATTTTGACATGCCTTTGTGAATTGACTGCATATGGAACATAGTCAAGATTAGAGTGGTGCTGGAAAAGCACAGCAGATCAGGTAGCATCTGAGGAGCAGGAAAATTGATGTTTTGGGCAAAAGCCCTTCATCAGGATCTCCAGCATCTGCAGTCCTCACTTTCCCCTGCATATGGAACATAGAACAGTACAGCACAGGAACAAGTCATTCTGCCAACAATGTTATGCCAAATATGACGCCAAATTAAACTAATTGCTTCTGCCTGTTCTTGGTCCATATCCCACATTGCATATTCATGTGCTTATCTAAAAGCCCCTTAAACACCTCATCATATCTGCCTCTACCACTATCCTGGCAGTGGATTCCACACTCCTACCATTCTGTGTAAAAAACTTGCCCCTCGCATCTCCTTTGAACTTTTCTACCTCACCTTAATTGCATGCCTCCTAGTATTAGACATTTCAACTCCAGAAAAAAGATTCTGATTGTCAACCCTACCCATGCATGTCATAATTTTATAGACTTCTATCAAGCTTCTCCTCAGCCTCTGCCACTCCAGAGAAAACAACCTGACTTTTTCTAGCCTCTCCTTACCTTCTAATCCAGGCAGCATTCTAGTAAGTCTCTTCTGTACCCTCTCCAAAGACTCCACATCTTTCCTAATGTGGCCACCAGAATTGAATGCAATACTCTAAGTGTGGCCTTACCAAAGTTTTATAAAACTGCAACATGATATCCTGACTCATGTATTCAATTCCCTGATGAATGAAGAGGAGCATGCCATACACCCTCTTTACCACCCTATCCACTTGTGTAGCCACTTTCAGGGAGCTATGGACTGAACCCCACGATCCCTCTGTGCATCAAGGCTGTTCAGGGTCCTGCCATTAATTGTATACCTTTCCTTAACATTTGATCTCCCAAAATGCAACACCTCATATTTACTCGGATTAAACTCCATCTGCCATTTTTCTGCCCATATCTGCAACTGATCTATATCCTGCTATATCCTTTGACAACCTTCTACACTAACTACTATTCTACTGATACTTGTGTTGTCTGCAGACTTACTAACCCACCCATCTGCATTTTCATCCAAATAATTTATATTTATTACAAACAGCAGAGGTCCCAGTATAGATCAGAACACCACTAGTCACGGGCCTCCAGCCTGAAAAACACCCTTTACCACTACCCTTCTATGGGCAAGCCAATTATGAATCCAAGTGGTCAAGTCACTATGGATCCCATGCATCTTCTGGATGGGCCTACCATAAGAGACCATGTCAACAGCCTTACTTAAATATCTGCTCCTCAATTGCCCACTGACCACTTGAGGGCATGTAACATGCTCCTAACAGTGTGACTGCCCCCTTTTTTTTCTGAATTCTATCCACAAAGCTTCATTTGACAACTCTGACTCCCTCCATTTTGCACCCTCTCCTGTCCTGCCTGAATATCCTATACCCTGGAATGTTAAATTGTCAGACCTGTCCCTTCATCAACCATGTCTCTGTGATGGCAACAACATTGCAGCTCTATACATTATTTCATACCCTTAACTCATCTGCTTACCTCTAGTACACCTAGGATTAGAGGCCATCCAGCCTCGCTTTACTTCTCTGAGACAGCACATGGCTGAACTCACTCTGCTTTGATTCCTTTTGCAAGTTATGCTGTGTTGATATTAAACTAACACATTGCATCCCCTGATTCTACTAAACTAATTTAAACCCTTCCCAACAGAACTAGCAAACCAAACCATAAGGATGTTAGCCCATTCTGGTTCATGTGCAGACCATCCCACTTGTACAGATCCCACATTCCCCAGAAATGATTCCAGTGATTCAGAAATCAAAAACTTTCCCTCTTGCACCAACTTTTGAGTCACGCATTTAATCTGCCATATTCTCCTATTTGTGTACTCAGTATTATGTGGCACCAGGCATAATCCAGAATTGCAATCTTAGAGGTCCTGCTTTTTAACCTACTGCCTAGTTCTCTGAATTCATGATGCAAGACCTCATACCTCATTTTATATTGTTGGTACCAATGTATACCATGGTCTCTGTCTTAATACCCTCTGCCTTCAGGATACCCTGCAGCTACTCAGTGAAGTCATGCCTGCAGCTGCAGAAATACTTGTCTGTTCTCATAAGTAATGAATCCCCTATCGCTATCATTCCTGCCTTTGGGCAGAAGATCTGGGTTTAAATCCCATGTGCCCCAGAGGTGTGTCACAACATGTGAATCTTCAACAATGTTAGAACATAGAACATAGAACATAGAAGAATACAGCGCAGTACAGGCCCTTTGGCCCTCGATGTTGCGCCGATCCAAGCCCACCTAACCTATACTAACCCACTATCCTCCATATACCTATCCAATGCCCGCTTAAATGCCCATAAAGAGGGAGAGTCCACCACTGCTACTGGCAGGGCATTCCATGAACTTACGACTCGCTGAGTGAAGAACCTACCCCTAACTTCAGTCCTATATCTACCCCCCCTTAATTTAAAGCTATGCCCCCTTGTAATACCCGACTCCATACGCGGGAAAAGGTTCACACTGTCAACCCTATCTAACCCCCTAATCAACTTGTACACCTCAATCAAGTCACCCCTAAACCTTCTTTTCTCTAATGAAAACAGCCCCAAGTGTCTCAGTCTTTCCACATACGATCTTCCTTCCATACCAGGCAACATCCTGGTAAACCTCCTCTGCACCCGTTCCAGTGCCTCCACATCCTTCCTATAGTATGGCGACCAAAACTGCACACAATATTCCAGATGCGGCCGCACCAGAGTCTTATACAACTGCATCATGACCTCAGGACTCCGGAACTCAATTCCTCTACCAATAAAAGCCAGTACGCCATATGCCTTCCTCACCGCACTATTTACCTGGGTGGCAACTTTCAGAGATCTGTGTACATGGACACCAAGATCCCTCTGCTCATCCACACTACCAAGTATCCGACCATTAGCCCAGTACCCCATCTTTTTGTTATTCTTCCCAAAGTGAATCACCTCACACTTAGCTACATTGAATTCCATTTGCCACCTTTCTGCCCAGCTCTGCAACTTCTCTATATCCTGCTGTAACCTGCCACATCCTTCCTCACTGTCAACAACTCCTCCGACTTTCGTATCATTCGCAAACTTGCTCACCCAACCTTCTAACCCCTCTTCCAGGTCATTTATAAAAATGACAAACAGCAATGGTCCCAAAACAGATCCTTGCGGAACACCGCTAGTGACGGCACTCCATGAAGAAACTTTGCCCTCTGTCTTCTTCCATCCAGCCAATTCCTAATCCAAACCTCCAACTCACCCTCAATGCCATATCTCCGTATTTTCTGCAGTAGCCTACCATGGGGAACCTTATCAAACGCCTTACTAAAATCCATATATAACCACATCTACCGCTTTCCCCTCATCAACCTCCTTCGTCACCTTTTCAAAGAATTCAATAAGGTTTGTGAGGCACGACCTGCCCTTCACAAAACCATGCTGACTATCCTTGATCACATTATTCCTATCCAGATGTGCATAAATCCTATCCCTTACAATTCTCTCTAAGACTTTGCCCACAACAGAAGTGAGACTCACCGGCCTATAGTTATTAGGGTTATCCCTACTCCCCTTTTTGAACAAGGGAACCACATTTGCTATCCTCCAGTCTTCTGGCACTACTCCTGTAGACAAAGAGGACATAAAAATCAAGGCCAATGGCTCTGCAATCTCCTCCCTTGCTTCCCAGAGAATCCTAGGATAAATGCCATCAGGCCCAGGGGACTTATCTATTTTCACCTTTTCCAGGATTTCTAACACCTCTTCTCTACATACCTCAAAGCCATCCATTCTACGTATTTGTGACTCAGTATTCACATCGACGACAATGCCCTGTTCTGAGTAAATACTGAAGAAAAGTATTCATTCAGTGTCTCCCCAATCTCTTCCGCCTCCACACGCAACTTCCCTTGACTGGACCTATTCCTACCCTAGTCATTCTTTTATTCCTAACATACCTATAGAAAGCCTTAGGGTTTTCCCTAATCCTACCGACTAAGGACCTTTCATGTCCCCTCCTTGCTGCTCTTAGCTCTCTCTTCAGGTCCTTCCTGGCTACCCTATAACTCTCAATCGCCCCAATTGAACCTTCACGTCTCATCTTGAGATAGGCCGCCCTCTTCCATTTAACAAGGGATTCCAATTCCTTATTAAACCACGGCTCCCTCGCACGACCCTTTCCTCCCTGCCTGACAGGTACATAATTATCAAGGACACTCAATAGTTGCTCCTTGAACAAGCTCCACATATCATTTACACTCTTGCCTTGGAGTCTACTTTTCCAAGCCACACATCCTAAGTCATGCCTCACCGCATCATAATTTCCCTGACCCCAGCTATAACTCTTGCCCTGTAGTACACACTTATCCCTCTCTATCACGAGAGTAAAAATCACCGAATTATGGTCACTATCCCCAAAGTGCTCACCTACCTCTAATTCTAACACCTGGCCTGGTTCGTTACCCAGAACCAAATCCAGTATGGCCTCACCTCTTGTTGGCCTGTTCTGCATGGTTGACTAGTTAGTAACGTTAGATCACATGGAATCTAGGGAGAGCCAGCCAATTTGATTGATGGGAGGAGACAGAGGGTTGTTGTTTATTCTGGAGGTCTATGACTAGTGGTATGAGGCAAGAATCAGTGCTGGGTCCGCTATTGTTTGTCATTTATATAAACAATTTGAATGAGAATGTAGGAGATGTGATCAGTAAGTTTGTGGATGACACCAAAATTGGTGATATAGTGGACAGTTAAGAAGGTTATTCAAGAGTACAATGGGGTCCTGGTAAATTGGGCCCATGGCCTGAGGACTGGCAGATGAAGTTTAATGCAGATAAATGCGAGGTGTTATATTTTGGTAAGACAATCCAGGGCAGGGCTTACACAGTTAATGGTAGGGCCCTGGGAAGGTGTCAAACAGAGAGACCTAGGGGTGTAGACACATAGTTTCTTGAAAGTGGCATCACAGGTAGACAGGCTGGTGAAGAAGGTGTTTGCCTTCAATGGTTAGAGCATTGAATATTGGAGTTGGCACGTCATGTTACAAGACTTTGATAAGGCCACATTTGGAGTAGTGCATATAATTACTGCTAGAGGAAGGATGTTATTAAATTGGAAAGGGTGCAAATAAGAATTGCAAGGATGTTATGAGACTGGAATGTTTGAGTTGAAAGGAGAGGCTAGATAAGCTGGGACATTTTTCTCCTGGAGCATCAGAGGCTGAGGGGTAACTTTCATAGAGATTTATAAAATCATGAGGGGCATAGATAAGATGAAGAGCCAAAGTTGTTTCCCCAACAGAGGAGAGTCCAAAACTAGAGGGTATAAGTTTAAAATGAGAGGGGAAAGATTTAAAAGAGACCTGAGGAAACTACTGTATCTCTGTTGCCTTTCCCTTAACCTAAATTGACAGGTCCCTGGTCTCTTTTCATGGTGTCATAATTGCCCTTGTTTAAATTCAAAATAGTTATCTTGGACCTAAAATACTTCCCCTTAAAATGTACGTAAAATTCAATCATGTTATGATCACTGCTACCGAGGGATGCTTTCATGATGAGGTCAGTGAAATAACTCCATAGAGGCTGGTATTCCTTCACCAAGTCATCTCTTATTTATGCATGAAAAGTCCTTGTCACTGATCTAGCTCGCTCAGAGTCAGCTCTCAGAGTGACAGTTTGTCTGATACTCCTGTTTTGATCTGTTAGCCAGGCCTCCCTGATATTCAATGTGGTCCACCTGGCTGACCTTGTTTCAATCACTACAGTCAGTAATTATTCCTATCTTGTTGGTCAAAACCAAATTTCGCATAGTCCGCTGTCTGGTTGGTGCCGTGACATGCTAGTGTACGAAATTTTCCAAAAACATTCAATGAATTCCTCATCTAAGCTAATTTTTCCCATTTCATTTTTCCAGTCCATATATAATTTAGAATTCTTGCCCCCACCCCTTGATAATTGCAGTACCCTTCTGACAAGCTCCCATTATTTCTTCCTTGTTACCCAGTCCCACCATGTGGTTACTGTTAGAGGGCCTGTACACTCCCATAAGTGACCTCTTGCCTTTACCATTCCTCATCTCTACCCAGATTGCTTTAATACCCTGGTTTCATGAACTTAGGTCATCCTTTCTATTGTGCTAACATCACCTATAATTAATAGTGTTGCTCCTCCACCCTTTCATAGCTTCTTGTTCTTCCTAAATGTTATAAAACCTTCAATATTCTGGTACCAATATAGGTCATCTTGCAGCCATCTCAGTAATGACACTAGATCGTTCTTATTTATTACAGTGTGAACTACAGGTTTATCTATTTTGTTTTGTGAATTCAAATTAGATTAAATTTGATTATTTACAGGCCCTTCGGCCCAACAAGTCCACACCAACCCTCCGAAGAGCAACCCACCCAGACCCATTCCTCTACATTTACCCCTTCACCTACCACTACAAGCAATTTAGCATGGCCAATTCACCTAACCTGCACATTTTTGGACTGTGGGAGGAAACCGGAGCACCTGGAGGAAACCCACGCAGACATGGGGAGAATGTGTAAACTCCACACAGACAGTTGCCTGAGGCGGGAATTGAATCTGGGTCTCTGGTGCTGTGAGGCAGCAGTGCTAACCACTGTGCCACCGTGCCACTCAAGTACTTTGCAGTACTTTAAGTTTTTTTTCATGTTATTATTTTTGTAACTTCTACTCTTATAGGCTGATTTGCTCTTAGATCTGTATTCGCTGTCCCTTTCTGTCATTCTCAGTTTATCACTTCTCAAAATAATTTCTTCCACTAATGCCATTTCCCCACTGCTTGAGTCACTACAACTTTTCAAATTTGACCCTTAGCCCCCCACTACTTAGTTTAAACCCGCGCTACTTCTCTAATTATCCAGTTCCCAAGAACTTCCATTCCTCAATGGTTCAGATGTAGGCCATCCCAACGGTATAGTTCCATTGGCACCAGTGACCCACCAAGCAGCATCGACTTATCTCAAACCAGTCTTTCAGCAACATATTCATCTCTCAAACCTTGTTTACCCTGTGCCAACTTGCACAAGGTCAGATAACAATCCAGAAATTATTACCTTAGAGGGTCTACTTCCTAATATTGTGCCTAGCTCCTCATAGTGGATATGTAAAACCTCTTTCTTAGTTCTGCCTATGTCATTGGTGCCTACATGGACCATGACAACTGGATCCTCCTCCTCCCACTACAAATTTTTCTCCTGCCAGGAGCAAATATCCCGAACCCTGGCACTGGGCAGACAACACGACCATCTGACCTCATATTTTTTGCTGCAGAGAAGCTTGTCAATCTTCTGACAGTGCTGTCCTCTACTACCACTACATTCCTCTAGGCTCCCCCGACTTGAACACCTCTGATTGTAATTGCTTCACCATTGGTGACTATCCTTCCAGCTGCCTCGGTTTGTAACTAAGTTTTGCAACTCCCTCCCCACACCTTCCCAGCACTTAATCTCTCTATCTTTCTTTCTTACTTTGAGGCGCTCCTTAAAACCACCTCTTTGATGAAATATTTTGGTCATCTTTCTTAACATTTCCCAAAATGTTTAAGTGTTATTTTCTTTTATGAAGCCCCTGCAAAGTGTGTTGTCGTAGAGTCATATAGCATGGAAACAAACCTTTTTGTCCAACTCGTCCTTCCCAGCCAGGTTTCCGAAACTGAACTAGTCCCATTTACCTGCATTTGTCCCATATCCTTCTAAACCTTTCCTATCCATGTACCTATCCAAATGTCTTTTAAATGATGTAACTGTACCCGCATTTACCACTTCATTTGGCTGTTCATTGTACATATGCACCACCGTCTGTGTGAAAAAGTTGCCCCTCAGGTCAGTTTTAAATGTTTCCCCATCCACTTTAAACTTAGACCCTCTAGGTTTTGACCCTTCACCCCTCCCCCCCCCCCCCACTCTGGGGGAAGAAAACCTTGACTATTCACCTTATCTATGCCCTCATGATTTTATAAATCTCTATTCAGTCATCTCTTAGCCTCCAACACTCCAGGGAAAAAAGTCTCAACCTATCCAGCCTCTTCTCATAACACAAACTTTCCAGTCTCGGTAATATCATTGTAGATTGTTTTTGTACTCTTTCCAGTCAATAACATCTTTCCAATAGCAAGGGTAATGGGAATTGTACATAGTACTCCAAATGTGACCGTACCAATGTCTTGTAAGCTATAAAATGATGTCCCAACTCCTGTACCAATGAAGGCAAGCATGCCAAATGTCTTCTTCACCACCATGTCCATCTGTGATGCCAAGGAACTATGTATTTGCATCCCTAGTTCTCTCTTTGGCAACATTCCCCAAGGCCCTACCATGAATTGTGTAAGTCCTGCCATGGTTTGTCTTACCAAATGCAACACCTTACTTTTATTTAAGTTAAATTTTATCTGCCATTCCTCAGCCCACTGGCTGAGTTAATCAAGGTACAGTTGTACTCTAAAACTTCTCCACTGTCCACTATACCACCAATTTTGGTGTCATCCGCAAACGTATTAATCACGTCTCCTATATTCTCATCTAAATTGTTTATATAAATGACAAACAACATTGGACCCAGCACCAATCCTTGCAGCACACTACTGGTCACAACCCTCCTTTTCTTACCATCAAGCCAATTTTGTACCCAATTTGGCTAGCTTTCCCTGGATCCCATGTGTTCTAACCTTACGAGCCAGTCTACCATGCAGAACCTTGTTGAAGGCCTTGCTAAATTCCATGCAGACAAGGTCTATCGCTCTGCCTTCATCTATGTTCTTGGCCACCTCTTCAAAAAACTCAGTCAGGTTTGTGACACATGATTTCCCATGCACAAAGCCATGCTGACTATTCTTAATAAATCTTTGCCTTTCCAATTGCATGTAGATCTTGTTTCTCAGCATCCCTTCCAACAACTTACCTACTACTGACATCAGGCTCAGCGATCTGTAGTTCCCTGGGTTTTCCTCGCAGCCTTTCTTTAATAATGGCACAACATTAGGCACCCTCCAATCTTCCGACACCTCCCCTGTGGCTATCAAAGATACAAATATATCTGCTAAGGGCCCTAGCTTCCCACAATGTCCTAGGATACGCTTGATCAAGTCTTGGGGACTTAACTACCTGTATGTGTTTTAAGACCTCCGGCAACTCTTATTATGTAACGTGGACACCCTTATAGACATAACTGTTTATTTCTTCAAGTTCCCGAGCTTCCATGTCTTTCTCCAAAGTAATTGCTGACGTTTCCTATTCGTTTAGGATCTCACTCATCTCCTGTGGTTCTACACATAGCTGGCCTCGTTGATCGTTACGGGGCCCTTTTCTCTCCCTAGTTACTCTTTCACATGTAAGATATACTTGTAGAATTTCTTTTGATCCTTCTTAACCGTATCTGCCAAAGCTATCTCATACCTCATTTTCTCACCTCCCTCCCACCCATTTTCTTCTTAAGTATACTCCTATACCTCCTGTACTCTTCAAGGGAATCATTTGATCCCAGCTGTCTATATCTCACATATAACTACTTCTTTCGCTTGACCAGAACCTCAATATCTCTAGTCATCCAGCATTCCATACACCTGCCAGCCTTGCCCTTCACACTAGCAGGAACATGCTGTCCCTGAACTCTCATTTGTCTCACTTTTGAAAGCCTCCCACTTGCCAGACATCCCTTTAGCTGTATACAGGCTCCCCCAATCAACATTTGAAAGTTTCTAGAGTGTGGTGCTGGGAAAGCACAACAGACCAGGCAGCATCTGAGGAACAGGAGAATCAACACTTTGGACATAAGCCCTTCATCAGGATTCTCCTGCTCCTTGGATGCTGCCTGGCCTGTTGTGCTTTCCCAGCACCATACTCTCAACTCTGATTTCCAGCATCTACAGTCCTCACTTTCTCCCATTTAAAAGTTTCTGTCTAATACAATCAAAATCAGTCTTGCCACAATTTAGAACTTAACTTGAAAGCCTATCCTTTTCCATTACTATTTTAAAACAAATAGAATTATGGTCACTGGTCCCAAAGTGCTCCCCCACTAACACCTTAGTCACTTGCCCTGCCTTGTTTCCCAAAAGGAGGTTGTGTTTTGCCCCTTCTCTCATAAGGCCATCTACGTATTGATTGAGAAAGTTTTCTAGAACACACTTAACAAATTTCTCCTTATGCAAAACCTTAACACAATGACAGCTAAAATCCCCTACAATTACAACTTTATTATTCTTGCAGCCATCTATGATCTCCCTACATGTTTGCTCTTCAGTTTCCTGCTGACTATTGAGGGCGTACAGTGCAATCCTAACAAAGTGACCATCCCTTTCTTATTTCGCAATTCCAACTTTGCAGCTTCACTGGATGTTTCCCCCAGGAATATCCTGAGTACTGCCATAATGTTTTCCCTCGTCAAAAATGCCACTCCATTTCCTACAGCATCTACACCCCAGAACATTGAGCTGTCAGTCTTGTCCCTCCGTTACGACATGGGGTAAACCCTCCTGTTTAATTTAAACCACCATGGGAAAAGGTTTATCCCATGCAGTAATCTGTGAAAATTTGAGAGACAAAGAACTATTTAAAGTAAAAACTAACAACTTTATTTCTTAACATATAACAGACAAGAATTAGCTAACAACTATTTACAACTCCTTCCTCTAACTTACCTTTTACCTTCCCCTTCGATAATACTAGTCCAATAAAACCCTTGATTAAGATTTACCAAAAATTCAAATTTTCAAAGCCAGCCAGATGTCGAATCTTCTCTTATATCTTCCTTGGTCTTCTTTTTTTCTTCTTAGGAATTTCTGTTTCACAGGTTACTGATCGATAAAGGTACCTTTAAGAGAGCTATTTTCCCTGGCAGTCTGCAGGTGCTTGTAACTTGGCAGTTCTCTTCCCAACTGTTTAATTTTTCCCGGCTTATACCCCCAAGGCTTCAGGTTGTGTCATTGGCTTTTAAGATTGTCAATATATTAAATTTAAACTTGATTGGAATTTGGTGTTTTTCAGGGAATAATTTAAACTGATTGGCCTAATTTGAATTTATTTTGTTGTCAACAGGCAACTAGCTAATTGAGTTGTTCCACTAAACGTTACATTACATCTTGTTCAGAACACTTGGTGCTGTGTCAAGTAGTTCTGCCAGCTTTTAACTTTCTTAAAGGTACAGTACACCCACATCTTCATAACACCTCTCTCAGCCACTGCAGGGGATGGGCACAATTGAAATGTGGAGCTTATTCAAGGGCTAGCTACTGCATGTCCTTGATAAGTATGTACCGGTCAGGCAGGGAGGAAGTTGTTGAGCCATGGTTTACTAAGGAAGTTGAATCTATTGTCAAAAGGAAGAAGAAGGCTTACATTAGGATGAGGTGCGATGGCTCAGTTAAGGCGCTTGAGAGTTACAAGTTAGGCAGGAAAGATCTAAAGAGAGAGCTAAGAAGAGCCAGGAGGGGACATGAGAATTCATTGGCTGATAGGTTCAAGGAAAACCCTAAGGCTTTCTATAGCTATATCAGGAATAAAAGAATGGCAAGAGTAAGGTTAGGGCCAACCAAGCATAGTGTTGGGAAGTTGTGCATGGTGTCAGAGGGGATAGGGGAAATGCTAAATGAATACTTTTCATCAGTATTCACACTAGGAAAAGAAAATGTGGTTGAGTAGAATACTGAGATACAGGCTACTGGACTAGATGGGATTGAGGTGCATCAGGAGGAGGTGTTAGCAATTCTGGAAAGTGTAAAAATAGCTAAGGCCCCTGGGCCGGATGGGATTTATACAAAGATTCCCTGGGAGAAGGTTGCCGAGCGTTTGGCTTTGATCTGTATGTCGTCAATGTCAACAGGAATAGTGCCAGAAGATTGGAGGGTGGCAAATGTTGTTCCCTTGTTTAGGAAGGGGAGTAGAGACAACTCTGCAAATTATAGACCTATGAGCCTTATTTTGGTTGTACTTAAAGTGTTGGAAAGAGTTATAAGAGATAGGATTTATTATCATCTACAGAGGAATAAGTTGATTAGGGATAGTCAACATGGTTTTGTGAAGAATAAGTCATGCCTCACAAGCCTTATTGAGTTCTTTGAGAAGGTGACCAAACAGGTGGATGAGGGTAAAGTTATTGTGCTTTACGTGGGTCCCCCATGGTAAGCTATTGCACAAAATACGGAGGCATGGGATTGAGTGTGATTTAGCGGTTTGGATCGGAGATTGGCTAGCCGAAAGGAGACAGAGAGTGGTAGTTGATGGGAAATATTCATCCTGGAGTTCATTTACTACTGGGGTATCCCAAGGATCTGTTTTGGGCCCACGTTGTTTGTCATTTATATAAATGACCTGGTTGAGGGCATAGAAGGATGGGTTAGCAAATTTGCAAATGACACTAAGGTCGGTAGAGTTGGGGATAGTGATGAAGGATGTTGTAGGTTTCAGAGAGACATAGATAAGGTGCAGAGCTGGGCTGAGAGGTGGCAAATGGAGTTTAATGCGGAAATGTGAGAGGTGATTCACTTTGGAAGGAGTAACAGGAATGCAGAGTACTGGGCTAATGATAAGATTCTTGGTAGTGTAGATGAGCAAAGAGATTTCGGTGTCCAGGTACATAGATCCTTGAAAGTTGCCACCCAGGTTGAGAGCTTGGTAAGAAGGCATACAGTGTGTTAGCTTTTATTGCTTGGGGGATTGAGTTTCAGAACCATGAGATCATGCTGCAGCTGTACAAACTCTGGTGTGGCCACATTTGGAGTATTGTGTACAGTTCTGGTCACCACATTGTAGGAAGGATGTGGAAGCTTTGGAAAGGATTCAGAGGAGATTTTGCCTGATATGGAGGGAAGGTCTTACTAGGAAAGACTGAGGTACTTGAAGCTGTTTTAGTTGAAGAGAAGAAGATTGAGAGGTAACTTAATTGCGGCATATAAGATAATCAGAGGGTTAGAAAGGTTGGACAGTGAGAGCCTTTTTCCTCGGATGGCGATGGTTAGCACAAGGGGACATAGCTTTAAATCGAGGGGTGATAGATATAGGACAGCTGTCAGAGGTAGTTTCTTTACTCAGAGAGTAGTAGAGGCATGGAACGCACAGCCTGCAACAGTAGTAGACTCATCAACTTTAAGGGCACTTAAATGGTCATTGGATAGGCATATGGACGAGAATGGAACAGTGTAGGTTAGATGGGCTTCATATTGGTTCCACAGGTCGGCACAACATCGAGGGCCGAAGGGCCTGTACTGCGCTGTAATATTCTACGATATCCCAGTCCCATGTTTCCATTCATGCCCTGAGTTCATGCATTACCTGTCAGTCCTCTTGCATTGAGATAAGTGCATTTTAATTCATAAGTCTTCGCTGATTTTCTGCCTTGCTCTTACCTCCCTTGTCTATTTAACTTGATCTCTTTAACTTCTGTGCAACCCTCAACATTTTTCTTGCCTCACTACTGGTTAGGATACACACATACCTTCACCACACCTCCATCCTCTGTAGCCTCAATTCCTTGCCAGACTAATCTAAACTCTCCTAAATAGCTCTAGCAAATTTCCACACCAGGATATTGGTACCCTTCCAGTTTGGGTGCAACCCATCCTTGTTGTATAAGTCACTTCTGCCTCAGAAGAGATCCAAATGATCCAAAAATATGAACCCCTACCCTCGCACCACTCCTCAGCCACACATTTATCTGCTTTATCCTCCTTTTCCTACACTGACTAGCATGTGGCAATGGGAATAATCCAGAGATTACTACTCTTGAGGTCCTGCTTTTTAACTTCCTGCATAATTCACTGTATTCGCAATGCAAGACCTCATCCTTTTTTCTTCCTATATTGTTGGTACCAATGTGTAAAATGACCTCTGCTGCTCATGCTCCCCTTTGAGAATTTGCTGCAATCGACCTGACTGAAACTGCAGTGTGATCACCTTCTTGAAGGTACTATCTACCAGACTGCCTCCTGTATGCTACTCAGTGCATTTAAGTGCTGCAACAACTCCACAGAGGCTATCACCAAGTCACCCTTTATTTAGATGTGAAAAATCCTTGATACTGATCCAGCTTCCCCAGAGTCAGCTGTCAGAGAGAACAGAACCTCTGATACTCCTGCTTACATAGTCAGCCAGGGCTCTCTGATTGGGCTACTGGGAACTCATATTTTATGAAATCCACCTGGCTGACTTTGTTCCAATCACTACATCTTTCCCCCTCTGAATCTGCAGACATAGGCCAATTCTTTGCAGCTCCGCGTGGGGCATTTTAGCATTGGGTCAGGTTCCTCCATCTCTGCCTCTGGTATGGGCGGTGTGCAATGCACAGTAACCTCCCTCTTGCGCCCGGAGTGTCTTGGAAGAAATTCATCCTCATCTTCAGGTGGTAAAAGCTGCAAGGCTGTGACATTTACTGTGTCCATATCAAACTCCAAGGTTTCTTCGATGTTAGACGGAGGGGGAGAACTCTCAGGTTCTGACAGTCTTACTGGGTGTTCTGAGAGGCTGGATATGTTTTGCTCATGCCTTGTTTGTGAGTTTGCAGCTTTCATGTGGTCCACATGCTTGTTCAGGACCGGCTCACCTACCTGAACTTTGTTCATTCATGAGACCTGACCCTGCTTCAATCATGCCTGTTACCCAGGTTCCTACGCTAAACTTCATCCCTTGAAGTTAACTGTTTCTCTCTTGGTGGAGGCTTGTGTCTAGCATTGGCATTCACTCTCATCCCCAAGGTCTGGGAAGGGAGATTTAGCCTGGTAAGGAGTCTTCTTTGGATTAGCAATTCTGGTGGAGCTATCCCTGTAGTTCCATGAGGGGTGGTCCAATATTTAAGTAGGAACCGGAACAGTTTGGTATCTAGTGAAGCCATAGGTTGATTCTTTAAACCTGCCTTCAAAGTTTGGACTGTTCTTTCTGCCAGACCATTGGATGATGGATGATATGGAGTTGTCCTTATATGACGAATATCATTCAACATTAGGAAATACAGAAATTCCCTGGCTGTAAATAATGGCTCACTATCTGTGACCAACACTTTGGGGAATCTATGTATTGTAAATAAATCCGTGCATTTTTTCTATCAGCATCCTGTGTTTGACAAATGACCTGTATGCTGCCACCATAACTCCTCACCAACATCTTAATTTTGGAAAACCTTGGGTGACCCTGGTAGAGTTTAACCAGTATCTGCCCGGAATTTGCCCAGAACAATCACTCTTGCTCCCTATAATAATATACCATCTTCTACTGTGATCTGGTCTCTCTGAAGCCAAAAAGATTTCATTTCTGGTTGTGATGGTCCTTTGGTTTCTATATTCTCCACCAGCTGTTTCAGTTTTGCCAGGACTGGATCTTTCTGAGTTCATAGTTTGATATTGTCAGCTGTGACTGAAAGTGTGTCCAGAAAATTTAAAACCATTTCAGACTGTTCAAAGAACAGTCTAAACTTTGAAGGCAGGTTTAAAGAATCAACCTGTGGTGTATCTGCCAATGGAAGATGTGTCAATGCATCTGCATTTACTTCATGGCTTCCCAGACGATGTTCTAACTTGTAATTATATGTGCTTAGTATTACAACCCACCACTGAATTCAACTGAAACCATGGACAGCGCTGCCTTTTCCTCTTTAGAGTTAAATATCACACAACACCAGGTTATAGTCCAACGGGTTTATTTGGAAGTATGAGCTTTCACTGCACTGCTCCTTTGCCAGGTAGCTAGTGGGGCAGGATCACAGGACACAGAACTTACAATAAAAGATCAAAGTGTCGTACAAATGAACAAACCTAGATTGCTGTTAGGTTTTTAGTCACTTAGACTGGGGATGATGTTTTTGATGGATTAAAATGTAAATTCCTGAACTTCTTTCAGGTCACAGTCCCGAGATAACTTATGGTTTTATAAAAAAAGCAACATCTCAGCTCAGACAATGCATGAAAGGTGTGAGGTTAGAGTCTGTCTGTATCCCAACCTTGACCCAAAACATAGAACACAGAGCATAGAACATTATAGCGCAGTTTAGGCCCTTCAGCCCTCGATGTTGTGCCAACTTGGGAAACTAATCTGAAGCCCCTCTAACCTACAGTATTCCATTATCATCCATATGTCTATCCAATGTCCATTTAAATGCCCTTAACGTTGGCGAGTCTACTACTGTTGCAGGCAGGGCATTCCACGTTCTTCCTTCTGAGTAAAGAACCTACCTCTGACATCTGTTCTATATCTATCACCCCTCAATTTAAAGCTATGTCCCTTCGTGCTGGTCATGACCATCCGAGTAAAAAGGCTCTCACTGTCCACCCTATCTAATCCTCTGATCATCTTGTATGTCTCTATTCAGTCACCTCTTAACCTTCTTCTCTCTAACAAAAACAGCTTCAAGTCCCTCAGCCTTTCCTCATAATACCTTCTCTTCATACCAGGCAACATCCTGATAAATCTCCTCTGTACCCTTTCCAATGCTTCCATGTCCTTCCTATAATGCTGCGACCAGAACTGTATGCAATACTCCAAGTGCGGCCGCACCAGAGTTTTGTACAACTGCAATGTGACCTCATGGCTCCGAAACTCAATCCCTCTACCAATAAAAGCTAACACACCATATACCTTCTTAACAACCCTATCAACCTGGGTGGCAACTTTCAAGGATCGATGTATATTGATATTGAGATCTCTCTGCTCATCCACACTCTGTTCATACTAAGAATCCTAACATTAGCTCAATACTCTGTATTCCTGTTACTCCTTCCAAAGTGAATCACCTCACACTTTTCCATGTTAAACTACATTTGCCATCTCTCAGCCCAGCTCTGCAGCTTATCTATGTCCTTCTGTAACCTGCAACGTCTTTCCGCACTGTCCACAACTCCACCAACTTTAGTGTCATCTGCAAATTTAGGAACCCATCCTTCTACGCAATCATCCAAGTCGTTTATAAAAATAACAAACAGCAGTGGCCCCAAAACAGATCATTGTGGTACACCACTGAACTCCAAGATGAACATTTCCCATCAACCACCACCCTCTGTCTTCTTTCAGCTAGCCAATTTCTGATCCAAACTGCTAAATCACCCTCAATTCCATACCTCAGTATTTTCTGCAATAGCCTACTGTGGGGGACCTTATCAAACGCTTTACTGAAATCCGTATACACCGTATGAACTGCTTTACCCTCATTCATCTGTTTGGTCACCTCCTCAAAGAACTCGGTAAGGTTTGTGAGGCACGACCTACCCTTCACAAAACCGTGTTGATTGTTCCTAATCAAATTATTCCTTTCCAGATGATTATAAATCCTATCTCTTATAATCCTTTCCAACATTTTTCCCACAACCAATGTAGGGCTCATAGGTCTATAATTACCAGGGTTGTCTCTATTCCCCTTCTTGAACAAAGAGAAAACATTTGCTATCCTCCAGTCTTCTGGCACTATTCCTGTGGACAATGACAACAAAGATCAAAGCCAAAATCTCCTCCCTGGCTTCCTATAGAATCCTAGGATAAATCCCATGCAGGCCAAGAGACTTATCTATTTTCACACTTTCCAGAATTGTGAACACCTCCCCCTTATGAACCTCAATTCTGTCTAGTCCAATAGTCTGTATCTCTGTATTCTCCTCAACAAAATTGACTTTTTCCTGTGTGAATACTGATGAAAAATAGCGCTTCCCCTATCTCCTCTGATTGCACACACAACTTCCCACTACTGTCCTTGGCAGGCCTTAATCTTATTCTTGTCATTCTTTTATTCCTGACATACCTAGAGAAAGCTTTAGGGTTTTCCTTGATCCTACCTTCCAAAGACTTCTCATGTCGCCTCCTGGCTCTTCTTAGCTGTCTCTTTAGATCCTTCCTGGCTAACTTGTAACACTCAAGCCCCCTAACTGAGCCTTCACGTCTCATCCTAACATAAGCCTACTTCTTCCTCTTGACAAGCGATTCAACTTCTTTAGTAAAACATGGTTCCCTCGCTCGACCACTTCCTCCCTGCCTGACAGGTACATACTTAATCAAGGATACACAGTAGCTGTTCCTTGAACACGCTCCACATTTCAATTGTGCCCATCTTCTGCAGTTTCCTTCCCGATCTTATGCATCCTAAATCTTGCTTAATCGCATCATAATTGCCTTTCCCCCAGCTATAATTCTCGCCCTGTGGTACATGCCTATCCCTTTCCATAGTTAAAGTAAACGTAACCGAATTGTGGTCACTATCACCAAAGTGCTCATCTACCTCCAAATCTAATACCTGGTCAGGTTCATTATCCAGTACCAAATCCAATGTGGCCTCACCTCTTGTTGGCTGATGTACACACTGTTAGGAAACCCTCTCATGCTCACATCCAAATCATTTATGTAAATGACAAAAAGTAGTGGACTCAGCACCGACCTTTGTGGCACTCCACTGGTCACAGGCCTCCAGTCTGAAAAACAACCTGCCACACCATCCTCTGTCTCCTACCTTTGAGCCAGTTCTGAATCGAAATGTTCTCCCTGTATTCCATGAGATCCAACCTTGCTAACCAGTCTCTCATGGGGAACCTTGTTAAACGCCTTACTGAAGTCCACATAGATCACATCTACCGCTCTGCCCTCATCAATCCTCTTTGTTACTTCCACAAAAAACTCAATCAAATTTGTGAGACATAATTTCCCACGCACAAAACCATGTTGAATATCCCTAATCAGTCCTTGCCTTTCCAAATACATATACATCCTGTCCCTCAGGATTCTCACCAATAACTTACCTACCAGCCTTTCCTTTCACCCTAACAGGAGTATACTTTCTCTGATTCTCGTTATCTCATTTCTGAAGGCTTCCCATTTTCCAGCCATCTCTTTACCTGCGAACATCTGCCCCAATCAGCTTTTGAAAGTTCTTACCTAATACCATCAAAATTGGCCTTTCTCCAATTTACAACTTCAACTTTTAGATCTGGTCTATCCTTTTCCATCACTATTTTAAAACGAATAGAATTATGATCGCTGGCCCCAAAGTGCTCCCCCACTGCCACCTCAGTCACCTGCCCTGCCTTATTTCCCAAGAGCATGTCAAGTTTTGCACCTTCTCTAGTAGGTACTTCTACATACTGAATCAGAAAATTTTCTTGTGCACACTTAAATTCCTCTCCATCAAAATCCTTAACACTATGGCAGTCCTAGTCTATGTTTGGGAAGTTAAAATCCCCTACCATAACCACCCTATTATTCTTACAGATAGCTGAGATCTCCTTACAACTTTGTTTCTCAATTTCCCTCTGACTATTGGGGGGTCTATAATACAATCTCAATAAGGTGATGATCCCTTTCTTATTTCTCAGTTCCACCCAAATAACTTCCCTGGATGTATTTCTGGGAAAATCCTCCCTCAGTACAGCTGCAATGGTATCCCTTATCAAAAATGCCACTCCCCCTCCTCTCTTGCCTCCTTTCCTATCCTTCCTGTAGCATTTGTATTCTGGAACATTAAGCTGCCAGTCCTGCCCATCCCTAAGCCATGTTTCTGAAATTGCTGTGATATCCCAGTCCCATGTTCCTAACCATGCCCTGAGTTCATCTGCCTTCCCTGTTAGGCTCCTTGCATTGAAATAAATGCAGTTTAATTTATTATTCCTACCTTGTTCCTGCCTGCCCTGACAGTTTGACTCGCTTCTTTTCTCAATTGTACCAGTCTCAGATTGATCTCTTTCCTCACTATCTCCATGGGTCCCACCCCCTACCTTACTAGTTTAAATTCTCCCGAGCAGCGCTAGCAAGTCTCCCTGCCAGTATATTAGTCCCCTTCCAATTTAGGTGCAATCTGTCCTTCTTGTACAGGTCACTTCTACCTCAAGAAGATTCCAATGATCCAAAAACGTGAATAAAATTTAATTTACCTTCCCAGCAGTCCCCTGATCTGTGGCCTCCATTTTTGCAGAGGGAGCAGTGAGAACGAGGACCAGGGTCTGCTGGAAAGGTAAAGTAATCCTATAAAAACTTACCTCGTGAATTGGGCAGAGTGCATGCTGAGCAGGAGCGGACACGGGACAGCTGAGTAAGTGAGGTAATATATCTGGGCAGTTGCTTTACCTGAAACACTACTTTCATGTCTCCCACCCATCTTCCTCCTCCTAGCTTTGCCTATAAATCCACTATGGGAGAAATTGGGTATTTATCCAGGTGCGAAAAGCAGTTTACCAAATGTTTAAAATCCCCACAAAGGTGAACTGACCCATCAGGCTTCACAATTGGTATGACCAGTCTACCTATTCTGCAACTGGACTGGTTTCAGGATTCCTGCGTTTTCCATCCTCTGATTTCTGCCTCTACCTTTACCTGTAATGCAAATGGCACCAACCAGGTCGTGCAGAATCATGGAACTGCTTCCTGGTCAACATGCCAGGTGATATTGGCTCCTTTGATAGCCCTTAGACCTTCCAGGGTATTTACTTGGATGCTGCCTGACCTGCTGTGCTTTACCAGCAACACATTTTCGGCTCTGATCTCCAGCATCTGCAGACCTCACTTTCTCCTATTTAATTAGGACTTGACTCAGGCAGCCATTTTTAAAAAAATATTTTTATTGAGAAGTTTTTCTTTACAAAATTATAAAATTGCAAAAATGTAACAATATAAAATTATAATAACAACAACAATAAACTAACTACTACCCTATTCTACAGAATAAATCAAAACCATAGTCACTACAGATCAATAAATAAATGACGCCGCTCAGCACAACAAAACTGAAGCTCCCAACCATCGTGAGCATTAATTATCGCAACCACATTCATTCGAAATTCTTCCTCTCAGACCATCAGGTTCACTAAACTTAACCATTATGGCTAAACTAAGGCCTTAATTAAATGGCAGACAAATCTGCTTCTAGCTAATTCAAAAAGGGCTGCCATGTCTTATAAAATGTTCCATTTTTGGCTGCACCATATTTGTGAGAAAATCTAAAGGGATGTGTTCCATAATTAACTTACGCCACCCCGACAGGCCTGGGGGTTCTCAGACACCCAGCACATCAGAATGTTCTTCCTTGCACAAAAAGTGATGTCAAAAAGCTTTTTTCCATGTACATCTGAGGAAGCTAAGTTTGGCAAGCCCAGGAGAAGAGAGACCAGGTCTGCCTTAACTTCAGTCCCCAAAGCCCTCTCTATTACTCATGCCACAGGGCTCCAGTGCCTACAAAACTTGTGGCATGACCACAAACAATGAGTGTGGGTACCTATGCTTATTTTACACTTGGGGCACATTGGGGATGCTCCCTTTTTAAATTTCGCAAGACAGTCCGAGGCCAAATGAACCCTATGAAGAACCTTCAACTGCATGGCATGTGTCCTGTTACAGATCAAGATCTCTCTCACGTTCTTACAAATGTCTTCCCATGTCTTGGAGGAGATCTCAACTCCCAACTCCTTCTCCCAGACCTCACAGTTGCTCAATATCATCCAAGAAACTACCCTCCAGCAGGCGGTAGAGAGTACTAACCGAGAGAGTGCTCTTGGCATGAAGCACCATCTTCTCTATATCAGATGTGTAGGAGTTGGTCAAAAGCGTAGTTCCTTTTTGAATAAACTCCCTAACCTGGAAAAAAACGAAAAAGGTCTCTGCTAGACAATCCATACTTGCGGATCATTTGGTCAAAGGACATCATGATCTCACCCTCAAACAAGTCACCCAGACAAGAGACTCCCCTAGTTGCCCAAAGTTAGAATCCAGTGTCCATTATCCCTGGCCCAAATCCCAGCATATTAACTATAGGGGTGAGAAAAGAGGTTTTAGATAAATTGCCCTCACTCTGCCAGTATTAATAATAATTGGATTCTGACAGTATTCTGTAATTGTCCTCATCTTATCCTTAAATAGCAGACTAGTAAAAGGGCACTTTGCCCGGGAGGCCTCAATATTCAACCATATTGAATTGAATTTATTGTCACATGTACCGAGGCACAGTGAAAAGCTTTGTCTTGCGAGCAATATGGGCAGATCACATAGTTAAATAACATAGATAAGTAAATAAAAGGTAAACAGCAACAAAAACAAAAACCCAGGAACGGCGAATGCTAAGAGTATGAGAGTCCATTCAGTATTTTAACAACAGTAGGGTAGAAACTGTTTCGAAATCGGCTGGTCCATCTGTTGAGGCTTCTGTACCTTCTATCCACTGTGGGGTCCATGAGGTGGTTAAAATCCACCCCCATGATAGTATGCTGCGTTTTAAGAATGCATCGGTCAGAAATTAAAAGGGGATGTGCCAGGGGACAGTAGATATTTAAAATGCTATACGCTTCATCATGTATTAAGGCTTTAAGGATTACAAACCACCCACTCTCGTGTTTTCTGGGTCCTTAAGGGGGAGGGGGAGCAGCCCGAAGTCGTGGTTCACATTGGCACCAACGACACAGGTAGGAGGAGGGCTGAGGATGTTAGGCAGGCTTTCAGGGAGCTAGGTTGGAAGCTCAGAGTTAGAACAAACAGAGTTGTTGTCTCTGGTTTGTTACCTGTGCCACGTGATAGAGAGTCGAGGAATAGGGAGAGAGAACAGTTAAATGCGTGGCTACAGGGATGGTGCAGGAGGGAGGGATTCTGGTATCTGGATAACTGGGGTTCTTTCTGGGGAAGGTGGGACCTCTATAAACAGGATGGTCTACACCTGAACCTGAGGGGCACCAGTATCCTTGGGGGGAGGTTTGCTAGTGCTCTTGGGGGGGGTTTAAACTAACTCTGCAGGGGCATGGGAACCTAGACTGTAGCTTTAGGGTGCAGGGCCTGGAGTGTAGGGAGGTTAGGAACATGGCATCAATCTCAAAGGAGGGTGCCTGTAAACAGGAAACTGGCTTGAAGTGTGTATACTTCTATGCAAGAAGTGTATGAAATAAGGTAGGTGAACTTGCAGCGTGGGTTGGTACCTGGGATTTCGATGTTGTGGCTATTACGGAGACATGGGTAGAATAGGGACAGGATTGGCTGTTGCAGGTTCCAGGGTTTAAATGTTTTAGTAGGGTCAGAGGTAGGGGTAAAAGAGGGGGAGGTGTGGCATTGCTTGTCAAAGATAGTATTACAGCGGTGGAAAGGACAATGGATGAAGACTCGCCATCTGAGGTAGTTTGGGCTGAGGTTAGGAATGGGAAAGGTGAGATCACCCTGTTAGGAGTTTTCTACAGGCCTCCTAATAGTCCTAGAGATGTAGAAGAAAGGATTGCGAGGATGATTCAGGAGAAGAGTGAAAGTAATAGGGTGGTTGTTATGGGGGACTTTAACTTTCCAGATATTGACTGGGAAAGCTATAGTTCGAGTTCGTTAGATAGGTCGGTGTTTGTCCAATGTGTGCAGGAGGGTTTCCTAACACAATATGTAGACAGGCCAACAAGAGGTGAGGCCATACTGGATTTGGTTCTGGGTAACGAACCAGGCCAGGTGTTAGAATTGGAGGTAGGTGAGCACTTTGGGGACAGTGACCACAATTCGGTGACTTTTACTCTAGTGATGGAGAGGGATAAGAGTGCACTGCAGGGCAAGAGTTATAGCTGGTGGCAGGGAAATAATGATGCGGTGAGGCACGACTTAGGATGCATGGCTTGGAAAAGTAGACTCCAAGGCAAGAGTGTAAATGATATGTGGAGCTTGTTCAAGGAGCAACTATTGAGTGTCCTTGATAAGTATGTACCTGTCAGGCAGGGAGGAAAGGGTCGTGTGAGGGAGCCGTGGTTTAATAAGGAATTGGAATCCCTTGTTAAAGGGAAGAGGGCGGCCTATGTAAAGATGAGGCGTGGAAGGTTCAATTGGAGCGATTGAGAGTTATAAGGTAACCAGGAAGGATCTGAAGAAAGAGCTAAGAGCTGCAAGGAGGGCACATGAAAAGTCCTTAGTTGGTAGGATTAGGGAAAACCCAAAGGCTTTCTATAGGTATGTCAGGAATAAAAGAATGACTAGGGTAGGAATAGGTCCAGTCAAGGTTAGTAGTGGGAAGTTGCGTGTGGGGGCTGAAGAGATTGGGGTGACACTGAATGAATACTTTTCGTCAGTATTCACTCAGGAACAGGACATTGTTGCCGATGTGAATACTGAGTCACAATTAATTAGAATGGACGGCTTTGAGGTATGTAGGGAAGAGGTATTGGAAATTCTGGAAAGGGTGAAATTAGATAAGTCCCCTGGGCCTGATGGCATTTATCCTAGGATTCTCTGGGAAGCAAGGGAGGAGATTGCAGAGATTGATTTTTATGTCCTCGTTGTCTACAGGAATAGTGCCAGAGGACTGGAGGATAGCAAACGTGGTTCCCTTGTTCAAGAAGGGGAGTAGGGATAACCCTAGTAACTATAGGCCGGTGAGTCTCACTTCTGTTGTGGGCAAAGTCTTAGAGAGAATTGTAAGGGATAGGATTTATGAACATCTGGATAGGAATAATGTGATCAAGGATAGTCAGCATGGTTTTGTGAAGGGCAGGTCGTGCCTCACAAACCTTATTGAATTCTTTGAGAAGGTGACTAAGGAGGTGGACGAGGATAAAGCGGTAGATGTGGTATATATGGATTTTAGTAAGGCGTTTGATAAGGTTCCCCATGGTAGGCTACTGCAAAAGATACGGAGGTATGGCATTGAGGGTGAGTTGGAGGTTTGGATTAGGAATTGGCTGGCTGGAAGAAGTTGATGGTAAAGGTTCATCTTGGAATGCAGTTACTAGCGGTGTTCCGCAAGGATCTGTTTTGGGACCATTGCTGTTTGTCATTTTTATAAATGACCTGGAGGAGGGGCTAGAAGGTTGGGTGAGCACGTTTACGGATGATACGAAAGTCAGTGGAGTTGTTGACAGTGAGGAAGGATGTGTCAGGTTACAGCGGGATATAGATAAGCTGCAGAGCTGGGCAGAAAGGTGGCAAATGGAGTTCAATGTAGGTAAGTGTGAGGTGATTTACTTTGGTATGAGTAACAAAAAGATGGGGTACCTGGCTAATGGTCGGATACTTGGTAGTGTGGATGAGCAGAGGGATCTCGGTGTCCATGTACACAGATCTTTGAAAGTTGCCACCCAGGTAAATAGTGCAGTGAAGAAGGCATATGGCGTACTGGCTTTTATTGGTAGAGGAATTGAGTTCTGGAGTCCTGAGGTCATGTTGCAGTTGTATAAGACTCTGATGCGGCCGCATCTGGAGTATTGTGTGCAGTTTTGGTCGCCATACTATAGGTAGGATGTGGAGGCACTGGAACGGGTGCAGAGGAGGATTACCAGGATGTTGTCTGGTATGGTAGGAAGATCATATGAGGAAAGGCTGAGGCACTTGGGGCTGTTTTCATTGGAGAAAAGAAGGTTTAGGGGTGACTTGATAGAGGTGTACTAGATGATTAAGGGTTTAGATAGAGTTGACCATGAGAACCTTTTTCCACGTATGGAGTCAGCTATTACGAGGGGGCATAGCTTTAAATTAAGGGGTGGTAGGTATAGGACAGATGTTAGGGGTAGATTCTTTACTCAGCGAGTCGTGAGTTCATGGAATGCCCTGCCAGTAGCAGTGGTGAACTCTCCCTCTTTATGGGCATTTAAACGGGTATTGGATAGGCATATGGAGGATAGTGGGCTAGGATCGGCGCAACATCGAGAGCCAAATACTGCCCTGTATTTTTCTATACTCTATATTCTCGTCTTTAATGTGACCTAATAACTTAAATACGAGATTCTTCCAAACAAGTAAAGCCACTCCCCCTGCTCTTAGTGTTAGAGGATGAAAAGAACACCCAATCAAACCCACCCTGCTGTAGCTTTAGATGTTCCTTATCATCAAGGTGGGTTTCCTGCAATGGAGCGATATCAACCCTCTCCTTCTTGAGACTCGAGAGTACTTTTTTTACCTTGACCTGAGAGTGTCAGGGCCAATGCTGGACATGTACATTTATTCATAGAGTCAAGACTGCCTTAATATTCAAGGTGCACCATTTTAGAAGACAATTAGCCATATCCCTCTAATACAACCCTTGAACCCCTGAGGGGAAGAACCCTACTTACAATGTGCCGAGTGTAAATAAATACTCATCACGCTGAGAAAATACACACACTGAAACTACGTTACCAAAACTTTCAAAACCTACATCTACTAAATACATACAAACTAAACCAAATACAAAAACACTTGATGGGAGACTCTATCCCCTGCCCACAGGGGGTGCTTACACGACCCATACACACCTCCATAGCTCCTTCTGCCTTGAGCCACGTCCCAAACTCAGGCAAAGGATGAATACAAACAGATATTATGAACAAAGAAATTAAAAGTGGGCATTCCACCCATCCCCAACCATACATTGACCTCAACTAACTGGAAAAAAATCCAACAACACTTTCTGTAATAAAAAAGAGAAGTACACAAGGAAAAAAAGGAAAGAAAAAAAACATTATTGTCCATATCCTTTGGACATCCAGTATATTTTAATATAGAAAGTCCAGAAAGTTTTTCGCTTTTTCTGATGAATCAAATAAGTGCTCAAACCCTTCATGATTGAAATGGAGCACTGCCAGGTGCCTTATGGAGTATTGAATACCAAGATCCCTCAATCTCTTCTTCACTTCATCAAAGGACTTCCTCTTGCAGATCACAGCCACAGATAAGTCCTGGTTAAACATAATCTTGGATCTTTTGTAAATCAGGGTCAGTGGATCCTTCCCCTGCGATTTGGAGGCTTCCATTACCTCCTGTTTATCCCGATAACACTAGAATCGCACTAGGACCAGGCGGGGGCACTGGTGTGAACTCGGCCTGTGCATGCAAAGCGGTGAGCTCTATCAATTTACACCTGGCCTACCTCGGCCTCGCAGCCAAGAAATCGTGGCAGCCAGTCTTCAAAGAAACTGGCTGGCTGCTTATCTTCTTCTCCCTCTGGCAGCCTGACAACCCAGATGTCCTTTCTTTGACCTCTGTTTTTGAGGTCATCGACCTATCTACCTGCTTCTCGAGGGCCTGGATCTGCCCCGCTGAGGACTCGACCGTGGTCTCCGATGCCGCGTTCTGCCACTCAACTTCCTCCACCTGCTTCCCAATTCCTTCAAGCTCCTGCTCATGCTTCTGTAGCATGGCCGAGATTGGTTCCAGCCTGGTGCAATTTTCTTCAATCGACACTTCGATCTTCTACCGGAGCTTCACGACCTCTGCAGCCAAACCTTGTTGAGTACATAAATCTATTGGGGTTTCAGAGGAGGCTGAAGCTGCGGCTGTGGGCGTGTCCGAAGCTGCAGGGGAATGTCCTGCATGTTGCGATGTGTTCGGTCCTATGCCTCTAGTCATCTTCCCTTGCTAGAAAAAAAAGATATGTAGCAATTCTACCAATATTTAATTATCGATTTTCTCCTAAAGCTTAGGTGGGGTTGTGTGGAATGGTGTTGGGTGGAGGGGGTGGGGGGGGTGGTGGGTGGCAGGGATGGTGGAGGCACCACTTTGCCTGAGTTGTGGTGCAGAGCTCAACAAGGCAGACTTGTTAGATCTCCGCTATCTTGGATCCCCAGGCAGCCATTTTCTAATCAAAAATTGTTGAGCCAATCTTGGTGAATCTCTCTCAACCAATTTTGCCCCATTTAGCTTGGACCAACCCTTTCACTACAGTGGGTAGTAACTGAACCAGCTGTTTCTCATAGGAAGCAAAGTTGTACCCTTAATCAGTCTAACCGAGGTCTTGCACAACCTTAAGGATTGGAGTCCAGAGTGAATTTTGCTAAGACTGGTTCTGCAATCACTGAACCAGCCACGTTGTAATATCCCGTAAATTCTTGAAAGGTTTTAGTATCCAGTGCCTCAGGAAACATTAGGCTCCTAATACCGACAAAGCTGCGGGTCCACTAGCTGTCAGGAGAATTACTCATTGCTTTTCATCTGCCCTAATGTCATTTGCAAGGACAAAATAATGCATTATTTCCACATACTGGGCCGAGTCTTTGATGGCAACATTGAACGGGTCAAGCTTCCCAAATAACTGCATGTTGCCAGAAATGCTTACTCCAACTCAAAGATGACTGTTGTGACAGAATTTCTTCAGGGGTACGCTTTTCTTTCATCATCACTGGAATACCTCTGCAGAGGGCAGTATCCCATCACCAAGTCACCCATTATTTACTTGTGGAAAGCCCTTGACACTGATCCAGCTTCCTCAGAGCCAGCTGAGAGAGAACAGCGCCTGTGATACTCCTGTTTATATCTGTCAGCCAGGAGTCTCTGATTGGAACAAGATGAACTCATATTGTACAAGATCCACCTGGCTGACATCACTACCGTCAAGACACAAGTGTTCTGCATACTTCCTGCAGACAGGGTCACCATGGACAGTCAACTGCTCCCTGATCTCCCACAGCTGACCGGAGAAGCATACCACTTCACTGGCTCCCCCCACCTTTTCTCAGTCCCAACCTTCAGACTCAGCACCGCCTTCTTGACCTGCAATCTTCTTCCTGACCTCTCCACCCCCACCCCCTCTCTGGCCTATCACCCTCACCTTAACCTCCTTCCACCTATCGCATTCCCAACGCCCCTCCCCCAAGTCCCTCCTCCCTACCTTTTATCTTAGCCTGCTTGGCACAGCCTCCTCATTTCTAAAGAAGGGCTTATGCCCGAAACGTCGATTCTCCTTCTCCTTTGATGCTGCCTGACCTGCTCCACTCTTAGATCTAACTGGCAGCACCTCGACCACAAAGCTGTCCCTTGCAAAAATGGCCAGAACAAGAGAAAGCAGTGCTTCCCTCCCCCCACTTGCTTAAATTCCCACACTTAACTCACAGTGATTGTGCGCTCTTGTTGGCTGCACATTGTGCTGGGAGCACTACAGGCCTTGCTTTTATATTATAAAGCCTACAAGAACCAAATTTAACCAGTTTCCTGAATTGTTTTAATTAGGTTATGTAGGTACAACACTAGGAGAGCTTGTTTAAACGTTCCTTCAGCCTGAAAAAAAACATAACAACCTTTAAATATTTACCCTCTCTTTACCCACAGTCTTACATTTTAAGAATGCAAAAAATTAAGATATATATTCAAACTCCCACACTTAGTTCAACTCCCAATGGTTGCATACTCTTGATGGTCGCCCATTGTGATGTTTTATTTAAATAAAGACATGTTATAAATATGACTTGTGCCATTTAATCCTCTGAAAAATCTTTGAAGTAGGATATTTTTTCAAACATACTTCAATTCACTGGTAATAAGGCTTGGTTCAGCAGCTATGAATAGTTCAAAGAATTGTGCATCTGTTATCCATAGTTAGACAAAGAAACTGCATAGTAACATAAAGCAGCAACATCTGGCAAGTTTGGGCTGCAGAGATACAAATGAGACCTTTCACCTCCCCTGAATTTTCCAGGGATGTCTTTCACAATGAGCTTTATTTTGTTTGCAGTAGGATTTCCACAAGCATGGACTCTGCATAGACTCTTCAAAGAACAATTAGCTAATCGAACTCATTCAAAAGAGAGGCATCAAGCCAGGTAATAATACAGTATCAGATATATATTGCGTCAGAACAAAGGAAACTGCTTCTGAAAATTAATACAGTTCAAGGAGTTCTTTCATCAGGGCAGGGGCTACTCTTTGGAGAAATTTGGATATAAGCTTCCAGTCAGGGAGATCATAAAGTTGTTCATTGCAGGTCCACCTCAAAAGTGCTCTGATTAGCATGATTAACAGCTTAGCATTGAGTTTCTGCTATAATATATGGATGGTGATTACCTTAGATTGTCTTAATTGTGTCAGTCCTTCTCATAGATAGTACATCAAGTTCAAGGAGGACATTGACTTCATAAAGTACAAGATAGGCAGCATACTACATTCCAACTTTTTTTTAACCTTCTTCTTTCTTTGTATATTAGCTTACTGCACTATTTTATTTAAAGAAATAATCCTGAGGTATAGTTGCCTTGTGATATATTGACCACATTTCCATTATCATCGAGATGCACAGATGTGAAAGCATGGAAATTGACCCAACCAGTCCATTTCAGTGTTTCCTTCCATTTAAACAAATAGTCCTAATTATAGATACATGTCCTAAACAGCCTCATTCAACTGTTTACCATTAACCACTGAAGTAAATTCTACAGCTTCACAACTTTGTGTAAAGAGGATTTTTCCTGCATCTGTTCTAAATTTCTTAATTTTAGGGGAAGAATTTGGATACAGTTCAAAAACAAACACTCTATTGGCAAAGCAAGTTTATTCCATGCCTATTGTTCCAGTGCAGTACCTAAATTTCATGATATGTGTTCATTTGCTGCATGCCACCAGCGATAAGTGTGGTGTCGAGTGTTTGCACATCTAAGTAGGGAAGACAAAGTTGTCAGAGGCTAGCATGAATTCATGCCAGTCTGCTCTACTTAAAACATATTCTCAAAGACAAATAGGGTGGGCCTTGTCAATAACATTTATGTCCCAAGAGAGCATAGGAAATAAGCCTGACTCTTTTAAAGGGAAGGTATATTTTCATTGGTGCATGTGTTAGACTTCATTTGCAGAAGGGACTTTTAACTGGGAAAGATAAAAGAATGGAACAATATAAGAGAGATTGGATCCAAGTTTCTGCAACATAACACTGAGGGCCTTTGTGCAGAAGTTCGATCCTCATTCTACAAGTGGTCAGCTAAAACAGTTAAAGGCAATGGAAAATTCAGTTACTTAAGAGAATATACCTTAAATGTGATATCCATCAGTTGCACCTAAGTTCTCACACTAGTTAATGCACTACAACCCATGACTCATCTACCAGCAATCTCCATCAATCACATTAATAGCTTCATCTCACTTTTACAAGCTTAGAACCTCATAGCAACATCTCATACCACACACACACACGCACACACAGTACCAGCTCTTCAACCAAGCCACTCAATACATTGTATCACACATCAGTCAGTTTCATTTTTGTTGTAGGATAAAATGCATTTCACCATGATTGGTGTAGTCATAATGTAGGCCTAAAGTAGAGCTGAAAAGATCCAAAGTTGACTAAATGTTTCTATCTAATCCACCTTCTCACATCCCACTTCATCTTATATCACAATTTTGTCTGATTCCCACGCTGCAGGGGGTAAAAACATGCAACAGTGAAAGTCTTTTTCCTAGGATGATGATGTCAGCTTGTACGAGTGGGCATAATACAAATTGAGGTGTGATAGATTTAAGACAGATGTCAGAGGCAGGTTCTTCACTCACAGAGTGGTAAAGGCGTGGAATGCCCTACTTGCCAATATAGTTAACTCAGCCACATTAGGGAGATTAAACAATCCTTGGATAAGCGCATGAATGATGATGGGATAGTGTAGGGGAATGTGCTTAGAATAGTTCACAGGTCGGCGCAACATCGAGGGCCGAAGGGTCTGTTCTGCAGTGTTTGTTCTATGTCCTATGTTCTATTTTTCCCCCACTTTATTCACTGCAAACTTACACTGTGGGGTTGGGCTGGAGGGTCTGGGGAGAATGCTGTGGCAGGGTGGAGAGTATGGGGATGGTAGTGTGGGGTGGGGGTGGTGTGGGGTATGTGGGTGGGGGTTATGTGGGTATGTGGGTGGGGGAGTGAGGATGTGTGGGGAAGAGGGGTAAGGACACAGGAGGGTGAGTTGGCACACAGATGGGAGGGAGAATGAAGACATGGCTGGAGTGAGGACGTGAGAGAGGGTAGTGAGGATGTGGAGATGGAGTGAGGACACAGGAGGGAGAGTGAGGATATGGAAGGAGTGAGAATGAAGGAGGCAAATGGGAGACTGGTTAGCAAGGTTAGATCTCACGGAATAAAGGGAGAACTAGCCATTTGGATACAGAACTGGCTCAAAGGTAGAAGACAGGGTGGTGGTGGAGAGTTGATTTTCAGACTGGAGGCCTGTGACCAGTGGAGTGCCACAAGGATCGGTGCTGGGTCCTCTACTTTTTGTCATTTACATAAATGATTTGGATGTTGGCAGGTGGGACTAGATTGGGTTGAGATATCTGGTGGGCTTGGATGGGTTGGACGGAAGTATCTGTTTCCATGCTGTACATCTCTATGACTCTGTAAGTAGGTGTAGAAGGGTGAGGATGTGGTCATGAATGGGAGGAAGGGAAGAGTAGAGCAGAGAAGAAATGGGAGGAGAATGGGGGGGAGCCTTCTGAGGTTTCTGCATCGTCCCCACTTCTCTTGTACCCTCACTCCCCTACCATGTCCTCACTACATCCCTGCATCCTCCCTACTCTTACATCCTAATTCCCTCTCCCCTCACACATGCTTGGTCTGCTCCTCTCCTATGTCCCGATGGTGTTCTCACTCAACTCTTCTCAAATCATCAGTCCCTCCTCCTGTATCCTCACTCACCTCCCACATCCTCCCCCATGTCCTCACACCCACTCCTGTATCCTCACTTCCCTCCCACATCCTCCCCTATATGGACACTCCCATTCCTGTATCTTCAATCCCACCTAATTCTCACTCCCCACTTTCATCCTCACTCCTCCTGTATCCTCTTACACCCCTCACGTTCTCACTCCTGCCATGCCTTCACTCTCCCTCCCATCTTGTGTTCTGATCTCCCCTATGTGTGCCCACTCACCCTCCTATGTCCTTACTCCCCTTCCAGGTGTATCCTCACTCCCCTACCTCTCCTGCATCCTGACTCACCCCCTGTCAGTGTTCTCTGTCTTGCTCCCTTCCCAGTCTTCACTCCCCCTCCACTATGGTAGAAGGGGATCGCCTATTATTGCTCAACTATTAATCCAGAAATACAGTTAATGTTCTGGACACCCAGGTTCAAATCCTGCCAAGACAGATGGTAGAATGTGAATTCAATAAAAGACAATTTGGAATCAAGAATCTACTGGTGACCATGAATCCATTGTCGATACTCGGATAAACCTATCTGGCTCATTAGTGTTCTTCAGGGAAGATAATCCTCAACTGCCCTCTGAAATGGCCTAGCAAGCCATTCAGTTATACCAGTCACAATGTATCAAGAAAGAAACGAAACCAGTTGGACCACCCAGCATTGACCTAGGCATCACTAAAGAAAATGGCAGAAACAGCCCTACCAATCCCCAAAGTCCTCTTTACTAACATCTGTGGGCTAGTACCAAAACTGGGAGAGCTGTCACACAGATTGACCTAGCAACAACCTTACTTAGTCATACTTATGGAAACACACGTGACAGACAGTGTGTGGGAAGTGAGGACTGCAAATGCTGGAGATCAGAGTCGAGCATATGTTGCTGTAAAAGCACAGGTCAGGCAGCATCCAAGGAGCAGGAGAATCGACGTTTCGTACATAAGCTCTTCATCAGGAATCCTCTAATAGATAATGTCCCAGAATCCAAAGTGGAGTGGTCCTGGGAGTCTTCAACATTGACATCACACCCCATAAAGTCTTATGGCTTCAGGTTAAACATGGTCAAGAAACCTCCGACTGATTACCAAATACTATCCTCACTCAACTGATTAATTAGGTTTGTTTTTTGAATCTGACAGCATGGAGACAGGCCCTTTGGCCCTAACTGGTCCCTGCTGAAATGTTAGGCAGGCATTGAGGAAGGAGATGTAGCTGTGGTAGCGAGTCTGCTTCTGGACATAGCTGAAGAGCTTCAGGACAGAGGAGATTATCTGGATGGTGCAGTGAGAGATAGACTCATTGAGATCCATGTAGAGAGATGAAGAGAACTTCTTCAAGGTAGGCATCCTTGAAAGAGGCTTTGCATTAGGGTTGAAATCAACTAGGAGAAAGTAAGGACTGCAGATACTGGAGATCAGAGATGAGGGTGTGGTACTGGAAAAGAACAGCATGTCAGGCAGCATCTGAGGAGCAGGAGAATTGACGTTTCGGGCATAAGCCCTTCATCAGGTGGTCTTATGCCTGAAATGTTGATTTTCCTGCTTCTCGGATGCTGCCAGACCTGCTGTGCTTTTCCAGTACCATACACTTGACCTCATCCTTACCAATCTGCTGGCTGCAGATGCATCTGCGCAATACAGTGTTGGTAAGAGTGACCACTGCATAGTCCCTATGGAGATAAAGGCTTGCCTTCACTTTGAGAATAATCTCCATTATATTGTGTAGCATTATCACCATGCTAAATGGGACAGACTTTGAACAGATCTAACACTGCAAGATTGGTCATCCATGAGACTCTGTGGGCCATCAGCAGAATTGCATTTCAGCACAGTATGCAACCTCATGGTCTGGTATTACCCCAACTTATTCATTAACATCAAGCCAGAGGATCAATCCTGGTTCAATGGAGAATACAGGATGGTATGCCAATAGCAGCACCAGGCATACCCGGAGATGAGGTGTCAATGTGGGTGAAGCTACCAAACAGGACTACTTGCTTGCCAGACAGCGTAAGCACCATGTGACAGACAAAACTAAGCAATCCCACAACCAAGGGATGGTATCTAAGCTTTGCAGTCCTGTCACGTCCAGATGTGAATGGTGGTAGACAATTAAACAACAAACTGGAGGAGGAGTCTGCACAATTATCTCCATCCTCAATGATTGAAGAGCCCAGCACTTAAGTGTAAAAGATAAGGCATTTGCAGCAACCTTCAACCAGAAGTGTCAAGTAGATGATCAATCTTGACATCCTCCAGTGGTCTCCAGTATGAAACTAAATAGCTGTGGGGGGACAAACTGGAAGTTTAACGAGGAAGTTAAAGGGAAAGTTAGAACAAGAGAAGTCAAGAAAGACAACGGAATCAATGGAGCAGAAAGCTCAAAAAAGGATCATGCCGTAAGGTGAGGTGAAATAGGGATTGATAGAAGGGTGAGGGGAGTAACAAATTAAAAATATTATATATGAATGCACGAAGCATTAGAAATAAGGTGGATGAGCTTGAAGCTCATTTGGAAATTGGCAGTTACGAAGTTGTGGGGATAACGGAGACGTGGCTTCAAGTGGACAGGGCCTGAGAAATGAATATTCAAGGCTATACGTGCTATCGTAAGGACAGACTGACTGGCAGAGGGGATGGGGTGGCCCTGTTGATAAGGAATGATATTCAGTCCCTTGCACGGGAGGACCTAGAATCAGGGGATGTAGAGTTAGTATGGATAGAGCTGAGAAATTCTAAGGGTAGAAAGACCCTAATGGGAGTTATCTACAGGCCCCCAAACAGTAGTCTGGATGTGGTGTGTAAGTTGAATAAGGAGCTGAAATTGGCCTATCGCAAAGGTATTACTACAGTTGTTATGGAGGATTTCGACATGCAGGTAGGCTGGGAGAATCAGGATGGTACTGAACCCCAAGAAAGGGAGTTTGTGGAGTGCCTCCGAGATGGATTCTTAGAACACCTTGTACTGGAGCCTACCAGGAAGAAAGCAATTCTGGATCTGATGTTGTGCAACGAACCGGATTTGATCAGGGACCTCAAAGTAAAGGAGCCATTAGGAGGTAGTGACCACAATACAATAAGCTTTACATAGAAACATAGAAAAAAAAAATATAGAAAAAATACAGCGCAGTACAGGTCCTTTGGCTCTCGATGTTGCGCCGATCCAAGCCCACCTAACCTACACTAGCCCACTATCCTCCATATGCCTATCCAATGCCCGTTTAAATGCCCATAAAGAGGGAGAGTCCACCACTGCTACTGGCAGGGCATTCCATGAACTCACGACTCGCTGAGTAAAGAATCTACCCCTAACATCTGTCCTATACCTACCACCCCTTAATTTAAGCTATGCCCCCTCATAATAGCTGACTCTATACGTGGAAAAAGGTTCTCATGGTCAACCCTATCTAAACCCCTAATCATCTAGTACACCTCTATCAAGTCACCCATAAACCTTCTTTTCTCCAATGAAAACAGCCCCAAGTGCCTCAGCCTTTCCTCATACGGTCTTCCTACCATACCAGACAACATCCTGGTAATCCTCCTCTGCACCCATTCCAGTGCCTCCACATCCTTCCTATAGTATGGCGACCAAAACTGCACACAATACTCCAGATGCGGCCGCACCAGAGTCTTATACAACTGCAACATGACCTCAGGACTCCAGAACTCAATTCCTCTACCAATAAAAGCCAGTACGCCATATGCCTTCTTCACTGCACTATTTACCTGGGTGGCAACTTTCAAAGATCTGTGTACATGGACACCGAGATCCCTCTGCTCATCCACACTACCAAGTATCCGACCATTAGCCAGGTACCCCATCTTTTTGTTACTCATACCAAAGTAAATCACCTCACACTTACCTACATTGAACTCCATTTGCCACCTTTCTGCCCAGCTCTGCAGCTTATCTATATCCCGCTGTAACCTGACACATCCTTCCTCACTGTCAACAACTCCACTGACTTTCGTATCATCCGTAAACTTGCTCACCCAACCTTCTAGCCCCTCCTCCAGGTCATTTATAAAAATGACAAACAGCAATGGTCCCAAAACAGATCCTTGCGGAACACCGCTAGTAACTGCACTCCAAGATGAACCTTTACCATCAGCTACTACCCTCTGTCTTCTTCCAGCCAGCCAATTCCTAATCCAAACCTCCAACTCACCCTCAATGCCATACATCCGTATTTTTTGCAGTAGCCTACCATGGGGAACCTTATCAAACGCCTTACTAAAATCCATATAAACCACATCTACCACTTTACCCTCGTCCACCTCCTTAGTCACCTTCTCAAAGAATTCAATAAGATTTGTGAGGCACGACCTGCCTTTCACAAAACCATGCTGACTATCCTTGATCACATTATTCCTATCCAGATGTTCATAAATCCTATCCCTGACAATTATCTCTAAGACTTTGCCCACAACAGAAGTGAGACTCACCAGCCTATATTTACTAGGGTTATCCCTACTCCCCTTCTTGAACAAGGGAACCACGTTTGCTATCCTCCAGTCCTCTGGCACTATTCCTGTAGACAACGAGGACATAAAAATCAAGGCCAATGGCTCTGCAATCTCCTCCCTTGCTTCCCAGAGAATCCTAGGATAAATGCCATCAGGCCCAGGGGACTTATCTATTTTCACCCTTTCCAGAATTTCCAATACCTCTTCCCTACAACCTCAAAGCCATCCATTCTAATTAATTGTGACTCAGTATTCATATCAGCAACAATGTCCTGTTCCTGAGTGAATACTGACGAAAAGTATTCATTCAGTGTCTCCCCAATCTCTTCAGCCTCCACACACAACTTCCCACTACTAACCTTGACTGGACCTATTCCTACCCTAGTCATTCTTTTATTCCTGACGTACCTATAGAAAGCCTTTGGGTTTTCCCTAATCCTACCAACTAAGGACTTTTCATGTCCCCTCCTTGCAGCTCTTAGCTCTTTCTTCAGATCCTTCCTGGCTACCTTATAACTCTCAATCGCTCCAATTGAACCTTCCACGCCTCATCTTTACATAGGCCGCCTCTTCCCTTTAACAAGGGATTCCAATTCCTTATTAAACCACGGCTCCCTCACACGACCATTTCCTCCCTGCCTGACAGGTACATACTTATCAAGGACACTCAATAGTTGCTCCTTGAACAAGCTCCGCATATCAATTGCGCCCTTGCCTTGAAGCCTACTTTTCCAAGCCACGCATCCTAAGTCGTGCCTCACCGCATCATTATTTCCCTGCCCCCAGCTATAACTCTTGCCCTGCAGTGCACACTTATCCCTCTCCATCACTAGAGTAAAAGTCACCGAATTGTGGTCACTGTCCCCAAAGTGCTCACCTACCTCCAATTCTAACACCTGGCCTGGTTCGTTACCCAGAACCAAATCCAGTATGGCCTCACCTCTTGTTGGCCAGTCTACATATTGTGTCAGGAAACCTTCCTGCACACATTGGACAAACACCGACCCATCTAACGAACTCGAGCTATAGCTTTCCCAGTCAATATCTGGAAAGTTAAAGTCCCCCATAACAACCACCCTATTACTTTCACTCTTCTCCTGAATCATCCTCGCAATCCTTTCTTCTACGTCTCTAGGTGTATTAGGAGGCCTGTAGAAAACTCCTAACAGGGTGACCTCACCCCTATTCCTAACCTCAGCCCAAACTACCTCAGATGGCGAGTCTTCATCCATCGTCCATCCCCAGAAAGAACCCCAGTTATCCAGATACCGGAATCCCTCCCTCCTGCACCATCCCTGTAGCCACGCATTTAACTGTTCTCTCTCCCTATTCCTCGACTCTCTATCACGTGGCACGGGTAACAAACCAGAGACAACAACTCTGTTTGTTCTAACTCTGAACTTCCAACCTAGCTCCCTGAAAGCCTGCCTAACATCCTCAGCCCTCTTCCTACCTATGTCATTGGTGCCAATGTGGACCACGACTTCGGGCTGCTCCCCCTCCCCCTTAAGGACCCGGAAAACACGATCAGAGACGTCATGTACCCTTGCACCTGGGAGGCAACATATCAAAAGTGAGTCTCTCTCGCCTCCACAAAACCGCCTATCTGTGCCTCGAACTATCGAGTCCCCAATAACTATTGCTCTGCTCTTCTCCACCCTTCCCTTCTGAGCAACGGGGACAGGCTCCGTGCCAGAGGCCTGAACCCCATTGCTTACCCGTGGTAAATCGTCCCCCCCACAAGTATCCAAAACGGTATACTTGTTCTTGAGGGGAACGGCCGCAGGGGGTCCCTGCACTGGCTGCTTCCTCCCAGTCCCTTTCACTGTCACCCAGCTGTCTGCAATCTTTGGAGTTACTACTTCCCTAAAGCTCCGATCTATGACCCCCTCTGCCTCCCGAATGATCCTAAGTTCATCCAACTCCAGCTCCAGTTCCCTAACACAGTCTTGGAGGAGCTAATCTGCAGTTTGAAAGGGAGAGGGTAGAATCGGAAGTGACAATATTTCAGTTGAATAAGGGGAACTATGGAGCTATGAGGGAGGACCTGGCCACAGGTCAATGGTGCAATACCCAAGCAGGGATGGCAGTGGACCAACAATGGCAGGTATTTCTGTGTATAATGCAGAAGGTGCAGGATCAGTTTATTCCAAAAAGGAAGAAAGATCCTAAGGGGAGGCAGGGGTGGCCATGGCTGATGAGGGAAGTTAAGGACCATATAAAGACAAAAGGGAAAAAGTATAACATAGCAAAGATGAGTGAGAAATCGGAGGACTGAGAAGCTTTTAAAGAACAACAGAGGATAACTAAAAAGGAAATACGCAAAGAAAAAATAAGGTACGAAGGTAAACTGGCCAAAACTATAAAGGAGGATAGTGAAGGCTTTTTTAGGTAAATGAAAAGAAGAAAATGGTTAAGACTAAAATTGGGCCCTTGAAGACAGAAACGGGTGAATTTATTACAGAGAACAAAGAAATGGCAGAAGAGTTGAATTGGTATTTTAGACCTGTATTCATTGGAGAAGACACGAGCAATCTCCCAGAGGTAATAGTGGCTGAAGGACCTGAACTGAAGGGAATTTATATTAAGCAGGAAATGGTGTTGGAGGGACTGTTAGGTCTGAAGGTTGATAAGTCCCTGGGACCTGATGGTCTACATCCCAGGGTACTGAAGGAGGTGGCTCTAGAAATCGTGGATGCATTGGTGATCATTTTCCAACGTTCTATAAATTCAGGATCAGTTCCTGCGGATTGGAGGGTGGCTAATGTTGTCCAACGTTTTAAGAAAGGAGGGAGAGAGAAAACAGAGAATTATAGACCAGTTAGTCTGACCTCAGTGGTGGGAAAAATGCTGGAGTCAATTATAAAGGACGAAATTATGATACATCTGGATAGCAGTAGCAGGCTAGGTCAGAGTCAGCATGGATTTATGAAGGGGATGTCATGCTTGACTAATCTTCTGGAATTTTTTGAGGATGTAACTCTGAAGATGGACAAGGGAGATCCCGTGGATGTAGTATACCTTGACTTTCAGAAAGCCTTTGATAAAGTCCCACATAAGAGGTTAGTGAGCAAAATTAGGGTGCATGGTATTAGGGGCAAAATACTGACATGGATTGAAAATTGGTTGGCTGACAGGGAACAAAGAGTAGTGATAAACGGCTCCCTTTCGGAATGGCAGGCGGTGACCAGTGGTGTGCCGCAGGGATCAGTGCTGGGACCGCAGCTTTTTACAGTGTACATTAATGATATAGATGAAGGTATTAAAAATAATATTAGCAAATTTGCTGATGACACAAAGCTGGGTAGCAGGGTGAAATGTGAGGAGGCTGTTAGGAGAATACAGGGTGACCTGGACAGGCTAGGTGAGTGGACAGATGCATGGCAGATGCAGTTTAATGTGGATAAATGTGTGGTTATCCACTTTGGTGTCAAGAACAGGAAGGCAGATTACTACCTACATGGAGTCAAGTTAGGTAAAGGGGCAGTACAACGAGATCTAGGTGTTCTTGTACATCAGTCAATGAAAGCAAGCATGCAGGTACAGTAGGCAGCGAAGAAAGCTGGCCTTCATTATGAGAGGAATTGAGTATAGAAGCAAAGAGGTCCTTCTGCAGCTGTACAGGGCCCTGGTGAGACCGCACCTGTAATATTGTGTGCAGTTTTGGTCTCCAAATTTGAGGAAAGACATTCTGGCTATTGAGGGAGTGCAGCGTAGGTTCAAGAGGTCAATTTCCAGAATGGCGGGACTATCTTACGCTGAAAGATTGGAGCGACTGGGCTTGTATACGCTTGAGTTTAGAAGGCTGAGAGGGGATCGGATTGAGACGTATAAGGTTATTAATGGATTGGACACTCTGGAGGCAGGAAGCATGTTTCCGCTGAAGGGTGAGTCCCAAACCAGAGGATACAGTTTAAAAATAAGGGGTAGGCCACTTAGAACAGAGTTGAGGAGAAACTTCTTCACCCAGAGAGTGGTGGGTGTGTGGAATGCTCTGCCCCAGAAGGCTGTGGAGGCCAAGTCTCTGGATATTTTGAAGAAAGAGTTGGTTAGAGCTCTTAAGGATTCTAGAATCAAGGGTTATGGGGATAAGGCAGGAACAGGATACTGATTGAGGAAGATCAGCCATGATCATAATGAATGGTGGTGCTGGCTTGAAGGGCAGAATGGCCTACTCCTGCACCTATTGTCTATTACAGATATCAGTCTTCAGCCAATTTGATTCACTCCATGTAATATCAAGAAACAGCTGGAAGCACTAGATACTGCAAAAGGTATTGGCCCTGACAACATTCCAGCAATAGTACAGAAGACGTGTACTCCAGAACTTGCTGCTCCCATGGTCAAGCTGTTCCAAAATAATTACCACACTGGTATCTATCAACTCTACAATGTGGAATATTGCCCAGGCATATCCTGAACACAACAGTCAGACAAATACATCCCAATTAATTACTGTCCCATTGGTTTCCTCTCGATCATCAGTAAAGTGATGGAAGTTGTCACCAACAGTGCTATCAAGCAGCACCTGCTCAGTAATAACCTGCTCAGTGATCCACACTTTGCATTCCGCCAGGGCTAATCAGTTCCTGATCTCATTACAGGCTTTGTCCAAATACGGACAGAAAAGCTGAATTCCATAGGTGAGGTGAGAGTGACATTAAGGCTGCATTCGACTGAGTGCAGCATCTGGAGTCTGAGCAAAACTGGAATCTATGAATATCAGGGGGCAAACTTTCCACTGGCTTGAGTCATACCTGGCATGTAGGAAGACGGTTGTAGTTGTTGGAGGTCAGTCATCTCATCTCCAGGACATTTTGACAGGTGTTACTCAGGGTCATGGTTCAGGCCGAACAACTTTCATTGCTTCATCAATGACCTTCCCTCCATCAGAAGGTCAGGAGTGGGGATGTTTGACAATGATTACACAATATTCAATGCCATTCGTGATTTCTCAGATACTGATGCAGTCCATGTTCAAATACAACAAAATCTGGACAATATCCAGGCTTAGGCTGACAAGTGGCAAATAATACTTGTGCCACACAAGTGCCAGACGATGATCAACACCTATAAGAGACAATCTAACCACTGCTCCTTGACATTCAGTGGTGTTACCGTCACTGAATCCATAACTATCAATATCCTGGTGGTTACCATTGACCAGAAACTCAACTGGTCACAGAGACACAGTGGCTACAAGAGCAGGTCCAGGCTGGGAATGCTGTGCCAAGTAACTCACTTTCTGGCTCCCCAAAGCCAGTTCACCATCTACAAGGCACAATAAGGAGTGTGGTGGAATACTTCCCACTTGCCTAGATGGGTGCAGCTCCAACAACACCCGAGAAGCTTGACATCACCCAGGACAAAGCAGTCTGCTTGATTGGCACCACATCCACAAGTATCTACTCCCTCCACCACAAATGCTCAGTAGCAGCATAGTGCACTGTCTCTAAGAAGCAACTGCAGAAATTTACCAAGGATCCTTAGACAGCACTTTCCAAACCGATGACCACTTCAATCTAGAAGAACAAGAACACCATCCTTCACAAATTCCCCTCCAAGCCACTCACCATCCTGACTTGGAAATATATCTTCATTCCTTCACAGTTGGTGGGTCAAAATCCTGGAATTCCCTCCCTAAGGACATTGTAGATCGACCAACAGCACTTTGATTGCAGCAGTTCATAAAGATAGCTCACCACCAACTTCTCAAGAGCGACTAGGGATGGGCAATTTAAAAAAAACTGACCAGCCTGCAATGTCCACTTCACACGAGTGAATTTAAAACAACTCTCTTGCCCTGACTTCTCCCCTATATGCTCACTCCACCTCCATCCTTCCCTTCCTCTCCCTCCCACCTGTGTCTTCACTCCCTCTCTCTTCTAATGTCCTCACTCCCCCTTCAATGTTCTCACCCTTTTCTTTCCTGCATTTCCATGGTGCAACCTTTGATTGTGATATCATCAAAATTTTATTTGATGACATGTTACATATGCAATTTTGCATATGCATATTTCCAGATTAGTACATGCAGAGTTGTGGATGTCAGCATACACCACCAGTTTAGAGTTTTAATTCATAATGTTTACTTAATTTAGTTTAAGCTGATTACCTGTAACAAACAGGGAAAACTGGTCTGTGTTATCTATCAACCTTGGTGAAAGTCAGGTACTTGGGAATTTTGCATATTTGTTTCAAAAATTTGAACTTTTGTGACAATTCCAGGGCTTGATTTCCAGTTCATTACTCCAGTGAGCCATGACAACACAAAATGCAGACTTCATTTTGCACCCAAAACTGTATCCGAAGTGCTGAAAATACAGATGCTATTGGGCCAAATCTCTCATGTTTAATTGTATATGTTTGGCGTTTTGTTCTGAATAATTCATATCAGTTTGATATCTTTCTTATCCCATCTTTCATCATTTTAAACATTCCTGCCATATTTCTGTCTCGATCAAATGAATAAAGCCCAATTTTAATGCCCCCCCTTCATATTTGTGTTGCTTTAGCTCAGCATATGAGTTTGTAAATATGTCAGTTACAGTCATAGTATATAGTTTTCAGTCAAAGTCCAATGACAGAAAAAAAAAGTACACTTTCATTAAACTGCGTATGTAATTTATAGGTTGGAACAAGAGGCTAAACGCATCAAGCAGATAGAGAAAGTCAAACAGGAGGAAAAGCTGATTAAACTAAAGGAAAATGAAGAACTAAGGTAATATGAAGAACAAGGTGTGTGCTATATCTTCTGCTTCACTCCAAGGTTACCTTGGATGTCAGCAGTTAGCCCAAGGGTAGTAATAGATAGTGTGAAACAATAAACATCTGCAATAGTAGGAATAGTTCTTGTGTGGGTTTAACAGACACCAGCCCTGAAATTTTATCTCTGTTACCCAGACATGATTTTGGAAGTGGGAGAAAGTGAGGACTACAGATGCTGGAGATCAGAGTCAAAGAGTATGCTGCTGGAAAAGCGCAGCCAGTACAGCAGCATCCAAGGAGCAGGAGAATTGACGTTTCGAGCACCAGGATGAAGAGCTTATGCTTGAAACGTCAATTCTCCTGCTTCTTGGATGCTAGCTGATTTTGGAAGTGCAAGCTTGCCTAGTTGACATCATAGACTGATATTGTGAAGAAAGACAAAAGCTTAAAGTCTGGGATCTAGATGGTGGACATCATCAATTATGTTATATTTAGCAAAAGTTTTTAAAACTGCCAATTGTCAGTAGAGCAACCTTATAAATAAGCAATCAAACTGGTTTATAATGCAGGAGGGAAGAAGCACAGCTCCAAAGGCTGCTGGAGGAGACCAAGAGAATGAATTTGGATCAAAAACATTCATTTGAAGAAAAGCTTCAGCAGGTACTTTCAGAAAGTAAGATTAATTATAAAAACTCTTGGAAAATGCTATGGATGGTTTCGTTTATGTAAGTGTTCTCACACTGATTTGTACTTTCTCTCATTATTCAGATGTCATTCTTGCTATTGATTTACACAACACATATAATTTCATGAATGCAGGGTCATATCTTCCTTTTCTGTCTCATTTATTCAGACAAACTAATTCTAACAGCGGAGGTCCAAATAATCCAGCCAATAGAACCATAGAGATGTACAGCATGGAAACAGACCCTTTGGTCCACTCCTTCAATGCCGACCAGATATCTTAACCTAACCTAGTCCCATTTGCCAGCACTTGGCCCGTAACCCTTTAAACCCTTCTGATTCATATACCCATCCAGATGCCTTTTAAATGCTGTAATTGTACCAGCCTCCACCACTTCCTCTGGCAGCTCATTCCATACAGGCACCACCCTCTGCGTGAAAAAATTGTCCCTTTTATATCTTTCCCCTCTCACCCTAAACCTATGCCCTCTAGTTCTGGACTCCCCCACCCCAGTGAAAAGACCTTGTCTATTTATCCTATTTGCCCCCCAGGATTTTATAAATCCCTATAATGTCACCCCTCAGCCTCCAACGATTCAGGGAAAACAGCCCGAGCCTACTTAGACTCTCCCTATAACTCAAATCCTCCAACCCTGGCAACATCCTTGTAAATCTTTTCTGAACCCTTTCAAGTATCGCAACATCCTTCCAAGAAGAAGGAGACCAGAATTGCACTCAGTATTCCAAAAATGACCTAACCAATGTCCTGTACAGCCGCAACATGACCTCCCAACTCTTATGCTCAGTCCTCTGACCAGTAAAGGAAAGCAGTAAATGGAATGCCTTCTTCACTATCCTACCTACCTGCGACTCTACTTTCATGAAACTGTGAACCTGCACTCCAAGGCCCCTTTGTTCAGCAACACTCCCCAGGATCTTACCATTAAGTGTATAAGTCCTGCTCTGATTTGCTTTTCCAAAATGCAGCACTTCGCATTTATCTAAATTAAATTCCATCTGTCACTCCTAAGCCCATTAGCCCATCTGATCAAGATCCCATTATACTCTGAGATAGCCTTTTTCGCTGACCACTACACCTCTAATTTTGGTGTCATCTGCAAATTTACTAACTGTACCTTCTATGTTCACATCCAAATAATTTATATAAATGACAAAAAAATAGTGGACCCAGCACTGTTCCTTGTGATACACCACTGGTCACAGGCCTCCAATCTGAAAAGCAACCCTCTACCACCACCCTCTGTCTTCTACCTTCAAGCCAGTTGTGTATCCAAACGGCTCGTTCTCCTTGTATTCCATGTGATCTAACCTTGCTGACTAGTGTCCCATGAGAAAACTTGTCGAACTCCTTACTGAAATCCATACAGGTAACATCTACTGCTCCCTCCTCATCAATCCACTTTGTTATTTCTTCAAAAAACTCAATCAAGTTTGTGAGACTTGACTTTCCATACACAAAGCCATGCTGACTATTCCCCAATCAGTCCTTGCCTTTTCAAATACATGCACATCCTGTCCCTCAGGATTCCCTCCAACAACTTGCCCACCATCAATGTCAGACTCACCATTCTATAGTTCCCTCGCTTTTCCTTATCACTTTTCTTAAATAGTGGCACAACGTTAGCCAATCTTCAATTTTCTGGCACCTCTCCTGTGACTATTGATGATACAAATATCTCAGCGAGGGCCTAACAATCACTTGCCTAACTTCCCACAAAGTTCTGGGGTACACCTGATCAGGTCCTGGGGATTTATCCACTTTTATGCATTTCAAGAAATCCAGCACCTTCTCCTCTGTGATATGGACACTTTTCAAGATGTCACCATCTATTTCCCTACATTCTATATCTTCCATGTCCTTCTCCACAATAAATACTGATGCAAAATACTCATTTAATATCTCCTCCATCTCCTGCGACTCCACACATAGGCTGCCTTGCTGATCTTGGAGGGATCCTATTCTCTCCTTAGTTACCCCTTTGTCCTTAATGTATTCGTTAAAAACCCTTTGGGTTCTCCTTAACCCTTTTTGCCAAAGCTATCTCATGTCCCCTTTTTGCCCTCCTGATATCCCCTTAACTATACACCTATTGCCTATATACTCTTCTGAGGATTCACTCGATCTCTTTTGTCTATATCTGACTTATGCTTCCTTCTTTTTCTTAACCAATTCCTCATCCAGCATTCCCTACACCTACCAGCCTTTCCTTTCACCCTAATACTGTCTCTGAACCCTCATTAACTCATTCCTGAACGCTTCCCATTTTCCAACCGTCCCTTTACCTGCAAACATCTGCCCCCAATCAGCTTTTGAAAATTTTTGCCTAATACCATCAAAATTAGCCTTCCTCCAATTTAGAACTTCAACTTTTAAATCATGTCTATCCTTTTCCATCACTATTTTAAAACTATAGAATTATGGTCGCTGGCCCAAAAGTGCTCTCCCACTAACTCCTCAGTCACCTGACCTGCCTTATTTCCCAAGAGTAGGTCAAGTTTTGCACCTTCCCTAATAGGTACATTCACATATGAATCAGAAAATTTTCTTGTACATACTTAACGTACATACTATTAAACTAGAGCAATTGAGACATTCATTTCAAAATACCTTATGATGTAATATGAAAAATATCCAAGTTTCTGAGCAATTGAATTAAATTTACAAATTTTATTTTAAGTTCTTTTTACATTCATATAGGAGCAACATCTTCGATATGAAATGCAAAGGAAGGCAGAAGAACAAGTCAAACTATTACAGGTTGAATTGAGACAACTGATGCAACAAAATCAGGTATTGAAAAGTTGGAAAGCAACAGAGCTTTAAGATCAATCGCCTACAATCTCTATTCATAGGAGATATTAAATACTTTAGGAATAGGTTATGATTTGCGGGAAATATTTACATTGGTACCATAAAAAAAGTCGAAAAGTGTGGCGCTTGAAAAGCACGCAGGTCAGGAGTGTCGATGTTTCATCAGGAGTGTGGTGGGACGGAGGTAAGGAGCTGAGAAATGAAAAGGAAAGTGGGAATGGGGCTGGGCAGGAGGTAGCTTGGAGGTGGATGCAGGTGGGTGGTGGTTGTGATAGGTTGGTGGGGAGGGTGGAGCAGAAAGGTGGGAAGGAAGATGGACAGGTAGGACAGATCAAGAGGGCAGTGCCAAGTTGGAGGGTTGGATGCGTTGGGGGGAGGGGAGATTTTGAAACTAATGAAGGCGACATTAATGCCGTGTGGTTAAAGAGTCCCAAGGTAGAAGATGAGGCGTTCTTACTCAAGTCGTCGGGTTAGATTTGATGACGGAGGAGGCCCAGGACTTGCATATCCTTGGGGAAGTGGGAGGGAGAGTTGAAGTGGTTGGCCACAGGGCAGTGGGATTGTGTGCATGTATCCTAGAGCTGTTCCCTGAAACGCTCCGCGAGTTGAAGCTCTGTCACCCGCATGTAGAAGGAACGCCTTCGAGAGCAATGGACACAGTAGATGAGGAGGGTGGATATGTAGGAGAATCTCTGCCGGATGTGAAAAGATCCTTTGGGGCCTTGTACGGAGATGAGCGGGGAAGTGTGGGCACAGGCTTTACACCTCTTGCGGCGGCAAAGGAAGGTGCCGGGTGAGGAGGGTGGGTTGATGGGGGACATGGACCTAACAAGGGAGTCATGGAGAGAATGGTCTCTGCAGAACACAGATTGGGTGGGGCGGGAAATATATCTGTGGTGGTGGGGCCTGATTGTAGGTGGTGGAAATAGCAGAGAATAATGCATTGTATCTGGATATTAGAGAGGTGGAAAGTGAGGACCAAAGGGGTTCTATCTTTGTTGCGGTTGGAGGGGTGAGGTTCAAGGGCAGAGGTACGGGAAGTGGAGGAGATGTGCTTGAAGGCATTGTTGCTTACGTGTGAGAGGAAATTGCAGTCCTGGAAATAGGAAATACTGGAGTGGAAGTACTCCTCTTGGGAGCAGACAGGACAGAGGGTGGGGAATTAGGAGTAAAGCATTGCATTTTTGCAGAAGGGGAGACTGAAGGGTCCAGGGAAGGGAAGTGTCTGAGTTGGTTCAGGTGGACTGTTCCACCTCCTCGTGGGAGCACGATGTGGTACTGATAAAGTCACCTGCAGTGACTTCAATACCATCCCCAACCTCTTCCTCCATTACATTATTGGCTGTATCGTTGCCACTTCGTGCTTCCACGAAGAGGTGCAACAGTTCATCAACTTCACTAACACCTTCCACCCTGACCTTAAGTTAACTTGGACATCTCCCTCCCCTTCCTGGACCTCTCCTTCTCCATCTCTGGCGTCGAACTCAACATGGACATCTGTTTCAAACCCACAACTCCCACAGCTATCTGGATGACACCTCCTCCCACACCCCCTCCTATAAAAACACGATTCCTTACTCCCAATTCCTCCGCCTCTGCCATATCTGCTCCCAGGAGGGGCAATTGCACTCCAGGAATCCTAAATGGCCTCCTATTTCTAGTACGACAATTTCCCCTCTCATATGATCAACAATGCCCTCTAAGCCCATCTCCTCCACTTCCCATGCCTCCGCTCTTGAATCCCACTCCTCCAATCGCAACAGGTTAGAACCCCCTTGGTCATCTTCCACCCCATTATTATCTGGATACAATGCATTATCCTCCGCCATTTTCACCACCTACAATCAGACCTCACCACCACAGATATATTTACCTCCCCACCCCATCTGCATTCCGCAGAGACATTCCCTCCATGATTCCCTCGTTAGGTGCACACCCCCCCATCATCCCACCCTCCAAACTGGGCACCTTCCCTTGACACCGCAAGAGGTGTAAAACCTGTGCTCACACCTCCCCCCCTCACTTATGTACAAGGCCCCAAAGGATCTTTTCACATCTGGCAAAGATTCTCCTGCACATGCACCCATTTCATCTACTGTGTCTTTTGCTCTCGATGTGGTCTTCTCTACATCGGGGTGACAGAACATCAACTCGTGGAGCATTTTAGGGAACATCTCTGAGACACATGCACCCAACAACCCCACCGCCCTGTGGCTGACCACTTCAACTTCCTCACCCGCTCCACCAAGGACACGCAAGTCCTGGGTCGCCTCTACTGTCAAATCCATGTTACCCAATGACTGGAGGAAGAACGCCTCATCTTCAGTCTTGGTATCCTTCAACCATACGGCATCAATATCGACTTCACCAGTTTCCAAATCTCCCCTCCCCCCACTTCATCCCAGATCCAACCCTCTAACTCGGCACCACAGTCTTGATCTGTCCCACCCGTCCATCTTCCTTCCCACCTTTTCACTCCACCCTCCCCACTGATCTATCATAATTGCCCCCTACCTGCATCCACCTTCCCAGCCACCATTCCCAGTCTCACACCCACCTTCCTATTTATCTCTCAGCTCCCCCACCCCACCTCCACATTCATCTCAAACAGATGTTGTCACACAAGTTCCCACATCATGAAATGCAATACATCATTTGTCCTGGTAGCTCTATTTTCATTATTTAGTTCTTAATTTGATCTTTAATGGAAAAGGGAACTACATTTGACAAACCCACTGCAGTTATTTTAAGGTTGAAACTAGTAGAAAATTAAAGAAGAATTAATGAAAGTGGTGTGTTTGGATTTTTGGAAAGCTTTTGATAGAATTTTCTTAGGTGGTTGGTATGTAAAATTTAAACCATGGGATTAGGGAATATTCTGGTATGGATTGAAGATTTGGTAGCAAAGACGAAACAGAGAGTAGGAATAAATGTTATTTTTCGGAGGTGACGAGAGGGATACAAGATCAGTGTTTGCAACCCAGCTATTTGTTAAACAAGTAAATATAAATACTGCCATATTTAATATACCAGTATTCCATGATGTGGGAACTGGTGGGACCCCATTATGGTTCAAAGTGACGACATCTGTAACAAGTGTTGGTTGCTTGAAGAACTTCGGCTCAGTGTTGATGATCTGGAATTTGAGCTTCGAACACTGCCACATATCAGGGAGGGGGAAGAGTTATCTGGATGCTGTATTTCAGGTGGCAATCACATCCCTTCGATTAACTGTGTCAAATTCTGTCAGAGATCAAGAATAGAAAGGTGTGACTCTGAGCAAAGTAGGTAGAGGGATCCAGGAGGTTGAGCTGAAAGAGCCTCAGCCATTGATCTTGTCTCAAAGGTTTGAGATTTTTGCTCCCTATATGGATGACATGGGAGCTTCGAGAGGATGAAGAAATTGGTCATAACAGCATGCTACTGAGAGCCATTCAAGGGGAGGGAGAAAAGCGAAATCTCGTTGTAATCAGGGATCATATAGTCAGGGAAATAAACACTGTTCTCTGTGGCCAGGATTGAGAATCCTAAAGTATTTTCTGTTGCGTGCCTAGTGCTCAGGTTCAGGATTTCTCATCTAGGCTGCAGAGGAACTTGGAGTAGGAGGGGAAAGATCCAGTTGTCATGTTCCACGTAGGATCAACAAGGCAGGTAGAAAAAGGAGAGAATTCCTAATGAGGGAATCGGAGCAGCTGGGGGCAAAATTAAAAAGCAGAGCCAAATAGGCAATAATTTCCAGATTACTATCAGATAATACAAGCAAATTGGCACACAGTCAACAAGGTAACTCCACGGCTCATAGACTGGTGTGGGTAAAACATTGAATTCACAGGACATTGTAGTTGGGAAGAAAGGAGCTGATCTGATGGGATGGGCTCAACCTGAATCATTTCTAACACCAGAATCCTGTTGAATCACATGACTAGGAGTGTGGATAGGGCTTTACATTAAATAGTTGATGGGGTGGGAGGGGAGCATTCAGTTGTTTGGAAAATTATGGAAAAATTTAAAGCGGGGAGGGCTCAGCAAAGATTAACAAAGAACAGTACAGCACAGGAACAGGTCCTTCAGCCCTCCAACACATCTTGCCCTTCCATACTAAAATTGTCTCCACTTACAGAATCCATAGACTTCTATTCCCTTCCTATTCGTGTATTCATCCAAGTGTCTCTTGAATGTTGCTATTGTGTCTGCATCCACTATCTCCTCTGGCAACACATTCCAGGCACTCATCACCCTTTGCATGAAAAACTTGCCTTGCACGTCTGTTTTAAACTCCCCCCCCCCCCGCACCTTGAACCTGTGTCACCTTGTAATTGGCCCCTCCATCCTGGGAAAAAGCCTCATACTTTCCACTCTATCCATGCCATTTACAATCTTATAAACTTCTATTATGTCACCCCTCAATCTCCTGCGTTCCAGTCTATCCAACCTTTTTTCATAGGCAACACCCTGGTAAACCTTCTCTGTACCCTCTCTAAAGCAGCCACATCTTTTTGGTAGTGTGTTGACCAGAACTGTACACAGTATTACAAGTATAGTCTAACTAAAGTTCTATAAAGTCTATCCTTATATTCAGTGCCCCTTCCAACGAAGGCAAGCATGTCATTGGCCTTTTTTACTATCTTAGCTACCTGCGCTACCAACTTCAATGATCTGTGGATCTGCACACCCAGTTTCATCTGCATATCAATACTCCTAAAGGTTCTGCCATTCACTGTATGATTTCCACCTGTACTTGACCTTCCAAAATGCATCACCCTCACATTTATCTAGATTAAACTTCATCTGCCATTTTTCTGTCCATGCCTGCAACTGATGTATATCCTGCTGTATCCTTTGACAATTCTCCACATTATCCGCAAGTCCACCATTCTTTGTATTGTCTGCAAACTTACTAATCAGACCAGTCATGTTTTCCTCCAAAACGTTTATGTAGACCATGAACAGCCCTCCATTCCTAAAAGTATCTTCTACCACTACCCTCTGTTTCCTATGACTAAGCCAGTTCAGTATCCATTTTGACAGCTCACCCGTGATACCATGTAATTTCACCTTTTGTACCAGTCTGCCATGCGGGACTTTGTCAAAGGCTTTACTGAAGTTCATGTAGACAACATCAACTGTTTTCCTCTAATCAATCATCTTCCTCACCTCCTCACTTCATGGAGTGATTTGCAGGCTCAGCCCCTCAGTCTAGGTAACCCAGTGCACCTGCATAATCTTAATAATCTTTTCTTCCTTGCCCTTTCTGTCAAGATATCATACTCTGCACCTTGAATTTTTACCTTAACTCCTTAGCTACATTGAACTTTACTTGTTTGATGTGAAATGCCAACCACAGTGGAAACAAACTCAGTCTATCTGACCTTTCTTCATAGCTAAAGTCCCCCATTCCAGACAACATCCTGGTAAGCCTTTTCTGTACCCTCTCCAAAGCATCTAAAACCTTCTGATAGTGTGGTGATCAGAACTGTACGCAGTATTCCGAATGTGGTTATTATAATGCTTTTCTTACATGCCTTTTGATTGGTAAAGCAATCAAGGGTGACAGAGAGAAGGCAGGAGAATGGAGTTGAGAAACATATCAGCTGTGATTGAATGGAGAAGTAGACTTGATGGGCCAAGTGGCCTAATTCTGCTCCTATACCTTATTACCTTATGTTATTTTCATAAATCCTTTCTTGACTCTGTGTAATCCTATTGATAGTTTCCAAGTGCCCTGTTATCACATTCTCTTTAAAAGACTCTAGCATTTGCTCTGTTACTAATGTGATAATTGGTGTAGAAGTCCATATTTTCAGCATTCCATCTAGTGAGGTTCCATTTCCCACCCTCCAGTCTTCTGGGATTTTCCAGAACCTATAGAGTTTTGAAAAATGATAACTAATCCATTCATTATTTCCATGGTCATCTCCTTTGGTGTCCTGACATGTAGATTATCAGACCTGGGATTTATCAGCTTTTGATCATTATAATTTCTCCTGTACTTTTTTCCCCTAACTCTAATTTCCTTCAATTCCTCCTTCTTATGAGACCCTTGGTAGTTGTGTCTTCTCATAGAGTCATAGAGATGTACAGCATGGAAACAGACCATTCGGTCCAACCCGTCCATGCCTACCTGATATCCCAACCCAATCTAGTCCCACCTGCCAGCACACGGCCCATATCCCTCCAAACCCTTCCTATTCATATACCCATCCAAATGCCTCTTAAATGTTGCAATTGTACCAGCCTCCACCACTTCCTCTGGCAGCTCATTCCATACATGTACCACCCTCTGTGTGAAAAAGTCACCTGTAGGTCTCTTTTATACCTTTCCCTTCTCACCCTAAACCTATGCCCTCTAGTTCTGGACTTCCCCACCCAGGGTAAAGATTTTGCCTATTTACCCTATCCATGCCCCTCAAAGTTTTGTAAACCTCTATAAGGTCATCCCTCAGCATCCGACGCTCCAGGGAATATACCCCCAGCCTGTTCAACATCTGCCTATAGCTCAAATCCTCCAACCCTGGCAACATCCTTGTAAATCTCTTCTGAACCCTTTCCAGTTTCACAACATCTTTCTGATAGGAAGGAGACCAGAATTGCACGCAATATTCCAACAGTGCTCTAGTCAATATCCTGTACAGCCGCAACATGACCTCCCAACTCCTGTACTCAATCCTCTGACCAATAAAGGAAAGCATACCAAACGCCTTCTTCACTATCCTATCTAACTGCAACTCCACTTTCAAGGAGCTATGAACCTGCACTCCAAGGTCTCTTTGTTCAGCAACATTCCCTAGGACCTTATCATTAAGTGTATAAGTCCTGCTAAGATTTGTTTTCCCAAAATGCAGCACCTCGCATTTATCTGAATTAAACTCCATCTGCCACTTCTCAGCCCATTGACCCATCTGGTCAAGATCCTGTTGTAACCCGAGGTAACCTTCTTTGCTGTCCACTACACCTCCAATTTTGGTGTCATCTGCAAACTTACTAACTGTACCTCTTATGCTTGCATCCAAATCATTTATGTAAATGACAAAATGTAGAGGGCCCAGCACCGATCCTTGTGGCACTCCACTGGTCACAGGCCTCCAATCTGAAAAACAACCCTTCACCACCACCCTCTGTCTTCTACCTTTGAACCAGTTCTGTATCCAAATGTATAGTTCTCCCTGTATTCCATCAGATCTAACCTTGCTAATCAGTCTCCCATGGGGAACCTTGTCAAAGCCTTATTGAAGTCCATATAGATCACATCTACCGTTCTGCCCTCATCAATCCTCTTTGTTACTTCCTCAAAAAACTCATTCAAGTTTGTGAGACATTATTTCCCATGCTCAAAGCCGTGTTGACTATCCCGAATCAGTCCTTGCCTTTCCAAATACATGTGTATCCTGTCCCTCAGGTTTCCCTCCAACAACTTGCCCACCACCGAGGTCAGGCTCACCAGTCTATAGTTTCCTGGCTTGTCCTTATCACCCTTCTTCAGCAGTGGCACCACGTTGTTTAATTTCTTTGATATTTCCTTATTCTCCAGTACCAATTCTCCTGTTTCAGACTTGTCTATACTAGTGTTTTTTTTCTTTGTATAAATATATACAGGCTTTTATTGGTCACTTTTATCTGCCTTGCAAGTTTAGTCTCATATTTTACTTTTCCCCTCTTAATTAATCACTTGATTCTCCTTTGCTGAATTCTAAATTTTTCCAAATTCTCAGGCCTGTGTACATTAAAGTTACTCATGATTACTGTAACACCTTTGTAATATACACATCTCTAATTTCTCACATTCCCTGAACAAAAAGAAAATTTGGTCATGATTGAATTGCTATGGGAGCTTGTTCTTCACATTTTCTACATTACAACAAACACTTTAAAAGTTGCTGCTGTATATATCTTAAGATTAAAAAAAAACACAACATTAACTATTTTTACTATCAGGGAAGTACTTTATATGCATTCATTGGTTTAGATTTGGGTAGCAGTCTCTGTGCTTTCAGTGATACAGACTGTTTTTACTTGCATAATTTCCCCATTCCAGCTTCTGAAGATAGTATGTTTTTTTTTAGCACTTCCTTGATGTGTACTCTCTGAGAAGGTATGTGGATCAACAGCTGAACTTGGAACTTCTTATTGAATAATTGTGTTTATATATGCCACAACACAAGTACATCGTGCTGTTATGGAGCAGACCAAACTCCCTCAAAATATATTAAGAAGGTAGTCTAGACCCTAACATTTTTTTGTTTTAAAGGTAAGGTGATGCAATCCGGATACAATTCAACTGGTCAAACTACCAGATTTGAAGTTAAAACACTTTATTCATATACAATAGTTAAAATACAACAAAAGAGAAAGAAAAGAAAATAATTGGCTTAGCTGTATCTCTATCCAAGTGCTTAACTAAATAACAGACTTAGCAACTATTATTAATTAACTGTTCCAATGTAGTAACATCACATAAACACACCCTTGACAAAGACAAATTCACAAAAACAGATAGTTTCACATGCAACTCCAACAGGAGGAAGAGAGCCCACAGCTTTTAGCTGTAACTGAGAGAGGAATAAACAGCTTCCACATCTTCAAGACCCCAGCATCAACTGATCCTGAAAAATTGAAAAAAAAACTTAATATCCTGGTTCTGTGGAAGCTTGATCACAGCCCTTCAGGCTCTTTCTATTGTTCCACCTTTTAAAAATGAAACCCAGTGCCTCACAAACTGTTTACTCTTGTGGATCTGCAATGACTGCTTGTTACCTCAAAGAGGCCATTCGAGTCCACGCTGACACTCCAAAGAGTACCCCATCTAGGACCACCCCACTCCTGTAACCCTGCATTTCCCATGGCTAATCCACCTAGTCTGCATATCCCTGCAGGGCCAATCTACCTAACCTGCATATCTTTGGACTGTGGGAGGAAACCAGAGCATCGGGAGGAAATCCACGCAGAAATTAGGAGAATGTGCAAACTCCATGCCCCAGGGTGGAATCAAACCCAGGTCCCTGGTGCTGTGAGGCAGCAGTGCTAACCACTGAGCCACCTCTGTCTTAAAGCCTCTCTTCTAAAAAAAAGGATAAAATACATCTTTTAAAGACATAGTATCATCAAACTGCCCAAGCTCAGTTTCAGTCTCTCTGTCAGTATTTACATTAAAATAAAAACATTGGCTTGATGCATACTAACAATAGCATTCAAATTATTCACTTTTATGTCTGTGCAGTTGTTCCACAGTTTAAGTGCTTGGATATTCTACCAATGATTTATCAACAATTCCTTCTATAAAACATACTTCAAATAATTCAGATTTTTAAAAATCATTCACAGAATGTGAGTATCTCTGGCTCAGCCAGCATTTATTGACCATCCTTAATTGGCCAGAGGGCAGTTAAGAGTCAACCAATTTAGTGAATTAAATGGTTTCTTCTGACAATTGGCAACGGTTTCATGGTCATCAGTAGGCCCTTAATTGCAGTGAATTCAATTTCCATCATCCCCAATTGGCAAGATTTGAAACCAGGTCCTCAGAACATTAACTGTGTTTCTGGATGAATAGTCCAACAATAATGGCACTAGGCCATTGACTTCCCAATTCAGTTAAAAAGTTAATAAGTTATCAAAAAATTTCAGTCAATGAGTTTCTCAAATTCCAATGTGAAAGTAATATTTAGTCCAAAGCCATTTTTGAAAAAGAAATCCATAAAAAAGTAATTTGAATGAAATATTCAAGAAGAAATATAATCTCCACTGTGCGAGTCAAAGCAATAACCGTGTGATTAATAATCCCAATTACCTACCCAGTAAAATTTCCAGTTTACATAGGAGCACAGACTGTTAAGGTATTGGGTCTAGTCAGGACAGCATTCTTATTGTGACTGAGATCCCATTTGAGATTGGGAACTGGAGTGAATTGTTGCTGGCAAATTATGGTTTGCTTTTTTTCCAACTTATTTGGTGCAGTGAAGTTGATGTCAATCATGTTATGCAATGTTCCAAATTTTAATCAGTCACATAGTACCATTAGCTGCAGAATGAGGCCAAATGTTTATTCACAAATGCTCCAAATGCTTTTCCAGCCAGCAGCAGGAGTTAGTTTTACTAAATATAATTTAACTGTCAGTTATTGTAGTATAAAGATGTGTTGATAGTACATTATAATACATGCTTGTTTTATTTGATGCACAGTTATAGAGTTATACCGCTCTAAAACCACAAGATCTATTAATTGTTAAATAAATAAGGTCAGATGAGTTTAAATATTGCTTCAGGTAACTTTGAAAATTGAGATGTTTTCCAGTTTTAGATTATAGATCTAAATCATCTGGCATGTTTCAATTCATTTGCATCTATAACAATAAGTGTTTTCTGGTGTGTATGGCGTAAATGCATACACAAATACTTAACATATACAATCAGTGATGTAAGATTACATCTATTCTAGTGGTTCAATTAAAGGTTCTGGTTGCAAATACATGCTCCATACCCAGCTCTGAATATGCTTTCAACATTGTAGTAGCTGTAAAACGTTTCCTTTAAGCAAAGGAGTTTGCACCCAGAGGCTCTCAGCACTGATATGAAAACTAAACAGTGGTGTGCAGCAGCAACAGTCATGTTCCAACACTAAAGCAAGAACTGAAGAAACCACAGTTCAGCTAAAAGCAGTACACAAAATAGCCAGAGATCAGAACAGAGACACTCAGGCAGTAGGCCTGACCATTAAAGTTCATGTAGCAAAAACTGGCAGAACTCAGAACTGACAGACTTCAGTTCCAGGTGCAACTGATAAAGATCGTATTAGGCAAATTCCTGTGTTAAGTGAAACTAGCAGAAATCACCAAAAATGGTCTCAAATAGTTTGCAAACCAGTAAAGAATAGTTTAACTTCACTCCTCATGCAGTACATTGCAAGCTAACCTTGTTACAGAGAAGGCTGTTCCACTATCCAAGTTACCCTACTATGCAGAGAACTGGAGCTGAAAATGTGTTGCTGGAAAAGTGCAGCAGCCGGATTAGGGGTGGGAGCGGAGTGGTCAGGAAGAAGATTGCAGTTTAGGAAGGTGGTGCTGAGTTCGAGGGTTGGGACTGAGACAAGGTGGGGGGGAGGGGAAATGAGGAAACTGGAGAAATCTGAGTTCATCCCTTGTGGTTGGAGGGTTCCTAGGTGGAAGATGAGGCGCTCTTCCTCCAGCCGTCGTGTTGCTATGGTCTGGCGGTGGAGGAGTCCAAGGACCTGCATGTCCTTGGTGGAGTGGGAGGGTGAGTTGAAGTGTTGAGCCACGGGGTGGTTGGGTTGGTTGGTCCAGGTGTCCCAGAGGTGTTCTCTGAAACGTTCCGCAAGTAGGCGGCCTGTCTCCCCAATATAGAGGAGGCCACATCGGGTGCAGCGGATGCAGTAAATGATGTGTGTGGAGGTGCGGGTGAATTTGTGGTGGATATGGAAGGATCCCTTGGGGCCTTGGAGGGAAGTAAGAGGGGAGGTGTGGGTGCAAGTTTTGCATTTCTTGCGGTTGCAGGGGAAGGTGCCGGGAGTGGAGGTTGGGCTGGTGGGGGGTGTGGACCTGACAAGGGAGTCACTATAACTCTAGTACATTGGATGGATCAGTTTTTGTCCAATGTGTACAGGAGGGTTTCCTGACACAGTATGTCGAAGGGCCGACAAGAGGGGAGGCCACACTGGATCTGGTGCTTGGTAATGAACCAGGCCAGGTGTTTGATTTAGTTGTAGGTGAGCACTTTGTAGAGAGTGACCATAATTCAGTTATGTTTACTTTAGCGTTGGAAAGGAGTATGTACATGCCACAAGTCAAGAGTTATTGATGGGGCAAGGGCAATTATAATGTGATTAGGCAAAAATTAAGAAGCAGAAAATGGGGTAGCAAAATGCAGGGGATGCAGACAATCGAAATGTGGAGCTGGTTTAAGGGACAGATATTGCGTGTCCTTGATAGGTATGTCCCTGTCAGGCAGGGAGGAAGTGATAAGGTAAGGGAACCGTGGTTTACTACAGAAATTGCATCTCTTGTTAAGAAGAAGGAGGAGGCTTATGTGTTGATGAGGCAAGATGGTACAGATGAGGTAATGGAGAGTTACAGATCAGCTAGGAAGGATTTAAAGAGAGAGTTAAGAAGAGCAAAGAGAGGACACGAGCAGTCTTTAGCAAATAGAATAAAGGAGAACCCTAAAGCTTTCTGTAAGTATGTGAGGAATAAAAGGATGATTAGGGTAGGAATAGGGCCAGTCAAAGACAGAAGTGGGAAGTTGAGTGTGGATCCTGTGGAGATCGGAGAGGTGCTAAACAAACATTTCTCATCTGTTTTCAGTCAGGAAAAGGAGAATATTGTAGAGGAGAAGAATGAGATAAGAGATATTAGACTAGAAAGGATCGAGGTTAGTTACGAACAGCTGTTGTAGGAAAGGTTTTGGAAAGTATTATAAGATAATAAGATTTATAATCATATTGCAAGCAACAATTTGATTTCAGATAGTCAACATGGTAACATCAAGGGCAGGTCGTGTCTCACAAACCTCATTGAGTATTTTGAGAAGGTGACCAAGCATGTAGATGAGGGCAGGGCAGTTGACGTGGTATACATGGACTTCAGTAAAGCCTTTGATAAGGTTCCACATGGTAGGCTGTTGGAGAAAATATAGAGGCATGGCATTGAGGGTGATTTAGCATTTTGGATTAGAAACTGGCTTTCTGAAAGAAAGCAGCGATTGATGGTTGATGGAAAATATTCAGCCTGGAGTCCGGTTACTAGTGGTGTGCCACAAGGATCTGTTTTGGGACCACTGCTGTTTTTCATTTTTATAAATAACTTAGACGCAGGCATAGGTGGATGGATTAGTAAATTTGCAGACGACACTAAAGTCGGTGGAGTAGTGGACAGTTTGGAAGAATGTTACAGGTTGCAGGGGGACTTGGATAAACTGCAGAATTGGGCTGAGAGGTGGCAAATGGAGTTCAATGCAGCTAAATATGAGGTGATGCACTTTGAGAAGAATAACAGGAAGGCAGAGTACTGAGTTAATGGAAAGATTCTTGGTAGAGTGGATGTGCAGAGGAATCTTGGAGTCCATGTACATAGATCCCTGAAAGTTGCCACCCAGGTGGATAGTGCTGTTAAGAAGGCATACGGTGTGTTAGGTTTCATTGGTAGAGGGATTGAGTTGTAGAGCCACAATATCATGCTGCAACTATACAAAACGCTGGTGCGGCCACACTCGGAATATTGTGTACAGTTCTGTTTGCCATATTTTGTGAAGGATGTGGATGCATTGGAAAAGGTGCAGAGGAGATTTACCAGGTCTGGAGGGAATTCTTATGAGGAAAGGCTGAGAGACTTGGGTCTGTTCTCATTGGAAAGAAGAAGGCTAAGAGGGGATTTGATAGAGACATACAAGATGATCAGAGGATTAGATAGGGTAGACAGTGAAAGTCTTTTTCCTAGGATGATGACATCAGCTTGTACAAGAGGGCATAACTACAAATTGAGGGGTGATAGATTTAAGACAGATGTCAGAGACAAGTTCTTTACGCAGAGAGTGATAAGGGCGTGGAATGCCCTACCTGCTAATGTAGTCAACTCAGCCACATTAGGGAGATTTAAACAATCCTTATGTAAGCACATGGATGATTTTGGGATAGTGTAGGGGGATGAGCTGAGAATAGTTCACAGGTTGGCGCAACATCGAGGGGAGAAGGGCCTGTTCTGCGCTGTATTGTTCTATGTTCTATAAGGATCCATGTTAAAGCTGTCTCTCTGTTTGGAACTTCCAAAGGAGACTAATTGAGTAAAGTAATATCCAGGAAATAGATGATACTAAAGGAAGTATCTGGAATTTACATACAGTAAAATGCCACAAAACAGCTTTGAAGTTGTATCCTGATCCAGGAGGAATAAGTCTATCTTCACCAACCTAACTTTGTTGCTAAAATCCAAGAACCAATCTGGCAAATCTCCTCTGCACCTTTCAAGGACTTACATGTCATAATGCTCTAATTGGCATCTGACTAAAGCTTTACAAAAGTTCAGCATAATTTCTCTATTTTTATATTCAATGCCTCTATGATGCCCAATGCCATATGTTTTCAGAACCACTTTCACAAAATGTCTTGTCACCTTCAAAGATAGATGCTTTTGCACCCCTCAGTCTTTTTTATTTCCACACACTTTGGAATTGTGCCATGAAGTATATGATGCCTCTCCCTATTCCTTCGACTAAAATAAATCACTTCACATTGGATGATGTATACTAAATTATATTAAATTCTATGTGCCATTTATCTACTCATTCGGTTAGCCTGTATGTGACCTGTTTGAGGCAATGGCAGGGAAGCTGTTGGAGAAGATACTGAGGGATAGGACTTATTCCCATTTGGAAGAAAATTGATTTATCAGTGATTGGTAACATGGTTTGTGCAGGGGAAGTCATGTCTTACCAATGTAATAGAATGTTTTGAGGAAGTGACAAAGTTGATTGACAAGGGAAGGGCTGTCGATGTCATATACATGGACATCAGTAAGGCGTTTGATAAGGTTCCCCATGGTAGGCTGATGGAGAAAGTGAAGTCATATGGGGTCCAGGGTGTACTAGGTAGATGGATAGAGAACTGGCTGGGCAACAGGAGACAGAGAGTAGTAATGGAAGGGAGTTTCTCAATATGGAGACCTGTGACCAGGGGTGCCCACAGGCATCTGTGCTGGGATCACTGTTGTTTGTGATACATGTAAATGATCTGGAGGAAGGTATAGGTGGTCTGATTAGCAAGTGTGCAAATAACACTAAGACTGGTGGAGTAGCAGACAGTGAAGGGTGAATGTAGCAGAATATAGATAGATTGGAGAGTTGGGCAGAGAAATGGCCGATAGAGTTCAACCCGGGCAAATGCGAGGTGATGCATTTTGGGAGATCCAATTCAAGAGCAAACTATAAGGTAAATGGAAAAGCCCTGGGGAAAATTGATGTAGAGACATCTGGGTGTTCAGGTTCACTGTACCCTGAAGGTGGCAATACAGGTTGATAGAGTGGTCAGGAAGGCATACGGCATGCTTTCCTTCATTGGATGGAGTATTGAGTACAAGAGTTGGCAGGTCATGTTACAGTTGTACAGGACTTTGGTTTGGCCACATTTGGAATACTGTGTACAGTTCTGGTTGCCATATTATCAAAAGAATGTGGATGCTTTGGAAAGGGTGCAGAGAAGATTCAAGAGGATGTTGCCTGGTATGGAGGGGACTAGCTATGAAGAGAGGTTGACTTGATTATTTTCATTAGAAAGACAGGTTGAAGGGAGACCTGATTGAGGTCTACAAAATCATAGACAGGGTGAATAGCAAGAAGCTATTGAGTGGGGGACTCAATTATTGGGGTCACAAGTTCAAGGTGAGAGGAGAAAGGTTTAAGGGAGAGATGCGTGGAAAGTTCTTTACGCAGAGAGTAGTGGGTGCCTGGAACATGTTGCCAGCAGAGATGGTAGAGGTGAGCACAGTAGCATCATTTAAGATGTACTTAGACAGAATGGAGAAGGAGCAGAGGGATACAGATCCTTAGGAAATAGGCGCTAAGTTTAGATAGAGGATCTGGTTTGGCGCAGGCCTGGAGGGCGAAAGGGTCTGTTTCTGTGGCTGCAACTTTCTTTGTTCTTTGTCTTTGTATGTTCCATCTATATCATCTTCTATGCTTATCATGCATCCAAATTCAGCAAATTTTGAGATACCACACTATATTCCAAGATCAAAGTGACTTGTATATAGTGAAAAAACAGCTATCCTAGCACTGACCCTTGGGTAACACCATTGTATACCATTCTGCAGTCCATAAAAACAACCATCAAACATGTATGGAATGAGGTGCCAGAGGAAGTGGTGGAGGCTGTTACAATTATGACATTTAAAAGGCTTCTGGATAGGTATACAAATGGAAAGGTTTTGGAGAGATATAGGCCGAGTGCTGGCAAATAGGACTAGATTAGGTTAGGATATCTGTTCGGCATGGACAAGTTGGGCTGTCGGGCCTGTTTCCATGCTGTATATTTCTATGACTCAATAACCACAACTGACTGTTTTCGTTCTCAAGCCAGTTTTTTTATCCAGCTAGACTCTGACTTTCCTACTCCATGTGCATCAACTTTTGTGTTGGACTTTATCAAGCATTTTTTAAAATTCTTACAGACAATTTCCATTGCATTCCCTTCATAAACTTTCTCTAATATTTCTTCAAAACATTTACACAAGATTAATCAAGATCTATGCTTGCTTTCCTTGCTTAACTCAAAGTGATAATGGCTTTTTTGTATTTTTTGTAACGTTGTTTGAAGGATAATATTGGTTGAGGTACAACATAGAACATAGAACATTACTGCGCAGTACAGGCCTTTAGGCCCTCCGTGTTGCACCGACCTGTGAAACCAATCTGAAGCCCATCTAATCTACATTATTCCATTATCATCCATATATTTATTCTACGGCCATTTAAATGCCCTTAAAATTGGTGAGTCTACTACTGTTGCAGGCAGGGCATTCCACATCCTTACTATTCCCTGAGTAAAGAAACTACCTCTGAACTGTCCTATATCTATTACCCCTCATTTTAACGCTATGTCCCCTTATGCTAGCCATTACCATCTGAGGAAAACTCTGTCACTGTCCACCCTATCTAATCCTCTGACCATCTTGTATGTCTCTATGAAGTCACCTCTTAACCTTCTCTCTAATGAAAACAGCCTCACATTCTCTCAGCCTTTCCTCATAAGAACTTCCCACCATACCAGGTAACATCCTGGTAAATCTCCTCTGCACCCGTCCCAATGCTTTCACATCCTTCTTATAATGCGATGCCCAGAACTGTACGCAATACTCCAAGTGAGGCCGCACCAGAGTTTTGTACAGCTACAGCATGACCTCATGGCTCTGAAACTCAATGCCTCTACCAATAAAATCTAACACATTATACGCCTTCTTAACAACCCTATCAACCTGGTTGGCAACTTTCAGGGATCTCTGCACATGGACACCGAGATCTCTCTGCTCATCCATACTACCAAGAATCTTACCATTAGCCCAGTACTCTGCATTCCTGTCACTTCCTTCCAAAGTGAATCACTTCATACTTTTCCGCATTAAACTCCATTTGCCACCTTTCAGCCCAGGGCTGCAGCTTATCTATGTCCCTCTGTAACCTGCAACATCCTTCCGCACTAACCACAACTCTACTGACTTTAGTGTCATCTGCAAATGGGATGCAAGGAATAGCTCTGCTACTCTTCTCCTAAGTAGTACATAAGAACTGGGAGCAGGAATAGGCCGTCCGGCTCTTCGAGCCTGCTCTGCCATTCAATAAGATCATGGCTGATCTTTCCGTGGACTTAGTTGCACTTTCCATATCCCTTAATTCTTTTATTATTCAAAAAAATCTATCTTAGTTTTAAAAACGTTTACTGAAGTAGCGTCAATGACTTCACTGGACAAGGGGTTCCATAGATTTACAACCGTCTGAGTGAAGAAGTTTCTTCTCAATTCAATCCTAAATCTGCTCCCTCTAGTCTTGAGCCTATGTCCTCTTGTCCTAGTTTCACCTATCATTGGAAACATCCTCTCTACTTCTATCTTATCTATTTCCTTTAGAATTTTACATGTTCCTATAAGATCACCCCTCATTCTTTTGAATTCCGGTGAATATAATCCTAATCTACTCAGTCTTTCCTCATAAAACAACTCCCTCAACTCCAGAATCAACCTTGTGAACCTCTTCTGCACCCACTCCAGTACCAGTATATTCTTTCTCAAGTAAGGAGACCATAACTGCACTCAGTGATCCAGCTGTGGCCTCACCAGCACCCTATGCAGCTGCAACATAACCTCCCTGTTTTTAAACTCAATCCCTTTAGCAATGAAGGACAACATTCCATTTGCCTTTCTAATTACCTGTTGTACCTGCAGACCAACCTTCTGTGATTCACGCACAAGGACACCCAGGTTCCTCTGCATAGCTGCATGCTGCAACTTTTTAACTATCCAATCAGTACAATGGATATCTTGCATCCATCTGATTGGAGATGGGTCTTGTTTTAACATCTTGTTCAAATAATCTCTGCAAGTACAGTGCTCTGTCCATCTTGCAGTCAGTCTTCTATTTTCTATGTAACATTGGAACCAACGACATAGGAAAGGGAAAGGTTGAGATACTGAAGGGAGATTACAGAGAGCTCGGCAGGAATTTAAAAAGGAAGTCCTCAGAAATAGTAATATCTGGATTACTCCCAGTGCTGCGAGCTAATGAGGGCAGGAATAGGAGGGTAGAGCAGATGAATGCATGGCTGAGGAGCTGGTGTATAGAGTCATAGAGATGTACAGCATGGAAACAGACACTTTGGCCTAACCCGTTCAGGCCGACCAGATATCCCAACCCAATCTAGTCCCACCTGCCAGCATCTGGCCAATATCCCTCCAAACCCTTCCTATTCATATACCCATCCAAATGCCTCGTAAATGTTGCAATTGTATCAGCCTCCACCACATCCTCTGCCAGCTCATTTCGTCGACGTACCACGCTCTGCGTGAAAAAGTTGCCCCTTAGGTCTCTTTTATATCTTTCCCCGCTCACCCTAAACCTATGCCCTCTAGTTCAGGACTCCCCGACCCCAGGGAAAAGATTTTGTCTATTTATCCTATCCATGCCCCTTATAATTTTGTAAACCTCTATAAGGTCACCCCTCAGCCTCCGACGCTCCAGGGAAAACAGTCCCAGCCTATTCAGCCTCTCCCTATAGCTCAGATCCTCCAACCCTGGTAACATCCTTCTAAATCTTTTCTGAACCCTTTCAAGTTTCACAATATTCCAACAGTGGCCTAACCAATGTCCTGTACAGCCGCAACATGACCTCCCAACTCCTGTACTCAATACTCTGACCAATAAAGGAAAGCATACCAAATGCATCCTTCACGATCCTATCTACCTGTGACTCCACTTTCAAGGAGCTATGAACCTGCACTCCAAGGTCTCTTTGTTCACCTTTGTTGACCTTACCATTAAGTGTATAAGTCCTGCTAATATTTGTTTTCCCAAAAATGCAGCACCTCGCATTTATCTGAATTAAACTTCATCTGCCACTCCTCAGCCCATTGGCCCATCTGGTCCAGATCCTGTTGTAATCTGAAGTAACCCTCTTCACTGTCCACTACACCTCCAATTTTGGTGTCATCTGCAAACTTACTAACTGTACCTCTTATGCTCGCATCCAAATCATTTATGTAAATGACAAAACGTAGAGGGCCCAGCACCGGTCCTTGTGGCACTCCACTGGTCACAGGTCTCCAGTCTGAAAAACAACCCTCCTCAACCACCCTCTGTCTTCTATCTTTGAGTCAATTCTGTATCCAAATGGCTAGTTCTCCCTGTATTCCATGAGATCTAACCTTGCTAATCAGTCTCCCATGGGGAACCTTGTCGAATACCTTACTGAAGTCCACATAAATCATATCTACTGCTCTGCCCTCATCAATCTTCTTTTTTACTTCTTCAAAAAACTCAATCAAATTTGTGAGACATGATTTCCCACACACAAAGCCATGTTGACTATAGCAAATCATGGGAGAAGGATTCACTTTTTTGGATCATTGGAATCTCTTTTGGGGTAGAAGTGACCTGTACAAGAAGGACTGATTGCACCTAAATTGGAAGGGGACTATTATACTGGCAGGGAGATTTGCTAGACCTGCTCAGGAGTATTTAAACTATTAAGCTGGGGGGTGGGACCCAAGGAAATAGTGAGGAAAGAGATCAATCTGAGACTGGTACAGTTGAGAACAGAAGCGAGTCAAACAGTCAGGCCAGGCAGAGACAAAAGCATAGAACTAGCTAGGACTGATAAATTAAACTGCATTTATTTCAGTGCAAGGGGCCCAACAAGGAAAGCAGATGAACTCAGAGCATGCTTAGGAACATGGACTGGGGTATCATAGCAGTTACAGAAACATGGCTTAGGGATGGACAGGGCTGGTAGCTTAATGTTCCAGGACACAAATGCTACAGGAAGGACAGAAAGGGAGGCAAGAGAGGAGGGGGAGTGGCGTTTTTGATAAGGGATAGCATTACAGCTGTGCTGAGGGAGGATTTTCCCAGAAATACATCCAGGGAAATTATCTGAGAGGAACTGAGAAATAAGAAAGGGATGATCACCTTATTGGGATTGTATTATAGACCTCCTAATAGTCAGCAGGAAATTGAGAAACAAATTTGTAAGGAGATCTCAATTATCTGGGCGGCACGGTGGCACAGTGGTTAGCACTGCTGCCTCATAGCGCCAGAGACCTGGGTTCAGTTCCCGCCTCAGGCGACTGACTGTGTGGAGTTTGCACGTTCTCCCCGTGTCTGCGTGGGTTTCCTCCGGGTGCTCTGGTTTCCTCCCACAGTCCAAAGATGTGCAGGTCAGGCGAATTGGCCATGCTAAAATGCCCATAGTGTTAGGTAAGGGGTAAATGTAGGGGTATGGGTGGGTTGCGCTTCGGCGGGTCGGTGTGGACTTGTTGGGCCAAAGGGCCTGTTTCCAAACTGTAATGTAATGTAATAATAGGATGGTTATGGTAGGGTATTTTAACTTTTCAAACATAGACTGGGACTGCAATAGTGTTGAGGGTTTAGATGGAGAGGAATTTGCCAAGCATGTGCAAGAAAATTTTCTGATTCATATGTGGATGTACCAACTAGAGAAGGTGCAAAACTTTGGATTGGGAAGACTGCCACAGGTTTTCCTAGGTTTATTGAAAGTGAGGACTGTAGATGCTGGAGAGTCAGAGTTGAAAAGTGTGGTGCTTAAGAAGTACAGCAGGTCAGGCAGCATCCGAGGAACAGGAGATGTTTGGCATAAGCCCTTCATCAGGAATGTCGAGGAGGCGATAGGGGGCTGAGAGATATATAGGGGTTTTGGGGTGGTGCTGGGGACAAGGTAGCTGTGAAGGTGATAGGTGGATGCAGCTGGGGGGGGGGTAATAGTAATAGGTCAGTTTAAAGGGTGAAACGGATAGGTGGGAAGGAAGATGGACAGGTAGGACAGGTCAAGACAGTGGTACCTAGTTGGAGGGTTGGATTTGGGATGAGGTGGGGGAGGGCAGATGAGGAAACTGGTAAAGTCGATGTTGATGCCTTGTGGTTGAACGGTCCCAAGGCAGAAGATGAGATGTTCTTCCTCCAGTTGTCAGGTGGCTTGATTTGGCGGTGGAGGAGAACCAGGACTTGCATGTCCTTGGAGGAGTCGGAGTGAGAGTTGAAGTGGTCAGTCACAGGGCAGTGGGTTGTTTGGTGCGTGTGTCCCAGAGATGTTCCCTGAAACATTCCACAATTTGGCGTCCTGTCTGCCTGATGTACAGAGGACCACATTAAGAGCAATGGTACCTGAGGTGTTTGGATGTGCAAGAAACTCTCTGCCAGATGTAAAAAGATCTTTTGGGGCCTTGGGTAGAGGTGAGAAGGGAGGTGTTGGTGCAGGTTTTAGACCTATGGTGGTGAGGAGGGTGGGAGGGTGGGTTGTTGGGGGGGGATGGACCTAACAAGAGAGTCTCAGAGGGAATGGTCTGTGTGGAATGTAGATAAGGATGGAAATATATCTGTGGTGGTGGGGTCTGATTGTAGGTGGCAGAAATGGTGGAGGATAATGCGCTGTATCTGGAGATTAGTGGGGTACAAGGTGAGGACGGGGATGGGGGAGTAGTTGGGTCTATGCTTTTTTGCGGTTGAAGGGATGGGGTTCTTGGGTGGAGTTGGAAGAAGTGCTGGAAGTGTTGATCACATGGGAAGGGAAATTGCGATCCTTGAAGTAGGAGGCCATGTGGGATGTCCTGGAGTGGAAATGCTCTTCCTGGGAGCAGATACGGCGGACGCTGAGAAATTGGGAGTAAGGGATTGCTTTTTTACAGGAGAGTTGGGTGGGAGGAGGTGAAGTCAAGATAGCTGTGGGAGTTGGTGGGTTTGAAATAGATGTCTATGTTGAGTTGGCACCCTTGAGCTTGCCCCTTAATGATCCAATTTCAGTACAACTCAATGCATCTTGAATGATTTCTAAAAGTTCTTATAAATTACATTTACTATAATCTGTAAGCAGGTCTCTGTTCTTGGGCCTCTGTTCTTTGTAGTTTTTATAAATGACTTGGATGAGGAGGTTGAGGAGTGGGTTAGTAAATTTGCAGATGACACAAAGGTTGGAGGTGCCATTGATAGTATCGAGGCTATTGCAGGCTGCAGCGCGACATAGAGAGGATACAGAGCTTGGCTGAGAAATGGCAGATGGAGGTCAACCTGGATAAATGTGAAGTGATGCATTTTGGAAGATGGAACTCAAATGCTGAATATAGGATTAAAGACAGGATTCTTGGTAGTGTGGAGGAACAGAGGAATCTTGGTGTTCAAGTACATAGATCCCTCAAAGTTGCTACCCAAGTGGATCAGGTTGTTAAGAAAACATATGGTGTTCTGGCTTTCATTAACAGGGGGATTGAGTTTAAGAGCCACGAGGTTTTGCTACAGCTCTACAAGTCCCTGGTGAGACCACACTTGGAATATTGTGTCCAGTTCTGGTTGCCCTACTATAGGAAAGATGTGGAGGCTTTGGAGAGGGTGCAAAGAAGGTTTAACAGGATGCTGCCTGGACTGGAAGACTTGCCTTACGAAGAAAGGTTGACTAAGCTCGGACTTTTCGCTCTGGAGAAAAGGAAGAGAGGTGACCTGATTGAGATATACGAGATAATGAGAGGCATGGATAGAGTCAATAGCCAGAGACTTTTCCCCAAGGCAGGATTGACTGGCACGAGGGGTCATAGTTTTAAGATATTAGGAGAAAGGTATAGAGGAGATGTTAGAGGAAGGTTCTTTATGCAGAGAGTTGTGAATGCATGGAATGCATTGCCAGCTGTGGTGGTGGAAGCAGAGTCATTAGGAACATTTAAGTGACTGCTGGACATGCACATGGAGAGCTGTGAATTGAGGGGTGCATCGGTTAAGTTATTTTATTTTAATTAGGATTAATCCTTGGCACAACATCATGGGCCAAAGGGCATGTTCTGTGCTGTACTTTTCTATTATCACAAATGTTCTTTTCTCAAAAATTAGATTGAGCGAAAGTTGATTTACATTTCATAATGGTATGCTGATTATTAGATAAGCTCAAATGCTTCTACATATTTAGTCTAATTATGGTTTTACTGTCACAAATATCTTATTTGTCACATACTTGTAGTGAGAATACTTAACTAACAGGCCTGAAACGCTTGGCAGGAAATGGTTGGTACATTGCACTATATTGGACACCAACGTTGAACCTTTTCATATATACGTAAAGTTTTTATTCTGACCTTCTGATTAATTCAATCTTCATATTCCTGTAGCTTTACAGCGCCTCCACCATCATTAGAGTCCAGTAGTAGCTGTGAATTTCCTTTGCCTGAACATCCTGTGCCTCCAGTAGGTAATGTATATATTATTTAAAGTAGCTACTTCCAACTTGAATTAAACTTCGCTAGGAAGTAAAAACATCATTCCAGTGATCATTTACCCCAAAACCCATCTACCCGTCTAACTTAACCATTATGATGCTCCAATTTAAGTATAGCTATCATCTTCTGCCTGCTCAGCTGTTGAGACCTTCATGGATCGCCCTTTGTCTGGAACCTATCCACTGACCTTACTGTCATGAGTAACCCTGTCAGGAGCTACACTCCAGACAGTTTAGCTCTCAGCTTCTCAGCTCACAAGTCTCTTCACCATAACAAGGTAGCGATCCTTGGAGAGGCGTTAATTCTAGGGCACCTTTTCCAGCCCCCGCCCCACTGAAGTGAGCAGGGCAGATCCTAAACAGAGCTGCTCAGTTATGGGTGCAGTTGCCTCATCCAGAAGCAAAGCGACTGAATCTGACACCTGCCGCCTGTGACTAGGGGCTTCCCACCCCCTCTGCCACTAGTTGATTGCTGCAGGAGTTTTGTTCAGGATGTAAGTAGAACTGGTACCTCTTGAGAAGATGCCTTTTAATGTGGGGTGGCTGGTGCATATACAGCCACCACACAAGCATTGGCAAATAGGATTTGAAGCCCAATGGTATGAAGACCGAGACAACAGGCGGCCATCCTCTGTTGCAGCCTTCAAAACAAATGGTAGATCGGTAAGGCCTCGGAAATCCAGCAGCTGGCAGATGCCAGTAACCCAAGAGGCTTCTTTAACGCCACCAAGGCTCTAAAGGTGGACAAAAACTGCTCAGGGATAATGAGACAATAAACATCCTCTGGAGAAAGTATTTCCAAGAACTCCTCAACCGTAATATTAATGTTAACTTGGAAATCATTAACCAATTCCTCCAGCGATCCATGTAAAGTGACATGGGAGAATCTCCCAGTGTGACCAAAGTACAAGATGCCATAAGTAGCCTAAGAAAGGAGCCACTGGCCAAAACCTGCCCAAAGGAATTAAAATAATTTACCATATGGACGGCAGGCTATTCAACCTTAATAGGTTCGTCTGCAAGGTCTCCACACCTCCAGCTTGGAGCTTCAATATGTTGATGACAATCAATACAGTTTCTATTATCAGCACACAGCAGTGCATCTTGGATGGCTTTGTCGAGGCACATAACTCCCCGGCCTTACCTTAAACACTAAAAAAGACTCTAGTACTCCATCAACCATAAACGGTCCCTCTAGGCCACCTACAATAAGGGTCAACAACCATCCCCTTGAAAATGTGGATCACTTCCCATACCTCAGCAGCTTTCTCACCTCCAAGGCCAACGTTGATAAAGAAATATGACATGTCTGTGCTGTGCCATTGGAGCCTATGCCCAACTCAGAAGAAGGGTGTGTGAAGGCCATGACCTACAGATTAGACAAAATTTGTGGGCTTTGTAGACCACTGCTATATGAAGCTGAAATGTGGATTACTTACACTAGGCACCTGAAAGAAATTCCATATTAACATCAACTGGGAGGACATGGCTACAAACCAGAATGATTGGAGAAACATCATCCAGTAGGGAGCTATATGTCATGAAAATGAACTCTGCTGCGCAACTGAACAGGCGCAAGTCATATATGGAGAAACAGAACATCAGAAACTCCCAACCCCCACCACCACAGACCACACTTAGCCCCATCAATGCTCATACTGTAATAGAGATTGTGCATTCCAAATTTGCCTCCTCAACCATCTGAAGACCCACAAATAGACACCCCTATGGAGATAATCATACTCGAGTGATCGCCGATGGACCCTAAAACTCTCTGCTATATATAAATAAAATTCACACCAAAAAGTAAAGGATGGCAGCAATATTCCAAAATACATTTGTATAGCCAGCATATCCTGTACTTCAGCCTCAGAAATGAATAATTATGTTACCATTTATGTAAATATTAGGGAAAGGAAACATAGGGAACAGGAGGCTGTTCATCTCCTTTTGGGCCATTCAATTAGATTATAACTCATCTGTGTCTCAATTCCATTTACCATCCTTGATCCATATTTCTTAATATCCTATATGGCAAAAAATGTGCTGAGCAGATTTTTCAAGATATCATTTGACCTCCAGAATCCATAGCCTTTTTGTTGTACGTGGTCTAGATTTCTACCATCCTTAAATGAAGAAGTGCTTCCTAATTTCACGCTTGAATGGCCTATATCGAAATTTAGGATTGTGCCTACTTTTTGTGGATAATTCCGACCAGAGAAATAGTTTTTTTGCATCTAAGCTAACAAATTCTTTGAAAATCTTAAACACTTTTTAAGTTATACCTTGACCTCCTAAGCAGATAGAAATCAAGCCAAATTCAATAATTTATCCTCAATGTAATATGTTAAGCCCTGTTTTGTTTTAATGAAACTGTGCTGTAGCCTCTCCCTGACCAGTACATCTGATCTGAGGTGCTACAGTGTTTACCACACACAGTAGAAGTCTTTATCCTAGTACTAAAACAGATTCAATCTTAATCCAAGGTGTTGGTATCATGCTCAAATATTAATAATTTTTTTTCTCCAGATTCATTCAGCACAATAGACATTCCAACCATGAACCAGTACCATAACTCAAAAAAAGCAGAAAATGTGACCTTTGATCTCTTACACAATCTGATACACACAGCTGATTCAAGTGAGTACTTTATTTATTTTACGAGCTGGTTTCCTGTGGTATTTGTTACTCACAATTAGTCCTTTAGTTTTCCTTATTGCTCTTGTCCATTCTGTAGACTTGTGTCTGTCCATTTGCCAAGACGTCTCTAAACCCAGCCACTCCTTCAAACCCAATTTTGGTCCTCTTACACTCTCCATCTCCTACCAAGTATAGACTCATTGATATCTAAAGCATGAAAGGAGATCATTTAGCCCATCATGCCCACACCAGTCAACAAAGATCTGACTACACTAATCCCATTTTTTATTTTTTGGCCTTAACACTGGAGACTATGGTAACACAAGTGAATGTCTAAAGATTCTTCCAAGAGTTTCTGACTAAGCCAACCTTCAGGGAGTGAGTTCCACACTTCCACTGCCCTCTGAATGAAGAAAATTCTCCTTAACTCTTCTACTAGCATTCTATCACTTACCTTAAATCTATGCAGCCTAGTTATTAACCCCTCCACTATTGGACAAAGTGCCTTATCCATGCCCTTCATTATCTTATTTGCCTCTATCAGTTTCCCTCTCAACCTTTACTGCTCGAAGGAATGCAACCCCAGTCTTTGACAAAGGGTCAGTTAGACTTAAAATGTCAGCTCTTTTCTCTCCTTACAGATGCTGCCAGACCTGCTGAGATTTTCCAGCATTTTCCCTTTTGGTCCCAGTCCTTCTTCATTCACCCAAGCAGTAAATCTCTATTTTTTCTCCAGTGCAATTCTACCCTTCTTGGCATGTGGTGACCAGAACTGCATATGGTAACACCAGCTGTAACCTAACTGTGTTTTCTATAGTTTCAGCATTAACTCCTTAGTTTTGTATTCTGTGCCTTGGCTATGAAAGGTTAATATCTAATATATCTTCTTAACCATCTTACTTACCTACCTTGCTACCGTCAGGCATTTCTGGATATCCACATTAGGATCACTTTGCTCTTTTCAGAGTCCTATCATTCCTACTGTAACCTCTTGCCTTGTCAGCCCTGCGCCTAAAAATGCATTACTTTACATTTTAATAGGTTGAATTTCATTTGCTAATGCTCTGACAAACTGACCAGTCCATTTGCAGTTATGGTTATCCTTTTCTCTATTTATCACATTACCAATTTTTGGTCTTCCATGAACTTCTTAACCATACCCCTACACTTAAGTCCAAATCATTAATTACACTACAAACAGCACGGGCCATAAAGGAACTTCTTAAAAACTTTGCTAAAGTACATGTAAATCACATCAAATACATTACCCTCACCAACAGTCTGAGTTACCTCACCAAACAATTCAAGCAAGTTTGTAAAATTCGACCTCTCTTTGTAAAATCCATGCTAACTATCCCTGATTAATCCATGTCTCTCCAAATGCAAGAATATTCTGACCCTCATAATTCGTTCGAAGAACTTTCCCACCGTTGAAGTCAGATTGTAATTTCCTGATCTATTTCTTCCTTTTTTTTTAAATAATGGGACAACATTAGCAATCCTTCAGTACTCTGGCACCTCACCTCTGACCAGAGAGGATTTAATTTTAATCTTAAAAGCTACTACCAGGGCCCCTGTTATCTCTTCCTTTGCCTCCTCGGCAGTTCGGGGTGCATCTTATCCAGGCCTGCAGATTTCTCTACTTAACACTGCTAAATATGCTAGTTTTCTCTCTCCCTCTGTCTCTCTCTCTCTCTCTCTCCTCACTTTAAATTTTTCTAATATTTCACAGTCTTCTGCCTTAATGTCTATATCAGCATCATCCTTTTCCATTGTGAAGACCAGCACGAGGTATTAATTGAGGACCATACCCATGTCTTCCAATCCACATACAAATTACCTCTATGGTTGCCAATGGGCTTTACTCTTTCCCTAGTTGTTCTTTTGCTCTTTACATACTGAAAATGCCCTTCAGGGTTTCCTTTAATCTACTTTCCAATGTTTTCTCATGCACTCTTTTTCTTTACTAATTTCCTTTTTAAGTCACCCCTGCACTCATTATACTCCTCTTGGAACTCTGCCCTATTAAACCCTTGTTATCTGCCATAAGCTTCTCTTTTCTATTTAATCCTAACATATGTGTTCTTTAACATCTTGAGTTCCCTGGTCTTGATTCCACCCTTTGTCTTTATAAAAACATATGTGCCCTGTATCCTTGCTATTCTCTCATTGAATACAGTTGACAACGGAATGAGGATATGCCGCAACCCAAAGGACTAGCCACACTACCATACATCAAGAGCATTTCCAAACTGACAGCCAGACTACTGCGACCACTAGGACTCATAACAGCACACAAACCAACAGCCACTCTCAGACAACAACTCACCTGAACGAAGGACCCAATACCCAGCATGAGCAAAACCAATGTAGTGTACAAAATCCCATGCAAGGACTGCACAAGATACTACATAGGACAAACAGGAAGACAGCTAACGATCCGCATCCATGAACACCAACTAGCCACGACCAGCTATCCTTAGTAGCCACGCACGCAGATGACAAGCAACATGAATTCGACTGGGACAATACCACTATTATAGGACAAGCCAAACAGAGAACAGCCAGGGAATTCCTAGAGGCATGGCACTCATCCACAGATTCAATCAATAAGCACATCGACCTGGAACCAATATACCGAACACTGCAGCGGACACCTGGAACTGACAACCGGAAGCGGCAGATTCAAACCATTACAAATGCCGGAGGAAAGATCACAGAAGTGCTTCACAGGAGGCTCCCAAGCACTGAGGATGTCACCTAGACAGGGGACGAAACGTCTGCAACACAAATTCCCAGCTTGGCGAACAGAACCACAACAACGAGCACCTGAGCTACAAATCTTCTCACAAACTTTGAAGATCACACCCTTTCTCACTACTGTAATTGATTTCTTGATCAATATTGTGATTTCTTCTCCTCTTCTAAGCCCCTCTTTATTTCATCTGAATGCTTTATAACCAGGAACATTGAACTGGAATTCTGCCCATTTTGAAGCCAAGTCTCAGTCATGGCAATGGTATGACTTGCACACAAAAAGCAGGACAAATTCAACCCAGCTAATTACCACCCCATCAGTTTACTCAACCATTGATAAAGTGATGGAAGCTTTCATCAACAGGGTGATCAAGCAGCATGTGCTCAGCAAAAACCTGCTCAGTAATGCCCGGTTTGGGTTCTGCCAGGGCCACTGAGCTCCTGACCTCATTACAACCTTGATTCAAGCATGGCAAAAGATCTGAATTCCAGAGATGAGATGAGAGTGATAGCCCTTGACATCAAGGCTGCATTTAAGGACCAATAGCATAACTAGAATCAATAGGTATTTGGGGAAAGCTATCCACTGGTTGGAATCCTAACCAGCACAAAGGAAGATGGTTGTGATTGTTGAAGGTCAGTTGTCTCAGCTCCAGACATCTCTGCAGGAGTTCCACAGGGTAGTGTCCTAGGCTCAACCACCTTCAGTAGCTTTATAAGTGACCTTTCCTCCATCATAAGGCCAGCACTAGGGACGTTCATTGTGCAATCATCAATGTTCAGCATTATTTGTGACTCCTCAGACACTGAAGCAGTCCGTGTTCAAATGCAATAAGACCAAGACAATATCCAGTAGCAAATAACATTCATGCCACCCAAATGCCATGTCAAGACGATCTCTAACAAGAAGCAATATAGCCACAGCCTCCTGACAGCCAATGGTGTTACCAACTTTGAAACGGCCACTATCAACATCCCGGGGATTACATTGACCAGAAATTGAAGGGCGCCACAGTGGTTCAGTGGTTAGCACTGCTGCCTCACCTCACCAGGGACCCAAGTTCAATTCAAGCCTTGGGTGACAGTCTGTGTGGAGTTTGCACATTCGCCTCGTGTCTGCGTGCATTTCCTCTGGGTTCCACGGTTTCCTCCCACAATCCAAAGGTGTGTAGGTTAGGTGAATTGGCCATGCTATATTGTCCATACTGTTCAGAGATGTGCATATTAGGTGCATTAGTCAGGGGTAAATGTATTCAGGGGTAAATGTAATTAGTCAGGGGCTGGGTGGGTTACTGTTCGGAGGTTTGGTGTGGACTTGTTGGGCCGAATGGCCTGTTGCCACACTATAGGGATTCTGTGATGATGATGATGAGAAATTCAGAAAGTAGGCATATTGCAGAAAGTAACTCACCTCCTGACTCCCCAAAACCCATCCACCACCTACAATGCACAAGTCAGGAATGTGATGGAATACTTCCCACTTGCCTGGATGAGTGTAGCTCCAACAACAAGAAGCTTGACACTATCGAAGACAAAGCAGCCGTTTCATTGGCATCAAATCTACATGCGTCTACTCTTCCACCACCGATGCTCAGTAGCAGTAGTGGGTATTATCAGTGAGATTCACCACAGAAATTAACCAAAGATCCTTAGACAGCACCTTCCAAACCCACAACCAGTACCATCTAGAAAGACAAGGGCAGCAAATACATGGGAACACCACCACCTGCAAGTTCAAGTCCAGGTCACTCATCATCCTGACTTAGAAAATATCGCCATTTCTTTAGTGTCACTGGGTCAAAATCCTGGATTTCCCTTCCTCAGGGAATTGCGGTTCAACCTACAGTATATGGTGAGGGCGTGGGAATCAGAGCTACACATCTGAGAGAGGGGTAGTTGTAGATGGGGCAGTGACAAGATGTAGCGAATCTATTAGGAAGGTTTCTCATGTGATGAAACAAAGGGATCGGTTAAAGTGTGTCTGCTTTAACTCAAGGAGTGTCAGAAGTAAGAGCGATGAACTTAGAGCATGGATCAGTATTTGGGGCTATGATGTTGTGGCCATAACAGAGATGTGGGTTTCACAGGAGCAGAAATAGTTGCCAGATGTTCCAGTGTTTAGAACATTTAAAAAGAACAGGGAGGGTGGAAAAAGAGGAGAGGGTGTAGCATTGCTAATTAGAGAGTGCATTACAGCTACAGAAACGAAGGCTGTTCAGGAAGGTTTGTCTACTGAGTCAGTATGGGTAGAAGTTAGGAACAACAAGGGAGCAGCCACTTCATTGGGAGTTTTCTACAGACCCCCTAATAGCAGTAGAGAGATTGAAGAACTGATAGGACAGCAGATTTTGGAAAAATGTAGATGTAGCAGGGTTGTTGTTATGGGTAACTTCAACTTTCCCAATATTGACTGGAACCTCCTTAGTGCAGATGGTTTGGATGGAGCCATTTTTGTCAGGTGTGTTCAGGAGGGTTTCCTTATTCAGTATGTAGATAAGCCAACGAGGGGAGATGTCATTTTGGATTTGGTGCTCGGCAATGAGCCGGGATAGGTGTCAGATCTCGCGGTGGGAAAACACTTTGGTGACAGTGACCATACCTGCCTCACATTTACCATAACCTTGGGGAGGGAAAGGAGCGGTTTAAGGAGCAGTTGTTGGGAGTGATGCACGAATTTGTCCCTCTGAGACAGATAAGAAGGGGTAAGATTTAGGAGCTTTGGATGACGAGAACAGAGGAGCTTCTCGTCCAAAGGGAGAAGGCAGCTTACGTAAGGTGGAGGAAAAAGGATCTAGTACAGCTTTAGAGGATTACAGGCTTACTAGAAAAGAGCTCAGAAATGGACTGAGGAGAGCCAGGAGGAGGCACGAGAAAGGCTTGGCAGGAAGGATTAGGGAGAACCCAAAGGCATTTTACTCATACGTGAGGAATAAGAGAATGATCAGGGAGAAGGTGGGGCCGATCAGGGATAGCGTAGGGAACTTGTGCGTGGAGTCTGAGCAGGTAGGGGAAGCCTTAAATTAGTTTTTTGCTTTGCATTTCACGAAGGAAAGGAACCTTTGTGTGAATGAGAACTTTGAGGAGCTGGGATACAGGCTTAAACGGATCAAGATTGATGAAGTTGATGTCCTGGAAATTTTGGCAAATATTAAAATTGATAAGTCCCCAAGGCCAGACCAGATTTGTCTTAGGTTGCTCTGGGAAGCGAGAAAGGAGGTTGCTAAGCTGTTGGCCAAGATCTTTGCTTCCTCACTCTCCATGGGAGTCGTACTGGAGGATTGGAAGGAGGTGAATGTTGTTCCTCTTTTCAAGAAAGGTAATAGGGAAATCCCTGGCAATTACAGACAAGTCAGTCTTACGTCTGTGGTCAGCAAGGTTTTGGAAAGAATTCTGTGGGATAGAATTTATGACTATTTGGCAAAGCATAGCGTGATTAAAGGCAGTCAGCATGGCTTTGTGAGGGCAGGTCATGCCTAACTAATCTTATTGAGTTCCTTGAGAAGGTGACAAGACAGGTCGACGAAGTTCAAGCAGTGGATGTGGTGTATTTGGACTTCAGCAAGGCATTTGATGAGTTTCCCATTGGTAGATCATTCATAAAGTCAGGAGATATGGGATATAGGGAGATTTGGCTATCTGGATTCAGAATTGGTTGGCTTGCAGAAGGCAGAGAGTGGTTGTAGGTGGAAAGTATTCTGCCTGGAGGTCAGTGTTGAGTGGTGTCCTGCAGGACTCTGTTCTTGGGCCTTTGCTCGTTGTAGTTTTTATAAATGACTTGGATGAGCAGATTGAGGGGTGAGTTAATAAATATGCCGATGACACAAAGATTGGAGGTGCCATTGATAGTATCGAGGGCTATTGCAGGCTACAGCGCAACATAGACAGGATGCAGAGCTGGGCTGAGAAATGGCAGATTGAGTTTAACCTGGATAAATGCAAAGTGATGCATTTTGGAAGGTTGAACTTGAATGCTGAATATAGGATCAAAGTTCAACAGTGAGCTGTGTGGAAACTCTCTCTCTCCTTCTAACTTCAACCTGTAAGCATGTGTTCCATTTGTACTGATTTTTAAAGCGGTTTGCTTATTGGGACTGTTGTATATATATGGGACACACAATTAAGTCTAGTTTAGATAGTCTCAGTTCTGTAAGGGTTCCTTATTCTGTTCTTTGTGTGTCATTGTATAACTTTGTGAATAAATATTTGTCTGTTTTAAAATATAGTAGTCAACTTAGCTTCCTCACTCCAGATAATTTTCAATATACACTTACCGAAACAAATTGCAAAGTTATGGTCAGGGCTGCCTGCTTAAGAATGTTTTGAGTGAACAAAAGAACAAAAAACAAAGAACAAAGAAAACTTACAACTCAGGAACAGGCCCTTCGGCCCTCCAAGCCTGAGCTGATCCAAATCCACTGTCGAAACCTATCACCGAATTCCGAAGCATCTCTATCCCTCTGCTCGCCACCTACTCGTGCATCTGTCCAGACATACCTTAAATTAATCTACCGTGCCTGCCTCTACTACTTCTGCTGGCAACACGTTCCAGGCACCTGCCGCCCTCTGTGTAAAGTACTTGTCGCATGTATCTCTCGTAAACGTTTCACTTCTCACCTTGAAACCGTTACCTCTCATTATTGAATCCTTCACCTTGTGAACAAGCTTATCTCTATCTACCCTGTCTACATCCTTCATGATTTTGTAGACCTCAATCAGGTCCCCGCTCAATCTCCTTTTTTCCAGTGTAAACAATGGGCGGCACGGTGGCACAGTGGTTAGCACTGCTGCTTCACAGCGCCAGAGACCCGGGTTCAATTCCCGCCTCAGGCCACTGACTGCGTGGAGTTTGCACGTTCTCCCCGTGTCTGCGTGGGTTTCCTCCGGGTACTCCGGTTTCCTCCCACAGTCCAAAGATGTGCAGGGTCAGGTGAATTGGCCATACTAAATTGCCCGTAGTGTTAGGTATGGGTGGGTTTCGCTTCGGCGGGTCGGTGTGGACTTGTTGGGACGAAGGGCCTGTTTCCACACTGTAATGTAATGTAATCTAATCCTAACCTACTCAACCTCTCTTCATAGCTAGCACCTTCCATACCAAGCAACACTCTCATAAACCTTCTCTGCACCCTCTCCAAGCATCCACATCCTTTTGGTAATGTGGTGACCAGAATTGTACACCGTATTCTAAATGCAGCCGAACCAACATTGTGTACAATCTTAACATCACCTGTCAGCTCTTATACTCAATACCCCATCCGATGAAGGCAAGCATACCATATGCCATCTTGACCACTCTATCCACCTGTACAGCAACCTTCAGGGTAAAATAGACCTGAACTCCCAGATCTGTCTGCTCATCAATTTTTTCCAAGGCTCTTGCATTCACTGTATAATTCCCTCTAGAATTAGACTTCCCAAATGCATCACCTCACATTTGCCTGGATTGAAGTCCATCTGCTACTTCTCCACCTAACTCTCCAGTCTATCTATATTCTCCTGTATTCATTAACACTCCCCTATGCTTTCTGTTACTCTACCAATCTTCATGTCATCTGCACACTTGCTGATCATACCAACAGTGCCCTCTTCCAGATCGTTTATATATATCACAAACAACAGTGGCCCCAGCACTGACCCCTGTGGAACACCATTGGTCACCTTTCTCCATTTCAAGAAACTCCCTTCAACTACTACTCTCTGTCTCCTGTTGCTCAACCAGATCTTTATCCACCTAGCTAGAACACCTTGCACACCATGTGACTTTACTTTCTCCATTAGTTTACCATGGGGAACCTTATCAAATGCCTTACTAAAGTCCATGTGTGTGACATCAATAGACCTTCTTTCATCTATCAACTTGGTCACTTCCTCAAAGAACTCTAGTAAGTTGGTAAGGCATGATCTCCCCTGCACAAAACCATGTTGCCTATCACTGATAAGCCCATTATTTTCCAAATATAAGTAGATCCTATCCCTCAGAACCTTCCCCAGCAACTTTCCCCACCACTGACGTCAGGCTCACTGGTCTGTAGTTACCCAGAATATCCCTACTATCTTTCTTGTACAGGGGGACAACATGAGCAATCCTCCAGTCCTCTGGCACCTCACCTGTGTTTAAGGATGCCACAAAGATATCTGTCAGTGCCCCGACTATTTCCTCTCTCGCCTCCTTCATCAACCTGGGATAGATCCCATCGGTCCTGGGGATTTGTCCACCTTAATAACCTCCAGCCTACCCAACACATCTTCCCTCCTTATGTCAACGTGATCCAGATTATTCAAACTTTATCTCTAATCTCAACATTCATCATGTCCTTCTCCTCAGTGAACACTGATGCAAAGTAATCATTCAGAATCTCACCCATTGTCTCAAGTTCGACACACAGCCTTCCTTCCTTACCTTTTAGTGCATCAATTCTTTCTCTAGTTACCTGCTTACTTCTCATATAAGAATAAAAGGCTTTGGGATTCTCCTTAATTCTGCTCACTAAAGCTATTTCATGACCCCTTTTAGTCCGCTTGGTTCCTCGTTTAAGACTGGTCCTATTCTCCCGATATTCCTCCAGGGCCCATTCTGTTCTTAGCTGCCTGGACCGAATGTATGCTTCCCTTTTCCTCTTGGTTAGTCGTATGATTTCTCCTGCTATCTGTGGTTCACCAATCTTGCCTTTCCTATCCTTTGCTTTCATCGGGACATGCGTATCCTGCACTATCATTAACCTATCTTGGAAAGCCTCCCACATATCAAATGTGGACTTCCCTTCAAATAGCTGTGTCCAATCCACATTTCCCAGCTCCTACCTAATTTTGATGTAATTTGCCTTGGCTCAGTTTAGTACTCTTCCCTTAGGACCACTCTCATCTTTGTCTACGAGTATTCTAAAACTTACAGAATTGTAGCCACTGTTCCCAAAGAAATCCCCCACCTCCCCCTGGAGTTGTCTGACCTTGTCCATAACAAGACCTTATGATGGAGAACAGGTAATTAATGAAGCAGCTGGAGATGGCTGGGCCTAAGACACTACCCTGAGGAACTCCTGCAGATATGTTCTGCAGCTAACATGTTTGACTTCCAACAATCCCAACAATCTTCCTTTGAGCTATGAATGACTCCAGCCAGTGTTGGGTTTTCTCCCTGATTCCCATTGAGTTGAACTTCACTCGGGCTTCTCGATGCTACATTTGGTCTATCACTGCTTTGATGTTAAGGACAGTCACTGACATCTCAACATTTGAAGTTTGCTCTTTTGTCCATGTTTGGATCAAGGCTGCAATGAAGTCAGAGGTCGTATAGCCCTGGCAAAATCCAACTTGTCATCGCTGAGCAAGTAATTTCTGTGTTAATGTCACTTGATATTAATGTCAACAACATCTTCCATCATTTTGGTGACATTTTAGAATAGGCAGACATAGACAGCAATTGGCAGGATATTGTCCTGACTTCAGTGAACACGACATTCTACATTGTCAAATGAAGATTCAAGTGATATCATTGTATTGGGACAGCTTGATTAGTGATGAACTGGTCAGCTACTTTTAGAGAACATTTTTTTAGCTGAGAATGGCTTTCTTTATTCCCATGTTGTTACTACTACTGCTGGGCTATTATCAGCACCTATAGCTTTTGCAGTATCCACTGCCTTCAGCTGTTTCTTGGTATCGTGTATAGTCAACTTAATTATTGCGGACTGGTATATGTTTTGCTGATGACTCAAGGGGAGATGGAGATGAATCAACAACTTAGTACTTGCATCTAAAGATGGATGCATATCCTTCGGTCTTGTGTTTTGCATTGATTTGCTGGATTCCCGTAGCAATAAAATATTTGTGGAGCTTTCTCCTCTTGTTGGTTGCCTAATTTAATCATGTAAGGATTTTTAAAGTTATGCATATTTCTGTGAGAGCAGGCACATTAGGGAGCACATTTTAAAGGTTTTATATCAAAAATGTTAATTTATTAAGGAACTGACTGGTTACACCAGTGAAGCAATTAACTTTTTTAGATTCCCTACAATGTGGAAACAGACCCTTTGGACCAAACAGTCCATACTGACCCTCCAAAGAGTAATCCACCCAGACCCATTTCCCTCACACCAATGCACCTAACACTACAGGCAATTTAGCATGGCCAATTTACCTGACCTGCACATCTTTGGACTGTGGGAGGAAACCGGAGCACCCGGAGGCAACCCACACAGATACGGGGAGAATGTGCGAACTCCACACAGACAGTTGCCCAAGGCTGGAATTGAAACTGGGACCCTGGTGCCGTGAGGCAGCTGTGCTAACCACTGAGCCACCGTGCTCTTGTTCTGTATTTTTTTTTTCACACATAGTTGGAGGGCTGGACTCAATAAATGCTTATTTTTTTATGATAAATCCATTGTATCATAATATTGCAGAATGGCTAGAGCATATTGTTTCATTTGCCAATCACTTTAAATTAGTGTCCTCTTTTTCTCAGCTCTTCTTCAATGTGAATAACATACCATTATCTAATCTGTCTGCACACTTCACAATGTTGAGCTCCCAACCTGTCCTCTACCTTCACTGTCCATCTCTCAGCTTGGGATAATTCTCCTAAAATTGTCACTGCACCAGAGGACCACACTTAATTTTATGCAGGGATGCATTTTCAAGGAAGTAAAAGAACAAACAATTGCAATCTATTGTGCTGCCTTAAAAGCTGATACAATGAAGATTTTAATACTTAGAATGTACAGAAAGTTTTATCAGAAACTTAAACTGTGGGCTAACCAGCTTAATTTCTGTAGGAGTGCTTAGTTTCTTTTTAACACATTCTAGACCTGGTATTTTAACATTTTTATTAAATTTAATGTGGATCTGATAGATTTTTTATATTTTCTGTAGTTGCAAATGGACAAGGCGTTAAAGAGAAGAATTTTGTGAACGGGGTAACACAGGAACAGCTTCACAGTTACGACAAGGATGTCAGAAATGCAGAGGTAGTACTCCAGTCTGTTCTGTGATTAATTGTTAATTTCAAGTCTATGCAGGAGACAACAACTTCTCCATATACTGGACAAGCACCCATTCACTTATTCATAGCAATGAACCAGAGAGACAGGATTAGCTAGAGTCCCTTATAGAAGGTGTCAAAACAGAGCACTTGGGTAATAGTGACAGGATCGGATAGAATCAGCATGGATTTACAAAAGAACAAAGAAAATTTTCAGCCCAGGAACAGACCCTTCGGTCCTCCAAAAGTGAGCCGATCCAAATCTACTGTCTAAACCTGTTGCCCAATTCCTAAGCATCTGTATCCCTCTGCTCCCCACTTACTCATGCATCTGTCTAGACGCATCTTAAATGAATCTACCATGCCTGCCTCTACTATTTCTGCTGGCAATACATTCCAGACACTTACCGCCCTCTGTGTAAAGTACTTGTCGCGTGTATCCCTCTTAAACTTTTCACCTCTCACCTTGAAAGTGTGACCTCTCGTAATTGAATCCTTCACCCTGGAAAAGGCTTATCTCTATCTATCCTGTCTATACCCTTCATGATTTTTTAGACCTCAATCAGGTTCTCCCCTCAATCTCCTTTTTTTTATTGAAAACAATCCTAACCTTCTCAACCTCTCTTTATAGCTAGCACCTTCCATACCAGGCAACATCCTCGTAAACCTTCTCTGCACCCTCTCCAAAGCATCCACATCCTTTTGGTAATGTGGCAACTAAAACTGCACACAGTATTCTAAATGCGGCCGAACCAACATTGTGTACAATTTTAATATGACCTACCAGCTCTTATAGCTGAAGAAGGGCTTATGCCCGAAATGTCGATTCTCCTGTTCCTTGGATGCTGCCTGACCTGCTGCGCTTTTCCAGCAACACATTTTCAGCTACCAGCTCTTATACTCAATATCCCGTCTGATGAAGGCAAACATACCATATGCCTTCTTGACCACTCTATCCACCTGTGCAGCAACCTTCAGGATACATTGGACCTAAACTCCCAGATCTCTCTGCTCATCAACTTTTCCAAAGGCTCTTCTGTTCACTGTATAATTCGCTCGAGAATTAGACTTCCCAAAATGCATCACCTCACATTTGCCTGGATTGAACTCCATCTGCCACTTTTCTACCCAACTCTCCAGTGTATCTATATTCTCCTGTATTAGACAATAAACAATAGACAATAGGTGCAGGAGTAGGCCATTCAGCCCTTCGAGCCTGCACCGCCATTCAATATAATCATGGCTGATCATTCCTAATCAGTATCCTCTTCCTGTCTTATCTCCATAACCCTTGATTCCACTATCTTTGAGAGCTCTATCCAACTCTTTCTTAAATGAATCCAGAGAGTGGGCCTCCACTGCCCTCTGGGACAGAGCATTCCACACAGCCACCACTCTCTGGGTGAAGAAGTTTCTCCTGAGCTCTGTCCTAAATGGTCTACCCAGTATTTTTAAGCTGTGACTTCTGGTTCGGCACTCACCCATCAGTGGAAATATGTTTCCTACTTCCTTAGTGTCCAATCCTTTCTTATACGTCTCAATCAGATCCCCTCTCAGTCTTCGAAACTCAAGGGTATACAAGCCCAGTCGCTTCAGTCTTTCAATGTAAGGTAATCCTGCCATTCCAGGAATTGACCTCATGAATCTACGCTGTACTCCCTCAATAGCCAGAATGTCTTTTCTCAAATTTGGAGACCAGAACTGCACACAGTACTCCAGGTGTGGTCTTACCAGGGCCCTGTACAGCTGCAGAAGCACCTCTTTGCTTCTATACTCAATTCCTCTTGTTATGAAGGCCAGCATGCTCTTAGCCTTCTTCACTACCTGCTGTACCTACATGCTTGCCTTCATTGACTGGTGTACAAGAACACCCAGATCTCTCTGTACTGCCCCTTTACATAAATTGATTCCATTGAGGTAGTAGCCTGCCTTCCTGTTCTTGCACCAAAGTGGATAACCATACATTTATCCACATTAAACTGCATCTGCCATGCATCTGCCCACTCACTTAACTTGTCCAGGTCACCCTGTAATCTCCTAACATCCTCATCACATTTCACCCTGCCACCCAGCTTTGTATCATCAGCAAATTTGCTAATGTTATTGCTGATACCATCTTCTATATCATTAACATATATTATAAAAAGCTGCGGCCCCAGCACGGATCCCTGCGGTACCCCACTGGTCACTGCCTGCCATTCCGAAATGGAGCCGTTTATCACTACCCTTTGTTTCCTATTAACCAACCAATTTTCAGTCCAATCTAGTACTTTGCCCCCAATACTATGCACCCTAATTTTACTCGCTAACCTGTGTGGGACTTTATCAAAAGCTTTCTGAAAGTCCAGGTACACTACATCTACTGGATCTCCCTCATCCAACTTCAGAGTTACATCCTCAAAAAATTCAAGAAGATTAGTCAAGCATGATTTCCCCTTCATAAATCCATGCTGACTCTATCCTATCCTGTTACTACTATCCAGATGTGCAGCAATTTCATCCTTTATAATAGACTCCAGCATCTTTCCCACCACTGAGGTCAGACTAACTGGTCTATAATTTCCTGCTTTCTCTCTCCCAACTTTCTTAAAAAGTGGTATAATATTAGCCACCCTCCAATCCTCAGGAACCGACCCCGAATCTATTGAACTCTGGAAAATAATCACCAACGCATCCACGATTTCCCGAGCCACCTCCTTCAGTACCCTGGGATGCAGACCATCAGGCCCCGGAGACTTATCAACCTTCAGACCTAACAGTCCAACACCAAATCCTGGCAAATATAAATTCCCTTCAGTTCAGGTCCTTCAGCCACTGTTACCTCAGGGAGATTGCTTGTGTCTTCCCCAGTGAACACAGATCTGAAGTACCCATTTAATTCCTCTGCCATTTCTTTGTTCCTAGTAATATATTCCCCTGTTTCTGTCTTCAAGGGCCCAATTTTTGTCCTAACCATTTTTTTGCCTTGCACATACCTAAAAAAGCTTTTACTATCCTCCTTAATATTCTTGGCCAGTTTACCTTCGTACCTCATTTTTCCTCTGCGTATTTCCTTCTTAGTAATTCTCTGTTGCTCTTTAAAAGCTTCCCAGTCCTCAGTTTTCCCACGTATCTTAGCTATGTTGTACTTTTTCTCTTTTAACTTTATATGTTTCTTTACTTCCCTCGTCAGCCACGGCCGCCTATGCCTCCTCCTGGGATCTTTCTTCCTTTTAGGAATGAACTGATCCTGCAACTTCTGCATTATACACAGAAATATCCGCCATTGTTCCTCCACGGTCATCCCTGCTAAGGTATTGCACCATTGAACTTTGGCCAGCTCCTCCCTCATAGCTCCATAGTTCCTTTTATTCAACAGAAGTACTGTCACTTCCGACTGTACCCTCTCCCTCTCAAATTGCAGATTGAAGCTTATTGTATTATGGTCACTACTTCCCAATGGCTCCTTCACTTCGAGGTCTCTGACCAATTCTGGTTCGTTACACAATACCAGATCCAGAATTACCTTCTCCCTGGTCAGCTCCAGCACCAGCTGCTCTAAGAATCCATCTCTGAGGCACTCCACAAAGTCTCTTTCTTGAGGCCCAATACCATCCTGATTCTCCCAGTCTACCTGCATGTTAAAATCCCCCATAACAACTGTAGTAACATCTTTACAACAGGCCAATTTCAGCACCTGATTTAACTTACATCCGACATCCAGACTACTGTTTGGGGGCCTGTAGATGACTCCCAAGAGGGTCTTTTTACCCTTAGTATTTCGAAGCTCTATCCACACCGATTCTACATCCCCTGACTCTAGGTCCCCCCGCGCAAGGGACTGAATATCGTCCCTTACCAACAAGGCCACCCCACCCCCTCTGCCCGTCAGTCTGTCCTTACGATAGCACGTGTATCCTTGAATATTCATTTCCCAGGCCCTGTCCACTTGAAGCCACGTCTCAGTTATCCCCACAATATCGTATCTGCCACTTTCCAAAAGAGCCTCAAGCACATCTATCTTATGTCTAATGCTTCGTGCATTCATGTATAGTATTTTTAATTTGTTACTGCTCTCACCCTTCCCATCAACCCTTATTTCACTCAACCTTACAGCATGATGCCTTTCTGAGTTTTCTGCCTCGTTGATACAGTTGTCTTTCTTGACTTCCCTTGTTCTAACTTTCCCTTCAATTTCCTTTTTAAACATCCAGCTTGTCCCCTCCCCCTCGCTACATAGTTTAAATGTAGCGGTGTTGCAGTAGAAACCCTGCCTGCCAGAATGCTGGTCCCTAACCTATTAAGGTGCAAGCCGAATTTATGCTTACCACAAAATATACCCCAGTGATCCAAGAACTTAAATCCTTGCTTCCTGCACCAGTTCCCCAACCACACGTTCAAGTCCATTATCTCCCTGTTTCTGGCCACACTAGCCTGAGGAACTGGAAGCAAACCGGAGATAACCACCTTGGACGTCCTGCTTTTCAGCCTTCTTCTTTGACAGTCCCTTATGCTTTCTGCTACTCTACCAATCTTCATGTCATCTGCACACTTGCTGATCATACCAACAGTGCTCTCTTCCAGATCATTTATATATATCACAAACAACAGTGGCCCCAACACTGACCCCTGTGGAACATCACTGGTCACCTTTCTCAATTTCAAGAAACTCCCTTCAACTATTACTCTGTCTCCTGTTGCTGAACCAGATCTTTATCCACCTAGCTAGAACACCCTGCACACCATGTGACTTCACTTTAGACAATAGACAATAGGTGCAGGAGTAGGCCATTCTGCCCTTCAAGCCTGCACCACCAGTCAATATGATCGTGGCTGATCATCTTTAATCAGTATCCTGTTCCTGCCTTATCTCCATAACCCTTGATTCCACTTTCTCTGTAAGTTTACCATGGGGTACCTTATCAAACGCCTTACTAAAGTCCATGTATATGACATCAACAGTCCTTCCTCCATCTATCAACTTGGTCACTTCTTCAAACAATTCTATTAAGTTGGTAAGGCACGATCTCCCCTGCACAAAACCATGTTGCCTATCACTGATAAGCCCATTCTTTTCTAAATATAAGTAGATCCTATCCCTCAGAACCTTCCCCAGCAACTTTCCCACCACTGACGTCAGGCTCACTGGTCTATAGTTACCCAGAATATCCCTACTACCTTCTTGTACAGGGGGACAACATGAGCAATCCTCCAGTCCTCCAGCACCTCACCTGTGTTTAAGGATGCCACAAAGATATCTGTCAGTGCCCCAGCTATTTCCTCTCTCACCTCCGTCATCAACCTGGGATAGATCCCATCCAGTCCTGGGGATTTGTCCACCTTAATAATCTCTAGCCTACCCAACACATCTTCCCTACTTATGTCAATATGATCCAAATTATTGAAACTTCTATCTCTAATTTCGATTTGGAGATGCCGGTATTGGACTGGGGTGTACAAAGTTATAAATCACACAACACCGGGTTACATTCCAACAGGTTTAATTGGAAGCACACTAGCTTTCGGTGCACCGCTCCTTCACAATCTCTATATTCATCATGTCCCTCTCCTCAGTGAATACTGATGCAAAGTAATCATTCAGAATCTCACCCATTCTCTCAGGTTCGACACACAGCCTTCCATCCTTATCCTGTAGTGGACCAATCCTTTCTCTAGTTACCCGCTTACTTCTCATATAAGAATAAAAGGCTTTGGGATTCTCCTTAATTCTGCTCGCTAAAGCTACTTCATGACCCTTTTAGCCCGCTCGATTCCTCTTTTAAGACTGGTCCTACTCTTCCGATATTCCTCCAGGGTCAATTCTGTTCTTAGCTGCCTGGACCTTATGTACGCTTCCCATTTTCTCTTGGCTAGTCGTACGATTTCTCCTATCATCCACCAGTATTGAATCTTGCCTTTCCTATCCTTTGCCTTCAACAGGACATGCCTATCCTGCACTATATTTAACCTATCTTGGAAAGCCTCCCACATATCAAATGTGGATTTCCCTTCAAATAGCTGTGTCCAATCCACATTTCCAGCTTCTGTCTAATTTTGATATAATTGGCTTTGGCCCAGTTTAGTACTCTTCCCTTAGAACCACTCTTATCTTTGTCTACGAGTATTCTAAAACTTACAGAATTGTGGCCACTGTTCCCAAAGAAATCCCCCACTGCAACTTCCACAACCTGACCTGGCTCATTCCCTAACACCAGGTCCAATATGGCCCCTTCCTTTGTCAGACTATTGACATACTGCTCTAAAAAACTCTCCTGAATGCTTCTTACAAATTCTACCCCATCTAGACCTCTGACATTAAGCGTATCCCAGTCAATGTTGGGAAAATTAAAATCTCCCACCACCACTACCCTCTTGCCTCTACATCTTTCAATAACCTGTTTGCTTATTTGTTCTTCAAACTTTCGCTCACTGTTGGGAGGCCTATAAAGGGTAAATTGTGCTTGACAAATCTGCTGGAATATTTTGGAGCTGTAACTGGTATAGCACATAAGGGGAAGCCAGTGGATGTGGTTTACTTGAATTTTCAGAGGTCTTTGATAAAGTCCCACATAAGAGATTAGCATGTAAAATTAAAGCGCGTGGGTTTGAACATCATGTATTAAATGGATTAAAAGTTTTTGGCTTACAGGAAACAAAGAGTGGGAATAAATGGGTCTTTATGCTGAGAGGTGCGAGGGAGGAGCAAAGGACTTCAGGGGAAAGACATAGTTGTCAGGTCTCTGGCACTGAGCCTGGCACTGTGGCTCAGAAGGGAAGGGGGGAAAATAGAAAAGCACTTGTGGTAGGGGACTCAATAGTTAGACGGATTGACAGGAGATTTTGTAGTCAGGAATGGAACTCCCGGAAGGTATGTTGCCTCCCCAGTTCCAGGGTCCGGGATGTCGTTGATCGGGTTTACAGGATTATGAAGGGGGAGGGGGAGCAGCCAGAAATCGTGGTACATGTTGGCACCAATGATATAGCCAGGAAAGGGATTGAGGCTCTGAAAAGTGACCACAGAGAGTTAGGTTGGAAGCTGAAGAGCAGGATGAGTAGAGTATTGATCTCAGGTTTGCTAGCGGTGCCACGGGATAGTGAGGTGAGGAACAGTCAGCGAATGTAGCTTAACACGTGGCTGCGAGGCTGGTGCAGGAGGGAGGGCTTCAGATACCTAGACCATTGGGATGCCTTCTGGGGAAGGTGGGATCTGCACAAGAAGGACGGATTGCACCTGAACTGGAGGGGCACAAATGTCCTGGGTGGGAGATTTGCTTGTGTGATTCTGGAGGGTTTAAACTAGTTTGGCAGGGGGGTGGGAATCAGAGTCACATATCTGAGATGGGGACAGTTGCAGATGGGGCAGTGACAGGATGTAGTGAATCTATTGGGAAGGTTTTTCATGTGATGAAACAAAGGGATTGATTAAAGTCTGCTTCAATGCAAGGAGTGTCAGAGATAAGAGTGACGAACTTAGAGCATGGATCAGTACTTGGGGATACGATGTTGTGGCCATAACGGAGATGTGGGTTTCACAGGGGCAGGAATGGCTGCTTGATGTTGCAGGGTTTAGAACATTTAAAAAGAACAGGGAGGGTGGAAAACGAGGAGGGGGTGTAGCATTGCTAATCAGAGAGTGCATCACAGCTACAGAAACGAAGTTTGTTGAGGAAGGTCTGTCTAGATTAGTGTGGTGCTGGAAAAGTACAGCAGTTCCAGCAGCATCCGAGGAGCAGTAAAATTGATGTTTCGGGCAAAAGCCCTCCAGGAATACAGGCAGAGAGCCTGAAGGGTGGAGAGATAAGTGAGAGGAGGCTGGGGGTGGGGAGAATGTAGCATAGAGTACAAGAGGTGAGTGGGGGAGGGGGTGAAGCTGATAGGTATGGGGGAAGGGTGGAGTGGATAGGTGGAAAAGAAGATAGGCAGATAGGACAAGTCATGGGGACAGTGATGAGCTGGAAGTTTGGAACTGGGGTGAGGTGGGGGAAGGGGAAAAGAGGAAATTGTTGAAGTCCACATTGATGCCCTGGGGTTGAAGTGTTCCGAGGCGGATGATGAGGCATTCTTCCTCCAGGCGTCTGGTGGTGAGGGAGCGGCGGTGAAGGAGGCCCAGGACCTCCATGTCCTTGGCAGAGTGGGAGGGGGAGTTGAAATGTTGGGCCACAGGGCGGTGTGGTTGTTTGGTGCGGGTGTCCCAGAGATGTTCCCTAAAGCGCTCTGCTAGGAGGTGTCCAGTCTCCCCAGTGTAGAGGAGACCGCATCGGGAGCAACGGATACAATAAATGATATTGGTGAATGTGCAGGTAAAACTTTGATGGATGTGGATGGCTCCTTTAGGGCCTTAGATGGAGGTGAGGGAGGAGGTGTGGGCACAGGTTTTGCAATTCCTGCGGTGGCAGGGGAAGGTGCCAGGATGAGAGGGTGGGTTGTAGGGGGCATGGACCTGACCAGGTAGTCACGGAGGGAACGGTCTTTGCGGAAGGAGGAAAGGGGTGGGGAGGGAAATATATTCCTGGTGGTGGGGTCCGTTTGGAGGTGGCGGAAATGTCGGTGGATGATTTAGTTTATGCGAAGGTTGGTAGGGTGGAAGGTGAGCACCGGGACGTTCTGTCCTTGTTACAGTTGGAGGGGTGGGGTCTGAGGGCGGAGGTGTGGGATGTGGACGAGATGCATTGGAGGGCATCTTTAACCACGTGGGAAGGGAAATTGCGGTCTCTTATGAAGGAGGCCATCTGGTGTGTTCTGTGGTGGAACTGGTCATCCTGGGAGCATATACGTCGGAGGCGAAGGAATTGGGAATACGGGATGGCATTTTTGCAGGAGGTAGGGTGGGAAGTGGTGTAATCCAGGTAGCTGTGGGAGTCGGTGGGTTTGTAAAAAAATGTCGGTGTCAAGTTGGTCATTAATGGAGATGCCCTCGTGTCCTAGTCTTTCCTACCTGTGGAAACATCTCCACCTTTGGGATTCTGTAACTTTCAATGAGATCCTCCCTCATTCTTCTAAACTCCGAGTAAGACCCTAAGTTCTCAACTGCTCCTCATATGACAAGCCTTTCGTTCCTGGGATCATTCTTGAAAACTTCCTCTGGACTCCCTCCAATGCCACACATCCTTTCTTAGATACAGGATCCAAAACTACTCACAATATTGGAAATGCAGTCTGACCAGAGCTTTATACAGCCTCAGCAGTACATTTCTGCTCTTCTATTCTAGTCCTCTTGAAATGAATGTCAATGTTGCCTTTCTAACTCCCACCTGAACATGCATGTTAACCTTAAGAGAATCCTGAACTCGGACTCCTCAGTCCCTTTATGATTCAGATTTCTGCAGCCTTTCCACATTTAGAATGTTGGCTCAGTCCCTTTTCCTACCAAAATGCATAATTTCACTTTTTCTCACATTGTATTCTATCTGCCACTTCTTTGCCCACTCTCCTAGCCTGTCCAAGTCCTTCTGTGGTCTCCCTGCTTCCTCAATACTATCTGTCCCTCCACCTATCTTTGTGTCATTGCGAACCTAGCAACATTGCCCTCAGTTCCTTCATCCAGATTGTTAATGTATAATATTAATTGTTGTGGTCCCAACACTGACCCTTCACTAATCTCCAGCTGCCAACCTGAAAAAGACTCCTTTATCCCCATTCTCTGCCTTGTGCCAGTCAGCCAATCTATTATCCATGCCAGTACCTTATCCCTAACACATGGGCTCTTATTTAGCAGTTTCTTATGTGGCATCTTGTGAAAGGCCTTCTGGAAATCCAAATAGATCCCGTCCACTGGATCTCCTATGTCTAATTTGCTTGTTACCTCCTCAAAGAATTCTAACTGACATCCACTTGATGAAACTGCTGACTTTGCCCTATAGTACCGTGTAATTCCAAGTATTCCACAAAGTCATCCTTAATAATGGACTCTAAATCTGATTAACATCCAAGATCCAGCGAACTGATCTATAATTTCTTGTCTTTGGACTCCCTCCCTTCTTAAACAAGGATATGACATTAGCCATTTTCCAGTCCTCTGGGACCCACCTTGACTCCAGTGATTCATGAAAGACCACCGCTAATGTCACCAAAGTTTCCTCAGCTGCTCCTTCAGAACTCTTGGATGCAAAACCTTTCCCATTATCTTCATCTTCGTGATGACCACTACACTTACCCTCTGCCACCTGACTGTCTTAAAATGCTGTTATGCTACTAGTGTCTTCTACCGTGAAGACTGATGCAAAGTATCTATTCAGTTTCTCTGCCATTTCTTTGATCGCTATTACTACTTCTTCAGCCTCATTTTCCAGTTGTTAAATGTTCACTCATCTTTCTCTTATCTTTTATTTTTCTAAAAACACTCTTGCAATCCTCTCTTAAATTACTAGATAGTTTACTTTATTTTTCATTTTCTCTCCCTCTTTTTTAAAATTATCCTCTGCTGGTTTCTAAAGGCTTCCCAATCCTCTGTCTCCTTACTTTGTGCAGCATTGTGGTTATGCTGAGATGGTGGTGAATAATGTGCTAAGGGGTAGAGTCAAGGACAATTTTAATAAAGACAGAGAGCTAAAGAAGGGTCACTGAGTCCAAAATGTTAATTCCCCACAGTTGCTAGAACTGTTGCGTTTTCAAGCAATTTCTGATTTTCAGCATCCATAGTTCTTTTGGTTTTTTTGGCTGTATCTTAAGATTTATTGTCTGAATTCCATCAAACTTTTTGGACAGTTTTCACCACAGTGCCTAGCAAGATATCTCTTGCCAAACTTACCTCATTGTCTTCATTGCACCTACGAAGTCACCCATGTCAGATTCTAGCCCCATCTTACAACATACCATTCCCAGAACAACTTGACATCCAGTAGATATCCACCAAAAGACCATGTCATATTTTAAAGGTCACTGTCCATCTGGATGAGCACTGACATTCTAAAACTGCCTTGCTCAGTGATGGACTTAATATAAGGTGTCAGAAGGGGAAGAGGCTGTTGGTTCAAAGTTGGAGTGTCCTCTTCCTGGAGGATGGTAGAGGAGGCCATGTCACTAGACCCTGGCAGAACTTGACTGAGATACTGCCTGGGTTGGTGCAGACTCTGTGTTGTGAAGGAACAGTCAGCAGTGCCGCAAGGTCATTTCCCTTTTCTGCTCCACCAGAATAAGTGCCATGCTATTTTCTCTCTGCCACCCTACACTTACTCTATCTCTGGTATTGCAATCACCTCCCACAATGTCTCATGCTTGCCATCCTCACCACTGCCTGCAATATACAACGATAAGAACAGGAGTAAGCCATTTGGCCCCTTGAGCCAGCTCTGCCATTCAATAGGATCATGGCTGATCCAACACACTTCACATCCAATTTCCTGTCCTTTTCCCATAAATCTTCATTCCCCTACTGATCAAGAATCTATCTATTTCAGTCTTAAATATGCACAAACATTCTGCCCCTATAGCTCACTGTGAAAAGGAGTTCCAAAGACTTACAACCCTCTGAGAGAAGAAATTAATTCTCTTCTCAGTTTTACATTGGCCCCCTTTATTCTGAGACTATGCCTTCTGGTCCCCGACTCTCTCATGAGGAGAAACATTCTCTGAGCACTTTTCCTGTCAAACCCCTTAAAATTCAATATGTTTCAATAAGATTACTTCTCATTCTTTCAAACCTCCAGTGGGTACAGTCCCATCCTGTTTAGCTTTTACTCATAAGACAATCCCTCCATACCAGTGATCATCCTAGTAAACCTTCTATAAATTGCATCCAATGAAACAATATGTTTTCTTAAATAATGAGACCAAAACTGCTCACAGTACTCCAGATGTGGTCTCATCTTGGAGAAAGAGAGGACAGCAGATGCTGGAGATCAGAGTCAAAAGGTGTGCTGGAAAAGTCACAGCCGGTCAGGCAGCATCCAAGGAGCACCTACATTCCTGATTGTGGGATATAGGTAAAGTAGTGTTACTTCTGCAATTATAATTACTTATGCAAGGTAAATGCACTCACACCAGTGTATAATTGTTTCAACCAAGAGCTGAGTCAACAAGAATGAAAACTATGTGGAGGAAATATATAACTGTTTTTGTATTAGCTAAAGTGTGAATGCAAGAATGAAACGTGCCTGCTAACAATGGTAGACAAATAGATAAGGTGCTGTGAGGATGTAGGTTAAGCCAGATATGCTTGTACAAGCAGTAGTTATAAGCATCTGTTTCCCACTTGTTCAAAAACACAAAAACAAACCCCAATTAAAAGGTCATAAGGATCAATATGGTTGGGGAAAGGGAGGAAATAGCACAGGTGGAAGAAGTAGATAATCATGAAGAAGGATATACCTAACAATGGGCCACAACAGGATGTGGTGAAATGGTCGAGTAAAACTTGTACTTTGTTATGCACAAGGCCGGATAAGGCAAGACATAAACAATAGTAATGGGCACTGGGTTTGGAGTAGTGAATCCTATATAAGATAGGTACTTGCTAAACTCTGTATGTCCATTTTAGGCACCACGCTTGCAAGCGTATAATAAACATACTGATTGCTTCAGATCTTGTCTCGGACTGAAATTATTGAAGTGAGTGAGCTTTGTTTCTCACATGATGAAGAGCTTATGCTCAAAACGTTGACTCTCCTGCTTCTCGGATGCTACCTGACTGGCTGTGCTTTTCCAGCACCACACTTTTTGACTCACCAGCATCTTGTACAGTTGCAAAACTTTTACAGTCTTGTAAAATTTCCCTACTATTATACTCCAACCCATTGAAATAAGGGCCAACATTCCTGATTACCTGCTATACCTGTGTGCTAGCTTTCTGCGTTTCGTACACAAGTATCCCAAGTCCCCTTACATTGCAGTTTTCTGCAGATTTTTCTCCATTTAAATAATTTTTTCTTCATTTGTTATCTCTTCCAAATGAATAAGTTTATATTTGTCCACATTATTCTCCATTTGCCAACTATTTGCCACTTACTTAACCTATTAATATCTCTCAGTAAACTATTTGTATCCTTCTCACAATTTGTTTACTTTTATACAATCTGTAAATTTGGCTACAGTACATTCAATTCTTTCCTCCAAGTCATTAATATATATTGTAAACAGTTGTGGTCCCAGCACGAAACCCTGTGGAACCCCACTGGTCACAGAAAGCCCACCTGAAAAAGAACCCTTATTACTAGTCACTGTTTCCTGCCCATGAGCTAATTCTCTATCCAAGACAATATACTACCTCTAACACCATGTGCTCTTATCTTATAGCTTAAACCTTTTAGATTACTTTACAGTGTGGAAACAGGCCCTTCGGCCCAACAAGTCCACACCGGCCCGCCGAAGCGCAAGCCACCCAAACCCCTGCATTTACCCCTTACCTAACACTACGGACAATTTAGCATGGCCAATTCACCTGACCTGCACATCTTTGGACTGTGGGAGGAAACCGGAGCACCCGGAGGAAACCCACGCAGACACTGGGAGAATGTGCAAACTCCACACAGTCAGTTGCCTGAGGCGGGAATTGAACCCGGGTCTCTGGCGCTGTGAGGCAGCAGCGCTAACCACTGTGCCACGGTGATAGCTAGTTGAACACCTTTTGGAAGTCCAAATATAGCACATCATTCGGTTCCCTTTTATTCACTCTTGTTAAGATTTCCATAAAAAACTCTACTAAATTATTCAGGCATGATTTCTCTTTCATGAAGCCATGTTGATTCTCCTTGATTAGATTCTGATTTTCCCAATGTTCTGCTATTATTTCCTTATTAATTGACTCCAGTTCTTTTCCAACAATAGATATTAGGCTAACCAGCCTACAGTTGCTTGTTTTTTGCCTCCCTCACCTTTTGAATAGGGGTGTCATATGAGCAATTTTCCAATTCGCTGGTATTTCTCCAAATCAAAGATTTTTTGGAAAATTACAACCAATGCACCCACTATTTCCATAGCTACCTTTTAGGGTCCTAGGATTCAAGCAATCAGTGTCAGGGAATTAATTGCACTTAGGCCATTAGTTTATCTATTATTTCTTCTCTACTAATGGTGACGGTCCTTAATTCCTCTCTCGTATGATTTAGTATTACAGTAATAGGATGTTTGAAGTATCTACTACTGTAAAGTCTGATGCAAAATATCTGCCATTTTCTTGTTCCCCATAACTATCTCCCCAGATTCATTTTCTATGTTTACTTTGACCTCTGACTTCCTGTATTTAAAGAAGCTGTTATTGTCAGTTTTTATATTCCTCACTAGTTGGCCCACATAATTTATTTTCTCTCTTTTCATTAGCTTTTCAACCCTCTGGCTGTCGGTTTTCTTGCCGAGCCAGTGGGTTTGTTCTCAGACATTTTGTCACCTTGCTATGTAATATCATTGGTGAGTCCCTGGTGAAGCATTGGTGTTCTGCCCCGCTAGCTATTTATTGGTTTGTTGTGGTGGATGATATCATTTTCAGTTCTGCTTCTGAGAGGTTGGTAAATGGGGTCCACATCTATATTTTGTTAATGAATTTCTGATTTGAGTGCCACACCCCTAGGAATTCCTGGGCGGCACAGTGGCATAGTGGTGTGGGTGGCATGGTGGCACAGTGGTGTGAGCGGCACGGTGGCACAGTGGTTAGCACTGCTGCCTCACAGCGCCTGAGACCCGGGTTCAATTCCCGCCTCAGGCGACTGACTGTGTGGAGTTTGCACGTTCTCCCCGTGTCTGTGTGGGTTTCCTCTGGGTGCTCCGGTTTCCTCCCACAGTCCAAAAATGTGCAGGTTAGGTGAATTGGCCATGCTAAATTGCCCGTAGTGTTAGGTGAAGGGGTAAATGTAGGAGAATGGGTCTGGGTGGGTTACGCTTCGGCGGGTCGGTGTGGACTTGTTGGGCCGAAGGGTCTGTTTCCACACTGTAAGTAATCTAATCTAATCTATCTTTATTTGGCCTATCCCAAGATGGATGCATTGTCCCAGTCAAACTGGTGTCCCTCTTCATGTGTTTTTATGGATAATAGTGGTAGTTAGTCATGTTTTTGGGTTTGCAAGTTGGTGCTCATATATCTAGGTCCTGAAGAAGGGTTACACCCGAAACTTCGACTTCTCTACCTCCTGAAGCGACCTGACTTGCTGTGTTCTTGCAGCCTCCTGCCTGTCTACAATGTATCCTGGTGGCTAGTTTCCTGCCAATTTGTCCAATATAAAATTTGTTGCAGTCTTTGAGCATTTCAGAGATGACCACCAGACTACTCCAATCCCTAGGCATCATGGTAGCCCACAAACCTACTACCACACTAAAACAATTAATGATGGTAAGTTGAAGGACCCCATATCCACAGCTAGCAGAAGGAACATAATGTACAAAATATCCTGTAAGGACTGCAGATTGACAACCTGATCCTCAACCTGAGCTACATACTTTCTCCAAAATCTTTTTAGCTTTCTTTTGGTGGATTCTGAATTTATCCCAGTCTTCAGAACAATCATTGACTCTTGCCTCCTTATATGCTTTTTCAATATAATACTCTCTTCAATTTCCTTGGTTAGCTCTTATTGGTTTCTCTCTCTCAGAATCTTTCCTCCTGACTGGAATGTATTTTTTTGCTGAGAGTCATGAATTACCTCTTTAAATGTTTGCCACTGCTTGTTGCCTTTCCTGCTATATATTTATCCTGTTCACTTTAACTAAATCTATCCTTGTTTCATTGTAATTCCTTTTATTCCATCTTCTCTCATTTACTCTTGTTCCCCCAACCGATCTCCCACACTACTGACCCTACCTGTCCTCTGTGCTGTTACTCACTCGCCTGGGACTTTACTAAAGCATTTGACAAAGTCAGTTATGGTAAGCTAATGCAGAAGATCGTTGCATGACTGCGCAGTGAGTTGCCAAATTGGATGCAAGATTGGCTTGGTCCAGACGGTAGTTATGGAGGGATATTTTTCTGACTGGAGGTCGTGACCATTGTAAGGATCAATACTGGGACCTCTGTTGTATACAGATGAAAGTGTCGATGGTCTAAATAAGTTTGCAGATAACATTAGGGTGCATTCTCAGCATTATGTGGGATATGGTTGAGTGATTGAAAGCACTGAATTCAGGATCCAATCTCTTTGGAGGTATGGCTTCAAACATGACTACTGCCAATTGTGCTATTCGTTTACCATGCAGATGTTTTAGTGTTGACTTCTAGTAGTGCAGCGGTAGTGTCCTTAGCTTTGGGTCAGGTCACGCCCACCTATCCAGGAGATGCAATTTGTCTGAACACATTGATTTAAAACAGTATGCTGGGGAAATACTAATTTAAAAAAATGAAAGAACAAAGAACACAGAAAATTTACAGCCCATGAACAGGCCCTTCAAGCCTGAGCCGATCCAAATTGACTGTCTAAACCTCTCGCCCAATTCCTAAGGATCTGTACCCCGCTGCACCCCACCTACTCATGCATCTGTCCATACGCACCTTAAATGAATCTACTATGCCTGCCTCTACTACTTTCTACTGGCAATGCGTTCCAGGCTCCTACCACCCTCTGTGTAAAGTACTTTCCGCGTGTACCCCTTTAAACTTTTCACCTCTCACCTTGAAAGCATGACCTCTCGTTACTGAATCTGTCACCCTCAGAAAAAGCTTATCTCTATCCACCCTGTCTATACCTTTCATGGTTTTGTAGACCCAATCGGATCTCCCTCAATCTCCTTTTTTCTAATGAAAACAATCCTAACCTACTCAACTTCTCTTCATAGCTAGCACCTTCCATACCAGGTAACTTCCTTGTAAACCTTCTTTGCACCCTCTCCAAAGCGTCCACATCCTTTTGGTAATGTGGCGACCAGAACCATATGCAGTATTCTTAATGCGGCCGAACCAATGTCTTGTACAATTTTAACATGACCTGCCAGCTCTTATACTCAGTACCCCATCTGATGAAGACAAATATACTATATGCCTTCTTGATCACTATCCACCTGTGCAGCAACCTTCAGTGTACAATGGACCTGAACTCCCAGATCTCTCTGTTCACCAACGTTTCCCAAGGCTCTTCCGTTTACTGTATAATTCGCTCTAGAATTTGACTTCCCAAAATGCATACTATATATCCATACTACCCTTCTTGTACAGGGGGACAACATTAGCAACCCTCCAGTCCTCCAAGATATCTGTCAGGGCCCAGCTATTTCCTCTCTTGCCTCCCTCAGCAACTTGGGATAGATCCCATCCAGTCCACCTTAATATCCTTTAGCCTACCCAACACATCTTCCCCCCTTCTGTGAAGGAGGGGTGGAGGCTGGAAATCAGAAACAAATGTAGAAATTGCTGGAAAATCTCAGCTGGTCTGGTAGCATCTGTGGAGAGAAATCAGAGTTAATGTTTCGGGTCCAAGTGACCTTTCTTCAGAACTGATGGTAGCTAGAAGATTTTTTTTATGCAGTAGATAGAGTGAGGGGAAGTGGTAAGAAGTAAACAATACGTGGAGATTGAGCCAAAAGAGAAGAACAGTTGGACAAAGGAATGGATAACAGTCAGTCTAGTAAAATGAATGGCTGCTAATGGGGACTGTTTGTGGTTAACAATGGGTAGTGTGTAATAACAGACCATGTGATAACAAAGTCTGGTGCGAGGGGATTACGGTGAGGATTTAGGCCTCATATCCTAAAATTGTTGAACTTGATATTGAATCCAGAAGGCTGTAGAGTTCCCAAGTGGAAAACGAAGCACTGTTCTTCCAGCTTGTGCTGAGCTTAGCTGGAGCACTGCAGCGAGCCTGAGACAAATGTTGGCCAATGGACAGTGGTGTGTTGAAGTGGCAGACAACTGCAGGCTCAGTTGCACACAAAATGCAGGTATTCTGTGACATAGTCACCCACTCTGCACTTTGTTTCCCCACTATAGAGGAGATCACAGTACATTACTGTAGATTAACTTGAATGAAGTAACCTGGCTGAGGGCCCTGTCAAATATGGGGCTGGGGAATCCAGAGGGTGGAGAACGTTTTCCTTTCCTTTCCTTTCAAGCATCAATCTGCAACCTTCTCTGGAACCTTCCTCTCTTTGACTCCATCCCTTTTCCCAACCCCACCTTGTCACGTATTTACTATCCTATCTGACCTTCTGCTCTCTGATGCTGAACGTTTGGTCCTCAGGAAAGGTCTCAGTTTTATCCCTGTGTACCCACCTTAATGAATTTCAGGCATAACATTGCATTGAACTCTTTTTCTGTTACCTTCGTCTCCATGCCCATTTCTTTGCCTCCTCTTCCCACTTCCAACACTCTCCCTCCAGCCTTTTACGAGCACTCGATGTGTTTGAGAATTGTCAACATGACATTGATCACCTCAATTTCTCTACAACCCTTGCCCAAAATCCCCTTGAAATGACTGCACTCCATGCTTTCAGATCCAACCCTTTAATTTCTAATTAAGCCTGATGACAATGGTGGTGCTGTTATTGTCTGGCATTCTGACCTATACAATGCAGAGGCTGAGCGCCAGCTCTTAGATGCATCTTCCTATCTTGCCCTGGACCACCAGCTGCTACGGAACATCAGGCTACCATGTTGATAATGGTCACTAACCTCATTTCATCTGATGATCTCTTGTCCCAGCCCTCCAAGCTCATAGTCTCCCAATCCCACACAGCTCGCTTCTACCTTCTTCCTAAAATCCACAAATAGGACTGCCCAGGCAGATCCATTGTTTCTGCCTGCTCCTTCCCCACAAAACTCATCTTCCTTTCTCGACTTGGTTTATTGTTCCCCATGTCCAATCCCTACCCACTCACATTCCATGATTCTGTTGACGCTTTATGTCAATTGCAGAATTTCCAGTTTGCGGGCTATAGCTGCCTCCTCTTTACCATGGACATGCAATCCCTTTACACGACCATCCCAAATTAGCATAGTCTCAGCTCTCAGCTTCTTCATGGAAAAAAAATGCCTGAACTGTCCCCATCCACAATCATCCTCTTCACCTTGTCAAGCTCATCCTCACTCTAAATAATTTCTCTTAACTCTTCTCACTTCCTGCAGATCAAGCCCCTCAGCCTCTGGCACTCCAGGAAAACAACCCCAGACAATTCAGCCTCTCCCTATAGCTCAAACTCTCCATCAATTTTGTACACCCTTTCAAGTTTAACATCTTTCTTATAGCAGAGAGTCCAGAATTGAACACAGTATTCTAAAAGTGACCTAACCAATATCCTGTTCAGCTGCAACATGACATTCCAACTCTTGTACTCAATGCACTGACCAATAAAGGCAGACGTATCAATCACCTTCTTCAGTATTCAGTCTATTTGAGACTCCACCTTCAAGGTACTACAAGCTTGCACTGAGGCCTCTGTTTGGCAGCACTCCCCAGAACTCTAGCATTAATGATAGAAGTCCTGCCTTGATTTACCTTACCTTATTTATCTAGATTAAACTCCACCTGCCACTCCTTGGCTGATTGCATCAAGGTTGAAACTTTATTGCTGGAACAGCACAGCAGGTCAGGCAGCATCCAGGGAACAGGAGATTCGACGTTTCGGGCACAGGCCCTTCTTCAGGAATGGCTCATTCCTGAAGAAGGGCCTGTGCCCGAAACGTCGAATCTCCTGTTCCCTGGATGCTGCCTGACCTGCTGTGCTGTTCCAGCAATAAAGTTTCAACTTTGATCTCCAGCATCTGCAGACTCACTTTCTCCTCTGATTGCATCAAGGTCCCATTGTACTGAGATAACCTTCTTCACTGTCCTCTACACTAATTTTGGTGTCATCTGCAAAAGTACTAACCATGCCTCCTATACTCAATTCATTTATATAAAAGACAAAAAGAAATGGATTAACAACTGATCCTTGTGGTACACCACTGGTCACAAGCCTCCAATCTGAAAAGCAAGTCTCCACCACTCTCTATCTCTTATCTTCAAGCCAATTCTGCCTCATATGACTAGCTCTCCCTGGATTCCAGATGATCTAACCTTATTAACCAGTCTAACATGGAGAACCTTCTCAAACACCTTGCTGAACTCCAAATCGACAATGTCTACTGCTCTACCTTCATCAGTTCTTCAAAAAGACTCAAATTAGTGAGGCATGATTTCCCATGCACAAAGTTATGCTGATTATCCCTAATTAATCCTTGCTTTTCCAAATACTTGTAAATCCTGTCCTGCAGAATTCCCTCCAACAATTTAAGAGTGATAAAATCCCTAGTGTGGAAGCAGATCCTGATGAAGGGCTCCTGCCCAAAACGTCGATTTTCCTGCTCCTCAGATGCTACCTGACCTGCTGTGCTTTTCCAGCCACACTCTAATCTTGAAGCAGACCATACAGCACATCAAGTCCACACTGACTATCCAAAATACATCCTACCCATACCCAACCTCCGCTACCCTATCCCTGTAACCCTCCACATTTCCCCACGGCCAATCCATAAACCAACACATCTTTAGTCTGTGTAGGTTTCCACTCAGTGACGGGGAGAACATCCAAGCTCTACACAGTTGCCAGAAAGTGGAATCAGGCCCAGGACCTTGATGCTTTGAAGCAGCAATGCTAACCACTGAGTCACTGCACCACTCTCAATTCTGGGATGAGAGACTTGGCTAATACAGTATCATTGAATCCCTACAGTGCAGAAAAAAGGCCATTCAGCCCATCGGGTCCACACCAACTTCCCAAGAGCATGCCACCCAGACCCCCCATATTACCCCCTGTAACCCCACATTTACCATGGCTTCCCCACCTAGCCCACACATCACTAGTCACTACAGAGATTTTAGCTAGTCATTCTCACTCACATTTAACCACTCCTTTGTCTGTCCAACTGTTCTGTTTAGGTGCTGTCCACCCATTGTTTACTCCTTACCCTATCTTCTACGTAAACTTTTTCATAGCTACCATCAGTTCTGAAGGGTCACTGGATCCAAAACAAATGGAATTTTCTCACACAAATGTGAGGTGATGCATTTAGGCAAGACTAATTCTAGAGCGAATTATACAATGAATGGAAGGGCCTTGGGAAAAGTTGATGGGTAGAGAGATCTGGGAGTGCAGGTCCATTGTACCCTGAAGGTTGTTGCACAGGTGGATACAGTGATCAAGAAGGCATATAGTATGCTTGCCTTGGATGGGGTATTGAGTATAAGAGAGCTGGCAGGTCATGTTAAAATGATACAAGACGTCGGTTCGGCCGCATTTAGAACACTGTATACAGCTCTGGTCGCTACATTACCAAAAGGATAAGGACGCTTTGGAGAGGGTGCAGAGAAGGTTTACGAGGATGTTGCCTGGTATGGAACGTGCTAGCTATGAAGAAAGGTTGAGTAGGTTAGGTTTATTTTCATTAGAAAAAAGATTGAGGGGGTCCTGATTAAGGTTTACAAAATCATGAAGGGTATAGACAGGGTGGATAGTGACAAGCTTTTTCCCAGGGTGAAGGATTCAGTAACGAAAGGTCACGCTTTCAAGGTGAGAGGTGGAAAGTTTAAGGGGGATACACGCGGCAAGTACTTCACACAGAGGTGGTGGGTGTCTGGAACGCGTTGCCAGCAGAGGTGGTAGAGGCAGGCACGGTAGATTCATTTAAGATGCGTCTGGATAAATGCATGAGTAGGTGAGGAGTAGAGGGATACAGATGCTTACGAATTGACTGACAGGTTTAGACATTACATTTTGATCGGCTCAGGCTTGGAGGGCCTGTTCCTGGGCTGTAAATTTTCTTTGCTCTTTGTTCATGCTGCCAGACCTGTGGAAAATTTCCAGCAATTTGTTTGTTGCTGGAGAAACAGCAGGTCTGACAACATCTATGGAGAGAAAAAAATTAAATCCAGTGACCCTTTTTTCCCAGCACCCAGCATTTATTCATTTAAAATGTCTTCAGCATCTCTCCTCCCTGCCCACTGTAGATGTTTTGATCTTTGTTGAACAGTATTCAATACGTATATAATCACTTCCCACCTCATCTATCTTGGATTGCTGTCTGTTCACTACATAATAGGTTACAGATAGATAATACCAGTCAGAGATAAATGCAATAAGAAGTTTGCATATTGTATTAAAGGGTTTCATCTCAGGAACTGATGCAATCTCTTTTCATTGACAGATTCAAGTGGACAGAGATGAATTGGATACAATTCCTGACTCAAGAGCTGAAATAGGCAGAAAGCTAACTGATGCAGCACAAAACAATCTCACAAAAAAGGGTACTTTAATCAAGTATTGAAACACTCTAGATCATTGGTTACTGCATATCCTTTATTAATTGTAATATCTGAAGATAATTCCTATCTCCCTAATGATGCAAATACAAACAGGTATCATTTAGTTTAATGGTTGAATATTAGAGGTGTAAGAGTTTGATCTACTCCAGGATCATATCCCAGTAACAGATTTTGGTTAGGTCTAAGCTACAGCACAATCGGAAAATGGTATTGGCATTGCTTTTAATGCAGGAGAAAGTGAGGACTGTAGGTGCTAGAGATCAGAATCAAGAGTGTGGTGCTGGAAAAGCATAGCAGATCAGGCAGCATCCAAGGAGCAGGAGAAATCGATATTTTGGGCATAAGCCCTTCAGGAATGTAGCTTGTGGGCCGGATGCTGAGAGATAAATGGGCAAGGGTGAGGCTCGGGGCTAAGGTAGCTGGGAATGTGATAGGTAGACAAAGGTGGGGGGGGGTGGGGGAGGAAGACAGGTCAGAGCGGAGGGTGTAGCAGATGGATGGGAAGATGGACAGGTCAAGAGAGCAGTGCCGAGTTGGAGGCTTGGGACTGGGATAAGGTGGGGTTGAGGATCTAAAGTTTGAATTTAGGCTGTTGTCAGAAGCAACAAGTATATGTAGATTTTTATTAACCACAAAATGGTTTTTCAATTTAAAATAACAAAAAAAATGGCTGAAAGTAATGATTTGACTCTGTGAACTTGTACTGCTGCTTTGCAGAATTAAGCTAAAATACAAAGACAGAACAATGGATTTTTCATAATATGAATCATTTGGTATTCGAACTAACCTTGAACTGCTAGCATGAGATAGTGATCTAGGTAAATTAAGAACCCTTTCCTTGGAAATATCATTGGATTAACCAGCTATAAATCAGGTCACCTTATTATATGTGATTGGTCTTTTCTTGTAATTACAGCTGTACCATCTCTTAAAAAACATAAATTATGTATAATTTTCAAATGTAATTGCACCAAGTGTTAACCTCTGTGTTGCTGGACAAATCTGCACCAGGCTGCCTTAATTCATTAAACTGGTAACCTTGCTTTAAACAGACCGTACTCCTAGCAATTCTTTTGACCAATCTTGAACAGAGAGGCCCTGCAAGGGGATTTAGATCTTCAGCATGAGGGAAAATAAGGAAAATGGTGAAATCCACATTGATCCTGTGTGGTTGCAGGGTCCCAAGGTGGAAGATGAGGTGTTCCCCTTCCAAGTGGCTAGGGATTGGTGACGGAAGAAGCCAAGGACCTGCATGTCCTTGGTGGAGTGGGAGGAAGAGTTAAAGTGTTCGGCGGTGGGTTTGGTTGGTGCAGGTGTCCCAGAGATGTTCTCTGAAACAATCTACAAGTTGGCATCTTGTCTCCACAATGTATAGAAGACCACATCGGGTTGCAATAGATATGGTAGATGACGCATGTGGAAGCACAGGTAAATTTGTTGCCGACATGGAAGGATCCTTTGGGGCCTTTGACAGAGGTAGGGGTGCAGGTTTTACGTGGGCAGGGGCAAGGGGCCAGGAGTGGGGTGTGGATCTGACAAGGTAGTTGGAGAGAGAATGGTCTCTGCAAAACACAGATGAGGTGGGGAGGGAATTATATCCCTAGTAGTGGGGTCTGTTTGTACCAGATGGCCTCCTTCTTTAGAGACCGCAATTTCCCTTCCCACGTGGTTAAAGATGCCCTCCAACGCATCTCATCCACATCCCCCACCTCCGCCCTCAGACCCAACCCCTCCAACCGCAACAAGGACAGAACGCCCCTGGTGCTCACCTTCCACCCTACCAACCTTCGCATAAACCAAATCATCCGCCGACATTTCCGCCACCTCCAAACAGACCCCACCACCAGGGATATATTTCCCTCACCATCCCTCTCCGCCTTCCGCAAAGACCGTTCCCTCCGTGACTACCTGGTCAGGTCCACGCCCCCCTACGACCCACCCTCCCATCCTGGCACTTTCCCCTGCCACCGCAGGAACTGTAAAACCTGCGCCCACACCTCCTCCCTCACCTCCATCCAAGGCCCCAAAGGAGCTTTCCACATCCATCAAAGTTTTACCTGCACATCCACTAATATCATCTATTGTATCCGTTGCTCCCGATGCGGTCTCCTCTACATTGGGGAGACTGGGCGCCTCCTAGCAGAGCGCTTTAGGGAACATCTCCGAGACACCCGCACCAATCAACCAAATCGCCCAGTGGCTCAACATTTCAACTCCCCCTCCCACTCTGCCGAGGATATGGAGGTGCTGGGCCTCCTCCACCGCCGCTCCCTCACCACCAGACGCCTGGAGGAAGAACGCCTCATCTTCCGCCTCGGAACACTTCAACCCCAGGGCATCAATGTGGATTTCAACAGTTTCCTCATTTCCCCTTTCCCCACCTCATCCTAGCTTCTAACCTCCAGCAACTCGATCCCCTGACCTGTCCGGACTTGTCCGACCTGCCCAGCTCCTTTTCCACCTATCCACTCCACCCTCTCCTCCCTGACCTATCACCTTCATCTCCTTCCCCACTGACCTATTGTACTCTATGCCACTCTCTCCCCACCCCCACCCTCCTCTAGCTTATCTCTCCACGCTTCAGGCTCTCTGCCTTTATTCCTGATGAAGGGCTTTTGCCCGAAACGTCGATTTTGCCTGTCCTCGGATGCTGCCTGAATTGCTGTGCTCTTCCAGCACCACTGATCCAGAATCTGTTTGTAGGTGACTGAAATGGATACGAGGTGGCTGGAGGTTGTGATTAGAGGGGTGGGGTTTAAGGGCAGAGGTGCAGGAAGTGGAGATTTGTAGCAGGTACTGGTTGTCCTGTTCAGGTCCAAATTGTGAGGGTCCGAATGTGGCCTGGAGTGCTTAAAGAACAAAGTGATCTAAAAAGTGAACCTATTTTATCACATCTGTTATGAGGGTGTAGAGGTACTGTACTTTTAAGAGAGTCGAAAAGCTAGCAAGGGACAAAGCAGAGTCTAGAACAAGGTAACAATGTAAAACTCAGTCAAAACCAAAAGTACAGCTGTATGCTATGGAACAAAAACAAATTCAGCCAGTTTAAATTATACCCCAAGATACTAGAATCCAATCAAATTTGAATTTAGTAATTTGATAAATTAAAACCAAACTACCTGATGTTTTGGGGTATAAAACTAGACATTGAACAGTTAGAGGAAGAACAGCCAGGCCACCAAGTACAGACTGCCAGCAGAATAGCTCTCTGAAAGGTACTTGTCTGTAGGAGTCACGATTTGGAGGTACCAGTGTTGGACTGAGGTTTACAAAGTTAAAAATCTCACAACATCTGGTTATAGTCCAACAGGTTTAATTGGAAGCATTAGCTTTCAGAGTGCTGCTCCTTCATCAGGTGTTAGACTACAGCTTAGTGTTGTGTGATTTTTAACTCTTGTCTATAAGAGGTTTGTGCAGAACATCTAAAAGACAGGAAAATCTGCAGAGGAAAACAAGAGAAGCTTTGACAGTTGACTGGTTTTTGGGAAGCTTAACTTGTTTGAAAATCTTAAATCAGGATTTTAAAAAAAAATCTGACTAGCATTGTTGAGGAGGAGGTAAAAGACAGGTTTATGAGAAAGGAGTTACAAATAGTTGTTTGTTCCTCTGTTGGAGTGTAATTTTTAAATAGTGATCAATGGGATAGTCCTTTGCCTCAAATTTTAACAGATTATAGCACAAGGTAAATAATTTCTGTGGCTAGTTTAAATTAGCAGCACAGTGGCTCAGTGCCAGAGACCCAGGTTCATTTCCACCCCTCAGGCAACTATCTGTGCAGAGTTTGCACATTCTCCAGGTGTTCCGGTTTCTTCCCACAATCCAAAAGACATGCAGGCCAGGTGACTTGGCTATGCTAAATTACCTGTAGTGTTAGGTGCATTAGTCAGGGGTGAATGTAGGGGAATGGGTCTGGGTGGGTTGCTCTTTGGAGGGTTATGTGGACTTGTTGGGCCGAAGGGCCTGTTTCCACACTGTAGGGAATCTAAAGTTTACCAGGTGTCATAACACATCCTCCACCACCTACAGATCCCATCACTACAGATATATTTCCCTCCCTACCCCATCTGAGTTTTGGAGAGACCATTACCCTCTCCTCCCTCGTCAGATCCATACAACTAGCCCACACCCCATTCTTGGCACCTTCCCCTGCCAACACAAGTGTAACACCAACACTACTTCTCTCTCCCCACCCCCTCACTTCCATCCAAGGCCCTAAAGGATCATCCACATCAGGCAGAAGAAATTTACCTGTACTTCCACACATGTACTGTATCTGTTGCACCTGATGTGGTCTCCTCTACACTGGGGAAGACAGGACACCAACTTGTAGATTGTTTCAGAAACATCTCTGGGACACCTGCACCAACTAACATTCCTCTCTACTAAAGAGTGCAGGTCCTGGAATACTTCCATTGCCAATTCCTACCTACCTGACACCTGGAAGAATGCCCCATCTTCCAACTTGATACCCTGCAACCACACAGGATCAATGTGGAATTCACTAGTTCTCATTTCCACACCCCCACCTTATCCCAGACCCAAGCTTCCAACTCAGCATTGCCCTCTTGACCTGTCCATTTTTCCTGAAGGGCTTATGCCCAAAATGTCAATTTTCCTGTTTCTTTGATGCTGTTTGACCTGCTGCACTTTTCTAGCAACACATTTTTAAGCATTTCTCTCCCCACCTCCATCTACCTATCATGTTCCCAGCTACCTTAACCCCAGCCTCACTCCCCTATTTATCCCTCAGCCCACATTCCTGATGAAGGGCTTATGCCAGAAGTGTTGATTTCTCCTGCTTGATTGACCTGCTGTGCTTTTCCAGCACCACAACCAATTGCTTTTTATGCTTCAAGCAGTATGCAACAAGAATCTTGTTCATCCTTTTATAAGGCAATACACACAAGAGTCACTGTACTTGCTTAGTTTTTCCCTTCAGTACTTAAAAATGCAATAATTGATCTTATGGAAAATAGTCAACAATCTAGATAAATCCTACCAGAGCTACTCCTATTTAATGGGATGTATCAACTTAAACTAATACTCAAAAAACCATCTAATTCAGACACTTCAAGTACTCGCATTTTCCCATCGTAATATTTAACCCCACCTACAATAAACATTTCTGTCTGCTGCAGAGACGATGAGATTCCAGGTTAGGGAACTTAAGCTTTCAAATGCAAGCTCACCACAATTTAAATCTTGCTTCTTTAATGAAGAAATAACCCTATCAAGTACTAAGTGATCCAAAATAATTCCTCATGCTTGTTGTGGAAGCTTAGCCTCACTTGTGTACTTCACCCATAATTTCACAATCCCATTTCAACATAGTAGCAAGAATCACTTTCAAGATGCCCTCAAACCCCCTTGGTAAAGGAGGACAGTCATTTGCAGCACAGGTAGAGTTTATGCAAACCCAAAATGCATTAAGAATGGTAAGATTCACATCAGTGTAGCCCCCTCACAATTAGTGAAGATAGTAAGCCAGATATCAGTTATTGCCAAAAACTTTATTATCTACAATGCTTCAGGTATTAAGTCCAGTTTACTTATTGCAAAAGTAAGATGCATACAGTGAATCATGCAAAGACAAAATACACAACAAGATTTTCAAAGTCCACCACGCAGTCGCAAGACAAGGTGCAGGGTAGATTCTTTCTGGATGTTGTAATCAGACAGGGTGCGCCCTTCTTCCAGCTGCTTCCCAGCAAAGATCAGGCGCTGCTGATCAGGAGGAATTCCTTCTTTGTCCTGTATTTTAGCCTTGACATTCTCTATGGTGTCACTTGGCTCAACTTCAAGGGTAATGGTCTTACCAGTCAGGGTCTTCACAAAAATCTGCATTCCCCCACGCAGTCGCAAGACAAGGTGCAGGGTAGATTCTTTCTGGATGTTGTAATCAGACAGGGTGCGCCCTTCTTCCAGCTGCTTCCCAGCAAAGATCAGGCGCTGCTGATCAGGAGGAATTCCTTCTTTGTCCTGTATTTTAGCCTTGACATTCTCTATGGTGTCACTTGGCTCAACTTCAAGGGTAATGGTCTTACCAGTCAGGGTCTTCACAAAAATCTGCATTCCCCCACGCAGTCGCAAGACAAGGTGCAGGGTAGATTCTTTCTGGATGTTGTAATCAGACAGGGTGCGGCCATCTTCCAGCTGCTTCCCAGCAAAGATCAGACGCTGCTGGTCAGGAGGAATTCCTTCTTTGTCCTGTATTTTAGCCTTGACATTCTCTATGGTGTCACTTGGCTCAACTTCAAGGGTAATGGTCTTACCAGTCAGGGTCTTCACAAAAATCTGCATTCCCCCACGCAGTCGCAAGACAAGGTGCAGGGTAGATTCTTTCTGGATGTTGTAATCAGACAGGGTGCGGCCATCTTCCAGCTGCTTCCCAGCAAAGATCAGACGCTGCTGGTCAGGAGGAATTCCTTCTTTGTCCTGTATTTTAGCCTTGACATTCTCTATGGTGTCACTTGGCTCAACTTCAAGGGTAATGGTCTTACCAGTCAGGGTCTTCACAAAAATCTGCATTCCCCCACGCAGTCGCAAGACAAGGTGCAGGGTAGATTCTTTCTGGATGTTGTAATCAGACAGGGTGCGGCCATCTTCCAGCTGCTTCCCAGCAAAGATCAGACGCTGCTGGTCAGGAGGAATTCCTTCTTTGTCCTGTATTTTAGCCTTGACATTCTCTATGGTGTCACTTGGCTCAACTTCAAGGGTAATGGTCTTACCAGTCAGGGTCTTCACAAAAATCTGCATTGTGAACTGAAAGTAAAGCAACAATTTTAGGAATTACACATTTCCAGAACAAAGCGAAAGAAACCAATTGAATGAAGTAGTTACATAAAGGATGAGGAGCCGCCCGCGGGAGCACGGACCCTCTCGGCCGTTGACGGATATCAGGGAGGGACCCGCAGGACACGGAACAAACCTCAACTTCGGTTTTGCCTGCCTGGATTAAGACAGCCAAGATTGAGAGTGCTGTTTGTGGGCTACAGACATCAGTGAAATACTGACCTTAGGCAGTCAGCTCAGTTCTCCAATACTCAGAAATACACCGACGATACTCCGCAAACAGAATAATAGAATGTAGGACGGTGCGGACTTTTATAACCTAGCGGCGGCGAACACCCTATAGGGTCCTTCCGCGATTAAACTAGTGCTCAATTCTTAATGCATAGACCATTTTAGTCTTATTACCCTCTAATACTGATCGATTAATATTCGACTAACATATTTAATTATGTTCAACGTTAAACTCTCAAACCTTTGCGAAAAATACTCATTACTTACCTCAATCGCGGATTAATTTGTAAATGTGATTTGCTTGTTGAAGCGTTTACATAAGGGACCCACCCACCGTCTCTGATTGGACGGATTGCTAGCGGTCTGATTATTGATTGGCTGATGCTAAACCACGCTGCACAATGCCCGTTGATCAAGCAAGATTACGACCAATTAGGGAGCGCCGCGTCAGAAAGCGTCATTACAAGGCCGCGTGATCGCCCCGTGATGTGGGTGTGGGGTGGTGAAGGCGGTAAGGGATCTGGTGGAAGATTCTGTTATTTCACTATGAATCAGCAATATGAGTGTCTACAAAGTTTAGAACGCGTGAAAGCAAAATGTTTTCTTGTGAGGATTTTTAAATCAATAATTTACATTTCCAGCTCTGTAAAGCTAAAGAAGTTGGTTTATAGACATTGCTTTTCTGTAAATTTCCAAATACGTCTCAGTTACAGGATATCGTTGTATTTGTATAAAACTAGATGGCTTTGATATAAATGAATTTTAAAGATGGTATTGGTCTGTATTGTGATTTAATCTCATTAGCATTGAAATCAAGCCACATCAACAAAACTCTAAGGACATTCCCTTGTTATTTGAAATGTGTTACGGTTGCCATGGATGATCTGTATCTGTGGCATTTGTATCTTAGTAGATATGAGGCATGACTAACATGTCACAGAAGCAAAATACTTGGCTGGAAATCTGAAGCGCCCGCAGAAAATACTGTGTATTTCCAGCGTCTTTGTATTCCTTACAAATACTTCTCCTGTTTCTCGGAAAAAAATACAAGAAAACTGGTTTTGAAATATGTTGCCTCCATTCCGGAATGTATAATGATGTAACACAAACGGTAAGTACTGGAAAAGCTCAGCTGGTCTGGCAGCAATTCTGCAGTGAAATCAGAGTTAACGTTTCAGGTTCGGTACTGTATGTTCCTGAAAATGTCAGTTTACATGCAAGGGGCGGGGATTTCTCTTCACAGATGCTGCTAGACCTGCTGTGCTTTTCGAGTAACTACTGTTTTTGTTTCTGATTTAAGAAAGCTTTGGTTTCAGAATTAGATGAAAATATGACCGAGAAGCTGCATTTAAAAAAAAATGATTTTCCATAATTCAGAGAATGGTTATAGCACAGGAGCAGGTGTAGGTTAGGTGAATTAGCAATGGGAAATATGGGGTTGGGAGCGTTTGATTTGAGTGGGATGCTGTTTGGAGGGTCAGTGCGACCTCATGGGTTGAATGGCCTCTTTCTGCACTATAGCATTCTATAATTTTAATAATTTGAGTCTCTGTTATTGCTCCATATATGTGAAGCCTGTCATCCCTAATATTCATATAATCTCCCAGACCTTTTCTAATCCTTCCCGAAGTGCAATGCCCAGAATTGAATACACAACTGTGTTGAGGTTTAGTCAGTCATATTGTAAAACGTTGGCATAATTTCCTTTTACGTTCCATATGAGTCAACTTCTACAGATAAGTAGTCAATATGACTTTTTAAAAAAAAATTAACTTGCCCTTCACCACCGTTAAAGTTGTACAACTTAGTTTATATTACCTTTTTGTTCTTACGAAACATATCACTTCACACTTTATTTACCCATTTAACTCATCTTTGTTTTCCTAAAAATTGTTACTGTTCTCCTCGATTTACACATTTCTGCCATTTGCAAACTTTGAAATGTCCCTTTATTCTCAAGCCCATGTAATTACTGTACACCATGTTTACACAAATATAGACTTTGGATTTTAAACTGTGATATGCTGATCAATCTTTCCTAGTTGAAAACTGATCTTTGTTCAAAGGCATGGTCTGACCTTAAAACACAGTGAATGCCAATAATATATCACAATATGGTTTGTTGTTTCAATAGGCCTATTTTTAATTTTGGATTTAAATTGTCAACAGTCAGCATTTACACTGTTAAAAGTTGCTGCTAAATCTGTGCCAAACTCAGGTGCAGTTTTCCTGTGATTCTGAAGACACGTGGGTAAGGAGCCAGATCTTTGATGTTAGACCAGAATGCCAATTGTAGGAGGACATTCATATTGCATTTTAACTCCGCTACTAATTGCTATTCAACGGATGATTGTTGAATTGCAAATTACATGGAAAAGGTTTAGGATCATTACTCGTTTTGGAGTCTTGAGGGCTAAAGTCTTCAGTAGTGGCAAATCAATAGGAAGAACAGCCTCGTTCTTAAAAAGCCTTGTCATTTTTGAATAAATAGCTTGTTTTCAGTTTTGTATTGATAAATGTTAAGTTTTGGGAATTTTATGCAAAATTTGTCCTTGGGACCAAAGTCAGTGCCAGAAAACATTTAGTTTCCTTTGGGCATATAAAAGCACAATCTGACAATACAAGAATAAATGTAACAAAAGTGAACAAACATAATGTGTGTATGAACTGAGGAAGTGGTGGAGGCTGGTACAATTACAATATTGAAAAGGCATCTAGATGAGTATATGAATAGGAAGAGATTAGAGGGCTATGGGCCAAATGCTAACAAATGGGACTAAATTAATTTAGGATAGCTGGTCGACATCAACGAGTTGGACCAAAGGGTCTGTTTCTGTGCTATACATTTCTATAAGTATATAACCCTGTTGCTGCTGGGACTCCAACATTTTGAAGGTTATAATGCAGTAAGACATGCAAGCAAATAATATGGTGAAAGAAAAGAGTTTACAATAATTTCTTCACCACCTTCTTAAAGGCAATGAGTGACACCCATGTACAATGGATGAATATAAAGAAATGTTTTTAAATGTTTTTTCTTTTCTCATAATGCAATTTTCAAAAATTCACTCATGGAATGTGGTTATTGCTGGTTGTGCCAGCATTTATTGTCTGTCCCTAGTTGCCTTTGAGAAGGTGATGATGAGCTGCCTTCTTGAACAACTTCAGTCCATGTGCTAATTCCCGAGGCATGAATCCTTATTGGGAGAAAGTGAGGACTGCAGATGTTGGAGATCAGAGTGTGGTGCTTGAAAAGCACAGCCAGTCAGGCAGAATCTGAGGAGCAGGAGAATTGATGTTTCAAGCATCAGGAATGAGGCTTGTGAGTCAAGGGGGCTGATAGGTAAATTTCAGGGGGGGGGGGGGAGTAGCTGAGAGTGGGGTAGGTAGGTGAAGATGTGGCGAGAATGGTGATAGATGGATGAGGATGGTGAAGCGGATAGCTGGGAAGTTAGATGGACAGGAAGAACAGGTCATAAGGGCGGTGCTAAGTTGGAAGGGAGAATCTGGGATAAGGTGGGGGAAGGGGAAATGAGGAAACTGGTGAAATCCATATTGATCCCATGTGGTTGGAGGGTCCTAAGGTAGAAGATGAGGTGTTCTTCCTCCAGGCGGCAGGTGGTAAGGGTTTGGTGATGGAGGAGGGCAGGGCCTGCATATCCTTGGGCAAGTGGGAGGGAGAGTTAAAGTGTTTGGCCACAGGGCAGTGGGGCTGCTTCATGTATGTGCTGTGGAGATGTTCTCTGAAGCATTCTACAAGTAGGTGTCCTGTCTCCCCAATGTAGAGGAGACCACATCAGGAGCAACAGATGTAGTAAATGACGTGTGGAAGTGCAGGTAAATCTCTGATGGCTGTGGAACGCTCCTTTGGGGCCTTGGAAAGAGTTGAGGGGGAAGATGTGGGCTCAGGTTTTGCAATTCTTGTGGTGGCAGGGGAGGGTGGGTTGGTGGGGTTTGGGAGGTGTGGATTTGACAAGGGAGTTGCGGAAGCAATGGTCTCTCTGAACAAAGAACAAAGCACTTGGATGATAGTGACAGGAACGGATAGAGTCAGCATGGATTTACAAAAGAACAAAGAACAAAGAAAATTTATAGCCGAGGAACAGGCCCTTCGACTCTCCAAGCCTGAGCCAATCCAAATCTACTGTCTAAACATGAAGCCCAATTCCTATCTGTATCCCTCTGCTCTCAACCTACTCTTGCATCTGTCCAGACGTATCTTAAATTAATCTACCGTGCTTGCCTCTACCACCTCTGCTAGCAACGCGTTCCAGACACCCACCACCCTCTGTGTGAAGTACTTGCCACGTGTATCCCCCTTAAACTTTCCACCTCTCATCTTGAAAGCATGACCTCTGATTATTGAATCCTTCACCCTGAGAAAAAGCTTATCTCTATCTACCCTGTCTATACCCTTCATGATTTTGTAGACCTCAATCAGATCCCCCCCTCAATCTCCTTTTTTCTAATGAAAACAAACATAACCTACTCAACCTTTCATCATAGCTAGCACCTTCCATACCAGACAACATCCTCGTAAACCTTCTCTGCACCCTCTCCAAAGCGTCCACATCCTTTTGGTAATGTGGCGACCAGAACTGTACACAGTATTCTAAATGCGGCCGAACCAATGTCTTGTACAATTTTAACATGATTTGCCAGCCCTTATATTCAATACCCCGTCCAATGAAGGCAAGCATACCATATGCCTTCTTGACCACTCTATCCACCTGTGCAGCAACCTTCAAGGTACAATGGACCTGCACTCCCAGATCTTTCTGCCCATCAACTTTTCCCAAGGCTCTTCCGTTCATTGTATAATTCGCTCTAGAATTAGGCGCTTAAATGAATCACCTCACATTTGTCCAGATTGAACCATCTGCCACTTTTCCACCCAACTCCCCAGTCTTTCTGCTACTCCACCAATCTTCATGTCATCTGCAAACTTGCTGATCATACCAACAGTGCCCTCTTCCAGATCATTTATGTATGTTATGAAACACAGATAGGGGTGGGGAGGAAAATATATTTTTGGTGGTGGGGTTTGTTTGTAGATACTGGATGTAGGTTTGCTCACTGAGCTCTGTTTGTAGGTGGCAGAAATGGCGGAGGATGATGCGATGTTTACGGAGGTTGGTGGGGTGGAAGGTGAATACCGGGGGGGCGGGGTTTCCATCCTTGTTGCAGTTGGAGTGGTGGGGTTCGAGGGTGGAGGTGTGGGAAGTGGATGTGATGCGCTGGAGGGCATCATCGACCACACGAGAAGGGAAGTTGCGGTCTTTGAAGAAGTAGTGTTCTGTGGTGGAATTGGTGTGTTCTGTGGTGGAATTGGTACTCCTGGGAGCAGATGCGGCAGAGGCAGAGGAATTGGGAATAAGAGATAGTGTTTTTACAGGAAGCAGGGTGGCAGGAGGTGTAGTCCAGGTAGATGTGGGAGTCGGTGGGTTTGTAGAAGATGTCAGTGTTGAGTCGGTCACCGTTGATCTAGATAATGAGGTCTAGGAAGGGGAAGGAGGTGTCCGAAATGATCCAGGTGATCTTAAGATAGGGTTGGAACGTATCAGTGAAGTTGATGAACTGTTCAACCTCATGGGTCCTTATTGCTCATGTGATGACAGAATGCCACAAAACGACTTGAAATGAGCATATGAAACTTGTATGTTATCTTGGATGCTGGTTCAGACTGTGTGTACCTGACCAAAGTGTCAAACTGATCAAATAATTTGAAAACTTCATTTATGGAATTGGTGTGATGGTGGTTGAGCCAGCATTTATTGCTCAGCCCTAGTTGTCCATATTAAAATGCTGCAGTGGTTTTGCTGTTGGTAGACCCACAATGCCATTTGGGAGAGTTCCAGGATTTTGACTAGGTGACACTGAAAATAAAGGCAACATATTTCCAAGTCAGGATCATCAGTGGCTTGGACGGGAACCTGCAGATGGTGGTGTTCCCATGTAATTACTGACATTCTCCTTCTGGATGGTAGACATAGTGGATTTGGAAAGTCCTTTCTAAGGAGCCTCTGTGAATTTCTTGCAGGGCATCTTGTGGATAGTACAAAATACTGCCACTGTGCATTATGGTGTAGGGAGGGAATGTTTAATGATGTGGTGCCAATTAGCTGGGCTGCTTTCTTCTGGAGGCATCAAGTTTCTTGAGTGTTATTGAAACTGTACCTATCCAGACTAGTGGGCTTATTCAATCTCACTTCTGACTAACGCATTGTAGATGGTGGACAGAATTTGGGGAACTAGGAGGTGAGTTATTTACTGCAGGATTCCTAGCCTCTTCTGCTCTTCTGTGCCTGTAGCTACAGCACTTATATAGCTAGTCCAGTTCAGTTACTGGCCAGGGGCAACCTCCAAGTTGTTGATAGTGGGTGAGTTAGTAATGATAATGCCAGTGAACATTAAAGGTTGATGATTAGATTCTCTTGCGTTAGATTGTCATAGCACAGAATTATTCTTTTGCATCCCTATTTAAAGTCATAAAGTCATTGAGATGTACAACATAGATTTACCTATCCAAGCCCCTCATGATTTTACAAATCTCTGTAAGGTCAACTAATTGGTGCCATAACATCAAACATTCCCTCCCTCCACCATAATGCACAGTGGCAGCATCTTGTACTATCCACAAGATGGCCTGCAAGAAATTCACGGAGGCTCCTTGGACAGCACTTTCTAAATCCACGATGTCTACATCCAGAAGGAGAAGGTCAGTAGTTACATGGGAACACCACCATCTGCAAGAATGTGCTTTTACATACCGACCAGATATCCTAAATAGATGTATCCCATTTGCCAGCATTTGGCCTGTATCCCTCTAAACCTTTCCTATTCATATACCCATCCAGATGCCTTTTAATGTTGTAATTGTACCAGCCTCCGTCACTTCCTCTGGCAGCCCATTCCATACACACACCAACTCTGCATGAGAAAGTTGCTCCTTAGGCCCCTTTTAATCTTTCCCCTCTCACCTTAAACCTATGCCCTCTAGTTTTGGACTCCCCCACCCTAGGCAAAAGACCTTGTCTATTTACACTATCTATGCCACTCATGACTTTATAAACCTCTATAAGGTTATCCCTCAGCTTCCAATGCTCTAGGGAAAACAGCCCCAGCCTCTCCCTGTAGCTCAAACCCTCCAGCCCTGGCAACGTCCATGTAAATCTTTTCTGAACCCTTTCAAGTTTCACAACATCTTTCCAATAGGAAGGAGAACAGAATTGCATGCAATATTCTAAAAGTGGCTTAACCAATGTCCTGTACAGCTGACACATGACCTCCCAACTCCTATACTCCATGCTGTAATCAATAAGGACAAACATTCCAAATGCCGCCTTCACTATCAAATCTACCTACAACTCCACTTTGAAGGAACTATGAACCTGCACTCCAAGGTCTCTTTGATCAACAACACTCCCCAGCACCGTACTATGCAGTGTATAAATCCTGCCCTGATTTACCTTTCCAAAATGCATCACCTCATATTTATCTAAATTAAACTCCATCTGCCACCCTTCAAGCCACTGGCCCATCTGATCAAGATCCCATTGTACACTGAGGTAATCTCCTTCGATGGCCACTACACCTTCAATTTTGATGTCATTTGCAAACCTATTACTCATATCTCCTATGTTCAAATCAAAATTATTTATATAAATGATGAAAAGCAATGGACCCAGGACTAATCTCTGTGGCAACCGCTGGTCACAGGCCTCCAGTCTGAAAAACAATCCTTCACCACCACTCTGTCTTCTCCCTTTGAGCCAGTTCTGTGTCCAAATGGCTAGTTCTCCCTGTATTCCATGTGATCTAACCTTGCTAACCAATCTACCGTTGAGAAACCTTGTTGAACACTTTTCTGAAGTCCATATAGATCACCTCGACCGCTCTTCCCTCATCAATCCTCTTTGGTACTTGTTCAAAAACCTCAATGAAATTTGTGCGTGGGAAATTGTGTCTCACTAAGTCATGTTGTCTATCCCTAATCAATCCTTACCTTTCCAAATATGTAAATCCTGTCCCTCAAGATATCTTCCAACAACTTGTCCACCACCGATGTCAGGTTCACTGGTCTATAGTTCCCTGGCTTTTCCTATCCACCTTTCTTAAAAAGTGGCACCACATTAGCCAACCTCCAGTCTTCTGGCACCACAGCTGTGGCTATTGATAATATAAATATCTCAGCAAAGGGTTCAGCAATCAATCCTCTAGTTTCCCACAGAGTTCTAAGGTACACCTGATCAGGTCGTGGGGAATTATCCAACTTTGTGTTTTAAGCCGTCTAGCACCTCTTCCTGTGTGATATGGACATTTTTCAAGATGTCGTGATTTATTTCACCACTTCTACATCTTCCATGTCCTTTTTCACAGTAAACACTGATGCAAAATACTCGTTTAGTATCTCCCCCATCTCCTGCTGCTCCACATATAGGCCACCTTGCTGATCTTTAATTGGCCCTATTCTCTCCCTACTTACTATTTGTCCTTAATATATTTGTATAATCCCTTTGGATGCTCCTTAACCCTATTGCCAAAGCTATCTCATGTCCCCTTTTCGCCCTTCTGATATCCCTCCTAAATATACTCCTATGGCCTTTATACTCTTCTTTGTATTCACTCAATCTCTGCTGTCTATACCTAACATAGGCTTCTTTCTTTTTCTTGACCTTAACCTCAATTTCTGTTTCTTACAATGTGAGAAATGCTGGTGAGGCTATATATTTATTACTGATCCTGAAATGGTTAGAGGATGGGTTTCTTCTAACTTTGTTGTGGTTTATAACTGAGTGGCTACTTTATACTATGCTAGTGGACACATCGTTGGGAATGGACATGTAAGCAAGAACATTTAGTAGTGATAAATTCCTACAATGGTAAGGAGATCAATCAGTTGGTTCTGGCTTTTCACATGGAGCTATCACAGAATCACCACAATGTGAAAACAGGCCATTTGGCCCAACAATGACCCTCCAAGGGTAACCCACCCTGACCCATTCCCCTATCCTATTACTCTACATTTACCCCTGACTAATGCACCTAACCAGGTAAAAACAATGACTGCAGATGCTGGAAACCAGATTCTGGATCAGTGGTGCTGGAAGAGCACAGCAATTCAGGCAGCATCCGAGGACAGGCAAAATCGATGTTTCGGGCAAAAGCCCTTCATCAGGAATAAAGGCAGAGAGACTAATGCACCTAACCTACATATCCCTGAACATTATGGGCAATTTAGCATGGTTAATTTACCTAACCTGCACATCTTTGGACTGTGGGAGGCAATCCATGCAGACACAGGGAGAACATGCAAACTCCACACAGTCACCCAAGGCTGGAACCGAACCTGGGTCCCTGGTGCTGTGAGACAGCAGTGCCACCCTATCTGCTCTAGTTCACTCTTAATTCAATTTCCTTGTCCTTCACCCATATACTTCTGATTGTTAAATATCCGTCCAGTTCCATTATGAACATAGAACATTACAACCTAGTACAGGCCCTTCAGCCCTCGATGTGGCACCAACCTGTGGAACCAATCTGAAGTCCATCTATCTGACACTATTCCAATTTCATCCATATGTTTATCCAATGACCATTTAAACGCCCTTACAATTGGCAAACCTACTAGTGGTTGCAGGCAATGTGTTCCACACCTCAACTACTCTCTGAGTAACGAAACTACCTCTGACATCTGTCCTATATCTATCACCCCTCAGTTTAAAGCTATGTCCCCTTGTGCTGGCCATCACCATTTGAGGAAAAAGCCTCAAATTCCTCATAAGAGCTTCCCTCCATACCAGGCAACATCCTAGTAAATTGCCTCTGAACCCCTTCCAAAGCTTCCACATTCTTCCTATAATGCGGTGAGCAGAACTGTATGCAATACTCCAAGTGCGGCCACACTAGTATCTTGTACAGCTGAGCATAACGTCGTGGCTCTGAAATTCAATCCCTCTACCAATAAAAGCTAACACGCCATATGCCTTCTTCACACCCCTATCAACCTGGGTGGCAACTTTCAGGGATCTATGTACATGGACACAGATATCTCTCTGCTCATCTACACTACCAAGAATCTTGCCATTAGCCAAAACTCTATTCCTGTTGCTCCTCCCAAAGTTAATCATCTCACACCTTTCTGCATTAAACTCCATTTTCCACCTCTCAGCTCGGCTCTGCAGCGTATTGTGGGCGGCACGGTGGCACAGTGGTTAGCACTGCTGCCTCACAGCGCCGGAGACCTGGGTTCAATTCCCGCCTCAGGCGACTGACTGTGTGGAGTTTGCACGTTCTCCTCGTGTCTGCGTGGGTTTCCGCCGGGTGCTCCAGTTTCCTCCCACAGTCCAAAGATGTGCAGGTCAGGTGAATTGGCCATGCTAAATTGCCCGTAGTGTTAGGTAAGGGGTAAATGTAGGGGTATGGGTGGGTTGCGCTTCGGTGGGTCGGTGTGGACTTGTTGGGCCGAAGATTACACTGTAATGTAATCTATGTCCTTCTGTAACCTGCAACATCCTTTGGCACTATCCACAACTCCACCAACCTTAGTGCCATCTGCAAATTTACCAACCCATGCTTCTATGCCCTCATCAAAATCATTTATAAAATTGACAAATAGCAGTGGACCCAAATCAGATCCTTGCAGTACACCAGTACTGCAACTTCTGATCCAAATGCTAAATCACCCTCAGTCTCATGCCTCCGTATTTTTGTGCAATAGCCTACCATTGGGGAACCTTATCAAACGCCTTACTGAAATTCAGATTCACCACATCAACCACTTTATCCTCGTCCACCTGTTTGGTCACCTTCTCAAAGAACTTAATAAGGTTTGTGAGGCATGACCTACCCTTCACAAAACCATGTTGATTATCCCTAATCAACTTATTCCTTCCTAGATGATTATAAATTCTATCTCTTATAACCTGTTCCAACACCTTACCCACAACCGAAATAAGACTCACTAGTCCATAATTACAAGGGTGGTCTCTACTCCTCTTCTTGACAAGGGGACAACATTTGCTATCTTCCAGTCTTCTGGCACTATTTCTGTAGACAATGATGACATAAAGATCAAAGCCAAAGGCTCTGCAATCTCCTCCCTGGCTTCCCAGAGAACCTTAGGATAAATCCTATCCAGCCCAGGGGATGTACCTATTTTCACACTTTCCAGAATGAAATAGGTTGAAATCTTTTATTCTTTATGTATGTTTTCCTATATAAAACAACTTTAAAATCGCCAATTCAGCATCCAGACATGAGAATTTTTCTTCGATTCAGTATAATTTGCTGTTTTTAGGTATGAAATCGTAAATTAAACTTCACCTTATCATCCAAATCTAATGATACATGTATCTGTCTTAGTGTCATAAAAATTAAATCAAACATATAAATAGATATGGGCAAGGCAGCCTAATGGTTACGTTATTGGACTAGTTATCCTGATGCATGGACTAATGATCCTGAGATATAAATTCATATCCTGGTCTGGCAGCTGAGGAATTAAATTCAGTTAATTAAATTAACTTGATATCAACAACTAATATCAGGGAGAAAGTGGGGACTGCAGATGCGGGAGATCAGAGTCTAGATGAATCCTGATGAAGGGCTTATGTCCGAAACGTCGATTTCTCCTGGTCCTCAGATGCTGCCTGACTTGCTACGTTTTTCCAGCACCACACTCTCGACTCAAATCTAATATCAGTAACCGTGACCATGAAATATTGGATTATCATAAAAATCTATCTGATTCAATAACATTCTTTTGAGAATAATGTTGTCATTGTCATCTGATTTGTGTGAACCGAAATCCAGAGATTCACAGAACAATTTAATGTACTTGGCCCATCAAACAACCCCCATTCACTTCAATAAACATCAGTGACAGCCACATCTCCTCAAGGAACAAAAGATTATAATCTGACGTGCACTCCCTCTGCACACCTTCTAGAGAGACATTAATGAATAACTAGTGAGGAAATTGTTGACTGTTTACTTCATTTCACTGATAATGAGTAAGCCTTTTACTGTTCAAAGAACAAAGTACACTCTGTCAGCAAGTTAAATATATTTTTGAGTCATTCCTATCAAAAACTCATCCTCACTAAATTTAAATATGGAGCTCAGAGTGTCCCTTCCTTCAGAGTTATTAAATCTCTGTCCCTTCTGAGAGGAACAAAACGGCACAGATTTGTCATCTGACACTGTTGAATTGCATGTTTTCAGGGACCAGCAAAATGAGCTTCCGACAATATTGGATTCATGCAAACGAATATATATTTTTATGAAACTGTTTCAAACTTTTGTGCATAATCACAATTTTGACAGTACAGATTGAGAGTGTGGATAATAAATCCTAAACCTCACACAACCCTCAGAGAAAAACAATTCTTTCACTCCTTACTGCAGATTATATCTGCCATAAATGCTGTTGGATGCAAATCTTATCAGATCAAGTGGATCAGTTGGAGAGACAGATAGAAGCGATGAGGAATTTGCAATAGCAACAGTGTGTGATGGATGGCAGTTATAGGAAGGGGGGAAAGTCTCAGAAACAGTCACTTGGATGGGTTAACTCCAGGAAGGGTAAGAGAGGTAGGCAGCTAGTGCAGGAGTCTTTTGTGGATATACCCATTTCAAACAGGTATGCTGTTTTGGAAAATGTAGGGGGTGATGGATTCTCAGGGGAACGTAGCACGAACAGCTAGGTTTCTGGTATTGAAACTGGCCCTAATGCAACAAGGGGTACGTCGCTTCCAAGAGATCAATTGTGTTAGGGGATACTGTAGTCTGAGATACAGACATACGTTTCTGTGGCCAGCAGAGAAAAAGCAGATGGTGTGTTGTTTCCCTGGTGCCAGGATCAAGGATGTCTCAGAGAGGGTGCAGAATGTTCTCACGGGGGAGAGGGGCCAGCAGGAGGTCATTGTCCACGTTGGAACTAACGACATTGGAAGGGAAAAGGTTGAGATTCTGAAGGGACATTACGGAGAGTTAGGTAGACATTTAAAAATGAGGTCCTCAAGAGTAGTATTATCTGGATTACTCCCAGTGCTATGAGCTAGTGAGGGTAGGAATAGGAGGATAGAGCAGAAGAATGCATGGCTGAGGAGTTGGTGTATGGGAGAAGGATACACATTTTTGGATCTCTTTTGGGGTAGATGTGACCTGTACAAGAAGGACGGTTTGCACCTAAATTGGAAGGGGACTAATATACTGGCAGGGAAATTTGCTAGAACTGCTTGGGAGGATTTAAACTAGTAAGATGGGGGGTGGGGGGGGGGGGGGGTGGGACCCAGTGAGATAGATAGTGAGGAAAGAGATCGATCTGAGACGGGTACAGCTGAGAACAGAAGTGAGTCAAACAGGCAGGGACAAGGTAGGACTAATAAATTAAACTGAATTTATTTCAATGCAAGGGGCCTAACAGGGAAAACAGGTGAACTCGGGGCATGGTTAGGAACATGGGACTGGGATATCATAGCAATTACAGAAACATGGCTCAGGGATGGGCAGGACTGGCAGCTTAATGTTCCAGGATACAAATGCTACAGGAAGGGGGCAAGAGAGGAGGGGGAGTGGCATTTTTGATAAGGGATAGCATTACAGCTGTGCTGAGGGAGGATATTCCCAGAAATACATCCAGGGAAGTTATTTGGGTGGAACTGAGAAATAAGAAAGGGATGATCACCTTATTGGGATTGTATTATAGACCCCCCAATAGTCAGAGGGAAATTGAGAAACAAACTTGCAAGGAGGTCTCACTATCTGTAAGAATAATAGGGTAGTAATGGTAGGGGATTTTAACTTTCCAAACATTGACTGGGACTGCCATAGTGTTAAAGGTTTAGATGGAGAGGAATTTCTTAAGTGTGTACAAGACAATTTTCTGATTCAGGATGTGGATGTACCTACTAGAGAAGGTGCAAAACTTGACATACTGTTGGGAAATAAGGCAGGGCAGGTGACTGAGGTGTCAGTGGGGGAGCACTTTTCATTTAGTATCTCCCCAATTTTCTCTGGCCCACACAAAGGCCGCCTTGCTGATCTTTGAGGGGAAAAAGTGAGGACTGCAAATGCTGGTCATCCCAAGTCACCCCAGGTCATCTCCTCTGCCCAGAATCCAGCATCTGCAGTCCTCACTTTCTCCCAGAAGATTTTAACCTACTGTGAATCCTCTTACAAGGCACTTTTGGGCCAGCGACCATAATTCTATTGTTTTAAAATAGTGATGGAAAAGGATAGACTGGATCTAAAAGTTGAAGTCCTAAATTGGAGAAAGGCCAATTTTGACAGTATTAAGCAAGAACTTTCGAAAGTTGATTGGAGGCAGATGTTTGCAGGTAAAGGGACGAGTGGAAAATGAGAAGCCTTCAGAAGTGAGATAACAAGAATCCAGAGAAAGTATATTCCTGTCAGGGTGAAAGGGAAGGCTGGCGGACATAGGGAATGCTGGATGACTAAGGAAATTGAGGGTTTGGTTAAGAAAAAGAAGGAAGCATATGTCAGGTATAGACAGGATAGATCGAGTGAATCCTTTGAAGAGTATAAAGAAAGTAGGAGTATACTTAAGAAGGAAATCAGGAAGGCAAAACGAGGACATGAGATAGCATTGGCAAATAGAAATAAGGAGAATCCAAAGGATTTTTACAAATATATTAAGGACAAAAGGGTAACTAGGGAGAGAATAGGGCCCCTCAAAGATCAGAGCTGATCTGGGCAGAGAAGATGACCTGGGGTGTGCAGTGAGAGAGGGACTCACTGAAATCCTTGTAGAGGGAGGAAGAGAGCTTCTTCAAGGAAGGCATCCTTGTAAGAGGATTCACAGTAGGTTAAAATCTTCTGGGAGAAAGTGAGGACTGCAGATGCTGGATTCTGGGCAGAGGAGATGTCCTGGGGTGACTTGGGATGACCAGCATTTGCAGTCCTCACTTTTTCCCCTCAAAGATCAGCAAGGCGGCCTTTGTGTGGGCCAGAGAAAATTGGGGAGATACTAAATGAATATTTTGCATCAGTATTTACCGTGGAAGAAGATATGGAACATATAGACGGTAGGAAATAGATGGTGACATCTTGCAAAATGTACAGATTACAGAGGAGGAAGTGCTGGATGTCTTGAAACGGTTAAAGGTGGATAAATCCCCAGGACCTGATCAGGTGTACCCAAGAACTCTGTTGGAAGCTAGGGAAGTGATTGCTGGGCCTCTTGCTGAGATATTTGTATCATCGATAGTCACAGGTGAGGTGCCGGAAGACTGGAGGTAGGCAAACGTGGTGCCACTGTTTAAGAAGGGCGGTAAAGACAAGCCAGGGAACTATAGACCGGTGAGCCTGACCTCGGTGGTGGGTAAGTCGTTGGAGGGAATCCTGAGGGACAGAATGTACATGTATTCGGAAACGCAAGGACTGATTCGGGATAGTTAACATGGCTTTGTGCATGGGAAATCATGACTCTCAAACTTGATTGAGTTTTTTGAAGAAGTAACAAAGAAGATTGATGAGGGCGGAGCAGTAGATGTGATCTATATGGACTTCAGTAAGGCTTTCGACAAGGTTCCCCATGGGAGACTGATTAGCAAGGTTAGAGTACATGGAATGAAGGGAGAACTATCCATTTGGATACAGAACTGGCTCAAAGGTAGAAGACTGAGGGTGGTGGTGGAGGGTTGTTTTTTCAGAGTGGAGGCCTGTGACCAGTAGAGTGCCACAAGAATCGGTGCTGTGCCCTCTACTTTTTGTCATTTACATAAATGCAAGCATGAAAGGTATAGTTAGTAAGTTTGCAGATGACACCAAAATTGGAGGTGTAGTGGACAGCGAAGAGGATTACCTCAGATTACAATAGGATCTGGACCAGATGGGCCAATGGGCCGAGAAGTGGCAGATGGAGTTTAATTCAGATAAATGCGAGGTGCTGCATTTTGGCAAAGCAAATCTTAGCAGAACTTATACACTTAATGGTAAGGTCCTAGGGAGTGTTGCTGAACAAAGAGACCTTGGAGTGCAGGTTCATAGCTCCTTGAAAGTGGAGTCGCAGTTAGATAGGATAGTGAAGAAGGCGTTTAGTATGCTTCCCTTTATTGGTCAGAGTATTGAGTACAGGAGCTGGGAGATCATGTTGTGGCTGTACAGGACATTGGTTTAGGCCACTGTTGGAATATTGTGTGTCATTCTGATCTCCTTCCTATCGGAAAGATGTTGTGAAACTTGAAAGGGTTCAGAAAATATTTACAAGGATATTGCCAGGGCTGGAGGATCTGAGCTATAGGGAGAGGCTGAGGGGTGACCTTATAGAGGTTTACAAAATTATGAGGGGCATGGATAGGATAAATAGACAAAGTCTTTTCCCTGGGGTCGGGGAGTCCAGAACTAGAGGGCATAGGTTTAGTGTGAGAGGGGAAAGATATAAGAGAGACTTGAGGGGCAACTTTTTCACGCAGAGGGTGGTACGAGTATGGAATGAGCTGTCTGAGGAAGTGGTGGAGGCTGGTTCAATTGCAACATTTAAAAGGCATTTGGATGGGTATATGAATAGGAAGGGTTTGGAGGGATATGGGCCGGGTGCTGGCAGGTGGGACTAGATTGGGTTGGGATATCTGGTCGGCATGGACGGGTTGGACCGAAGGGTCTGTTTCCATGCTGTACATCTCTATGACTCTGTCCTGAAAGGGCAACCCTGAAGCGGAGTAACAATGTCATGTTCTTTCACAGCCTTCAATATGTCATTGATGATGATAAACATCTTGCCAAGATCATCCCTACACCTCCACCTCTAGCCTTCAAACAACTTTCAAATCCTAAACATACCATCGCTTGCAGCAAACTACCCAGCCGTCAGGACAACATCAACCACAACACCACACAACCCTGCCATGGCAACCTCTGAAAAACATACCAGATCAACAATGTGGATACTACCATCACATGTGGGAACACCACCCACTACATACATGTCAGATACTTATGTGACTCGGCCAATGTTGTCTACCTCATACACTGCAGGCAAAGATGCCTCAAGGCATGGCATATTAGTGAGACCATACAGATGCAACAGATGAATGCACATCGCATAACAAGTGCCCGACAGAAATGTTCCCTCCTGGTTGGGGAACACTTCAGCATTCAAGAACATTCTGCCTCTGATCTTTGGGTAAGCATCTTCAAGGCAGCCTTTGAGATACACAGCAACGCAGAATTTCCGAGCAGAAACTCAAAGCCAAATTTTGTACCCATGAAGATGGTCTCAACCATGATCTTGGGTTCATGTCATGCTGCATATAACCCCATCATACTTTTCTATATTTGTAAAATCTTCCTTACTGCCCTGTTTTAACACCATTACCTTGATAACTTATTATGATCTCCCTACCGTAATTAGTTTGTAGTTTTGGATTACTTGCTACTTTGGTTAGACCCTCGGCATGCAACTCATTCTTATTATGTTATTCCAGTCATTTGGTTTGTCTTCGTCACCTTATTTTTAATTTTTTGTAATTATCTCTCTGCCTCAATTAATCCCTTACAGGTTACAGGTCATCCCTTTGCTTGCTATTCAGCTGTTGACACTTTACGCACAACATCTCGCGGTCTTGATCACCTGCAGACACCTATTATTCGGCCTGTTGACACTCCACTTACACTATTTGTATGATCTTTTGATCTCTCTGATTATAAATTCTGTGCCTGAGTGTAGCTCTTCACTTCACCTGACGAGCTACTCCGAAAGCTTGTAAATTCAAATCAATCGTTTAGACTGTAACCTGGTGTTGTGTGACATCTGACATAGAATTTCAGAAAACTGACCTTGTTCTGAGAAATAAAGCTATTAGCAGCTGTTGTCACAGTTTAGTGACTCAGTGAAATCTCTCACCATACTCTTGCACAAACCTCAATTAATGAACATGGTGAGAAGTTTCTATTCTGTCCCTTTTATGGAATAGAATACAGATCACCTAACCCACGACACCAACAATAACTTAAGGAATTCCTTCACCTCCAATCCATTTGCGACACACCCAAATTAAAGGTCACAGTCTGTCACTGACTTGTTTGGCAACATTTTTATTCTGTAATACTCTGGCAAGAAGTTACAGAAATGATTTTGCTGGAACCTTCTGCTTGTTTTCTGGAATGAGGAAACTGACCAGCATTTATGGCAAACCTTCTGAGCTGTACTGAGTCAAATGCTGAATCTACAGGACGACTTACGTCAGTTAATACATTAGTGCCTTGCTGATATAATGCCCAGAACTTCCAGTCCCAATACAATGAACCCCCAAACTTTTGCTGTTACTAACTGCATTGGAACCAGAAGCCTTATGCTGGAACCCTAACATCCAGTTTGTCCAAATGGAGGGCCCTTTGATATCAGGATGTATCAATGTTTAGACAAAGACTTTGTCTTGTACTTATTCACCTTCTTAAGCTGTTATGTTGTTCCGTAGAACATGCCTTCTATATCACAAGGACAGTCATTATCATGAGCCACATCCTTTCCTTGACGTGTTCAACAGAGGAACCGCCTTTGGAAGGCGAACATTCTGGGTTTCTTATTTCTGTCAGTTGGACATAGGTACAATGCCACCTCTAGATTCTGTTTCTGTCCAGTGTTGTCACCATGGCCCCTGGTTGCCTGGTTCTTGAGTCTTTGCAGCTGGCTCTACTGCTTATACCCGCCCTGGTTGCTCCTCTTTCCTAATGTGCTGGTTTATCCTCCGTCACAGGATTTCCTCTTTGAATGGCATTTGCTTCGTTAATAGTTAGTCAAACCTGCATGAGACACACTTTGTATTACATAGTGCAACACATCAAATGGTTTGTGTATTCTGTCTGAATATTTTTCCCAAGAGAAAAATGAAGGTTAATGTTGAACACGACAGCTAAATATATGCCAGTACTCGTTTCCTTCCCTTTTCTCAGGTTTGACTGAAGTGGAATTTAAACTCAATAACTGAGTGGCAATACTTCAATAACAACCACACTCAAATCCTTCCAAAATGGTTTAAAAATATCTGTTTAGTATTTGTTACGAACTTAGAGGCTTCAAAATAATCTTTAAAGCATTTGATAGCATTCTGTTTACTTTCTGAAGTTGCAAAAACAGAAATCTTGTGACACGAGTCCTTGTGAGTTGAAGTATGTTGGTCAACACATTCCAGCTGTTGCTTCACAGCAGTATCATGTTTCACTTTTAACATCAAGATTTCTGAATCTAAAAACAAGATTTCCCTTTTTGGTTCTATGTGTTTTATCTGTTCTCATGTCACTGTTTAATTCTTGTTGGCTGACGTCAGTATTGTTCAGATGACTGAATTGACTATGGATTTCAGTCAGAGGCTGGTACAGTTTACAAAATAAGACATAACGTCCATGAATCCCTCAATAGTTGATAATATTTTGATAGCACAGGATGTCTTAACTTCTAGTCAGGAAAAAACTGAATTAAGATTCTGTTTTTTGTGGCTGTTCTTAGATGACATGAGTAGATCAGACTTCTCTGAGCAATATGATATAGCTATTTATGCCAAGTTATAGAGTCATAGTCATAGAGATGTACAGCACGGAAACAGACCCTTCGGCCCAACTCATCCATGCCGACCAGATATCCCAACCCAATCTAGTCCCAACTGCCAGCACCCGGCCCATATCCCTCCAAACCCTTCCTATTCATATACCCATCCAAATGCCTCTTAAATGTTGCCATTGTACCAGCCTCCACCACTACCTCTGGCAGCTCATTCCATACACGTACCACCCTCTGTGTGAAAAAGTTGCCCCTCAAGTCTCTTTTATATCTTTCCCCTCTCACCTGAACCTATGTCCTCTAGTTCTGGATTCCCCGATCCCAGGGGAAAGACTTTGTCTATTTATCCTATCCATGCCCCTCATAATTTTGTAAACCTCTATAAGGTCACCCCTCAGCCTCTGACGCTCCAGGAAAAACAGCTCCAGCCTGTTCAGCCTCTCCCTGTAGCTCAGATCCTCCAACCCTGGCAACATCCTTGTAAATCTTTTCTGAACCCTTTCAAGTTTCACAACATCTTTCCAATAGGAAGGAGGCCAGAATTGCACGCAATTTTCCAACAGTGGCCTAACCAATGTCCTGTACAGCCACAACATGACCTTCCAACACATGTACTCAATACTCTGACCAATAAATGAAAGCATACTAAACACCTTCTTCACTATCCTATCTACCTGCGACTCCACTTTCAAGGAGCTATGAACCTGCACTCCAAGGTCTCTTTGTTCAGCAACACTCCCCAGGACCTTACCATTAAGTGTATAAGTCCTGCTAAGATTTGCTTTCCTAAAATGCAACACCTTGCATTTATCTGAATTAAACTCCATCTGCCACTTCTCGGCCCATTGGTCCATCTGATCAAGATCCTGTTGTAATCTGAGGTAACCTTCTTCACTGTCCACTACACCTCCAATTTTGGTGTCATTTGCAAACCTACTAACTGTACCTCTTATGCTCGCATCCAAATCATTTATGTAAATGACAAAAAGTAGAGGCCCCAGCACCAATCCTTGTGGCACTCCACTGGTCACAGGCCTCCAATCTGAAAAACAACCCTCCACCTCCACCCTCTGTCTTCTTTGAGCCGGTTTTGTATCCAAATGGCTAGTTCTCCCTTTATTCCATGAGATCTAATCTTGCTAATCAGTGTCCCATGGGGAACCTTGTCGAATGTCTTACTGAAGTCCATGCAGATCACATCTACTGCTCTGCCCTCATCAATCCTTTTGTTACTTCTTCAAAAAACTCAATCAAGTTTCTAAGACATAATTTCCCACGCACAAAGCCATGTTGACTATCCCACTCTCTACAAGAATCTCAGGGTGTCCCTCTCCCACTGCAACTCCCAGGTCATTACCTCTGCCCTGAAGCTCTTCAACCATGTCGTGAAACAAACTCGCTACCACAGCCACATTTGCTTCCTCAGTACCTGCCTCCGTAACCAACTCATCCCACACGGACTCACCAATCAACCAAACCGCCCGTGGCCCAACATTTCAACTCCCCCTCCCACTCTGCCGAGGACATGGAGGTCCTGGGCCTCCTTCACTGCTGCTCCCTCACCACCAAACGCTTGGAGGAAGAACGCCTCATCTTCCCCCTCGGAACACTTCAACCCCAGGGCATCAATGTGGACTTCAACAGCTTCCTCATTTCCCCTTCCCTCACCTCATCCTAGTTTCAAACTTCCAGCCCACACTGTCCCCTTAACCTGTCCGGACTTGTCCGACCTGCCTATCTCCTTTTCTACCTATCCATTCCACCCTCTCCTCCCTGACCTATCACCTTCATCTCCTCCCCCACTCACCTATTGTACTCTATGCTACTTTCTCCCCACCCCCACGCTCCTCTAGCTTATCTCTCCACGCTTCAGGCTCTCTGCCTTTATTCCTGATGAAGGGCTTTTGCCCGAAACGTCGATTCAGGATGCTGCCTGAATTGCTGTGCTCTTCCAGCACCACTGATCCAGAATCTGGTTTCCAGCATCTGCAGTCATTGTTTTTACCTCATTGATTTTATCCCTAATCAGTCCTTACCTTTCCAAATACATGTACATCCTGTCCCTCAGGATTCTCTCCAACAACTTGCCCACCACTGACATCAGATGGGCCAGGTCTATAATTCCCTGGCTTGTCCTTACCACCCTTCTTAAAGAGTGGCACCACGTTAGCCAACATCCAGTCTTCTGGCACCTCACCTGTGAGTATCGATAATACAAATATCTCCACAAGAGGCCCAGCAATCACTTCTCTAGTTTCCTACAGAGTTCTAGGGTATATCAGATCAGGTCCTGGGGATTTATCCACCTTTATGCGTTTCAAGACACCCAGCACTTCCTCCTCTGTAATATGGACAGTTTGCAAGATTTCACCATCTATTTCCCTACTTTCTATATCTTCCATATCCTTTTTCACAGTAAATGCTGATGCAAAATACTCGTTTAGTATCTCCCACATTTTCTGCGGCTCCGCACAAAAGCCACCTTGCTGATCTTTGAGGGGCCCTATTCTCTCCCTAGTTACCCTTTTGTCATTAATGTTTTGGATAAACCCTTTGGATTCTCCTTAATTCTATTTGCCAACGCTATCTCCTTTTTGTCCTCCTGACTTCCCTACTGCCTTTATACTCTTCCAAAGATTCACTCAATCTATCCTGTATATACCTTACATATGCTTCCTTCTTTTTCCTAACCAAACCCTCAATTTCTTTAGTCATCCAGCATTCCCTATATTACCAGCTTTTCCTTTCACCCTACTTTCTTTGGATTCTTGTTATCTCATTTCTGAAGGCTTCCCATTTTCCAGCCGTCTCTTTATCTGCGAACATCTGCCCCCAGTCAGCTCTTGAAAGTTCTTGCCTAATACCATCAAAATTGGCCTTTCTCCAATTTAGAACTTCAATTTTTAGATCTGGTCTATCCTTTTCCATCACTATCTTAAATCTAATAGAATTATGGTCGCTGGCCCCAAAGTGCTCCTCCACTGACACCTCAGTCACTTGCCCTGCCTTATTTCCCAAGAGTATGTCAAGGTTTGCACCTTCTCTAGTAGGTACATCCACATACTGAATCAGAAAATTGTCATGTACACACTTAACAAATACCTCTCCATCCAAACCCTTAACACCATGGCTGTCCCATGGAAGCTAGGAAGCTAGAGAAGTGATTGCTGTTTGGAAGGTTAAAATCCCCTACCATAACCACCCTATTATTCTTACAAATAGCTGAGATCTCCTTACAAGTTTGTTTCTCAATTTCCCTCTGACTATTGGGGGGGTCTATAATACAATCCCAATAAGGTTATCATCCCTTTCTTAATTCTCAGTTCCACCCAAATAACTTCCATGGATGTATTTCCAGGAATATCCTCCCTCAGCACAGCTGTAATGCTGTCCCTTATCAAAAATGCCACTCCCCCTCCTCTCTTGCCTCCCTTTCTATCCTTCCTGTAGCATTTGTATCCTGGAACATTAATCTGCCAGTCCTGCCCATCGCTGAGCCATGTTTCTGTAATTGCTATGAAATCCCAGTCAAATGTTGCTAACCATGCCCTGAGTTCACCTGCCTTCCCCGTTAGGCCCCTTGCATTGAAATAAATGTAGTTTAATTTATTAGTCCTACCTTGTCCCTGCCTGGCCTGACTGACTCACTTTTGTTCTCAATTGTACCAGTCTCAGATTGACCTCTTTCCTCACTATCTCTCCGGGTCCCACCCCCCCACCTTACTAGTTTAAATCCTCCTTTTTAAATTCCTGCCTAACTCTCTGTAATCTTCATTCAGAATCTCAACCTCTTCTCTTCCTATGTCGTTGGTTCCAATGTGGACAATGACCTCTTGCTGGCCCCTCTCCCCCTTGAGAACATTCTGCACTGCCTCTGAGACATCCTTGATCCTGGTACCAGGGAAGGAACACCGCATTCTGATTTTTCGCTGCTGGCCACAGAAATGTCTGTCTGTGCCTCGGACTAGAGAGTCCCCTAACACAATTGATCTCTTGGAACCCGACATACCCCCTTATTATATCAGAGCCATTCTCAATACCAGAAACTTGACTGTTCATGCTACGTTCCCTGAGAATCCATCACTCCCTACATTTTCCAAAACAGTATACTTGGTTGAAATGGTGATAGCCACAGAAGGCTCCTGCACTAGCTGCCTACCTCTCTTACCTTTCCTGGAGTTAACCCATCTATGTGACTGTATCTGAGACATCCCCCCCCTCTTCCTATAACTGCCATCCATCACATACTGTTGCTGTTGAAAATTCCTCATTGCTTCTAACTGTCTCTCCAACCGATCCATTCAATCTGCTAAGATTTGCAACCAATAGCATTTATTGCAGATATAATCTGCAGTAACCCTTAAAGTCCCACATCTGACAAGAAGCGCATATTACTCTACTTAAGGCTATTTTTGCTCCTTCACAATCTACAAGTCCAGAAAATAACACCATCTTATTCCTCTACAAAACACTGCCCCAGGTTAAATTAATAGTTATGGCTTATATTTTAAGTTTAATGAAGAGATATATCTCAAAAAAATATAATCAAGAAAGAACCCACTCTACACACTACTGCAGATTTTTTGTAGGTCACACTTAAAAACAATTCACTTATCTGCTTCTGTGCTATAAACTTCGCTCAAACAGTTCCTCCAAGATTAGTTGTGAATTTCACTGTTTGTTAATTTTCCCAGACGCACTCCGATGTCCAGCGATACATGAATTCAAACAGCAAAGGCAGTAACTGTGCAAGTACACTGTGGTATCAGTTTCTTTCTTTCTTTCTTTCTTTCTCTCTCTCTCTCTCTCTCTCTCTCTCCTGCACTGTCCTTACCAGGTGCTTCCTTTGTCTGTTCTTCTCCCTTTTAAACTTGCTGTTGTTTTGACTTTTTTTTTCCAAAGTTCCAAAACAATGCAACAGCATATAAAACAGTAATTGCTGCTCCTGGAATTTGAGGAAATCACCTCCAACACCTAAAATACCTCAAAAAAGGAGCAGCTGTTACAGACAGAAATTTTTCCCGTCCTCCATCTCGGATTACTTAAAATCCCCCTATACCTACCAGCCTTTCCTTTCACCTAACAGGAATATAATTTCTCTGGACTCTCGTTATCTCATTTCTGAACGCTTCTCATTTTCCAGCCATCCCTTTATCTGCAAACATCTGCACCCAATCAGCTTTTGAAAGTTCTTGCCTAATACCTTCAAAATTGGCCTTCCTCCAATTTAGAACTTCAACTTTTCAATCCTGTCTATCCTTTTCCATCACTATTTTAAAACTAATAGAATTATGGTCGCTGGCCCAAAAGTGCTCTCCCACTGACACCTCAGTCACCTGCCCTGCCTTATTTCCCAAGAGTAGGTCAAGTTTTGCACCTTCTCTAGTAGGTACATCCACATACTGAATCAGAAAATGTTCTTGTACACGCTTAACGAATTCCTCTCCATCTAAACCCTTAACACTAAGGCAGTCCCAGTCGATGTTTGGAAAGTTAAAATCCCCTACCATAACCACCCTATTATTCTTACAGATAACTGAAATCACCTTACAATTTTTTTCTCAATTTCCCTCTGACTATTAGGGGGTCAATAAAGACGAGCAATCGGTCTGGTCTTTTTAGGCTTCACACTTTATCTTTTCATACGGCCGGGCACAGATCATCCAGAAACAAAGGTTAAACACTTCCCTGATCCTCAGAGGAACTGTGCACATGGCTTAAAACAGACATTTTTATACTTAAAGAGAGGTACAGGCCACAATCATACAGTTCATTCAAACAATTATCAATCAATTTTATTGATAGCAACTTAACCCAATTATATTTCCTGGGAACAAACCTTGTTTTCCAAAACTTAAGCCATTCTTATCTCATGAACTAAGCTTTTGCACCTGCACTTGAAGGTCAGTTTGGATGGCCAGTAGTGTCTTATCTAGTCTAGTTTTTCTATTCTGTAAAGGAAGCATTGTCTGTTGATCTTTGTTGAGACAGACTGTGATCAAGTCAATTATGCAGCTTTAGCAGGGTTAAAAGCCATTTTATGCAGCTTTAAGCAGAATTGTCAATTTGCAGCCCTTTTGTTATGTTATTTGCATTAAGAAGCCATCTTATTGCCACCTAAGTTCGTAAGAGCATGTATTAAGTGGTTGTTCCTGACAACAATTAGTTACCTCAGCCTGTATTCAGGTTTCAGGTCCTCAGTTGGGCCAAAAGGCCTGTTTTCATGTTGTAGACATCTATGACTCTAACTGAAGAAAAACCCATCTCCTGTGTGAAACAGTTGGATTTCTTTTAAACAAAGTTTCTGACAGTCATAGAGTCATGCAGCATGGAACCAGACCCTCCGGTCCAATTTGTCCATGCCAACCAGGTATCCAAAACTGAAATAGTACCATTTGCCTGCATTTGGCCCATATCCCTCTAAAACTTTCCTATTCATGTATCTACGAATGTCTTTTTAAATATTATAATTAAATCTGCCCATAGCACTTCCTCTGGCTGTCTTTCCATAAACGCACCACCCTCTGTGAAAAAGTTGCCCTATAGGTCCCTTTTAAATCATTACCCTCTCCCCTTAAACCTAAGCCCTCTCATTTACCCTTGGAAAAAGACCTTTGGTAATCACTTTATATGTGCCCCTCATGATTTTATAAATCTCTATTATGGGTTGAGTATGATGAACCTGTACAAATAGAGTTTAGAAGAATGAGAGTTTACTTTTTTGAAACATATATGATTCTTAGGGGGCTTGACAAAGTCGACAGAGATTGTTTTACTTGTAGGAGAATCTAGGATCAGAAATAAGGAAGAGTTTCTTCTCTCAGAGGGTAGTGAATCTGTGGAATTCTTTAGCAAAGGGAGCAGGTTGGGTTTTTAAATATATTCAAAGCTGAGATAGCTTACTGCTGCTCCTAATCTTATGGTCCTATATTCTGTTCTCTGCATACATTTCAGGTTTTAAAGGACTGCAGTTCCAGTTGCATAGTTGTTGACTGGTAATTATTCATCTGCCATTTTTTAATGAATAACCTGATACCCCTTCAGGAAAGCATTAATATTGTCCAGACTAGCTATTGGTCCAACTCCAGAGGAATTATATATTATGAAATCGTCTAAAGCCTATCAAATACCTTCTGATCCAAATAGATTATGTCTACAGTTTCTCATTTATCTACCATGAATATAATCTCAAAGAATTCCAATAAATTTATCACGTATGATTTCCCCTTTGTGAAGCCATGCTGACTCGCCTTGATCATATTATGTATTTCAAAGTGCTTTGTTATTACATTCTTTATAGGGGACCCTAACATTTTCACAATAGCACATTAAGCTAACTGGCCGATATTCACCTGCTTTTTGAATACTGCTCTTTTTGAATAACCGTTTACATTGGCAGTTTTCCAATCCTCTGAGACTTTTCAAGGATCTAAGGGTTCTGAAAGATCACTGCCATAGCATCCGTAATCTCTGTATCTACTTCCTTTAATATCCTGGGATACATCCCATCAGGTCCAGGGGATTACCGGTCTTTAGCCCCATTTATTTCCCTCACACTTTTTCTCTTGTGATACTTATTGTATTTATTTCCTCTCCTCCTTTTGCCCTTTGACTATTTAATAATTTTAGGATGCCATGAGTTTCTTCTACCATGAAGACTGCTGCTTCAAAGTATTAATTCAACTCCTCAGCTATTTCCTAATTCCCAGTATCATTTCCCTGCCTCATTTTCTAAAGGGCCTAAGTTCTCTATGGTTTCTGTCTTCCTTTTTAATATTTAAAAGAAATTCTTGCTGGATATTGTTTGCAAATTTACCCTCGAAGTTTATTTTCCAGGTCTTTATTATTTTGTTGATCATCTTTTGTTGGTTTTTAAAGTTTTCCTAATCATCTGGCAGGCCATTTAGGACTGACATGAGGAGAAATTTCCTCATTATGAGAGTCATGAGCTGCTGGAATTCTTTGCCACAGAATGTGGTTGAGGCCAAAACATTGAATGTTTTCAGAAAGTTAGTTAGATACAGTTGTCATGGATGAAGGGTTAAAAGGGGTTTGGGCAGAAAGTAGGAGCAGATTATAAAGTTGGATGATCAGCTGTGATCATATTGAATGTCAGAGCAGGCTTATAGGGCCGAATGGCCTACTCCTATGTTTCTATGCTGTGGTTAAATGGGAACCGGTGCATTTACTCTCATTGGATATTCACAAAGCATCTGGATATCCATAAAGTGCCTCATCAAAGGTTAATGCTGAATATACATGTCTGTGGTTTTTACCCATGGTCACATACTATGCTGCGATTCTGGAAGGTGCTCTTTTGACATTGAGAGGAAGTGATTGAGGAGGATCCTTCCAATGATCTTCTCTGTGCTAGTCAGCTAGTAGACTCCTCTCCAGTTACTGCAATCAGGTGTTAAATCCAAAACCAAGATCATCAATTTCAGGCATTGAGCTGCAGCATGTAGGCCCGACCTGGGCATTTTACAGCCCGCGGGCCATATCTGGCCCTTTGGTCTTTCCTGTCTGGCCCACTTGAGGTCAATCTTAAATTAGAACATAAATGAAAAAGTATTTATGCCATGCACGCAATACAACTGTGTTGCTTTTGTTTTGAAAAGGATACGTATGGACGCACATGCTCACGTATGTGCATGCGTGCATGCATGAACAGCTAAAAGTGATGCTTGCTGGCTAGCCCTCAAAACGTCAGCTCACACTCTGCAGAACTGGACTCTGCAGAACTAATATGACCAGAGAAAAAGGAGGCATTTGAGAATGTGCCCCTCTCCCGATGCACTGTAACGAGAAGGATTGGGGACATTGCGAGAAATCTGGAGCTTCAGCTGCAGCACAGGGCGGTCAACTTTGACTTTTTTTCCTTGGCTTTGGATGAGAGCTGAGACGTACGTGACGCAGTCCAGCTACTCATCTTCGTAGGTGGGATAACTACGGACTTTAAAATCACAGAGGAGCTGGCAGCCATGCAGTCAATGCAAGGAACAACAACTGGTAATGATTTGTTCATGGAGGTAAATGCATGTTTGGACACATTGGGACTAAAATGGGACAAGCTGGAGGGTGTGACAATGGATGGTTGTCCAAATCTAACGGGAAGAAATGTTGGACTCTTAAAGAGAATGCAGGATAAAGTGACAGAAATTGACCCTGAACAGAAATTGGTATTTTTGCATTGTAGTATAAATCAGGAAGTGTTGTGTAAGTCAGTGTTAAAAATTAACCATGTGGTTGATGTTGTAAGAGCTTTGAATCACGGGCAGTTTGTTGCACTTTTGGAGGAAAATGAGACTGAACATCGTTACATAGGCTACCACACAGCTGTCAGGTGGCTCAGCCTGGGCAAAATGCTGAAAAGTGTATGGGACCTGAGAGAAGAGATTCAAGATTTGTGTGTGAAGAAAGGGAATGGCATTCTGCAGCTTTCAGATGCAGATTGGATTGCAGACCTTGGTTTTGCTGTTGATGTGACTGCAATTATGAATGAACTAAATGTGAAACTGCAGTGCACGGACCTTAGTGAAGGCTTTTATGAGAAAGTTGCAGCTTCTCTCAGCCAAATGGAGGACAACATTCTCACCCACTTGCCAACACTGAAGGAAGCTGCACCTTCAGCTGATCACCTTCACAGGTACGTATCTATGTTAGAAGCACTGCATGGTGAATTTTCAAGGCGATTTCAAGCCTTTAAAACGGTTGAGAATGAAATGCACACGATTTCTTCCCCATTTACATGCAATGTGGAGAATGCACCTAGTGATGTTCAGCTTGAACTCATTGACCTGCCGTCTGACACACTTCTGGCAGAGTACTTTAGGTCAGTCTCACTGCTTGATTTTTACTCTTCCCTCAAAGAGGAGAACTTTCCACACATGAGGAGGCATGCTCAGAAGATGCTAGTCCTCTTTGGATCTACCTACATATGCGAACAGCTCCAACTTCCATATCCGCCACAGATTCACCTGCACCTCCACACACATCATCTATTGCATCCTCTGCACCCGATGTGGCCTCCTCTATATTGGGGAGACAGGCCGGCTACTTGCGGAGCGTTTCAGAGAACACCTCTGGGACACCCGGACCAACCAACCCAACCACCCTGTAGCTCAACATTTCAATTCCCCCTCCCGCTCCACCAAGGATATGCAGGTCTTTGGACTCCTCCATCGTCAGACCACAACAAAACGACGGTTGGAGGAAGAACGCCTCATCTTCCGCCTAGGAACCCTCCAACCACAAGGGATGAACTCGGATTTCACCAGTTCCCTCATTTCCCCTCCCCCCACCCTGTCTCAGTCAAATCCATCGAATTCAGCACCGCCTTCCTAACCTGCAATCTTCTTCCCGACCTCTCCGCCCCCACCCCAGTCTGACCTTTCACCCTCACCTTGACCTCTTTCCACCTATCACATTTCCGACGCCCCTCCCCCAAGTCCCTCCTCCCTACCTTTTATCTTAGCCTGCTGGACAAACTTTCCTCATTCCTGAAGAAGGGCTTATGCCCGAAACGTCGATTCTCCTGTTCCCTGGATGCTGCCTGACCTGCTGCGCTTTTCCAGCAACACATTTCCAGCTCTGATCTCCAGCATCTGCAGACCTCACTTTCTCCTCCTATATATGCGAACAGACATTCTCAGTGATATGAAGTTCAACAAATCCAAATCCAGATCCTCTTTCACTGATGATCACCTCTCAGCTGTCCTTCACATATCCACCTCAGACATTCAACCAGATTTCAGTGCACTTGTTCAAGCCCAAAACAGACTGGATTTTTCTCAAAAAACAAGTAAAATGAACTGAAAAACATCAAAACCACTTATTGCTTTTTATATAGAGTTATTTGTCGTTTGTAATACTGAACAATAATGAAACAACTCCACAATTTCATATCTTTATTGTAACAGAATATCCTTATTCTTTTGATTATAAGTTTCAGTGCAAAACTATATAATTTAGTACTTTTTACAATGGGAGAAAATTAATACTGAGCAGAATTATGTTCAACTTATTGTTGGTTCGGCCCTCCAACACAACTCAGGTTTCTCATGTGGCATCTTGGAAGAATTAATTGCCCACCCCTGATGTAGGCGATGCCTCTGTCTGCGATCACTCGGAATCAGATCACTGTGGACTCTTTCTTTGAAAATTATGAGAAAATCAGCCTTTCATTGAAGACCTGGAACATTATGGGTCTCTTCTACCAAGCTCCCACAACATTATACCATTTATCCCCACTTCACTCCTCCCCATTGGGATAGTAGAAACTGGTCTGTATTTGCCATAGGAGAAAGTGAAGCTTGCAGATGCTGGAGATCAGATTCGAGAGAGTGGTGCTGGAAAAGCACAGCAGGTCAGGCAGCATTCAAGGAGCAGAAAAATTGACGTTTTAGGCATAAGCCCTTCATCAGGAATGAGGCTTGTGGGCCAGGAGGGCTGAGAGTTAAATGGGAGGGTGGGGGGGGGGGGGGGTGGTTGGGTCTGGGAGTAAGGTAGCTAGGAAAGTGATAGGTAGATGAAGGTTGAGGGGAAAGGTAATAGGTTGGAGAGGAGGGTGGAGCGGATAGGTGGGAAGGAAGATGGACAGGTCAAGAAGGCAGTGCCGAGTTGGAGGCTTGGGACTAGGATAAGGTGGCAGAGGGAAACTGAGGAAACTGGTGATATCCACATTGATCCCGTGTGGTTGCAGGGTCCCAAGGCAGACTTGTTATGGATAATGAAGTATTATTGTGTCACCTTTTGGTTGACAGAGGAAAATACTATATGTGGCCAGGATCTCAAACCCAAGACTCAGGCCATAGTTTACTGGGCAGCTATGATTCCCATTCTTCTATATGCCTCAGCAACTGGAACAACCTACTAGAAGCACTTTCAAAACACTAGTAACATCGCCAATCCTTTGCAAGACATTCTAAATCCAGCTACAAGAAAGATATTCCAACAGCAGCATCCGTCCCCAAGACAACATCCTTAGTGTCAAAGTGCTAACCAATCAAAACTATTTTTGTTTGATGGTTCTTGCTGTTCCATCCTAACTCACCAATGTTCCTTCAGCAACAGCTTCCAAACCCACAACCACTACACCTAAAAGGACAAGGATAGCATATATATAGTGTTATGAAGTTGAAAGGCGTGCACTGTACCTTTCAGAGAGAGTGAATGCTGCTCTACACTGAGAGTTTACAAGCACTGTGATATGAATAGTTGGTAGTCTCAATGTAATGGAAAATTGAAAATATGTACATTTTGGCTGTGAAATGGATACCTGAGTTGGTTGCTGTTTTGACAACAATTTGAATGTAACCAATCAGTTTAAATTATGCTCTAGGATATTAAAACCCAATCGAATTTCAATTTATTGTTTTGCCGATATCAAACCAATGAGACTAATGTTGAGGATATAGAAAAGGCAGGCATTTTGAAAATTGGACAGAGCAACTGCCATCAACACAGATCCAAGGAATTAGGAAACGCTCTCTGTCAAAGGTATCTTTTCATATGAAACATTTGCAATAAGAAAGAAAGAAGATGGTCTAGGGAGATCTTCAGCCAGAAGAAGGCAGACACTGAAGATGACAGCCGCTGTATAGTTTGAAATTAAGTTAATGTAATTTGAATAAGTGTCTTATTAGAACAGCATATTGTTATAGTTGGAGGCAGATAATAACCACTTAAGAAAGGAAGGGGGCTTAGAGTTGTGAATAGTTGTTGTTTAACATTCACTTTTTGAGTTAAAAATTAAATTGATGTTATTTTCTTTAAATAGTGGAACTTGGGAGATCCCTGTCACTCATATTTTAACAGATTACTAGGCAAGGTGAGGTTTTCTGGGTGTTTGGTTTAATTAACTGAAGGGTTCATTGCCGTGTCATAACAGTTTGGGGGCTCTGCTCCGAGACTTGGATAGATTTGGATAAGTTTAGACGGATCCAGTCTGAACAGATTTGAACAGATTTGGGGTACAAAAGGTCCCAGCAGATTTAAACCCTTGCCAATCAGTGTCCTAGATTTTTAAATAAAAAGTGGGTGAGACAATTTGTTTAATTTCAGTTACTTGTGGTTGGTTAAATTAAAAATGAGGGAAATGGCTCTTAACATTGATAAGCAGGTTCTGGGGTTTGAAGATGTTTCCCAAATTTGTCAAGAAAGTTTAAAGACAGAGGAAGGGCTTTTAGAATTAACAAATAGGTTAGAATTGGGTTTAACGGGGGACAAATAGAAAGCTGAAATTGTAATGGAATTGGTCAAGCACTTAGGTGAATCAAAGAAATAGACAAGTGCAGTAGGGTTAGAAAAACTTAAATTGCAATTAAGGCAAATGGAGTTAGAAGATAAAGAAAGGGAAAAGAGAGCCGAGAGGGGGAGAGAGAGAGAGAGAAAGAGAAAAGGTTCTTAGCTGAGCAAAGAGAGAGAAGAAATTGAAAGGGAGAGAGAATTTGAATTTCAGAAGTGTGAATTAGTCAGGAAATTCAAGTTAACATGATGGAGATGAAGAGAGAAGGTAGTGATATACAAATATGTTAAAATATTGTCACATTTTGATAAGAAATATGTCAAAGCCTTCTTTATTTCATTTGAAAAATTGGCTAGGCAAATGGGGTGATCAGAGAACTTGTGGGTAATGTTAGTTCGGACTAAGCTGGTAGGCAGAGCTAGTGAGGTATTTACAGCGCTGTCAGATGAAGGGTCAAGAGATTATGCAGACGTCAAACAAGCTACTTTGAGTGCTTATGAATTGGTATCAGAAGCGTATAGACAGCAGTTCAGAAACATAAAGGAAGAACCAGGTCAGACTTATGGAGAAAGTGAGCACTGCAGATGCTGGAGATCAGAGTTGAGAGTGTGGTGCTGGAAAAGCACAGCAGGTCAGGTCTGAGGAGCAGGAGAATAAATGTTTCAGGCAAGAGCCCTTCATCAAGAATGGGGCTTGTGAGCCAACGGAGTGGAGAGATAAATGAGAGGGAACTGGGACTGATGATGGGGGGGAATGGTACCTGAGAGTGTGATAGGCAGATGGAGATGGAGGTAACATGATAGGTTGGAGAGGAGGGTGGAGCAGATGAGTGGGAAGGAAGATGGACAGGTAGGACAGGTCATGAGGGTGGTGCCAAGTTGGAAGGTTGGAACTGGGATAAGGTGGGGGGAAGGGAAATGAGGAAATTGGTGAAATCCAAATTGATGCCATGTGGATAGAGAGTGCCAAGGTGGAAAATGAGGCCTGTTTGATATAGAACATAGAACATAGAAGAATACAGCGCAGTACAGGCCCTTTGGCCCTCAATGTTGCACCGATCCAAGCCCACCTAACCTATACTAACCCACTATCCTCCATTTACCTATCCAATGCCCGCTTAAATGCCCATAAAGAGGGAGAGTCCACCACTGCTACTGGCAGGGCATTCCATGAACTTACGACTCGCTGAGTGAAGAACCTACCCCTAACTTCAGTCCTATATCTACCCCCCTATATCTGCAAAATCTCTTGACCCCTCATCTGACAGCACTGCAAATACCTCACTAGCTCTGCCTATCTGCTTAGTCTGAACAAGTGTTCTTCCTCCAGGCTTCGGGTGGTGAAGGTGTGGCATTGGAGGAGGCCCAGGAGCTGTATGTCTTAGGCAGAGTGGGAGGGGGGAGTTGAAGTGTTTGGCCATGGGGTGGTGGGGTTGGTTGGTGCGGGTGTCTTGGAGATTTTCTCATAAGTGCTCTGCAAGTTGGCGTCCTGTCTCCCCAATGTAGAGGAGACCACATCGGGAGCAACGGATACAGTAAATGGCGTGTGGAAGTGCAGGTAAAGCTCTCATGGATGTGGAAGGCTCCTTTGGGGCCTTGGATGGAGGTGAGGGGGGAGGTGTGGGCGCAGCTTTTACAATTCTTGAGGTGGCAGGGGAAGGTGTTGGGAGGGAAGGGTGGGTTGGTGGGGGGTGTGGACCTGACAAAACTGTTGCAGAGGGAATGGTCTTTACAGAAAGCGGATGGGGAGGGGAAGGAAATAATTCTCTGGTGGTGGGATGCTTTTGTAGGTGGCGGAAATGTTGGAGGATGATGCGATATATATGGAGGTTGTTGGGGTGGAAGATGAGGACCATTGGGGTTCTGTTCCTGTTGCGGTTGGAGAGGTTCAAGGGCGGAGGTGCAGGAATAGATGAGGTGTGCCAGGGGGCATCATCATCCACGTGGGAGGGGACATTGCGGTCTTTGAAGAAGGAGGCCAACTGGTGTGTTCTGCTACATTGTTTCCTACGCTAAATTGATGACTGTATCGGTGCCACCTCATGCTCCAACGAGGAGGCTGAACAGTTCATCAACTTCACCAACACATTCCACCCCAACCTTAAGTTCACCTGGACCATCTCGGACACCTCCTTCCCCTTCCTGGACCTCTTCATCTCAATCGGTGGTGACTGACTGAACATTGACATCTTAACCCACCGACACCCACAGCTACCTGGATTACACCTCCTCCCACTCTGCCTCCTGTAAAAACGCTATCCCTTATTCCCAATTCCTCCACCTCTGCTGCATCTGCTCCCAGGAAGACCAATTCCACCACAGAACACACCAGATGGCCTCCTTCTTTAGAGACCGTAATTTCCCTCCCATGTGGATGATGATGCCCTCCAGTGCAGCTCATTCACTCCCGCACCTCTGCCTTCAAACCCCACCCCTCCAACCACAATAAGAACAGTACCCCCCCCCCCCGATCCTCACCTTCTACCCCACCAACCTCCATATACATCACATCCGCTTTTTCTACCACCTACAAATCGTTCTCATCACCAGAGATATATTTCCCTCCCCTTATTTGTTTTCCATAAAGACCATTCCCTCCGCAATTCTCTTGTCAGGTCCATGCCTCCCAGCACCTTCCCCTGCCACTGCAGGAATTGCAAAACCTGCGCCCTCATCTCCCCTCTCATCTCTGTCCAAGGCCCCAAAGGAACCTTCCACATCCATCAGAGTTTTACCTGCACTTCCATGCATGTCATTTATTGTATCCATTGCTCCCAATGCGGTCTCCTTTACATTGGGAAGAGAGGACACCTACTTGCAGAGCACTTCAAAGACCATCTCCAGGACACCAGCACAAACCAACAACCAACCTCACCACCTCATGGCCAAACACTTCAACACCCTTCCCCCCTCCCAACTCTGCCAAGGACATGCAGGCCCTGGGCCTCCTCCAATACCACACCTTCACCACCCGAAGCCTGGAGGAAGAATGCTTCATCTTCCACCTTCCAACCACATGGTATCAATGTCAATTTCCTCATTTCCCCTCCCCCCACCTTATCCCAATTCCAACCTTCAAACTCGGCACCGTCCCCATGACCTGTTTTACCTGTCCATCTACCTTCCCACCCATCTGCTCCATTCTCCTCTCCGACCTATCACCATTACCCCCACCTCCAGCCATGTATTGCACTCTCTGCTACTTTCCCCCAGCCCCAGCCCCCTCCCATTTATCTCTCCACCCCCTTGGCTCACAAGACTCATTCCTGATGAAAGCCTCTTGCCCAAAACATTGATTCTCCTGCTCCCAGGTCAAACTTATGTTGAGTTCGAAAGAATTAAACATATTAATTTTGATAGATGGGTGCTGGCCTTAAAAACAGATAAGACCTATGAGGAGAAAGTGAGAACTGCAGATGCTGGAGATCAGAATTGAAGAGTGTGTTGCTGGAAAAGCACAGCAGGTCAGGCAGCATCCGAGGAGCAGGGGAATCAATGTTTTAGGCATAAGCCCTTCATCAGGAAGACCTATGAGGCTCTAAGAAAGATTATTCTGCTGGAGGTGTTTAAAAACTCACTTCCAGTGATGATAAGAATTCATGTGGATGAATAGAAAGTTCAAGAAGTGAGAAGAGTGGCAGAGATGCCAGATGAATATACATTGGTGCATAACGTGAAATTTAGCTTCTGGCAGGAATTTCATCCTAATGAGGGATAGAAATTTGGAGATGGGGAGATCCTACGCTACAAAACAAAGATTAGAGCCCACTGCTAATAGTTTACCACAGGTGAAAAAAGAAATCCAAGCGGATGAAAAGGAGGTGAAAGGCCTCAAGTGTTTTCACTGTGGTAAAGTGGGACACGTAAAGTCACAGTGCTGGCTGTTGAAGAAAGGCACTGTGGGAAAAGATGAGGTAAAACAGACTAACCCTTAGTGAAAGTAGTAAAGGAAACCCAAAAAAAAGTTGAGGAGCTGCAGGAGAGTGCACAGCCTAGGCTGGGGCTGGGTATGGAGTTAGTGACTGATTTCTGTAAAAAGACTTCACCTCTGCAGGTAAAGCGTACTCAGGAAGAACAGGGAAGAAGGGAAGGAAGTTATAATTTTGAGAGTTATGGGATCTAATCCATTTCTAAAGAAATGAACATTTTTGCACTCTTTCTGACATGTTACCTAAGAGTGTGGTAACTTGTGGAATAGATGGACAGAAATTTAGCATTCCCCTGCGTAAGATCAGGTTGGAGTGCCAACTCAAGACTGGGGAAGTAACAGTGGGAGTGATTGACAGAGTGTCAGTTCCAGGAATACAGTTTATTCTTGTGAATGATTTAGCAGAATCCTAAGTGGGAGTGATACCCCTCGTTGTGGAGATGCCAAAAGAAGACCAGGGAACTAAGGAGTTAAAAGAAAAATCCCTGGAATTTTTCCAGACTGTGTAGTAACAAGATCCCACTATTACAAGCGAGAGCAAGAAGCAAAAACTAAAGAAAAAGATGAAGGAGTTGAGGTTCAGTTCGTGGACACTCTGTTTGAATGTAATCGTGTAGGAGAAACTTGAACATGAAGAGGGTCAGACAGAAGTATTTAGTCCTGAAAGGCTAATGGACTTACAACAGAAAGACAAGGCAATAAAAGATGTATATATTGATGCATACTCAGAAAAGGAATCAGAATGTATGCCTTTAGGATTATTATCTTAAAGATAGAATCCTAAGACAAAAATGGAGACCAAGTAGGTTAGTGCAGAGGAGAAATGAGCAGAAGTGCACCAGATTGTGTTGCTGATGGCATACAAACCAATGTTATGAGTAGCACATGAATTTCCAGTAGATCACCTGGGTGAGGAAGACTTAAGCTAAAGTACAAAAGCATTTCTATTGGCCTGGACTGCACATGGATGTGGTTAAATTTTGCCATACATGTCATACATGCCAAATGGTACATAAGCCACAGGCAGTAATAAAACCACATTTGTTGCCAATGCCCGCAATCGAAGAACCTTTCACGCATGTTATGATTAATTGTGCAGGTTCCCTTTTTAAAACTAAAAGTGGAAACCATTACTTACTAACCATATTAGATGTGTCTACCAGATTTCCAGAGGCAATTCCATTACAGAGTATTAAAGCAAAAAGGGTGGTGGAAGAGTTAGTAGCTTTCTTCACATGGTATGGGCTACCCAGAGAGATTCAGTCAGACCAAGGGTCTAATTTTAACTGCTAGACTGTTTACAAAAGTCACGGATAGCTTAGGCATACAGCACTTTAAATCAAGTGTGTACCATCCTGAATTCCAGGGAACTTTGGAAAGGTTGCATCAGACTCTGAAGACCATGTTAAGAGTGTAGTCAGGACTAGCCGAATGATTGGGATAAAGGTATCCCATTTGTATTGTTTGCCATTAGAGATGCCCCAAATGAATCTACTCAGTTCACTCCGTTTGAGTTAATATTCGTACATGAAGTGAAAGGACCTTTGAAATTAATTAAAGAAAAATTGACAGAGATCTCACATTTGTATTAAGTATCTGAGGTGAGGGAGAGATTTAATTGGGTAGGTGAGCTGGCAAAACAGCATCTGAAGAGGGCACAGCATAGAATGAAGCAGGTGGCAGATAAAAACTCTAAAATGCCGATGTTTTCCCATGGGGATGACGTATTAGTATTGTTACTAGTGGTAGGAGATCCCTTCAAAGCCAGGTTTCGTAGTCCCTATCAAATTGAGAAAAAGCTAAGTCAGGTAAACTATCTGGTAAAGATGCCAGATAGAAAAAAACTGTATTGGGTATGTCACATGAATATGTTGAAATCTTCTTATAATAGAGACAGGGAACTTATGAAACAGATGTTAGTTACTGCCCCGCAAAATGAGAAATTTAATCCAGATGTTATGGAGTTTGATGTGCCTCAAAATACATTAAATAATGAGGAAGTCCTTGAGGAGTGGGAAAGGTTAGTGAACTCTCTGTCTCAGGAGCAAAGAACCGAGTTGAAAGGTTTTTTGCAGCAGTGAGGACATATCAAGGAATAAGATGGGGAGGACTAATACTATTGTGCATGAGGTGGAAGTAGGGCATACTGTTCCAATAAAACAACACCCCTATAAACTTAATCCCTTCAAAGCCACATGGGTCCAGAAGGAAGTGGATGGGATACTCAATGAAGATATTACTGAACTGAGTCAGAGTGAGTGGAGTTCACTACTCGTGTTAGTTGTCAAACCTGATGGGATGTAACAATTTTGTGTGGACTATTGGAAGGTCAATGCCGTAACAAAATTGGACTCATACCCAGTACAAAGATTGGATATCTGTATAGAGAAAGTTGGACAAGCCAATTACATGAGATGGAAATGTGTTGCTGGAAAAGCGCAGCAGGTCAGGCAGCATCTAGGGAACAGGAGAATCGACGTTTCGGGCATTAGCCCTTCTTCAGGAAGCCAATTACATCACAAAGTTGAACATACTGTGTGGTTATTGGCAGGTACCTTTATCAGAGAAAGTGAAAGAAGTTTCTGCGTTTGTAACCCCAAATGGGCTATAGCAGTTCATAGTGATGCCTTTTGGAACGAAGAATGCACCCGCCACATTCCAAAGACTCATGAACAGAGTTGTGGCTAGGTAACAAACTGTGCAGCCTATTTGGGGACGATGTGGTGATCTTTAATGAGTCATGGAAAGATCACATGGTACAGTTGGCAGAGCTCTTTGAACGATTACGTGAAACAAAACTGGTAATAAACTTAAAGAAAACAGAATTCATGAAGGGAGAAGTGGCGTTCTTGGGACACAACATTGGTCATGGAAGGCTGACCCCAAGGAACGCAAAGACGAAGGCCATTGAGGAATTCCCACAACCATGCCCAAAGAAAGAGGTGCTTCGACATATGGGACGAAGCAGATTCTACCGGAGGCTTGTTCTAAATTTCAGCAGCTTGGTGGCACTACTAACAGATTTACTAAAGAAAAACACAAAGTTTCATTGGACAGAAGAATGCCAGGAGAATTTAAAAGCAGTATTAACCACCACACCAGTTTTAGTTACACCAAATGTTTTGAAATCTTTCAAAATTGCAATTGATGCTAGTGATATAGGAGTTGGAGCTGGACTGCTAAAGGAAGATGATGATGGAATTGAACAGTCAATTGGCTACTTTTCAAACAAACTCAATACCCACCAGAGAAAATAGTCTACCATCAAAAAGAATTATTGAGTTTGGTACTGGCTTATAACAACATTTTAATGTTTATGTGACAAACAATGTGTCGGGGACAGTTGCGTACATGGACCACGATCTCATTCATTCTTGGAAAGATTTAAAGACAAAAATATGAGACTATTTCATTGGAGTCTTATGTTAAAGATCTTTAATTTACAAATTGTACATGTTGTGGGTCATAAAAATGTGATAGCAGACACGTTATCATGAAGTTAAAGGATAAAGTATAGATAAGATTGAACAGATTCCAATGTTATGTGTATGTGTGCAGAAATTAATATGAACTTTGATTATTAATCTATGTATTTCATTGTATTGGGATTAAGAATTGAAAGAAAAAAATTAAGCCATCTTTTCATTATGATGGTTCATTTCCTTATTAAGGGGCGAGCAGTTATGAAATTGAAGGCGTATGCTGTACCTTTTTAAGAGAGAGTGAATGCTGTTCTGGACTAAGAGCTTACAAGTACCTGTGGTATGAACAGTTGGCAGTCTCAGTGTACTGAAAAATTGAAAATATGTAACATTTGGCAGTAAAATGGATACCTGAGTTGGTTGCTGTTTTGACAACAATTTGAATTTAACCAAGCAGTTTAAATTATGCCCCAGGATACTAAACCCCAATTGAGTTTGAATTTATTGGTTTGCCAACATCGATCCTATGAGACAGTCTGCTGTTGGGAATATTAAAAAGGCAGGCATTTTGAAAATTGGACAGAGCAACTGCCATCAACACAGATCCAAGGAATTAGGAAATGCTCTCTGTCAAAGGTACCTTTTCATATGAAACATTTGCAATAAAAAGAAAGAAGATGAACCAGGGAGATCTTCAGCCAGAAGAAGACACAGACGGAAGACGACAGCCGCTGCATGGTTTTGAAATTAAGGTGATGTATTTTTAATAAGTGTCTTATTGGATCAGGGTTAAAAATCTCACAACCCCAGATTATAGTACAACAGATCTTTTTGGATGCACTAGCTTTCGACATGCTGCGTCTTCATCGGGTGGTTGTGGAACATGACCATATGAAACAGAGTTTATAAGAAAAGGGTTACAGTGTCATGAAGTTATAATGATATATTAAACAACTTTAGTTAAAAATCACACACCAGATTATAGTTCTTAAACAAATTTATATTAAGTCTTTCATCTTTTAGAATAGGATATGGTGCTTTAGGTTCTTTAATACGTAAATCCCAGAATTACATTCTCAAGGTGGCACCAGCTTAACTAATAATAGGTGTCATCTCAGTTCAGACAATGCATTAAATGTGTGAAGGTAAAGTCTATACCAATGTTGAGAGTCAATTCTATTTCTAAAGTGGGGCCCACAGAATCTTACATGGATTCATGCAGTTTTTGAACATGATAGAATGTAATTCTGCAAATACAAATTCATCCCATAAATTTATATGTGTATGTGTGCAGGAGAGACAGAGTGGGTGTGTGAATGTGAGTGTGTGCTTGTGGGTGTGAGTGCATGTGAAAGAGTATGTATAAGCTTGGTCAAGTATGAGTGTGATGGGGATAAGCCTGTGAGAGGGTGCATGTGTGAGGGTGAGTGTGGGGGATTCATGTCTGTGTGTACGAGAGAGACTTGTGTATGAGAGAGTGTCTGCATGAGTGTGTGAGTATGTAGGAGTGTGTGTGTTTGAGTGAGAGTGTGTATATAGTGCAGTGGGGTCACCTGGAGTGTGACATGAACCCAAGGTCCCAGTTGAAGCCATCCCCATGAGTACCAAACTTGGCTATCAACCTCAGCTCAGCCACTTTGGTTGTAGCTTGTCCCAAAATCTGCCTTGGAGGATGGTCACCTGGAGGTCCAAGGCCAAATGTCCTGGACCGCTGAAGCGTTCTCCGACTGGGAGGGGAACAGTCCTGTCTGGTGATTGTTGCGCATTGTCCATTCATTTTTCGTAGTGTCTGTTCAGTCTCGCCAATGTACCATGCCACAGGACATTTCTGCCTGCAGTGTATGAGATGTACAATGTTGGCTGATAGGAGGAGGAACGTGATGGACATGTTCTATGTGATGGACACCTGAAAGTGCTCAGGGATGCCCTCTTAAGAACAGGGTACAATGCTCAACTTGTCGACTGCCAGTTCTGATGTGCTACAGCGAGAAACCACAATGACCTCCTCAGGAGACAGACACGGGCCGATAGAGTACCCTTCATTCTCGAGTACTTCCCAGGAGCCGAAATACTACGCCATGTTCTTCACGGCCTGCAACACATTATCCATGAGGACGATTACCTTGCCAAAATCTTCCCTACTCCTCCACTTCTCACTTTTAAACAACCCCAAACCTCAAACAGATCATTGTTTGCAGTTAACTGTCTAGCCTTTAGGACAACGTCATCCACAACACCATATAATCTTGTCACAGCAGCCGCTGCAAGAAGTGTCAGAGCGTCGAGATGGATACCACCATTACACGTGGGGACACCTCCCACCATATATGCAGCAGATACCTATGTAACTCAGCCAACGTTGTCGATCTCATATGCTGCAGGCAGGGATGTCCTAAGCCACGGTACATTGGTGAGACTGAACAAACGCTACAACAATGGATGAATGGACAACGCACAACGATCCCGTGCTAATTGGCATAGGGATAAGAAAATTATGGAAATAAGCATGTGGCTAAGAGATTGGTGTGGGAAAGAGGGATTCCATTTCATGGGGCATTGGCATCAGGTTTGGAAACGGGGAAGACCTGTACCGATGGGATGGTCTCCACCTGTACCAATCTGGAACCAGTGTTCTGGTTAAAAGGATAAGAAGGGAGGTCACTAGGACTTTAAACTTGAGAGTCGGGAGGAAAGGGAAAGTGATGGAGTATGGAGTCAAGAAGAAAGATAAGCAGCAGGTTAGCATGTGTGCAGGGTTTTAGTTCGAGGCAGACTAGAAATGAAGCAAAAAGAAAGAATAACTTAGGAGAGGTGATGGAAATCATGAGGATAAGAAAATTAGCATTAAGGTGCTTTACCTGAATGCTTGTAGTATTCGTAACAAAGTAGATGAATTAACAGCAGAAATCATCGGTAGACATCACAGAGATGTGGTTGCAGGGGGTTCAGGATTGGCAGTTAAACATCCAAGGATTTACAACTTGTCGGAAAGTCAGGGAGGTGGGCAGAGGGGGCGGGTGTGCCTTGTTAGTTAGGAACGAAATTAAATCTATGGCACTGAATGACATAGGGTCAGATGATGTGGCGTCTGTGTAGATGGAATTGAGGAACCACAAAGGTAAAAAAAAACCATAACGGGAGTTATGTGCAGACCTCCCAGCAGTGGTCAGGACTAGGGGCGCAAGATGTACCAGGAAATAGATAGGGTATATCAAAAAGGCAAGGTCACAGTGATCATGGGGGACTTCAATATGCAAATGGACTGGGTGAATAATGTTGCCGGTGAATCCAAAGAAAGGGAATTCATGGAATGCTGAGAGGATGACTTTTTGGAACAGCTTATGATGGAGCCCACAAGGGAGCAGGCTATTCTGGACTTAGTGCTATGTAATGAGCCAGACTTTATAAAAGATCTTAAAGTAAGGGAACACTTAGGAAGCAGCAATCATAATATGGCAGAGTTCAGTTTGCAGTTTGAAAGAGAAGGCAAAATCCGATGTAATGGTGTTACAGTTAAATACAGGTAATTACAGGGGCATGAGAGAGGATCTGATGAAAGTCGACTGGAAGCAGAGCCTAGTGGGGAAGACAGTACAGCAACAATGGCAGGGGTTTCTGGATGTAACTGAGGATACAGTACACAGGTTCATCCCAAAGAAAAGAAAGATTATCTGGGGGTGGGGAGTGGAATTAGACAGCCATGGCTGACAAAGGAAGTTAGGAAATGTATCAAAGAAAAAAAGAGAGCGTATAAAGTGGCCAAGAGCACAGGGAAATCAGAAGATTGGGAAGACCCAAAAACAGAGGATAACAAAGAGAGAAATAAGGAAGGAGAGGATCAAATATAAAGGTAGGCTAGCCAGTAATATTAGAAATGATAGTAAAGTTTCTTTCAATACATTAGAAACAAACGAGAGGCAAAAGTAGAAATTGGACTGCTCCAAATTGATGCAGGAAGGGTAGTGATAGGAGATAAGGAAATTGCTGAAGAACTTAATAAATACTTTGTGTCAGTCTTCACAATGGAAGACATGAGTAATATCCCAACAATTAAGGATAATCAAGGAGCAGAGTTGAGTATGGTAGCCATTACAAAAGAGAAAGTGCTAGAAAAGCTAAAAGGTCTAAACATTGATAAATCTCCTGGCCCAGATGGGCTACATCCTAGAGTTCTGAGGAAGGTGGCTGAAGAAATAGTGGAGGCGTTGGTTATAATCTTTCAAAAATCACTGGAGTCAGGGAAAATCTCAGACGATTGGAAAATTGCTGTTGTAATCCCCTTGTTCAAAAAAGGATCAAGACAAAAAATGGAAAATTATAGGCTGATTAGCCTAACCTCGCTTGTTGGTAAAATTCTAAAATCCATTGTTCAGGATGAGCCTTTTAAATTCTTGGAAGTGCAGGGTCAGATTAAAACAAGTTAGTATGGTTTAGTAAGGAGAGGTTGTGCCTGACAAACATGTTAGAATTCTTTGAAGAGGTAACAAAAAAGTTAGACCAGGGAAACCCAGTGGATGTTATCTATCTTGACTCTCAAAAGGCCTTTGATAAGGTGCCTCACGGGAGGCTGCTGAGTAAGGTGAAGGCCCATGGTGTTCGAGGTGAGCTACTGGCATGGATTGAGGATTGGCTGTCTGACAGAAGGCAGAGAGTTGGGATTAAAAGGTTCTTTTTCCAATTGGCAGCTAGTGACAAGTGGTGTCCCGCAGGGTTCAGTGCTGGAGCTGGAGCTGTTCACTTTATATATTAATGATCTGGATGAAGAGACTGGGGGCATTCTACAAAGTTTGCCGATGATACTAAGTTAGGTTGACAGGTAGGTAATTCTGAGGAGGCGTGGAAGCTGCAAAAAGATTTAGACAGTTTAGGGGAGTGGTCCAAGAAATGGTTGATGAAATTCAATGTGAGCAAATGCGAGGTCTTGCACTTTAGAAAAAAAGAATACAGGGACAGACTATTTTCTAAACGGTGAGAAAATTCATAAAGCCAAAGTACGAAGGATCTAGGAGAGCTTGTCCAGGATTCTCTAAAGGTTGACTTGCAGGTTGAGTCCATGGTTAAGAAAGCAAATGCAATGTCATTTGTCTCAAGAGGGTTGGAATATAAAGCAGTGATGTGCTACTGAGACTTTATAAAGCTCTAGTTATGCCCCATTTGGAATACTGTGTCCAGTTTTAGGCCCCACATCTCTGGAAGGACATACTGGCACTGGAGCGTGTCCAGTGGAGATTCACACGGATGATGCCTGGAATGGTAGGCCTAATACATAATGAACAGCTGAGGATCCTGGGATTGTATTCATTAGAGTTGAGAAGGTAGAGGGGAGATGGAATGGAAAGTTACAAGATAATGCATGGCTTAGAAAGGGTGGACGCTGGGAATTTATTTCCGTCAGGCGGGGATACTAAGACCTGTGGGCACAGCATTAAAATTAGAGGGGATCAATTTAAAATGGAAATGAGGAGACATATCTTCAGTCAGAGGATGGGCCTATGGAATTCATTGCCACGGAGCGCAGTGGAGGTCGGGACGTTGAATGTCTTCAAGGCAGAGATTAATAAATTCTTAATCTCGCAAGGAATGAAGGGATACGGGGAGAGTGCGGGTAAGTGGCATTGAAATGCCATGATTGAATGGCAGAGTGGACTCGTTGAGCTGAATGGCCTTACTTCCGCTCCTATGTCTTATGATCTTATGATCACCAGACAGGACTCTTCCCTCCCAGTCAGGGAACACTACAGTGGTCCAGGACATTCGGCCTCGGACCTTCGAGTGACCATCCTCCAAGGCAGACTTCGGGACAAGCAACAACCAAAGTGGCCAAGCCAAGTTCAGAGCCCATGGGGAAGGTCTCAACCGGGACCTTGGGTTCATGTTACACTACAGGTGACCCCACTGCACTATACACACTCTCTCTCTTATACTCACACACACACTCTGACATACTCACACTCACGCAGACCCTTATACAGAGGCGCTCTCTCATACGCACAGGCATGCACCCTCCGCACTCACCCCCACACACGCACTCTCTCACAGCCTTATCCCCCAGCACACTCACAAACATACTTGACCAAGCTTACATACACACTCTTTCACATGTACTCACAACCACATGCACACACTAACATACAGACACCCACTCTGTCTCTCCTGCACGCGCGCACATATACATTTATGGGGTGAATTTGTATTTGCAGAATTACATTTTGTTTTGCTCAAAAACTGCATGAATTTATGTAAGATTCTGTGGGCCCCACTTTAGAAATAGAATTGACTCAACATTGGTACAGACTTTACCTTCACACAAGTGGCAGATGGAGTTTAATTCAGATAAATGCGAGGTGCTGCATTTTGGGAAAGCAAATCTTAGCAGGATTTATACACTTAATGGTAAGGTCCTAGGGAGAGTTGCTGAACAAAGAGACTTTGGAGTGCAGATTCGTAGCTCCCTGAAAGTAGAGTCGCAGGTAGATGGGATAGTGAAGAAGGCGTTTGGTATGCTTTCTTTTATTGGTCAGAGTATTAAGTACAGGAGTTAGGAGGTCATGTTGCGGCTGTACAGGACATTGGATGGGCCACTGTTGGAATATTGCGTGCAATTCTGGTCTCCTTCCTATTGGAAATATGTTGTGAAACTTGAAAGGGTTCAGAAGATATGTACAAGGATGTTGCCAAGGTGGAGGATTTGAGCTATAGGGAGAGACTGAACAGGCTGGGGCTGTTTTAAAACATAGAACAGTATAGCACAGAACAGGCCCTTCAGCCCACGATGTTGTGCCGACCACTGATCCTCATGTAAGGTAAACCTAATGTACGAACCCTCAAATTTCTGTGACCATATGCGTGTCCAGCAGTCTCTTAAATATCCCCAATGACCTCGCTTCCACAACTGCTGCTGGCAACGCATTCCATGCTCTCTCAACTCTCTGGGTGAAGAACCCGCCTGTGACAGCCCCTCTATACTTTCCGCCAAACAACTTAAAACTATGACCCCTCGTGTTAACAATTTCTGCCCTGGGAACAAGTCTCTGGCTATCAACTCTATCTATCCCTCTCATTATCTTGTACACCTCAATTAGGTCCCCTCGCTTCCTTTTTTCCAATGAGAAAAGTCCGAGGTCAGTCAACCTCTCTTCGTAAGATAAGCCCTCCATTCCAGGCAGCATCCTGGCAAACCTCCTCTAAACCCTCTCCAAAGCATCCACATCTTTTCTATAAGAGGGTGACCAGTACTGGACACAGTATTCCAAATGCGGTCTAACTAAAGTTTTATAGAGCTACAACAAGATCTCATGGCTCTTTAACTCAATCCCACTTTAAATGAAAGCCAAAACACCATATGCTTTCTTAACAACCGGAACAAGGACAGAACGGCCCTGGTGCTCACCTTCCACCCTACCAACCTTTGCATAAACCAAATCATCCGCTGACATTTCCGCCACCTCCAAACAGACCCCACCACCAGGAATATATTTCCCTCCCCACCCCTTTCCGCCTTCCGCAAAGACCGTTCCCTCCGTGACTACCTGGTCAGGTCCACGCCCCCCTACAACGCACCCTCCCATCCTGGCACTTTCCTCTGCCACCGCAGGAACTGTAAAACCTGTGCCCAAACCTCCTCCCTCACCTCTATCCAAGGCCATAAAGGAGCCTTCCACATCCATCAAAGTTTTACTTTCATATCCACTAATATCATTTATTGTATCCGTTGCTCCTGATGCGGTCTCCTCTACATTGGGGAGACTGGGCGCCTCCTAGCAGAGCGCTTTAGGGAACATCTCCGGGACACCTGCACCAATCAACCACACAGCCCCGTGGCCCACATTTCAACTCCCCCTCCCACTCTGCCGAGGACATGGAGGTCCTGGGCCTCTTTCACTGCCACTCCCTCACCACCAGACGCCTGGAGGAAGAACGCCTCATCTTCCGCCTCGGAACACTTCAACACCAGGGCATCAATGTGGACTTCAACAGTTTCCTCATTTCCCCTTCCCCCACCTCACCCTGGTTCCAAACTTCCAGCTCAGCAATGTCCCCATGACTTGTCTTGACATGTCCTACCTGCCTACCTCGTTTTCCACCTATCCACTCCACCCTCTCTTCCCTGACCTATCACCTTCATCTCCTCCCCCACTCACCCACTGTACTCTATGCTACTTTCTCCCCACCCCCACCCTCCTCTAGCTTATCTCTCCACACTTCAGGCTCACTGCCTTTATTCCTGATGAAGGGCTTTTTCCCGAAACGTCGATTTCGAAGCTCCTTGGACGCTGCCTGAACTGCTGTGCTCTTCCAGCACCACTAATCCAGAACCTGGTTTCCAGCATCTGCAGTCATTGTTTTTACCTTCTTAACAACCCTGTCCACTTGGGTGGCAATTTTAAGGGATCTATGTACCTGCACACCAAGATCCCTCTGTTCCTCCACAATGCCAAGAATCCTGTCTTTAATCCTGTACTCAACTTTCAAGTTCGACCTTCCAAAATGCATCACTTCACATTTATCCAGGTTGAACTCCATCTGCCACCTCTCAGCCCATCTCTGCATCCTGTCAATGTCACACTGCAGCCTACAACAGCCCTCTATACTGTCAACGACACCTCCAACCTTTGTGTCATCTGCAAACTTGCTAACCCATCCTTCAATCTCCTCATCCAAGTCAGTAATAAAAATTACAAAGAGTACAGGCCCAAGAACAGAGTCCTGTGGAACACCACTCACCGCTGACTTCCAGGCAGAATACTTTCCTTCCACTACCACTCACTGTCTTCTGTCGACCAGCCAATTCTGTATCCAGACAGCTAAATTTCCTCCTGACCTTCTGAACGAGCCTACCATGGCGAACCTTATCAAATGCCTTGCTGAAGTCCATATACACCACATCCACTGCTCGACCCTCATCAACTTGTCTAGTAACATCCTCAAAGAACTCGATAAGGTTTGTCAGGCATGACCTGCCCCTCACAAAGCTGTGCTGATTGCATTTAATCAAGCCATGCTCTTCCAGATCGTCATAAATCCTATCCCTCAGAATCCTTTCTAACACCTTGCAGACATCAGACGCGAGACTGACTGGACGGTAATTGCCGGGGATTTCCCTATTTCCTTTCTTGAAGAGAGGAATTACATTTGCTTCTCTCCAGTCGTCAGGTACGACTCCGGTGGAGAGCGAGGATGCAAAGATCTTTGCAAGCGCCGAAGCAATCACATTTCTTGTTTCCCAAAGCAGCCGAGGACAAATCTGGTCTGGCCCTGACGACTTGTCAATCTTAATGTTTGTCAAAATTTTCAGCACATCAGCTTCCTCAATCTCTATCCGTTCCAGCATGCTTACCTGCTCCTCAATGGTTTCATTCACTACAATGTCCTTTTCTTTAGTAAAGACAGATGCAAAAAACTCATTTAGGGCTTCCCCTACCTCCTCAGACTCTATACACAAGTTCCCTATGCTATCCCTGATCGGCCCTACTCTTCCTTTGATCATTCTCTTATTCCTCACATAAGTATAAAATGCCTTTGGATTCTCCCTAATCCTTCCTGCCAAGCCTTTCTCGTGCCCCCTCCTGGCTCTACTCAGGCCATGTTTGAGCTCCTTCCTCGCCTGCCTGTAATCCTCTAGAGCTGAGCAAGACCCTTGCTTCCTCCACCTTACATAAGCTGCCTTCTTTCTTTTGACAAGAAGCTCCTCTGCTCTCGTCATACAAGGTTCCTTTATCTTATCCCTTCTTGCCTGTCTCAGAGGAACACATTTATGTATCACTCGTAACAACTGTTCCTTAAAAGGTCTCCACATGTCTATAGTGCCCTTTCCATGAAACAATTGCTCCCAGTCCATGCTTCCCAACTCACATCTGATAGCATCACAGTTTCCTTTTCCCCAATTAAATATCCTCCCATTGTGCCTGCTTCTCTCCTTCTCCATAGCTATGTAGAATGTGAGGCAGTTGTGGTCACTATCACCAAAATGCTCTCCCACGTAAGATCTGACACCTGTCCTGGCTCAGCCTGCCAACGTACTGAGTTAGGAAACCCTCCTGAACACACCTGACAAAAACAGTTCCTTCCAAACCATCTGCTCGAAGGAGGTTCCAATCAATATTGGGAAAGTTAAAATCACCCATTACAACAACCCTACTACATTCACACTTTTCCAAAATCTGCTGACCCATGCATCCTTCAATCTCCCTGCTGCTATTGGGGGACCTGTATTAACCCCCTATTGAGGTGACTGCTCACTTACTGTTCCTAATTTCCACCCACACTGACTCAATAGGCAGACCCTCCTCGACAATGGTAACTTCTGTAGCTGTGATACCCTCTCTGATTAGCAGTGCTACACCCTGTCGTCTTTTTTCCCCCCCCTATTCTTTTTAAATGTTCTAAACCCTGGAACATCCAGCAACCATTCCTGTCCCTGAGAAACCCACGTCTCTGTTATGGCCACAACATCATAGCACCAGGTACTGATCCTGGAGTATCGGAGGCTGAGGGGTGACCTTATTGAGGTTTACAAAATTATGAGGGGCATGGATAGGATAAATAGACAAAGTCTTTTCCAGACAAAGTCGGGGAGTCCAGAACTAGAGGGCATACGTTTAGGGTGAGAGGGGAAAGATAAAGAAGAGACCTAAGGGGTAGCTTTTTCCACACAGAGGGTGGTACGTGTATGGAATAAGCTGCTAGAGGAAGTGGTGGAGGCTGGTACAATTGCAACATTTAAAAGGCATTTGGATGGGTATATGAATAGGAAGGGTTATGAGGGATATGGGCCGGGTGCTGGCAGGTGGGACTAGATTGGGTTGGGATATCTGGTCAGCATGGACGGGTTGGACCAAAGGGTCTGTTTCCATGCTGTACATCTCTATGACTCTAATGTATTGTCTGAGCTGAGATGACACCTATTATTAGATAAATTGGTACCACCTTGAGAATGTAATTCTAGGATTTACATATTAAAGAACCTAAAGCACCATACCCCATTCTAAAAGATGAAAGACCTAATCTAAATTTGTTTAAGAACTATAATCTGATGTTGTGTAATTTTTAACTAAAGTTGTTAAATATATCATTACAACTCCATGACACTGTAACCCTTTTGCTATCAACTCTGTGTTGTATGGTCCTATTCCA